>NW_022589731.1:1116747-1716747 GCF_004348235.1 Phoca vitulina | reverse complement strand
TTGTGGGCTTCCCGGTAGGCGATCAGGTTGATTTCATGCTGCCGCTGCTGGGCCTGAAGGCGGTGCTTGGCTCGGCGGTGGTGGCACACACAGCAGCAGCTCAGGATGATGATGATGGTCCACACCAGCCAGAACCCTGCGGCCGGGGAGGCAAGGCAGAGAGCACACACGCACGGTGAACACCGGCTAGAGGGGCAGCCTTCCCAGCAGGGGGTCCCCAGACAGTGCCCACCTGGTCGAAGCCAGCACTCTCAGGCCTCACCTGCTGAATTCACATTTGGAACCCGTGTTCAGTTTCTGTCAGTGTTTGTGCCAGAGTGAAAGATGGGATGGAGAGGGCAGGAGGCCCCTCTCCAGCACCACTGGTGCTATGGCATTAAATAGGCTCACCTTTTAGGACAGCGTCCTCATCCTCTCTTAAGGGATCTCTGAGAAAAATGCTTCCAGCTTTCTTGTTACCCATCTCCCACCCCCACCCCCAAGCCCTGCTCAAGGCCTTAAGGCCGGTTCCCAGCCTCACTTCCTGCTGCTACACCAGGCTGCTCACCAAAAGCAAAGGGCCCCTCAAAATCCCAGCAGATCAGCAAATGCAAGGGGCCGCAGAGGGGCCGCCTGATAAGGGAATTCTTAGGGTTCTCTTGATATCACCAAAAAGATCATGGGCTCTTCTCTATCATGTTCACCAAAAAGATCATGGGCTCTTCTCTATCATGTACACTGGTAAAATACAAGGGTCACTAAAGTTACAGGGGGAAAAATTCTAATTGCCTCAGGTCCATCTCTTCCCTAGAGAGTGTAAATGACTTCCTCCGCTCTTGATATAATCTGGTACAATTCCATCTCCTACAGTTGCAAATAACACTCCCACCTCCCTTTGGCCTGTGATTTCATTAGACTCAGGGCCATTAGCAGCCTCCCCTTCTTCCTTCTTGCTCCAGAGAGGGGTAGGTAAGGGAACAGGGGAGAAGGCCTATAGCCCTCTCTTCTCCAGGCAGATTATTCTTCTCATTTCCCACTATGTTCTTGGATCATACTCAGAGAATCTTGACAAACCCCAATAGAAGACCCCCTCTCCAATCTTCAGTTGTAAGCAGAAAATCCTTTACAATTTTTTTTAAATCAATGAGCAATTTTGCTTTAAAAAAAAGAATACTTTTTTCTCAATGAAAAACTTATCTGAGGAATAATTTTAAAGTGAGTTGTTATTAAGTGAGAAAAGATGATTGTTCATTTGTTCTCTATTCCTGAATAACTTCAATTTTTTTCCATTACCAATGCTACATGTATTTTTTATTACCTACTTTGCAATTATAAATTTGTGTTTAGAATCTAAGTATTTCCACGTGTCTCTTGTCAGAATGAGTTAAGATAGTTTAAAAAAAAAAAAAAAGCCCCAGGGCGCCTGGCTGGCTCAGTCGGTAGAGCATGCGACTCTTGATCTTGGGGCTATGACTTCAAGCCCCACACTGGATGTAAAACCTACTTCAAAAAACAAAACAACCTTTCCCCCACACGGACCCAATATGAATAAACCTCTGATTTTTGTTTTCTATTCATGCCAGGATATAATATCCTAAAAGATCATACTGACATTTAGGGTGTGGCCTCAGGCAATGGCTCTTTCTGTCCCCCAGGGGTGACCCTGCTGCATCTCCCCACAAAGCCACCTCTCCAGAGTGAGATGGGATGGCGGCACAGCCACCTGGCCCTCGGGGGCTAGCAACACCACTGGATGGCTCCTACCGTGTCAGTGTGCAGTGGAACCTTCTGCTGAGGCCTGGCAACAAGAGAAGAGGCGGAGGACAGTGGGCTGAGGATTTCGTCCCTTTATCCCCTCGGCAGACTCTAGATCTCAGGGTTGTGGGTTTGAGACCCACGGAGGGTGCAGAGGTGACTTAAAGATAGTATCTTGAAAAAAATAAATAATCAGATCTGCCCAAAGAACCTACACATAAGTTGAAGTCAGAAGTCTCCCTGTGGTCCTTCCCAGATTCACTGCGGACATTTGCTTAATTCCACTTACATTTCTCCCCTACGGCTGCTGGCTGACTGAAGACCGGATAAATACTGTCACAGGAGCCTTCAGAAGTGGTGTGAGGCCAGAAAGGAGCTCTGGGAGCGAAGTGGCTCCCTGATGCTGTCCTGTAAAATCCTCAGTGCCAGCCTCCTGGGGGGCGGGGGGCTGTGTTGGGGAGGCAGGCAGCACAGATAAGCACACTGCATTCTGCTCAGGGGCCCGGCTCCAGACGTATTTGAGAGTCCTGTCTAAGCGGTTCTGGACTAGCCACTCTTCCACATTACTGCCTTTCTCTCACTTGCCCAGCATAATCTCACAATCCTTTGTACTTCTGTGTTGTGTTCTAATTCTAAAAGCACATTCTCGCATGAGATAATTGCATCTGACTCGACTAGTTTTCACCTCCCAAGTCATTTTGTCAGTAGTTTCTTACCTAAAGGTAAACCAACTTTTAACCTTTATGCTGCAGTATGAATGATCTAGGGGCAATATTTCTTATTTTATAACATGATTTTCTTTTCGTTTTTTAATGTGTTGTTGTTGTTGTTTGTTTGTTTTTCTTGTTTTTAAGTAAACTCTACCCCCAACGTGGGGCTGAAACACAACCCAGGGATCGAGAGTCCCATTGCTCTCCCGACTGAGCCAGCCAGGCAGGACTTTATTTTTTTAACACACGCTTTTAATAAGAAAAATCTCAGGTACTGGTTTTCATGTTGGCCACATATTTCTGGTTTTCCCCTTCTGGGCATTTGGGTAGGCTTGAACTTCATGGCCCCCTGATGATTGGGCAAGGCTTGGGGACTGGTTCTAACTAATGAACAAGGGTTGGAAGTGAATTCTGTCACTTAGAGGTCAGGACATCTCTTGTTATATGTAAGACCTTCCTTCCTTTAGTCCTCCTCCTGCCATGACAGTAACATTCCAGACAGTGACTTCAGAATAAGTCTGGCCTCAGGATGAAGAAGTGGGAACCAAGCTCCCAACCAACCTGCGGTGGACATATAGTGTGAGAAGTAAACATGTTGTTGTAGGCCACTAGGTTGGACTTTTTTGTTACTAAGCATGACCTATAGCCTATCCTGACTGACGCAGCATCTTTATAGGCTTTTCTGGGGAAAAGGATTGAAGCGTCCATCGGATTCTTAAGGGAATCCTTGATCCAGAAAAAAACGCTGTGATCCACTGAACTGGAAGTATAATAGAAAAAGAGAGCTTTTTTTTTTTTTAATTTTAAAGGAAAAACTAGGCAGGGCAGAAGGAGACTGGGGGAAGAAATGAATCAACTGGAACACACACCCTTGCCAAAACTGCCTTAGTCATATCTAAGAGAGCACCAAACAACTCACATGTTCATCAAAATTCCACCACCCTACTTCTTTTAACGTAGTACTATGGGTAGAAAAACTCTCCCTACTATGTACCAGTTGTATGATGTTATATTTATCTAGGTCTCAAACTGAGTTCTAATTTCTTCATTTCTTTTTTTTTAAGTTTTCATTTATTTATTTATATAATCTAACCTCTACACCCAAAGTGGGGCTCAAACTCATGACCCTTCGATCAAGGGTCACATGCTCTTCCAACTGAGCCAGTCGGGTACCCCTAATTTCTTCATTTCTTTTTTTTTTTTTTTTTTTTTAAGATTCTATTCATTTGTCAGAAAGAGTGCCGCTGAGCAAGGAGCCTGATGTGGGACTTGATCCCAGGACCCTGAGGTGATGACCTGAGCCGAAGGCAGACACTTAATCCACTGAGCCACCCAGGTGTCCGTAATTTCTTCATTTCTAATACAGTATGACAAAAGATTATTTGTGTGGATCAAAACTGACGGAAAACTAACTTGGAAGCAGAATGGGTCTAGTGGCAAGATGGAGTGTTAGCACAGGCCCAGAAAAGACCCTTAATGAGCTGGTCCCACTTGATGGAGTTAATGTGGGAAGGCAGAAGGCATTCCTGTCTGGCCCTCACAAAATGGACTCTCTTGGGAGCCATTTTAGTCAAAGTAATGTCCCACCAAGTTTAAACGGAAGAATATCCAGACTAGTCCCTATGGAGTTGTACAAACTTTTGATCTTTTCATTAGATCTCACAAACAAGGAACTAAGTTTAAAAAAGAAAAACCTAATGAAAGAGACACACAAAAGCACGCCCTCCTCCCCAAACACACACCTACCCAGAGATTACATTCCCCAATGACAACTTTGAAAATTGTGACCTCATGGTGGGGAGCATTTGTCATGCTAAGCAAAACAGAAAACATGTTTTGAAAAACAATCACAGTCCAATGTAGGAACTGAGTCATGTGCCCCGAGCTCACTATAAACTTGGGAAAATACCACTCCCCAAATGGGCAGGAAATTCCTCATTAGGAAGCCAAAGCACACTGTAAATTAGCTCTCCTTCTACCCCACAGGATGGCGGGTGACCTCCCTGGCCACTTGTAGCTCTCAGCAGGAGCTCCTACCATAGCCACTATGGAAAAGGCCTGAATTTGGGCAAAGACCTCGGAAGGCTTACAAGTTCATCTCAAAGACTGGACAAGTTTCGTAGAAGCACGACTGTAGTTACCAAAGAGAAGAGGCAGTGACCTGGGTTTAAATCACAGCTCACAAAACCACTGCCTAGCTTTGTGATCTTGGTCATTTTGCCCTCATCTGTAAAACGGGGAGAATAACGACCTACCTTACTAGTTGTTGTGAGGACTAAACGAGTTCATACTCAGAACCAGGCCTGGCATATAGTAAGTTCTCTAGATTGTTATTACTATCGTTGTTACAGGTATGACAACAGATGGGAAGGGTTTTCTTTCCATTTCTCTTTTAATTCCCCCCAAAAGTACTCCATAAAAAAGCAAGGGTGAGGAACAGGTCCAAAGTCTGTTTCTAGGTTCTGTTCTTGGCTAAATTCATTGGAAAACCAGCCCGAGTGCTACTGATCAACCTGTCTTTGTCCAGAAGCCTGGACCTCTAGGAGCAGGGGTCCAATCTCGGCTTAGAAGAAGGCCCCAGCTTCCACTCTCTACTCTGCTAAGGGTGGCAAATACTCCGGGCTTCCATTATGAGCAGTTCAACAATGGACATCTTAAGATAAACTAAAAAGAAAAAGTTAGAGGTGAGAAACAAGCTGGGCAGTCTTAAATGAATTTGGTCATAGTCTGTTTCATGTCACCTCAGGGGAATTCCACTGCCCATAAACACTCCCTTCTCCCCAACTAAAGCCCAAACAAGGGAAAACTGATGCCCGAGTGAAGGTCCCTCAAATTATCTCAGGAGCAGAATTCCCATCTCCGACCTCTCCCTGGACAATGTAGCATGGTGAGTGGAAAGAGTCCTGGGATGAGAATCGGGAGATCCAGGTTCAGGATCTTTGGCCTTGAGCATATTGGTAGCCTCTCTCGATTTTGGTTTTCTTCTTTGCTCTGCCTGTTCCATGAAGGGCATCCTCAGATGGAAATTAAACATGCACAACAGAGACCCTCCACAACCGGGGCCCATCACCCCTCCAGTCCGGCACACAGAGTTCTGGAGGGGGTTGCTTTGGAGTGAGGCACACTGACCCTACCAGTCAGCTGCATCCAGCTGAACAGTTCCTTCACACCCCGGGTCCTGACACATGGGGTGATATATATACCTCGCAGGTTTGTTCTTGGGGAGAAAGGAGACTATGTGCATGAAGATCTTCCTCGGTGTCTCGCATGTAGCAGAGTTCCAAGCACATTAGCACCCTCATCTCCCATTCCTTCCCAGACACGCCCCACAGCCCCTGGGGAAAGGTCAACAATGTCATGCATACTCTGTTCTTTCCCATGGGGCCCTGGCCTATGGCATTCGCCTGCCTGAGAAACCATTTCACCCTTCTTCCTGTGTTTAAATCCTATCCACCCTTTAGGGCCCACTTCAAATACCACCTCTTCCATGTAGCCTGCCTGAACCCTGCCTAGCCAAAGTTCTGGCACATACATTCCACTCTCTACCTTGTCTCACCAGTGGGGCATCTTGTCTTATCTCCTCTCTCTGCTAGGAGATTCCCTGTTGACGGCAAGGATTATGTCTCCCTACGGTTACTAACACAGAAGAGTCTCAGCCTCGAGTAGGAGTTTGTCACAACTGCAAATTCTCAGGTCGACCTCAGACCTATTGAATAAAAAACTGGGAGTAGGGTTCAGAGATCCGTGTTTTAATAAGCCCTCCAGAAATTCGGAGGCTTGCCAAATTTTGAGAACCACTGGATTAAGGGTTTACTGAATGAATAAATGACTGAATAATGAATTAAAGTACAAGGGCCATAAAAACTCATGGGATAATAGTAATGATGATGACCAGCTCTGACAGCCTCAGTGGTAAAACAGGACCTTTGCTTCTCGTCTGACGCAGGCCCAGTGATTACTGCATCAGTTATGACTGAAAAGACATGGAGAAAAGGAGTCTGTGTAAGTGGTGTGTGTGTGTGTGTTTGTGAGAGAGAGAAACAGTCTTCAGCCCACAGGAAGACTCAGCTCCATAGACGTGAATAGGTTGGTGGAAATGGCATTTTTTGCTTTTTTTTTTTTTAAGATTTTATTTATTTATTTGAGAGAGAGAGAAGGAGAGAGAGAGCACATGAGAGGGGGGAGGGTCAGAGGGAGAAGCAGACTCCCCGCTGAGCGGGGAGCCTGATGCGGGACTCGATCCCGGGACTCCAGGATCATGACCTGAGCCAAAGGCAGTCGCTTAACCAACTGAGCCACCCAGGCACCCGCATTTTTTGCTTTTTTCCCCTGAGGCCTTCTCTGTAGGCAACTGTGGTTAAAGAGGTACTCTGTCTGACAGAAACTCTGCCAAGGATTTTCTGGTTGAAACTTCTTTCCTTCCAAAGGAAAGAGACAAAAAGAATAGCACAAAGCCCATTATTTTCACATGTCAGGCAAAGTTTAGAGACAATTAGAGGGAACAGGGTTCAAAGTGACCAAAAATGCAGTTTTGATTAAGAACTAAAGGGGCTCATCCCAACACTCATCTTCCCTCCTATCCACACATCAGGCAGAGGCCAGGACCCTGATGAGGAGGAAAACGCAAGAATTCTGAGGGGGGTGGAACACTCGCTGGGCATCTCCTGACCAAGAAGCCATTTCTGGGCACCAAGGAGGACAGTTTTGCTTTGACAATCTCCATCCCTCCAGAACTTGGAAAGCATGGGGCAACTCATAGAATGGTGAGTCTTTTCTTCCCATCCAGACTCTGGTCACTGACCATAACTGGAGAGATAATTAGCCACTCAGCAGCTCCTCCTCTGGCTTTTTTTTTTTTTTAAGATTTTATTTATTTATTTGACAGAGAGAGACAACACAAGCAAGGAGAGTGGGAGAGGGAGAAGCAGGCTCCCCGCAGAGCAGGGAGCCCGATGTGGGACTCGATCCCAGGACCCTGGGACCATGACCTGACCGAAGGCAGACGCTTAACGACTGAGCCACCCAGGCGCCCTCCTCTGGCTTTCTTTAAGCCCTTGGGGTGAAGTGCCTGGTTCCCAGGCCACCTCCCTGCCATCTGGGTCTCCCTGTCCCCGCTGCCCCACCCCCTACCCCCCGCCCCGGCGACGGTGACCCAATTCTGGTGGCTACTGGGCCTGCTCTGCCAAAAGCCCAGGAGGCTCTGTCCATCTGAGACGAGACCATCCGCAACCCCATGTCTCTCCACAAGTGATGCCGCCTGGGCCGGGCCCCGGAAAAACCAACCGCAGCTCTGTGGCTTTTTGGCAGCCCAGCTTCGACTTTTGTATTAACAAGCGGTGGGAGGGAGAATTGGAGCCCTGTTGTTATCTGCATTTTAAAACATTTAAACACAGTCTGTTCACCTGCTTGGCACTTTGTGTTCTCTAGTAAGTCCCTCCACCCCACCCCTTCTAAAGTAGCAACAATCCTGGGTCCTCCTTTGCTATTGCTTATATTCGCAGAGGACTGGTGCAGACACCCCAAGCCCTGTCCTCTCCTTACGAAGGGACTGTGCACTTGGCTGCCCCTGGGATTCCTCAGAACGGCAGACGAGCCAGTCCTCAGTCCTCGAAAGGGAAGGATAAGAGTGAGGAGAGGTCCTGTTTGGAGGAACCACTCCCACTGGCTACAAGATACACTTACATTTAGAGGGAGAGACTGCCCAGCCAAGAGTCTAATTTCCTTTCAATACCAAACAATAGCCCTTCTAGCTGCCTTCTGACCACATCACCAATGCGGGGGGAGTGGGGAGATCAGAGAAGGGGAGAAAGGACAAGGGTGACGGGGGCAGGAAAGGCCTGCTTTGACAAACCAGCCCAGTTTGTTTCCAAATGGGGGGAGTGATGGGGGCTTAGAACTATCTGGGGAAACAGGCTACCATTTCTCCTCTCTACAGACAGTTGTGAACCAGCGTGCTGCTGGTCACCTGGGGACTCTCTGCCCTAAGGACTCTCCCGTCCTCCCATTCTTTGTCCAGCAACATCCTGTAGTGTCTCATCAGAGCTTCGAGAAGACTGAAGTGCAAAGCGTGTTAGTGAAACCCTTGAACCTGGCTAGGTCCCTGAAGATTGTGCCAATGTCACCACCCTTGTGCAAGTCTGAAGGTACAAGTTCATGGCCTCAACCAAACCAGTGGTGAGATGAGGACTGTTTCCATGCAGCAATTAGCTGAGAGTTAACAGGGGAGATGGACCAGAGAAGCAAGTCTCCAGACATTTCAGCTTGAGAACTGGGAAAGAAACAGGGGGGGCTAAACCTCTAGACTCCCTCGCTCTGGGAGGGCTCCATGAGCAGGGACCTAGGGGAAGGCGATCCCTTTGACAGGGACCAGACACAGAGGCAGCTCCTTGATGCTCTATGGGGAATTCTGGAAGCCGTTAAGGTTTTCACAAGAAAATGGCATTACAGCTATCCACAAAGCCTAGCCTGGCATTCACAGCGGCGTGGCTGCTGTAACCTCTCTTTGCAAAGACAGCAAAGCCTGGGTGTCCGGCGGGCCATGGAAGGATGTGAGTTGTTGTCACTGCTCAGCACACACTAGAGGGGGCATCAGAGAGAAGCCCAGGTGGGAGCTTCCTCAGCAGACCTGGTAACCACGGCCTCTTCAGAAGGCTCAGACCTTATTCTCTAGTCGTCAGCCCTTGGTGCCTGAAGAGCACCAGACCACTCCTCCTCTACAGAGGACGTGCTTCTGGAACCCAGCAACAGATTCTACTCACAACACTGCCCCCGGGAGAATGAGAAAAGGTGCCCAGCCCACTGCTTCCCAACGAGCGGAGACAGTAACCAGGAGGACCCTGGGGTGCCAGCGACCCCCCGGAGGGCAAGGACTTACACCAGAGTTCATAGTAGTAGTTGCAGCACTGAGACTGTCCACAGCAGTGTCCTGTGTCACAGATGTAGCTTTGATTGTTGGTACCCACACAGGTTTCCTTATCCTAAAAAAGAAAAAAAAAAAATTTAGCATATGAAATTACAGCTTTTAAATGCCACTTTTCTTCTCATCTCCTTCTTCCTGGTTGTCTGCCCACCCTCCACCAAGACGGTCTAGATCAATGTTCATTCTGTGAAGAAAAAAAAAATTAGAACCCACAACAGCAGCAGACTGAAGAAAAAAACAAAGGTTTATGAAAGGGGGGAGAGGATTCGGCACACAAAGCCGACTGGTAAAGAGCGAAGTTTTCCTCAGAAAGGAAACGGATGCCCCACTTTCTTTATGTCCAAGCAGAAACACTTCATGTTCCGGTGTTACACTCAGCTGATAAAAAGATGATGGTTCTTGTGTAATTAGCAGTACTTTTTAAATAAAACCGGCTTTTCTGTGAAAGTTCCTGGAACCAATTAATGCAGTACATATTCTAGGATTAGCATTGAGTCCAGTCATTCCGTCCTTCAAAACACACACTTTTCAAGGTTAATTACAGGGTGATTCCAAAGAGGGCCAAGTTAACTTGCCACTAAAATTCTTCACTCTTAAGAAAAGGGGTTACCTGCCCAGCTGACCTCATCCAGTTTCAATGTGCTAGATAATTTTTTGCTTATCAAATGATCTCTTAATGATCTTGACTGGACCTAGGATTCACACGGTGCCTTGTCAGGGACAGTTCCAGAAAGGGCACTGCTGAGTAACAACCCCGAAGTGTGCCAAATTCTATTCACAGCCCTGGTGGATGGGGATGGAGGTGAAGACGGTTTTTTGACATTTCACATTTAAGATATGAGAGACCCCCACCAGCCAACCTGAACTTCAGCCCCACATGTACTGTGGACCCCACCACACATATGCTGAGACCTCTCTAAGTCTCAGGTGCTCCATGTGGCTTTCAACATTTATTCTAAACAAGTAACACATCCATTTACTGGACACACTGTCTTTGTGCCAAGCACTGTGTTGGGTATGTGGGATACAAAGATGAATAAGACATTGTCCCCATCCTCAAGAAGCTCGGGGTTAAGAAGGAAAAAAAAAAAAAACATCCAAAAACAAAAAAACCCTGCTCAGCAGAGAAACTAAAACCACAGTATTGTATTTGCTGCTACTCAGGCTGACCCTGCCCACAGCATACATCCGGGCGGATGCCTGCCAGTGGAAACTTAAGTCACACGGTCAGTTCCTCCTCTCCCGGCCTTGCTCTACACTACACTGTCTACTTGGCCAAGGGTATAAACAAGGCAGTCCAGCAACCGGCCACAGGGCTAAGGCTGGGTAGAGACCATTCAGGTGCCTGACGTCACAGGGACAGGGCACAGCTAAAGACCAGATCCCGGGCTCAGTGCAGGTCTCTGCCACCAGAGGCCCAGGCATTTCCTGGTCTTTAAGAGCCTTATGGCCTTGTGTAAAGGGGTTTGAGAAGAAGGAAACATGGGAAAGGCATTGGAAAGCTCTGACAGTGAGGGTTTCACAACATCGCCAACAGAGTTCTTCCCACCTCTGCCTCTTCCCACGTCCACCGTAAGCACGATGGAGGCGGGGGGGTGGGGGGTGTCCAGTCGGAGGTCTCCTCGGAGGCCTGGTGCACGTGGAGAAGGCAGATCTGGGCTCGCTTCTTTTGCTAGAACACACCCTCCCTGACTTCACAGCAAAATGCTGCTTTCATAAGGACATCAAAAAGTTTCTTCCAAGTTTACCAGGCCCCAAAATGCCATTCTTCTGGCACTGGCTCGCAAGACCACAGTTCAAAGTGTCCACATAGTTTCTAAAAGGGGCTGTGCTGCCTACGACTCCAACACATGAAAGAATCCAGTGACACTTCTGCCTCGGGAAAATTCGCCAGATGAGGTCCAGGCTCTGAACACAAGGCAGCCAACTGGTCCTAAGTGTGGCATGGAACGGAACGCATTTGAAATCTAAACAAGTGGTATCCTCATGACCTACTGGTGTCAGCTTTTCTCTTGGCTTTTCCATCCCCCGGCACAGGAAGCCTGGTCTAAACAGGACCCCGCTCTTTTTTCCTGCTCTGCCTCCACCTTCCCAGGGAGAGCCGAACTCTAGAAGCATCATTTAATCCGGTGTTCCTCAAACACTTTCTACCCAGTAGATCTTGACCCCTGTTCTCCTTCCCCTGCCCCCCGACAGACTTTGCAGGCTGCCTGGGATGGTCTTGGTGATGGAAACTGTCGTTCTCTGCCACAGGAGGAAGGAAAGCAGGTGGGTGGTTAAGGAAGACAAGAAGTGGGCTCATGCACCTTTAGCAAGGAAGAAATGGAGGAGCAGGAGGGTACGTGAGATGGGGAGTCCCAAGGTAAGTTCCTCCAGAAACCTGCTGGTAGGAAAGGAAAATCCCAGAGCCTAGGGTTTGGCCCTGGCTCTCTTGGGTTTGGTCTTCACTATGGAGGACCAGGACATGGACACAGGGGCCCTAGGAGGAGTTAAAGATGCTCTCCAATGTCTCCTTCAACCCTAAGTCTTTATTAGCCTACCCACCTCCCATCCCCTCCCACAGTGGCCTTGAGTCAACACAAGGGCTCCTAAAATCTGTCTCCTCTCATTCAAAGAGATAGCAAAGAACAGCAGTGTGCAAATGCTGCCTGGTGCTCTTCCAGCCTTCCCTATACAAGGAGCCTAATCATGGATTACCTGGAGGACTCACAAAGACCTGTGAGGAAGACACGGTTAAGAGGCAGGCAGATCTGGGTCTAAAGCACAGCTCTTATACTGGGCTTATTAATTAACTGTGTAACCTTGGGTAAGTTACTTAACTTCTCTGAGCTCTTAATATCAACGTTACTCTGTGAGCCATTATTACTGGGCATGAAAGACCATCTAAACGGCACTCTGCATTCACTTAGAACTACTTCAGAAGAGTGAAGTTCACCGGCAACGTGGGTTGCTCCAGACTCATGAAGAACAGAAAAAGCAACCGGAGAGAATGCAGTGGATAAAGTTCAAATATGAAAAATTCTCAACACGTTTTATGATGAAGATTATTCTCTGCCTTGCTTCCAAGCATCTTCAAGCACTTTACACATATTATGTTGTTCAGGCCAAGTCTTAAGGAGTGGGCAATAAATATCCCTCGCATTCCCTCTCTCCAGAGAGTGAACCAAAGAATGAATTGTGCTCTCCCTATGGGCAGGAGCTCTGTCTCCTCACCTACCTAACCCATTCCCAGTATGAGCACAGGGCTTGGCACATAACGGTTTGCTTAACAAAACATCGGCTATTCAACCTGGGGTGAGTAATATAGCTAATGTGGACTGAGCACCTGCTATGTGCCCGGCATGTTCTAAAGGCCTTACACGTATTCCTTAATCTTAACTTGAAAGCAACTTATGAAGTGAGTAGTATCAGGAAATTGAGGCCAAGAGAGGCTGAGTAACTTGCCTAAGGTCACACAGCTAGGGAGTGGTTCAATCTCTTTCATTTGGCCCCAGAGCCTAAGCTTTTTAAAACTAGTAAGCTTTAGCTGCCTTGGATGAGGTTATACTTCTTCAGTTGCTTTTCATACGTCAGTTGCTTAAATAAACCCACTGAAAGCCCCAAACCAAACAAAATCAACATTTTTGTCTTTGAAGGAAAAAATAAGGACCCTGCCCTGGTGGAGCTCTTTGACTTTGGGAAGAGGATCCTTCATCTTCTACTGGACAGCGAGGAGGGGCAACATGCTCAGGGTTCCTCCCTTTTTTGCTTGAAATGTTGTTTCTTCGTATATTGATTTTTTGAAAAGCAGAATGCTGTTTCATCCCAGTGTGGAATGTGGGACCTTCCTTCCTTCCTTCAACATTTACTGAGTACCTGCCCTGTACCAGCAATGAACTGGATGGGGAACACAATGGGCAAATGGTCAAAACAGTCATGCTCTCTGTCCTCGTGGAGCTTGCAGTCTAGTGAAAGATCATAAAGTAATCACACAGATGAAACTACAACTAGCAAGAGAAAAATATATGATTTGGTAAGAGTTTACAAGAGATAAGACCTAGGAGTTAGTCATGAAGGTCCAGACAGCTTCTGTGACAAAGGTAAGCTTGAACGGAGATTGCCAAGATGGTTAGAAAATTAGTAACCAGGGAAGAAGGATGGGGAGAACATTCTAGGCAAAGGAGATGGTACAAGCAAAGCCCTTTAACTAAAAGGAGATGGTTGAAGAAGTAGGTAGAGAAGTTAGGTAAGTGGGGACCAGACTGTGCAGGGAGGTGACGAGATCAGATTTGCATTTTAAAGATAGCTCCTTCCCAGCCATTTTTTCGTTTGCACAAAACTGCATAGCCAAAAAATTGCTAGAAATGTAGAACTTGTCATGAAGAAACCGTGTGAATAACACATGCTCTCATGCTGAGGTCTCTCATCTCAGGAATGACCGTGGCAATGACCGTCAGCATCCTCGTTTGTTACAGGTATGTGTCTTCAGCCCAGATTTCACAGTGACGGGCTCCGAGATACAGGGCACACATGGTCCTCAAACAAAAAGCACAGGCACAAAGAAGAACCAAGCAAGACCAACACTGAATTGGAAAGAACATTTTTACAACGGAAAAGGATGAATAGTATACCTTCTGCACATATGCAAAAAATCATCTCATCTCTTTTGTGGCAACATAAACTGTGGGACTAACAACACTTTCCTCAACAGTTTCCATCTCTTATAGTTGCTGTTCTCAGCTAAGCCACTGTAAAGGTCAATTAATCAGCATAAGAACTTTCCAAGCGCCAGCATAAAGAGAGACACTAGGCAGTAATGGTTCCCCAAGGATGGTTTTAATCTGCCAATTTATGGGGTTGGAAAACCCTACTAGTAACTGGCAACAGCATCTTCAGGTCCTTAGGAAAGCACCAAAGTTTTAGAGTTTAAAAGTAAAAAATAGGAAAATTGAAATCGTTCACAGGTGTTAAAGCATAGGACACAGTCTTGGCTGCTGGATATGAATGAATATGGAGCACCACTTCTGGCTTTCCCTACAGGGAGAAAGAAGAGTTTCTTTTTCTTTTATTTTCTTTTTTTTTTAAAGATTTTATTTCTTTAGGGGCGCCTGGGTGGCTCAGTCGTTAAGCAACTGCCTTTGGCTCAGGTCATGATCCCGGGGTCCTGGGATCGAGCCCCCCATCGGGCTCCCTGCTCACCGGGAAGCCTGCTTCTCCCTCTCCCACTCCCCCTGCTTGTGTTCCTGCTCTCGCTATCTCCCTGTCAAATAAATAAATAAAATCTTAAAAAAAAAAAAAAAAAAGATTTTATTTCTTTATTTGAGAGAGAGAAAGTGAGTGAGAGAGAGAGATAGAGCATGAGTGGGGGGAGGGGCAGAGGGAGAAGCAGACTCCCCACCGAGCAGGGAGCCCGACGTGGGGCTCAGATCCCAGGACCCTGGGATCGTGACCCGAGCCAAAGGCAGACGCTTAACGACTGAGCCACCCAGGTGCCCCAAGAAGGAACAGTTTCTAATCAAGATGCCCAATTCCACAAATCAAAGAACAAATCCGTATTGATCTCCCTCCCCACGTGCCAGGCACTGTGCTGGATGCTATAGCTACAGCAATGAGCAAGAGATTCGGGGGAAGAGATCCTGCTGTGGCAAGAGAGCTAGGTTGGTAACTTTAAAAATTCTTCTTTGCCAAAACTCCTAGAAATAGTGGCTATATAACAATATCCTTTTAATTACACAGCTGAGCTAGCAAGAAAGTAAGGAAGATCCTCAGGGGTCAAAAATGTTGGGGGGAACTAAAAAGTACAGTGGTAAATGAGGTCAGGCCTTTTCAGTTGCCCTGGAAAAGGAGGCTGTTTATTGCTCTTGGGCCCACCTGAAAACAGGAAATTGAAAATGAGCCCCAATATACAATGAGGACCCCCAAAAAGACAGAGCAGACTAGGAAAAAATTAGCCTGTTGGCACACAGTGACAATAAGAAAGCTCTGAACTGAGAGGAAAAAAGCATCTGCTTTAATAATCTGTAACCACAGGTCTTTCCATAAGCTAATTTGAGATTTGAACTGTACGACTACATGGTCTGAAAATCCCCAAGGCAAAAATTGAACACAAAAAGTGGTTTCAGGCTTGCAATAACCCTGTGACATTTGGCAAAAGAAATACAAAACTCTGAGACCTACCCTCAATCAGGGCATGATGCCCATAAATAAAGCTCTGTTGAAGATGAACTCACAACAGAAAATACAAAAACTTATGCAGAAGTAAGCCATCGCAAACAAGACCTGGGAAATTCAACAAATAGGATAAGACTCTCAGAAAAAAAATTACTAAAACGATCAGATAAGCTATAACATATAAGCGTGTTTCAAATTATTGAAACCAAAAAGAAAGAATGAAAAACATGAGAAACGAACATACTGAAGAAAACAGAGACTGAGCAGATTGGGGGAAAAAAATAAAAGGTACAGAAAAATCATTATTGAAATTTAGAAACTCAACAGATTGATTACACAGAGATCAGACCAAGTTAAAGAGAGAATTAGTGAACTGGGACACAGATCTGAGAAAATTACCCAGCAAAGGGCTTCCACCAATTAAAAGACACCATGGAAATGGAAAATGAGAAGAAGAAGCTTGAGAAGAAGAATATAGAGGAGATGTGATAAAGAGATAACTGAAAAATTCCCGAAGTTGATTAAAGATATGGAATTTTCAGACAATAATAAACTCATACAGGGGCACACTGTTTGGAACTACACAACAAAGACAAAAAGATCCTAAACATGTTCAAGTGGGGAAGACTGAAAATTAACATTAAATTAGAATTTAAAATAGTAATAATCTCCATGAGGATATAAAACAGGGTAATAGGACAAAAGGTTTTAGATGGGGCAATCAGGAAAGGCCTCCCTGGGAAGGTGACATCTAAGTTGAGCCCTGAATGATGAGAAGGGCCCAGATGAAGAAGACCTCTGGGAACAATGTTCCAGGCAGAGGGAATGTCAAGTACATGCAAAGACACTGATGCAGGAATGAGCTTGTTGTGCTCAAGGAAAAGAAAGAAGGCTAGTGTGGCTGAGTACAGTGAATCTCAGGGAGAGAAGTGTGAAAAGAATAACTGAGAATTTGGGAAGAGGCCATGCCTCGTATGCCCTGCACAACAGTTAAAATACCATAGCTTATAAATTCATTGTTGGCTATAATGTTGCTGGATATATGAGTAATATCAAAATATTTTTGCAATTCTTATGATTACTTTTCAACGTGGGACTCCCCCACCCCTTTTTTTGTCTCCCTACTTTGTGACTGCTACTCCAGAGTAACAAAATCAAATTTCCTTCCAGTCTTGAACCAGGAATGGCTTTCCAGAAAGTAGACCAAATTCTAGCACTATACATCTACTGAACCAGAGTTCTATCTGATTTTGATAATACTCTATAACCAAAGGGCAACAGAGTCTTCATAAACAAGACAGATTTGAAATGGCTAAATGAGAAAAGATAGCAAGCAACTTTAACTTAGAATTAGCTATTTTTATTCTATCTTAGAGTCTTCGAATTCTGAAAATGCAGCACTTTCAGGCCCACGTCCTTAAAAAAAAAAAAGATTTGTAGGTGATCATAAAAAACACTCTTTAAAGTTTTGTGGATTTACACCTATATTTTACAGTAAGGGGCGCCTGGGTGGCCCGGTCAATTAGGCGTCTACTTTCCATTCAAGTCATGATCCCAGGGTGCTGGGATCAAGCCCCACATAGGGCTCCCTGCTCAGTGGGGGGTCTGCTTCTCCCTTTCCCTCTGCTGCTTCCCCTGCTTGTGCTCTCTCGCTCGCTCTCTGCGTCAAATAAATAAATAAAATCTTTAAAAAAAAAAGTTAATATCAGTTTTTCCCTAATACTAATGATTTTAAGCTGTTTGAAGAGCTGAGGGAAATAAGTAGAATCATTCAAGGGCACACATTTTGAATTGGATGTAAAGAGATTACAGAAGAGTTGGGGGATGAAGGAAAGTAAACTCAGGCAGAGGAATGATCAAGTAGGAGTCCTGACCTATTGTTTCCTACAGGTTAGTCTAATCTCCCTTTTTTTTTTTTTTTTTTATGGTAGGGCATGTCACGTACTACTTTTGTATCCTTCACAATATGAACTATACATGACAATTACTCCTTTAATCTTTCCTACCTAAAAGAGCTCTGTTTCATTCTTTCTGATAAAGGGCAAGCCATTGCTAAGAAATTAACCCAGACTCTGCTTTGTATGCACTGGGATCTTAGGAATCAATTTTTATGCTGTTTGGTTGAGTTCAGTAATTTTCCTGGAGGACAATTAGGCTGGGCAGGTTCCCCTAAACAAGCCAATAAATCTAATCTGATAAGATTCAGCCTCATCCCTCACATTTGATAGTATGTTTTACCTCCAAGGGCTCTAGACTCCAGTTCCCTGGGCTAGAGAGCACCCAGTCTCCCACTCTCTAGCTGCAAAGACTGGAGCCAGTAACACTGGAGAAAAGCCTAGAACCAATGTGGGCAGCAGCTGCTTCAAGATGTGGCTGCAGCGTACACTGTGGAAGGGGGGTCCTGGGGACCCCCGCTGTAGCAGCGGCAAGGGTCCACTGACTTCCGCCTATGAGGGTCTCATGGAACAATTCTGTCTGGGGACTCCCAAAGACTGGCACGCCCCAGTGGGTGAGGATGGCAACAGTGAATCGGAATGAATCATGGCATCTCATAAATAGTGAATTTGCCCCAAGGTAGCAAAGAACACACTTCGATAACAAATGAAACAAAACAGAGACGCGTTTCCTGAAGTGTGGTCCGTGGGCCCAAAAATCCCCTGGTGTATTTAAGAATATAGGTTAAGAACTTCCGGGGGTTCGGCTTATATATATTCAAGTTTGAGAACCACCGCCCTAGATTTATAAAAACGTACAATATACATAGTTCTTGCCTCTAAAAGTGGAATGGTCTAATATTCTTTTTCTAGAATCCCAAACACATCCCAAAAGTTACCCCCAAGAGTAGCCACTTAGAATCAAGGCCTATACAATCATTCATATGCTTTCTGCTTCACTCCATAAAAAAGTACATGCAATAGATCATAAACATAAACTTTTTAAAAAAAAATAACATGTCAGGTACACTCGTATCCACACCAGTACGGCTGCACTGCAAACTGGATCCTCGTTAAATAGCCCCCAAACAGAGCAGCCAAAAAAGAAATTAAAATCCATTTCCTGTGTTGCTATTAGGAACCTGAATAACAAACTCAGAAAAAGCCACTTGACCCTGGTAGGAAAATCCCAGAGCACAGATCAGAAGTTGCAACATATTCCATGGTTTTATTAGAGGCTACTTGTCGATGTCCTAGACATGCAGGCCTGTGGGGTCTTGCTGGCTGGAGCAGCTCAGGACATTCGGTTAATGTGCCATTCTTTCACCCCTGGACACTTAGAAGGAAAAGCAGTCCTGCCTCGAGGTATCCCCAGCAATCCCTTATCACTGGCCTCTTCTGCCACAGAATAAATGCACTGAGAAGTACGGCATCTTCAGCAAGGGCTGATGCAGAGAGCTAAGGGGTGAGATATCAGCACTCAACAGAACAGGTGGCACTCAGGCAGAGCAGGAGGGTGATCCAGCCAACTATCATGTGTTCATAGTTGGTCCCATGAGGGCAGGTTCTTTCCTTCCTACATTGTATCACTGCATCTCCTGCCTGAAAGCAGGGATTGCCAACGGGTGGCCCTCAGACCACAATGGGACCTTAACTAACAAGTTCTATGTCCACATGGTAACTTTGTTTTTCAATTTTTAAAAACGATTTATTTATTTACTTATTTATTTATTTATTAGAGAGAGAGCAAGAGTGAGGGAGGGAGGGGGGCAGAGAGAGAGGGAGAGAGAAAATCCCAAGCAGACTCTCTGTCGAGTGTGGAGCCTGACGTGGGGCTCGATCCCAGACCCTGAGATCATGACCTGAGCCAAAATCAAGAGTCAGACACTTCACTGACTGAGCCACCCAGGCGCCCGTTTTTCAATTAAAAAAAAAAAAAAAATGGAATTAACGGGGGTACCTGGGTGGCGCAGTCAGTTAAGCCACTGACTCTTGGTTTCAGCTCAGGTCCTGATCTCAGGCTTGTGCGATGGAGCCCCTCATGGGCTCTGCACTCAGTGCAGCATCTGCTTGACTCTCTCTCCCTCTCCCTCTGCCCCTCCCCTCCGCTTGCACCCCCCCTCTCTGTCTGTCTCTCTCTCTAAAATAAATAAATCTTTAAAAATAAAAATGGAATTAATGGTCAACTTTTTTAAAACCAGCGAAAACAGGTTTATTCAAGAATAGCGAATTACAATCCGAGACAAGCAGCTGTGGCAGAACCACAGGCAAGTCCCTAGCGGTCAACATTTTCAAATGAAAAGGAATCATACAGAAATCAGAGTTCCAGCTTCTCTTGCAAATTCCGGGCCCACATTCCCTTAGCAGCCTATCAGGCTGCTCACAGATGTACACGGGCTGTGGCTCCGCCTCAGCCGCCCCACAATCCCGGCTGTCCCCGAAGCCCATCTGCTTCACTCAAGCTGCCACTGCCTGGCTCCTGTGGGCATTTGATTAGCTCCTCCTGCTCTCAAGTGCAGTAATAGATGTTCATCCCCTCACCCTGAGGTTAAGGCATGCTGCAGAGACCCAAACATCAACAGCAGACATGAATTTTCCACAGTGACGCTCGAGCAACACCTTGCACACGACATGGAAACAGACCTGGACAAAGAGGAGAGCCCCTCTGTGCCGCATGAGAGGAGTATCTCTGGACAATCAGGAAAACCTCCTGCCACAACACTCAAGAGGCTGGAGAAAACCAAGTTCTTCCCAGTGATTGTGTTTATCAAGCATTCAGCTGGGCATTTTTACTTATGTTTCCCACACAGGAACCAAGGAAAGTAAGGCCCAGAGTGGCCACATAGCTAGAACAAGTTGTCTGGACCTAAAGCCCAAATTGTAGTGGAAAGTATTTAATGCTTAGGGGTTATCCTAAACTTTTAGGCTAGATGCTGACAGGCACAAAATGACAGATAAGATAGGGACTTTGCCTTTGAGGAACTTTGTAATAACCAAACTACTAGGTTAAAAAAAAAAAAAATTGATGTTTCAGTTCTTGTTGCTGAAAACCTTCCTGAAATATTCAGGTTTATTGTGTGCCTTAATTAAGTACCATCTAGTCAACAGGATTCTTTCTTTTTTTAACGACTTATAATGTGGCAAAGCCTCAGGGTCATAGTTTGGAGCAATGATGATATATACACAACACTCACATATAAAAGTAATATATATAAAACACACATTTATATAGGACTTTCGAGGTTTTCAAGCTTCTTTAATAGCCAGCCTCTCATCTGAGCCCAACACCCAGCACCTGCAAGATGTCAGAAGGGCTACGACCCTCATCTTATAGATAAGGACCTGCCAGACTCGGGACTGTGGACACCCTGGCCTTCTGACTTCGGGATCAGTATTCTTTATATGACTGGGTTCTAGCTCATCAAAGTCTTTGCTAAATCTTGAAAATGGCTCTTGCTCAGATAAAATACTCACTTCTCTGCCCGGAAAGAGGTATGGCTTTCAAAGGTATCTGAAATACAGAAGGTACCAGTAGACTTATCACTGAGGTGCTTTAAAAGAGATTCACCACAGTTTCATTTGACAGAGAAGAGCACATGTGGGATCTCAGAGATCTTCCTTACTTTAAGCAAAATTCTAAATTTAACCCCTTTTTTTCCTCAGCAGTTCCACCCCACTGCAGCAGGGTTTTGTTGGGAGCAAAAGAAATAATAATGGAACTTGTTTGTCTGCTGTCTGTCTAGAGACCAGTTCCAGAGATTTATTTCCAGTAAAAAGTTCGACAATGTTCAAGGAAACTATTTACTTCTACCTGGGACAAAGTGTCACATTAAAAATGGTCTCCCTGGGCATGTGATGTAATGAGCACTGGGTGTTATATAAGACTGATGAATCACTGAACTCTACCTCTGAAAGTAATAATACACTATATGTTAATTAATTGAATTTAAATAAATTTTAAAAATAAAACATATTTTGTAGACAACAACAAACTCCAATTATCTATACCACAGAAACTTATTAGCATGGCATTATGCAAAAATATGCTAGAAATGGAGTTACATATCAAAGATAATGCTCTTAATATTAAAAGTAGTGTTCTCCATCTGTCTTGCATTGGGATACATATATTTACTGTCAATAGCCTGCCTATAAATTAGGAAAATTACTAAGCTTATCACAAATTGATTGAATATTGCTAAATACTGGGGCACCTGGGTGGCTCAGTCAGTTAAGCATCTGCCTTTGGTTCAGGTCATGATCCCAGGGTCCTGGAATTGAGCTCCGCATCAGGCTCCTTGCTCAGCTGGGAGCCTGCTTCTCCCTCTCCCTCTGCCCCTCCCCTCTCCCAGCTTGTGCTCTCTCTCTCTCTCTCTCAAATAAATAAATAAATCTTTAAAAATATAAATAGGGCGCCTGGGTGGCTCAATCGTTAAGCGTCTGCCTTCGGCTCAGGTCATGATCCCAGGGTCCTGGGATCGAGTCCCACATCGGGCTCCCTGCTCGGCGGGAAGCCTGCTTCTCCCTCTCCCACTCCCCCTGCTTGTGTTCCTGCTCTCACTATGTCTCTGTCTGTCAAAAAAATAAATAAAATCTTTAAAAATAAATAAATAAATAAATAAATAAATAAATAAATAAATAAATAAAGGTCTCCCTGGCAACAGATACAAGATTAAAAAAAAAAAATCTTCAGAATGTACGTCTGAACTCTAAGACCTTACACTTAAAGATTAAAGGAGTGGCTCAGTCAGTTAAGCATCTGCCTTTGACTCAGGTCCTGATCTCAGGGTCCTGGATCCTGGATCAGGCTCTGCGCTCAGCAGAGAGTCCACTTCTCCCTCTCGCTCTGCCCCTCTACCACCACCACCGCCCCCGCTCGTACCCTCTCTCTTTCATGCTGTCTCTCAAATAAGTAAATAAAAATCTTAAAAAAAATAAAGATTAAAGGAGACACCTGATGACTTAGAAAAAGGGGAATTTACTATTTTATCAGAGATAGGCACAAAATAGACCCAAGTCCTAGCTATAGGCACTTGGCTTAAAATATGGCCTGTTATTGAAATAACTGTAGCCTATTTGTTCTTTAAACTATAAAGTTATTTGGGCACTACTGAGATCCCATCCTTCTCACAGTGGTTATCCAGATTATTACTACCCGGAGTAAGAGATAAAATATCTGTTCCAAGAGGGCTTGATCTTAGCTACTGGCCATAAAAAATTAACTCCATACCTGCCCTTGATAAGACATAGGACCTGTTGATTAGGGGCAACCAAGATGTTAAGATTCTAAATCTCTGGGCAGGTAGTTAATACATATTGCTTGGAAAGCAGCAGGGAGAAGTACACCTATTTTCCCTGTCTTCAAACATCTCAGTCCACTTTCCCTGAGGCCTGTGACTTCTGTGACTGCTCCCTAAGCAGACTGGACACACCATGCATCAGTAATGTCTAGCCATGAGTTTCCCTGCCTTGGCCCTACCGACACTTGGAGCCAGGTAATTCTTTGTGTAGGATCCCTGGCCTCTACTCACTATTGCTGGTAGTGACACCCCACCCCCCAGGTTACAATCAACAACACCCCAACATTGCCAAATGTCCCCCAGGTAGAGGGGGAAAATTGCCCGTAGTTTAGAACCACTGTTCCAGCCAAACTGCGCTACTCGATTTAGTGCAGAATCATGTTCTATCTGGTCTTGTTGCCTGATTGCCTCATGGGCCCCCCAACCATTCTGTAAATTCCCCAGGAGCAAGACTGATGTCAATCTCACAAGTGCACCTGCCCTAGCAAAGGATCAGACATGCAAAAATCTTCAGAAAAGTGCTGACGCTGCCGACTGACAGTCAAGGAACCCAAGGGGCTAGTCCTCTCCGTGCTCCCTGTGCCGCTTAGCTACAACGAACAAGCAGTGGCATGAAGGGAGCCTCCAAGGCTGTGGGGATGTGATTTTGCACAACCGCTGAGAGACCTGCCCATTGGCTCTCTGGCCACGATAGGTTTACCGTCACCCAGCAATCGGAGCCCAGCCCATAAATCCAGAACCTGGAGACGGGGAAGTGATAGCACATTCTATTTTTGCTGGCAGCCTGCCATGGCCTATCCTGGGCCTCCCCACCACACTCCAGAGCCACACCCAGAGGAGTGGAAGGTCACAGGTGTGAATACACCACTGCCTACACATAACCAGGGATCTCCAAACCCCTGATGAAAACCATAGGATCAGATGGGAAGTATGAGAAACCAAGAATGAGACCATGTGTCACAGTTTAGTGGAAGAACTTGAGAACGTTGTGTGTTAAGCAAGAGAACCAAACAATAAAAATTTCCTGGCCTCCTTGATGCAATGCCCAAGGGAATTTATGTCTTATGTGCAACACAGACCCAGCAAGCCCTACGGCACTTTCAGGAAAAGAAGTCACTGTGTTATCCTCCAGCCATCCTCAAGGCATGTCTCCCTGTCTCCTGAAATGCATACAGCTTTCCCCTACTGCCCTTCCTCTCTGAGTAAAAGAACAAGATAGGTCAAGCAAGTCACCTCCCAGGACTGAATCACCATTTCCAGCAACCAGCAACCGATGCCCCTTACAAGGTCCAGGATTCAAGTCTAGCTGAGCCCAGCCCAGAGAAGCAATGGCTAGAGGCTACAGAGGCGCGCAGAAATGGCTACTCACTGTTGCTACAAATTAGCAACAGAGTCCAGAAGTGCGAGGGAAGGAGAGTTAAGAAACTAGTATCTGGGGGCGCCTGGGTGGCTCAGTCGTTAAGCGTCTGTCTTCGGCTCAGGTCATGATCCCAGGGTCCTGGGATCGAGCCCCACATCGGGCTCCCTGCTCCGCGGGCAGCCTGCTTCTCCCTCTCCCACTCCCCCTGCTTGTGTTCCCTCTCTTGCTGTGTCTCTCCCTGTCAAATAAATAAAATCTTAAAAAAAAAAAAAAAAAAGAAACTAGTATCTGGCCGCTAGGGAATTGGGGCAGAAAAAGAAATTTTCTAGCAGTTTTTAAAGTAGCCCCAAATTCTTGCTCCCCTGGACTAAAATTTACCTCTTCAAGGAAAAGGGGTGGGAGGGGGTGGGTCCAACTCGTGGGATATCACTGGAGGAAGTAAATGTTTTCTTTGGCTCCATCCTGGATAAAAGTTTCAAAATCACCAGATACAGTCTTCTTTTCCACTAAGTTACTGTCCAGTCCACTGGTTTCTCTTTGCTTTGATAACAGGAGTGTGATGAAAAACAAGCCACATTCCTCTACAAAAGCAGCTTCTTGCAACAGAGATGGTTGGGGGTTTAAAAATCCATCTGAGGGGCTCCTGCGTGGCTCAGTTGGTTGAGCATCCGACTCCTGATTTCGGCTCAGGGTCGTGAGATTGAGCCCCGTGTCAGGCGTCAGGCTCCGCACTGAGTGTGAATCCTGATTGGGATTCTCTCTCCCTCTGCCCCTCCCCCGCCTCATGCTGTGTCTCTCTTGCTCTAAAATAAATAAATAATAAATAAAATATTTTTAAAAAAAATCCATCTGAAAAGGCCAAGCTAAGAATCACCTCTTCCTACCTTTAGGGGACAGTAGGGAACTGAGGTGCTCCATGGAGCTGTCACTTACAAGATTTTTACACATCAGCGCCAATGAGGATTTTGGCTTCAACCTCTGGTAGTACAAACAGCAAGTGTCACCTTGGTGTTTGCTGCGTTATACACAGACAGTTCCCTTCCAGGCAGGGTCTTGCTTAATTTGTCCCGAACCTTGTAGAGAGAGGCTAAGCACACACAAGGGTAGGTTATGTCGACTGGGACTCAGTACTTGGTTGTTGGCAGAGCGCAGGGCACACAGGGGTAAGGTCTGGCAGATCTGGGAGCAGGTACCATACCAAAGCAATATACAAGAGGAGGACAACACGATTCCCTCAGCCCCAGCCTCCGCTGCCACCACAGACACACATTAGTTGTGTGATACTAAAGAGAAAAACTTCCTGAGTTTGGGTTTCCTCACAACAGAAAGGAGCTAAGACCTCCTCCCTCATGGTGGCTGTCATGATGAAATAACAAATAACAAACAAAATTATCACGTAATGTTGGCTAACATTCAGCAGGTTAGGGGTTAAGTTAGAAGTTGGCAAATTCCCTCTTCCCTCTCCCGAGTGATGGCTCCCATCCTGCACCTTTAGGCTGGCTTAGCACTGTGGCATTTTCAGTGCTGTCCTTGTGAGACCCTAAGACCTCTTATTAGGCCAGGGAATAGCTGGGGTTCAACATTCTGGTTGCCCTGTTACATTCAGCATCGGGCCAATCACGGGCCTGTAGGACCAGCTCCCACGGTCTGTAAACAGCCCCTTGGGCCAGGGGCCTCTGTCCATGACATATTCCAACAGGGGCAGGAGCACCCCAGTTTTGCTGGAAACTACTCACTTCCAGTATCAAGGATCACCTCACTTCAGTGAGGACAATTTGGGGGAGAGTGGGCCCCTCCCACAGAGAAAGGCAACATTCTGAGGTGCAAGATACCAATGATGATTGTCTTGATGGATCTATAGCCTGGACTCCATGGGCCAGCAGTTGCCATCAACTGGTCCTTCCACCCACCTGCGGTGCAACCACGGAGACTACTGGACTGTGGACGGGGCCACCTACAGAAAGCCCCCTCCCCACACCTGTGAATTCACAGCACCCTGTCCCTCTCAAATGGCACTCACCACCAGATCGTTCCAATTACCCTGAGCACTTACTTCCCCTACCTGACCATAAACCCCTTGAGGGCAGGGATAGAGTTTATGTCTCTTTGTATCTACAACATGCTTTGAATGGAATATGTGCACAATACCTTTTAGATATAGCATGTTAGTCCTAAGAATCCTCCTGCATTATGAAATCAATGCCTTCTGAATCAAACATGAAATAGAATTCATTCAAATCAGCAGACTAAGGATGTTCTGTTACAATCTTATTCTCTGAAAGTCTGTTAGGTTTACAGGATGAATTCTCTCTTAACCATTAACTGGCCAGTTAATAAAGGGGTAAGATGCCCAACTCTGTGGGGTATCTAAACCCTGGTACACGGTACCATGCCCAGAAAGTTTGACAGGTGACTCTCTTAGGAAGTTTAGCTCCTCTAAGCACAAAAAGACTGCTCTTTAGTCAACACTAGTTTCCAGTGAGCTGTCTTAACTGTCCTTTGCATGGAAGAACTAATACAGCCTAAAGCTTAACTGCCCTTTACAGACACTGAATTCATGCCACTGTCATAATCAGACTGAAGGGCCCTAATGCTTTCCTCCTTCTCTGTGTCACAAAGGACGCCAATGGTTGGTGAGCCAAAGTCCTTGTCTTGCTTCAGGCATACCTAGTACTGACTCACAGATGACAGTTTCCCTTCTCATTACAGGAGAAAACAAAAACAACACTCCCAACCTGGTCTGTCTGGAATGCTCTTTCCCCAGATCATATGTCTGGTAAACTCCTACTCATCCTTCAAGACTCAGATCAGATATCACCTTCTCAAGAAAGCCTTTCATGCACACCACTCTCTACCCTCCCCTCAACCCTCACCCCCTTCACCCCCCACCACCACCCCCGCACCTGACTGAGATGCTTTCCCACCCTCTGCTGTCCTAGGTCCTGGGCATTCCTGTTATAGGCAGTTATCATGCAACTATTTCCATGCTACTAAACCTAGTGGAGCAGGGGGCGCTCTCAAATTGCCAGAAACTAGGTCAGTCAGAACCACCTGGGGAACTTCATAGAAATGCATGTTCCTGGGCTCTGGCCCCAGATCTACAAAATCTACATTGTCATCAGCCCCACTCCCAGGTGATTTTAATGCATTTTGAGAACCACTGCATTGGAGTATGAGCTCCTAGTAGGTTAAGGGTTTGGTTTTTTTAAAGATTTTATTTATTCATTTGAGACACAGAGATACAGAGAGAGAGCATGAGCAGGGGGAGAGGCAGAGGGAGAGGGAGAAGCAGGCTCCTCGCTGAGCCAGGAGCCCGATGTGGGGCTCGATCCCAGGACCCTGGGATCATGACCTGAGCCGAAGGCAGATGCTTAACCCTCTGAGCCACCCAGGCGCCCCTTTGTTTTTTTTTTTAATCTTTATTTATCTTTGCATCCTTTGTGTCAGGTCCACATTCATTAAGTGTTCAAATCTCCTTGTAGTGGCATTATTCAGTAGATGCTGCATGCATGAGAGTCTTCCACAGAGTAAATGCAAATGGGCACAAAGAGACCAGCAGTGTCTTAGCTGGAACCTGGGCCGCCTAGAAACAACCTTCAGATAATATGCCCCAACTAAAATAATGCTCTTCTCACACAGGCCTTGGGCAGAGCAGTCTAGGTAGTGAGAGAAACTCCAGGCTTTAGAATCAAAAGACCAGGGTTTAAAAAGAAACAAGGGATGCCTGGGTGGCTCAGCCAGTTGAGCATCCAACTCCTGGTTTCAGCTCAGGTCACGATCTCAGAGTCGTGGGATCGAGCTCCACGTTGGGCTCCAGTCTCAGCTCAGAGTGTGCTGGAGATTATTGCCCTCTCCCTCTTCCCCTCCCCTGATCATGAGCCTGCTCTCTCTCTAAAATAAATAAATAAAATATTAAAAAAAAAAAAAAAGAAAGAAAGAAAGAAAAGAGAAGAGAAGAAAAAACAAAACTTCCATTACCATTTTCCTAGCTAGCTGAGCAACTCTGGGCAAACCGGCTTACCTCCTGTAAGCCTCAGCATGCACCTCTATAGAAACAGAATCGTACTACCACTTAAGACAGGGTTGTTATGTGGATTAAGAGAGAAAAAAAAGTATGAAAGTACAAATGTATTATGTATGATAAAGACCAATAGCATATATATTTTTGTCATTTTTTAAAAACAGAATTATCACCAAGTAATCTTTAGAAAGCTAGCTTTCCCATAGCTCCAGTAAAGAATGTAGTTACACTGTCAGACACAGAAATGCTAGAAATACACAAAATTATGTAACCAAAAACAGTCAAAGTTTTTATAGGCAAGGTCTGAATCACAGAGGGGTCTTCAAGAGGACTTCTAGTTCAACCTTCTACCAGGGATTTGTTCAGAAACAAGAGCTTAAGGGGTGCCTAGGTGGCTCAGATGGTTGCTTAACCATCCAATTCTTGGTTTCAGCTCAGGTCATGAGCTCAGGGTCCTGAGATCAAGCCCCGCCTCAGGCTCTGCGCTCAACCTGGAGTCTGCTTAAGATTCTCCCTTTACCCCTCCACTCACCGCCCTCCGTCGCCCCTGCGTGCACACTCTCCCTCTCTCAAATAAATAAATAAAGCTTAAAAAAAAAAAAAGAAAGAAAGAAAGAAGAGCTTAAGATTCCCCTGCTGTTGATCCTCTGAGATGCTCCCCAGGACGACCAACCCAGCCCTTCACTTGATCTATTGCATCCTCTCACTCAGCTGAGAGGAGGTGACTGGACATGGGCCCTCCTCTTCTTGTCTCAATATACAAGATGACTACCATATTGATATAGTAATCAACAGCCTCCCAACCCCCAGTCAGCTCACGCTGGTAGACCTGTCCACTCCACCCTCCACCTCTGGTCCTCAGACTTCTAGTTTCCCATACTCTTGCGGTCCTATGGGGTCTCACATCCCTTAGAGATGAGTACATAGAAATAATGGTTACATTTTTACTAAATGCCTACGCTCAGCCAGCCAAGGTGCTCATGTTTTAAATACACTCTTTTGTGAAAACCCCTCAATAACTCTTCCAGTAGGTTTTATTATTTTCATTTCAAAGATGAGGTTCAGAGCAGTTAAGTGGCCTGCCCAAGACCCTGGGGGAGCCAGGATTTGGACACAGGACTTTCTGGCTCCCCCGGCCTGCTCCTTCCACCTGATCACACAGTCTCCACCTCTCTCCCCCTGACATCTGACATATATGCATGGGATGCTTCATCCAGCTCATCTCCAATGCTGCTCAAAGTCCTCACCAGGGCTCACTCCGCCCACAGGTTAAAAGGACAGCCTTCCTTGGGGGACAGAGGAGGCGCTCGAATGCCCCCCACACCCACCCCCCGCCTACCAGCTGCACCAAAGGCACACTGCAGATTAACAAGAGAACCGACAGTATGTATGGAGTGAGCTTTTCAGAGACACTGACTTTTAAAGAATTTGGGGCAACCCAAGGGAGATCTGCTCACCCAGCACTTTTCTAACAGTGAGACGAACCCAGCAGCCCCTAGCAGCGCCTCGCTAAGGCTTCTGGTTTGATCTCATCTGTGGCTTTTCCTCACCCAGGAACAGGCAGCAGAGGGTGTGTGTCTGTCCCCACCCCCTCTTACAGCCACTGGTTACAGTTACACATTCCGATACAGACATGCCTCTCAGACCAAAGGGGGGTGGGGTGGCCAACTCTCAGAAGCCCTGGAACAAATAGTTGGCAACAGCTGTGTTCTCAGCAGACAGCAGTTGGTCTCTTGCTACTGTTTTCTCATTCCACACTAGGTTACGGGCTATAATTTAGTGCCCCTACTTCAAACAGCAGTTCGTAAAGCAATCAAGACTCTGCCACAGGGGTCTGTTGGCTCTGAAAAATCTGTCAGGAACGCCAAAATGTGGCCAATCCCACTCCCATCCCTCTGAGATATCCAGGACGTCCCTGAGCCACACAGCCCTGACCACACGCCTACAAAGAGAAAAAGCCTCTGGGAGCCCTTCCCTCTAGAAGATCCCTCTCCCCCCAACTCAGACTCTCTTTAGAACGAGAGAACTGTTAAGAAATCTCTGCTAACTAACCGAATCAAAATGGAGAAGGAATAAAAGCAGTTTGGATCAAGAATCTAATCTGCCTCTCCTCTTCCCCAGTCTCTCCCCTCAGCTGTTTCTTCTGTAAGGCTCTGGAAACAGCTTTATGGTATCTAATGGAAAATCAGAATGGATGGCCCCAGAGACCTCAGGGATGTAGGGGGTTAAGAACACGGTGGCTCTGGAAGTAAGGAGCAACTAGCACACAAGAAGAGAAGACTGGAAATTTCTGCATGGGAGCTGGCCTGCTCGAGCTGCGAGACATTTTTCTCAAAGGTTCCCTCCACCCAAAGCAGTAGTACAACAAAACAAGCTCCCACCCTTCTTCCCTGCCCAAACCCGATCCACGGATAGCCAGTTCAATTACCTGTCTAAGACCCAAAAGGAAAGGCATCCTGCAAGAGCATCGTCCACACTAACGTTTGGAACAAAGGGCTTTTAAAAAGTTAAGGTCTTGGAATGAGCATTTCCCCAGGTGGGCCTGCGTGCTCCGCGGTCCCAGTTAACTGGCCTTCCTTAGCAAAGAAGAGAAAGTAAACAGAGTCCTGGGACCAGGCAGGCGCTCTCCCTCCTGCTGTCCTCGCTACTCCCCCCGCCTGGCTCCGACCCACCCCCACCTTCTCGTGACATATCTCAGACGCAGCAAAGCCCAAGCTGTCTGCCAAGGGGGAAATGACATCAGTTCAGGCACAGCAGAAAAAACTCCAGACAGCTGCTGTGGAATACTGAGGAGGATGTGCTGCAAACCCATGATGGCCAGCCCAGGACCCTACCTAGCCCTGGGGCCTGAGACATCAGCTCCCCTCAGCTCTGAGCTGGCTCTGAGCATATAAATCAAATCCCTCCAGCTGGAAAGAGCCACATTTCTCTGAATAAGGACTGGAGGCTAGACCTCCCAGGCTATTGTTTCTCCTCCTTGGGAAAAATAATCAAGCCCAGTGATTTGTCAGTTTCACAGAGACTTCTCTGCCCCCACTCCCACCAGAATCAGCACTCAGTAAATAACAGTTGTATTAAGCCCGGCTATCCCAACTTTCTCTGGAGGTTGAGGCAGTTAGCAGGGAGGGCTGGGAGGCACCTTTCCCCCAGCTAAGGTAGGACGTGCCACTCGGACGCTGACCTCTGGAGCCCCGCTTCCACAGGAGAGTTTATATTTCATAAACAAACTGCGCATGTGCGGGTGCCAACATCTTTCCTCACCTGTCTTACAAAAGGTACAACAAGTCCCACGGCAGCCTCCAAGTTGCCAGTAAAGCAGATCATCTATATTTAAACCAACTCTTGCTTCTGAAAAGTTCACCACCCTAGGCTCATCATGCTTTCTTCTCTAAGCTCAATTTATGGAGAAAATGGCTAACAGCAAGCTCTGCACAAGAAGCAAAGGCCCAGCGGCTGGTGGCTGGTGTAGGCCAGCTCTCCTCTGGCCACCCTTCCCTAAAAAACAGGTCTCGGCCTCTCTCCCCAGCCCTAAATCCTCCATCAAAGACCACACTCACAAAGAACAAAAGGTTCATGTTTGGATTTGTACTTGCAGAAATGACTCCTTTTGGAGGACTTTATAAATCCAAAGTTACTTTCTAATAACTTCTGGGGCTAAAAATTGATTCTATTTTTCCACCACTCAAAGCAAGTGTATCTCCTCTTTTTATTTTCTGCAACAGTTTTCTTCCAGTGATATTCATCAAAGGCCTCCATGGGAGTGGCACGGTGCCGGGCATGACCCAGGTAAATCTGAAATGACTTGCAAATTAGTATCTCTCACCCCCACCTCGGACAATAAATTAGCCGCACACAACACTTACAGCATGGTGAGTTGCCAACAGTACTTTTCAATCGTTAGTGAATCCAGCCAGACACACAATGTGCTTGCTGCAGGTCTCCCACTGATGGTCAAGGTCACACTGACTTTCCTGACAAGGAAATGAATGAGCCAAGCCAGCTGAGCCATTTCCTCCAGGCTCATGAAAAGAATGAACCTGAACCGCAGCCTCACTGCTACGGAGAGAGAGGGGGAGTGATGTGTAGAGAGCAGTAGCTTCTGCTGTTGCAGGTGTTTTGGGGTCAGGGGGCCATTCTTCAGCAAATATGTATTCTCAAGACGAGGCCACAGAGTCGATCCCATGCCTTGCTCTGCACAAGAAGCAAACACTCTCACCCACAGGCCAAATCAGCAGACAGGAGAACAGGAGACAGGCAGGCGCGGATATCAAGGCACAGTTTTCAACACCCTCCTTTCATTTCCTCAGTCCCCTGGCTATCGCTGACCACCACAAAACACATGCAGCATTATGACTTTTGTCAGCCAAACTGGAGGAAAGGGCATCTGCAGCCCTTCCTGGGCAACTCTGGTCTGAACTTACCTAATAAGACACAGTGGCACCTGCAAATCTCTGGAAAGAGTCCCATGGCATAAGTGTACTTACCCATTCATTGCACACCTACTGAATGCCCACAGTGTGCCAGACACTGTTCCAGGTGCTGGGGACACTGTGATGAGCAAAACGCTCAAGGACCCCTGCTCTGATGGGTTATGGAAGCATTCCACATTTCTAAATAACACTCATCAGCAGTGATCTCTGAATAAGTGGAAGTGCAGCAAAATTACTAGAAATCCAAAAATAATTTTGTAAAAGTTCAATCTAAATTATCAAAATTGCATCACAGGCTTCCCAATTTTCCCCTAATGAATCATCATCCTTTTATGGATGTAATTCAAAGCAGTGTTTCTAATCAGCAGCTGTCTACTTTTATCTTCTTATAAGATTATAAAATCCAAAAAAAATAAAATCCTGTGTACAAGGCAGCGTTAAACTCAATGCATTACACCTAGCACAATATCACATACTCGAACAAAGTGTTTACTGATAATGACTTCTTTCTCACTAATCTTCTCCTTGACCCTCCCACCAACCCCTTGCTGACTAACCCTCATTGAGCACTGAAATTTGGGGGAAGTGAGGAGAAAAAGAGACTGAACCGGCAAACATCGGCATCCTTAGGAAGAAAAGTTCACTTTTTGCCATGTGACCACAACCCAGTGACGAAGTAGTCAGCTTTGGGATTTCAGAGGCAAGATGATCATTAGCGATTTCTACTCATCTGAAAAAAAAAAAAAAAGGGGTCCTTTTATGTAAGTGACCCAGGCTCATACATGATAGACTAAAGGTAAGTCAAATCCTTCTACAAACAATTTTAGTCATCTGCCTGACAATGCAGAATTTAATTCAATGCTGAATTCACCAACTTAAAAAAAAAAAAAAAGGAAGTCACACTATACCAGAATTAAGCAGGATTATGTTGTCAAAATGTTGCAGTTTAACAACTGTCTATGGGCCCAGGCAATGTCTGAGCCCCCCTTCCACTGACCCAGCCCCTTCCTCCCCAATTTAGAAACCCCCCAAAGATAGTAATGCTGGATTCTGAATAACTTATTATTTAAGAAGACACACTATAACAGTGTATATGTTCATGGCTAAGAGAATTCATCCTTTCATTGTAGAATCTTTTGGCAATATCTTTCTAGGCACCCTATACATTTATAATCTTTAAATTCAGGGATGGAGGCGGGGAGAGCTATTTTTTCAGTACTGACAATGAGCCAGACTCTGTGCTAAGAACTCCATTTAACCCACATTGTACTTAACACCACAACAAACTCATGATGTCGGTACTACCCCTGTTCAGTTGCAGAAACTGAAGCACATGGACACCTTGCCCCAGGTCACACAGCTAGCAATGGGAGAGCAAGGATATGAATAAAGCCTCTAGCTCCAAAGACTCTTTCCTTGACAGTAATACAGGTATCGTGGTATTAGACCAAAAGTTACCAATGAGGCGAACACCAGAACTGAGGGTTCAGCTGAACATTGAGCAGACATGCACATCCCTGGTCAGTGGCCCAGAAGCCTGTTTTAGAAGAATGCCACTTACACCGGCTCTGATAGTTGTATTCTGGAGCACAGCGGACAGGCCCTTGGGCCCCAGGATGCCCATTCTGACCCACTTTGGAGCCCGAGTTCTATGAGGTAAATGATTGGGAAAGCCCTAAAGTTCTCATCCGTTCTCAGCACACAACTGGTCTCCATGCAAGGAGCCAGCTGGAATAGAAGATCTTCCATGCCTTGGATCTCAGGTAACCAGTGAATTGTTCCCACACCATGTCATGGCGAGGTGAGGCTGGAAGGAGACTAGGGCTGAGAGCTGGGGGTTTCTAATTTCACAATCAAGGAATGTGAAGAAAGAGTTTTGTCACAATAAGCCAACAACTGCCAGGCTTCTAGGATAGGAGACAATCTCCAGACCCAAGGCCGTTTTTACTAACAGGAGCTTTGGAGCAGAGACTGCTAGGCAGACACAGAACATCTAAAATGAGAGCTCTTTTATCTTTCTCAGCTTGGGCACAGGCACATTTAAATGCCTTCCAGTTTGGACTCAAATACAACACCAAAAAACCCCAAACCAAACCAAACAACAACAACAACAACAAAAACCCAGAAGTGCAGATGAACTCCAAACCCCAAACCAAAGTGAGCACCACAAAACCAAGGCATCCTCATGTCACGAATGTGAGGCTGGGCATCAATAAAAGGATCCTGAAGTAATTATTTTTGGGGAATGCCATGGGAAGGATTCCAAACCCAAAACAAAGATTTGCAGAACTTTGCCAAGTAGAAATGCTAAGGACTGCTTAGCTGCCAGAAACCAAGAATATTAGCTTATCTGTGTCCTGGGGCTGGACAAAGGCAGACGTGTAGCAAGCCTGCCGAGACAAGAAAACACACCTTTCCTGGATTCTGAATAGGACAAGGAGTTCTACAAGTCACACAGAGCTGGTGGGGTGCCTGGAAGGGTATCTATGGATATAGGGGTGCCTGGCTGGCTCAGTCGGTAGAGCACGCGACTCTTGATCTCGGGGTCATGAGTCTGAGCCCCAAACTGGGCGTAGAGATTACTTAAAAACAAAAACCAAAAAAACCTACAACTGCTTTCCTACTCTTGAGTCTTCCAGGAAAGATGGCTGGGCAAACAGCCCTTAACTGTAGTATGTAATCACTTGCTAAACATCAAACAATATATTTCAGAGAGGGAGTACTCTAACATATGTTGGTATCTCAGTCCTTACAGGTGAAAACCCGGAAGCTTCGGTGAAGTTAGGTAACTCATTCAAGGGCACACACCTAGTAGGCAGTGGGGCCGGCACTTCAATCAGGCCTGTGTGACTCTAAAATGGCTCAAACAGGCATGGAAGTGGTATTTCAATAGTGTAATTGTCACTTCCCCTTCATCTGTGATCCAGAAAGTCACAGTCACATCCAGCCACCCAGGCTGTAGCATGAGGATGAGGGGGGTGCACTACTGGATGAATGAGTCTTGCCCTGGAGGATTTATTGACTTAATTGCCCAGTTAGGGAGAAAAGACAGCAGGTACCTAAACAAACAGAGGTACTCTATAATAAATGTAGGGGGGAGGAGTGGAGACAGTAACTGCAAGATGAGCTCCAAGAAGAGAGGCCGGTCAGGGACAGAATGGCCAATGAAGGGGCGCCTGGGTGGCTCAGATGGTTAAGCGTCTGCCTTTGGCTCAGGTCATGATCCCAGGGTCCTGGGATCGAGTCCCGCATCGGGCTCCCTGCTAGGCGGGGAGCCTGCTTCTCCCTCTGCCTCTGCCTCTCTCTCTCTCTCTCTCTCTGTCTCTCATGAATAAATAAATAAAACAGTTAAAAAAAAAAAAAGAATGGCCAATGAAAACTGTATCAAAGGACAGGGACTAAAATAACATGGATGCTAGGGGTAGGAAGATGAGCATGGTAGGCAGAGCCAAGTAGAGCCCAAAGCATAAAGACAAGGACACGTGGGGCATCTGAGAAAGACACAAGATGAGGCACAGATGAGCTGGAGGGAGAAGGCAGAAGCCCCACACACTGAGTACCTCTGACCAGCACATTTGTTCTTTCTGATGACTAGGGGAGCACCATGAATAGCAAGGACAGGAATTTCTAGTTTACTTAGTATCTTAGGCTCTCTTTTTGCTTGTTTACATCTTGGAAGTTGCTCTTGTTCCACTCTGAGGGGTGGGGGAGGTGGAGGGAAGATACCTATTTCAAAGGTCTTTTAAATAGAGAGAGAGAGAGAGAGAAATAAAAGTAGCAGAAGGTGATGATGAAATCTCAAGACAATTCCTTTACGTAGTCAGGTTCTGACCCAGCTGTCTTGTCTGAGAAAAAGAGAAAACACACACACACACACAAAAGTAGCAGAAGCTGAAACCAGTTTAACAACAGCTCCTTGAGGTTCCTAGCTTTCCTGCCCCCTAAAAAGAAAATCCTTCTGTGCTGACAATCAATCACTCCACAAATATTTATTACCTCCTGGGACGGCCATTTACTGCCTGCTCCAGAGAGCGCAGGGGTCTCTGAATCTCAGCGCAGACCGTGGGCTGTCCCTGAGTTAATGGGCTGCCACTGATCTGCAACTCTAGCTTTATCAAGTACAACAGCAGCCTTGTTTGTTTTTGTACCGAAATGCCAGGTTCGTTTTTTCCTGCCCTGAAAACAGTTCAACCCCCCACCAAACCAGCAAGGAGCCAAGAATTACATGACAATCAGCAAGCTCGGCTCAGGGGCGTCCCCTGACACTTTTCACGTCTCCTCCCCAGCTGCTCTCTAAACTGAAGATTGGAATAAGAACAAAAGGAGGGACGTGGGTCACACCCAGTACCTGACACACACTGCAATGTAACCAGGAAAGAGCACTAACTCCATTAGGGAAATTAGTCTTCAAGGTCTCCACTAAATCTGATTTCATCTCTCCCTTTTATTTCAACTTGGAGCAAGACAAGGAGAGACGTGATCCACTTCGGGTGGGAGCTCGGGTACAGTGGTGGCAGGCCGGCAGTAAGGGCTAACAGGAAGGTCATTTTATTAAAGGCACCTCAACTCTTGAGTCCCGGGAAGCAGCTCCAGGCCCTCTAGCTGCAATACTGTAAGAGCGATTGTTCACACTGTCCAGACAGAGACCATCTCGGTTGTGCTTTTATAGGAAAATCCACCCACTCTTTACGTGCTCATAAGCTCGGCAAAATGATTTCTTCTCAGGCCTAACTCTTCTAAAGTAGAAGCAACTTATGGGCAAGATGTCTAACTTTCACTTCTGTGTCCCTCACCTTACCAAGCAATGCCTTGCACAAAGCAGGCCCTCAAGAAAGGATAGAGAGATGTATGACTGTAAAAAGGAAGCCAATACAGCTGAATCCCCAGACAGTAGGGCAGGTGACATTTTTGTGGCCACAGAAACCCGATAAACAGCTAAGAGATCGGGAGAGCACCTGGATATTACTGGGAAACCCTCTGTGTGTCCCCATTATCTGTACACCTGTAATTTCTCCGCTGAGGAGTTTAAAGCATTTAAGCCATCTCAAAAGCAAAATTCCCTTACTCAAGGCAGGGATGCACTCTAACCCCATCAGTTTTTCGATTATGGGGACTAAGATGAAGCTGCTCCTGGTTTTGTCGCTGGTCACCAACTAACTCCATTAAGCAACACCTAGAAGTTGCCTTTTTTCTCTTTTTTTGCACAAAGGATTGTGAAACTTAATAAGGTCTAGCTGGAAACACAGCTCCTGGCACCATATCTTCCCTCATTCCCTGGATCCTATGTAAATCAAATACTACCTCTTCCCTCCTTCAGCTATTTGATAACCAATCTACCCCAGGTCTAAGAGTTCATGGTCAAAAGCACCAGAAGGAAACATTAAGACAGTTTATCCCTCCCATAAGTTGTAGGGGGTGGAAAAGCTTCTGGAACACACACATCCACACCCCCAAGGAAAATGACGAAGGGTGGTGAAACTGGAGAGGGCATCAGAGCAGATGAATCCTCTGCTCCTTTCATCATATAACTAAATCCTCTGCTCCTTTTGTCACATAATGCTCAACCGCAGGCCACACGTGAACCCGGGACTTGCAGGCCACAGAGAGTGGGGCCACACAGATGACAGCAGTAAGTAAACCCTACTTCAAAACCACCTTGACCCAGGGCCCAAATCATAAACCACTGGAGTAAAGCAGAAGTAGTAGGCAGAGATATGCTACGATACAGACCTAAAGCTTAGGGAGAGAAAAGCTAAAAGTGTCCTTGAGAAAGCACCCCCCCGCCATGGCAAGAAGGGAAATCAGTGCAAGCCACTGGCCCTCCCTGAAAAAAAAATCAGCAGGTACTCGTATCTTTGCACTTATATCCATTGTTCCGAAGCCTTCCACTTTATTCAAGATGCACATTCTGGGCAAGACGTGCTCACTACTGCAGAAAAGGTAGAGCCAAGCAGTGAGAGAGACAATAAATCATCATCCTTGCAGAACTCAAGGTCTATAAACTACCTTCACATCCATTTTAGTTGCTCCTTTTATCAGCTGGTGACGGGGCTAGAAGTTTTTACTATCCCCACTTGCCAGACAATATAGTGAAGGTCCGAACACGTGCAGTGGCCTAGGACCAGACTTAGAGCTTCTGACAGAAGGGACAGAGGTCTTCCCATGGAACCCCAGGGAGTGACATACACTAGACGCTACTGGGGTGCTGGTATTCTCCCGTGCTACTACCTATCCTCAGGACCCTACAACAATTGCTTAACTTCTCTGAGTTGGCTGGTTACTTCTATCAGCATCGCCCAGAGACAACTCTGAGGCAGCCATTTCTGCGATAAGAGGCCCATGTGGTCAAAGAAGGCTGCCGTCTCTCTTGGGAGATTCACGATGCATGTGCTTTACAGGGAAGCCTCTGAGGAGTCTCACGGTTAAGAAGCCTGTTCAACCCAAAATCTCCTACATTTCAAACAGCACAGTCTTTCTTTCTTACTGAACATGTGTTCATGGCATCATTATCTCTACCGTGTCTGTCAGTCTCCAAATTCTAGGCTCCATTTCTCCCTCAGCAGCTTTGCTCATCTGCTGTGAACCCCCCAGTACTGTATCTTGAGGGCAGGCATGGTCAGCCAGGCACAGGATGAGGACACGTGGCTGACGCCCCTGAAGAGGGGAAAGAGGACAAAATACACTGACAGGTCTTCTCATTTTCTCAGGTTTCTCTGAACATTTGTGCAATCTCAGGTAAGAATAGGATTTTCCCCCAAATTCTCCCTACGCTAGAAATTGAGGGCAAAAGTCCTAAGTTAATCTTTCACTTTACACACTGGGGAGAGGTTGGAAAGGGATATTCACTGTGACAAGATGACAAAGAAAATTTGGGGGGCGGGGGTTGTTGTCATGTTTGAAACTCCACCACTAGACGTGGTCAAGCGAAAGAGAAAGCTGTAGCTGGAAGGGCACCTCTGACACTCACAGAACTGAGGTGTGTTCTTGGGGAGTAACTTTTTTTAAAGTAGCGGCACACTTAGTGAGGGTTACTTACTTACAAAAGCTGAAGAACTGTCATATATTAGCTGCATTTTCTAATGGTATTTTTACCTCTGGATCTAACTTAAGTTCTCACATGCAAGATCCTATAACATTAAGCAATTGTCCATTTTTTAGGGCATGATATGGTACGGTGGTTATGCTGAGGAACAAATTCTTTTATCTTTTAGAGATTCAAACGGAACTACTCATGGTTGAAATGATATGAAGTCCGCAGTCTTCTTCAAAATAACATCGCTGGGCATGAATGGAAGTGAAAGTAGGTATAGACAAAAGAAGACAGCCCATGACAATAAATTGCTGAAGTTGGGTGACGGGGACTTGGGGGCTCATTACAGAGCCCTTGAAGGAACCAAGGAACACCAAAACCTCAAGTGACAAAAGAAAAAAATAGATAAACTGGACTTCCCCCAAATGAAAAACAACTGTGCTTCAAAGGGCACCACCGAGAAAGTGAAAGACAAAACAAAACAAAAACCACCGAAAGGGAAAAATATTTGCTAATCATTTATCTGATAAAGGACTCATAAAGGCTTCTTAACGTGAGACTCCTCAGGCTTCCCTGTAAAGCACATGCATTGCGCATCTCTGAGGGAGACGGCAGCTTTCTTTGACCACATGGGCCTCTTATCGCAGAAATGGCTGCGTCAGCGCCCTCTCTGGGCAATGCTGATAGAAGGAACCAGCCAATACAGAGAAGTTAAGCAACTGGTTCCAGGGTCATGGGAATAGATGGTAACACGGGAAAATGCCAGAGCCCCAATAGAGTCTAGTTTAAAGGGGAAAATCCTCTGGGCAGTCACTCACTGGGATTCCATGAGACGACTTCTGTCCCTTTAGTCAGATAAGGGACTTTAAAATGGGCAAAGAACTGAACAGACATTTCTACAAAGAAGATACACAAATGGCCGCTAAGAACATGAGATGTTCAACATCACGAGTCATTAGGGAAATGCAAGTCAAAACTACAATGAGATCCTACTTCACACCCGTTAGGATGGTTATGATAAAAAAGACAGACAAGGGGTGCCTGCGTGGCTCAGTCATTAAGCGTCTGCCTTCAGCTCAGGTCATGATCCCAGGATCCTGGGATTGAGTCCCACATCGGGCTCCCTGCTCGGCGGGAAGTCTGCTTCTCCCTCTCCCACTGCCCCTGCTTGTGTTTCCTCTCTTGCTGTGTCTCTCTCTGTCAAATAAAAAAAAATCTTAAAAAAAAAAAAGAGAGAGAGACAATAATAGGTGTTGGAGAGGATGTGGAGAAACTGGAACCCTCAAAATTGCCAGTGGGGAACACGACATGGTACAGCCACTTTGGAAAACAGTCTGGCAATTCCTGAAACAAGCAGACATACAGTTACCACATGAACAGCAATTCTACTTCTAGGCATATCCTAAGAAAAATGAAAACACACGTCCACACAAAAACTTGTCTACCAACGTTCATAGCATTATTCCTAACAGTCCCAAAGTGGTAACAGCCCAAATGTCTGTGAGTTGACCAATCGATGAATAAAATGTTATACCCATACAACAGAATATGAATGGAAAGGAAGAAAGTACTGACACCTGCTAAAAACATTATGCTAAGTGAAAGAAACGAATCACAAAACACCACATGGTGTTACGATTCTATTTACATGAAGTGTTCAGAACAGGAAAACCCACAGTAGCAGAAAGCAGATTAGTGGTTGCCAGGGAATGGGGTTCGGGGGGCTCAGGAAGGGAACTACTAATGGATATAGGGTTGCTTTCTGGGGTGATGAAAATGTTCTGAAATAGACAGGGGTGACGGTGGCCCAATCTTGTGAACATGCTAAAAAACAGTGAATTGTACACTCTACAAGGGTGAATTTGACAGTGTGTGAATTGTATCTCAATAAAGCTGTTACTACTTTTTTAAAAAGCCTCAGAAACCACCCTCCCCTCAGAACAGGAAGTACAGTACACCTCAGCACGGGACACTGTGTGCCGAGAGCAGACAGACCCGCGTGTGGTCTAGCACTGTGGTCAGAATAGATGTCCAACCACAACTCCCACACCCAAGACAAGGCACACCTCTTTGCTGGTGGTAACCCCTCTCTTCCTCACTCAAGGGGGCACAGTGATGTACAGATCAGGATAATTGTATATATTCTAATTTACCTGCTCTGAGAATAAACAATCTCATACTTTATTATTAGAAAACAATTGCTGGAAAAACGCCCCTCAACAGACTTCCAAGGCTGGTGATAGAGAAAGTGAGTCACATGCCTTCTGGACTAGGAGCTCACTAAAATATACTCTTAAATTCTTCCACTGGAAACAGATCTTGGGTCAGTCAAGGGATAAGGAAGCCTCAAGGCTTCCCCCAAAGCTTTAAAAAAAAAAAAAAAAAAAAAAGATAATTACACAGGCTAACATTTACCAAGTAATTACTATGTGGCAGGCACTGTTCTAAGTGCTTTGTAAGTACTAACTCAATTAATCCTTACAATAACTCAATTAACGTGCACAATAACCCTATAAGCGAGGTGCTATTATCCCCTTTTACAGATGAGGAAACTGAGTCAACTAACTAGCCTAAGGCCCTCTGGAGGCAGTCTGGCTCCAGTCTGCACTCTCAGTGATGATATTTCCAAGGACTCCTTCTGGGATGACCACCACGGAAGGATGGCTGGTTAGACTTGTGTGCCACACAGCAACCGGCCAACAGTTCCCAGCCACCTGCCTGACATCTTCCGGGGGCCTACAAACCACTTCCTTCAGCACTGAGCAGGCACAGCTATGCTTCCCTGGCTCCGGGCACACTGCGCGTGAGTCCTGCTCCACAGCAAAGGGAGCAACCAGTTCACAGACAGGGAGGAGACTAGAAGCTAAGCAAACCAGAGACCTATGTAAGCTTTCAAGAAAGAAAACTGAAATGTTCCCCACGTGCCTGTGTTGAGTCAGAAGGCATATCTTCATGGATAAGCTGAGGGCACCGATTAAGAAATGTTGCCTACACAATGTGTGGGGAACTGAGCCCTCGAATACCCTATTGATGGGGATGTCCACTGACAGAACCGCTTTGGGAGAGCAACTGGCACTATCTACCCCAAATTTCAAATGTACATACCCTACAACCTCACAATCCCTGATTCCACTTCTGGGAATCTAGCGCAACTGCAGAAAGAAATACATAGAACAATGTTCACTATAAAACAGCATATCTGGTAAAAACTTGGATATAACGGATGTTATCTATGGAGCAGTAGTTAAATAAATCATGGCCTAAAGCAATAACACACAGGTGGGGTTTTTCGGGGTTTTTTTGTTTGGTTGGTTTGGTTTTTGTTTGTTTGTTTTTGCAGTTCTATACTTACTTCTGAATGCCATTCCTCTCCTTTTGTTTCCTCTTCTTGAGGCTTTCCTAAACTTCCGTCAACTCTCCTTATGATTCTCTTACTGTTTAATAATCTCATTTCCAAGCTTTTTGGGTTTTGATTAATGTTATTCTTTCTTTTCTTTTCTTTTTTTTTTTTTTAAGTAAGTAAGCTCCATGCCCAGAGTGGAGCCCAATGAGGGGCTTGAAATCACAAACCTGAGATCAAGACCTGAGCCGAGATCAAGATGCTTAACTGACTGAGCCACCCAGGCGCCCCAACATGTAGGCATTCTTTTAAAAATCAAGGTAGATACGCGATACAGAAAGAAGTCTATGGGGGCACCCGGGTGGCTCAGTCGTTAAGCATCTGCCTTCGGCTCAGGTCATGATCCCAGGGTTCTGGGATTGAGCCCCACATCGGGTTCCCTGTTCTTCCGGAAGCCTGCTTCTCCCTCTCCCACTCCCCCTGCTTGTGTTCCTGCTCCCGCTATCTCTCTCTGTGAAATAAATAAATAAAATCTTAAAAAAAAAAAAAAAAGGAAAGTCTATGAAGGATGAAATAATGCATGTTGTAAAGTACTACATATAAATTATCCCATTTTTATTTTAAAAACAAATGAAAATAAAGAACTATATCCATGACAACAATTTTATGTTTATATATAGGAGTTTATATATAGGAACTATTACTATATCTAGAAATACTCAGCATAAGCAGAAAACCCACCAAAAAACACACACCAAACCACAAACTTTCACTTTTTACTCTAAGCATTTCTGTCTGTATTATGTATGACTGTTATAAACGTGTTATTTTTGTGTAACTAAAAACTTATGTGAAAAGGTAAAAGGCACCTTAAAGCTCAAAGAAAAGCAGCAATCAGGTCTAAGGAAGGAAAAGGGAAAGAAGGCCATAGTGGACCTTGTGTTTTCTGCTTTCCCCCAACTCCCTGCAGGCACCGCAAGGGGATTTGCATATTTAAAAACAAAGGACTCAAGTAAAAAGAAAGAAGTACACAGGATGAACTTCTTACACTATTCAACTCTATATTCAAATCCCAAAGAGCTACAGTGCTCCACCATCTCAGGTGTCAAAAATATTAACCTCTCCCAAATAAACCACAAAGAGGGGAAAATAACTTAGATCTGATCAATCCACTAAGTTATGGTTTTTCTATTGTTTCTGTGTTTGGTTGGATTTTAATACAACTGGATTTTAATACAACCAGGCGCAATTTTAGATGAGGAAGATAATTTCAGAAATGGCGAACAAAAAAACAGCATGTAGGGTTTTGAAAAACGTGAATATTTTCTCCACGAACGCACGCCTCTGATCTGTAAGAATGTGTAATAACACAATGTTACAACATAAGATCTGTCTTGCTTGATATTTAAAAATCAAAACAGACATGTTTTTATAGCTTTACTCTAGGATCCACCCTTCCAAGCCACAAATATTCTTGCAATGTCTCACATTCACTTTTACCTCTTCCAAAACAAGTTTAAATTAAATTCTTTAAAACACCTAAGATCATGAATCAAAACCTAGCCAAGGCACTCTGAGGGCAAGGACGGCACCAGGAACAGACGATCCATCGCTCATCTATTTTCCCACAGAATAAAGTACGGAAAGAAGAAAGCCAAAAGTAAATAAATCCAAGCTATGGGAATGTAGCTGAGTAAGCGAGAGTATCCCAAAAACCCAGTCCATGCAAGACTGGTGATCTCCAAGTCTGAGACCATGACGTACTTTAATTCCCACACTGGGAAAGCCCAGAATTGTATCAACAAGCCACAGAATTCAATAGGATGAGATGTGTTTCTCCTTTCCTTACCTCCCAGGTTGCAAGGTTCTGGATTTACTGATATTTCTTTGTTTGTGGCTTCCACATTACATGCAGTTTTTTGGCCAGACTTTGCTCCACCTACTGGAAACACAAAGGATGTCCAAAAGGGAGGTGCCCATAAGGCAGACCTCAGCCCGTCTGTTGTATGCCACCAAGGAGATAGATCACAAAGACCCACTGTCACTGCTCCCTGTTACTCAGTGGCTGTTCTACCATCTGTGTGGTTATGGTGGGATCGGTGGCCCCAGGGGTGCCCACAATCGGGGTTATAGGGCAAAGAAGGAACCCACATCATGGCACCACCTGGATCCTGATGGTCCCTCAAGCACTGATCCAATAGGAAAGCAAGAGATGCTCTCAGGTGAACGGATGGCCAGGCATTCAAAAGGCATTTGGAACTGTTAATCCAAAGTCACCTGAGATACCCGCAGTATGCTTAAAGAGTTGCCCGCTAGTGCCCCAAATCCATAGCTGGGCGGCATCCTGGGGGCTTGAAAGAGAAGGCTTCTCCTGGGGTCACACTGCCACCGAGGTCCGGAACAGTCAGCCCATGGCGACCCAGAGAACACCTCCTTGTTGCTGTAGGCTTGAGTGTGTGACAACAAACCAATGCTCATGGGGCCAAAAATGAGAGTAGAACCAAGACTTGGAATGGGGAAAGGAAAAAGTTCTAAGAACATGAGTCTCTTCAGGTTGGTTATGGGGCCATGGAAGACTCTGAGAAAACAAAGTAACTGGCCAGCAGGCTTTCTCTGGGGTGAAAACAAACATGTTCTTAAAATGAAACCACAAGGGCAAACCAAAGCAAGGGGAAAGAAAGTTTCAGACTGGGTGAATAAGGCAGGCTCACCTGCTTACTGAACCACAAACTAAAAAAAATGCCTTTTTTTCCCAAAATGCTTGATGTTGGCTCACAAAGTCAGGCTGACTGGCAACATGTTAGCAAATCTGAGAGCAATCAAGGTTCAGGATAGTAAAGCTTTCAACTGTCCCACCTAAAATCTGTTGTCAGAGAGGTTATTTCATACACTTCACAATGCTATGTTCTCTCTTCATAGGAAGGCTGACCTCAAACCCCGTGATAACGAGCATGAGCTGAGAGGGGAAGAGCAGGCGCCGCTAAACCAGCATCTGGCCACCTCGGAACCACTGACATTATGGACCAGACAATTCTTTGTTGTGGGAGGCTATCCTTTGTCATGGGAGGTTTAGCAGCATCCCTGGCCCCGAGCTGTGACAACCAAAAATGTTTCCAGATGCTGACAAATGTCCTCTGGAAGGGGCAGAATTATCCCCAGTTGTGAACTACAACTCTAAACATATAGGTTCACCATAAACATTTCCTACAGAGACAAAATTAAACTCAGATATAGGACAGAATCAAGGAAGCCACTTTCAAACTCCCCAAATCTCAGCTTCTGAACTTAATCTGAGAGCTGATACTAATTTACCAACAACCAAATGCACTCTGAGGACCACAAATAATAACAGCAGGGATCATTATTATTATCCTTATAGCCATTAAATATATTCCAAGAGCTTTACATATAGGATGTCTTTTCACCTCACAGCAAACCTGTAAGGTATGTACTATTATCAATCCCATTCTAGAGATGAGGACACTGAGGCACAAAGAGGCTAGCAACTTGCTGCAGCATAGTAAGTAGAAGTCAGGTTTAGATCTCAGGTGGCCTGCCCCCAGAGCCCACGACCTCACCACTGGGTTGGACTATACTCCACTGTTCCCACACCGAGAGCTCTTAGATCTGCACTGTTAAGTAGTCAGTAGCCACATGTAGCTATTCAATTTAAATTAATTAAAATTAAATATCATACCAGTCTTGGAAAATAGTCTGGCAGTTCCAAAGTTAGATATACACCCAGGAGAAATGAAAACATGTCTACACAAAAAACTTGTACATGCATGTTCATAGCAGCGTTATTCAAAGTAGCCCCAAAGTGGAAAGAGCTCAAATGTCCATCATTTGATGAATGCATAAATTAAATGTGGTACATTCACAGGACTGGATGTTAACTGGCTACAAAATGGAACAAAATGCTGATACATGCCATGATGTACTGATACATCAACAGGGACGAATCCGGAAACATTATGCTAAGTGAAAGAAGCGAGTCACAGAGGACCACCTCATGTATGATTCCATTTATAAGGAATGTCCAGAATAGGCAAATCCACAGAGACAAAAAATAGATTAGGGGCTGCGGGAGGTGGGGATAGAATGGGGAGGGACTGCTAATGGCTATGGGGCTTCTTTCTGGGGTAATGAAAACGTACTAAAATTAGATAGTAGGGGCGCCTGGGTGGCTCGGTGGGTTAGACGTCTGACTCTTGATTTCCACTCAGGTCATGATCTCGGGGTCGTGGGATCGAGCCCTGCATCAGGCTCTGCACTCAGCAGGGAGTCTGCTTGTCCCTCTCCCTCTGCTCTTCCCCCCACCCCCCACCCTCGCTTGCTCTCTCTCCCTCAAATAAATGCATTAAACCTTAAGAAAACAAAACAAAAACAAAAATAAAATTAGATAGTAGATGGCACACAATTCTGTGACTTACTAAAAAGCCATTTTACATAACTTTAAAAGGGTGACTCTATTGGCATGTTAATTATGTCTCAATACAGCTGTTATAAAAAACTAAATGTCACTAAAAATTCAGTTGTTCATCTATCCTAGTCACATGCCAAGTGTCAAGAGTCACATGTGGCTAAGTGGCTACCAAAACAGCGCAGATATAGATCATTTCTGCTATCACAGAAAGTTCTACTGGACTGCACTGCTCAGATGAATGGATAAAAGGCCTCCTTACCATCTAACCACAGTCTACCTTTCAAGCGTCTTCTACTTCCACCCTCCTCTACACACCCACATAGGAAGCTTCCACCACAGACTACGAGCCACCTCCAAATACATCCTCCATTTTCGCTTTCCAGGCTGGAACAGACTTGTTTCCCTTCCCAACCTTTAAAGCCTGGTCCAAATGCCTCTTCTGTGAAGCTTTTCCTAAATCCCACCTTCCCCTGGCCAGAGCAGAATCAACTGCTCCCACTGTCCTTTGTTTGCACATCTGTCCCTCTGGGTTAGAAATCATTATGTGTGCGATCTGTCTTTCCTACCAGATTACCAGCTCCTTGAGGACAGGGATTCGGTTACTCATCTGAGGGTTCCCAGTGCCCACCTGTGTAACAGGCTGCTGGAGAGCGGACACTTCAGTAAACGTTTGCTGAATTCTACTGAAAGGATTTACGGAAACTCGAGGTGTGGATTTCAGGTGTGGATTGCTCACTTTGCTATACAAAACAGACTAAGAAAATGAGGGAAAGGGAATTAAGAGTCTGGACATTCCATCTCCTGCTATTCTGCAAGAAGAAATGATGGTGATCACACTGAAATGCTGTTTTTAAGAAAGAAGAGTGGAGTAGAGCTTCTGGACTGAAAACCGGGGCACAGTTGGTGAGTAAGGGGAGGGGGCACAGGGTATACTATGGAGGGGCGAGGTAAGAAAAAAATATCAGGAATTAGGACGCCCATCCAACTCAAAGTTTTAAGCATGGCAGAGGAAAGGTAAGGACTGTGTCTCTAGAGGTTAGGCCGGGTGGCTTTACGGAAAAAGCTACTAAAATTTTATTTTAAATAACACGGTCAGATTGTTCTAGTTGAATCTAAGCAACAATAGAAAGAAAGAAACTCTATGTATCTCAATCATTATTTAACTAGGAGAGACAAATGTCAAGGCCTCACTGGCGAGTCCACTACTTTTTTATTCTTTATGGGTTTAAGGAATGACATCTGAGTTGTAGTAACCTATAAGAGAGTGAAGTCCAAGTTCCCAATCTCAGAAGTGAGCTAGGCTGGTAACTTTCCTCGGCCAGGATGGCAAGAAATGACCATTCCAGGGGAGAGCTGGTAACAGGGAAAGCAAGCTACTCTGTATTATGTAAATATATAATACCATATTATTTCTGATATTAGATGCATATGTATAAAAAGGTTGTATTTGATAGAGGCATTTCAAGGGAAAAAAACCACAGTAAATCACCCACACCATGTTCAATACGGAATGAGTACAACGAGTCCCCCTCAATTCAGAGTTAGCTGGAAGCCCCTTGTTGAAATAAGGACAGTGAGTACCAGAAGTGCATCCTATGTCAAAATGGTCTCTGAATTTTTTTTTTCGTCACTGATTTCTACAAGCCAAAAATCAACAAAAACCCAAACAAAACAAAAACCAAATTGACTAAACAGTGGTGGATTCAGAGTTAATAATTATATAGTAACTTCCATGCCAAAGGTTAAAATTCAAAACACAAATCTCACTATAGATATCTAGTACTCCTGGGCAGAAAGACAAGGGTATTAGGTGGGGATGTGAGTACTGGGTGTGGGGGTGGTCAGGAAGAGGGAGCCCACTCATTACCAAACTTTCTCTTCTCTGAAGGAATGGTAACCATGTAATAGCTGCTGGTCAGTGCTAGCATCCACCCAAATGAACAAAGTACAAAAGCCACCCTGTCCCCAAAATAAGTATTGGAAGCACCAGAGAAATGATAAGAAATCGGCCTGTGATCGATAAACTGCAATTAGGGCATGACATTGAAGATCCCCTCCCACATCTTCTCGCCAACTCCCAGGCTTCCGTGACCTGGTGGCAACCTCCACTTTCCATCCTTCCTCTGCCAAAGAAGTGGATCCGGTTCCCACTGTCAACTCGGAGGCCCACCACTGCTCTTCCATCAGGGTGAAACATCCACAGGCCCAGGGCACCGACCTCCTAAGGCTCCAATGTTCTTAAATCAACCCTCTAGCAGTGTTATTTACTGGATCTTGAGAACGACCTTTCTTTACTTAAATGTAGAAATAGATGCAAAGGCGAAGCAACAGTTTGTTCTATATTTTGTTCTGTCAACATCTACACTTTTTTTTTTAAGATTTATTTATTTAGAGAGACAGTAAGTGAGCAGGGGGGAGAGGGGCAGAGGGAGAGAGAGAATCACCAGCAGACTCGCCACTGAGGAGCCGGACACGGGCTCGATCCCAGGACCTGAGCTGAAATCAAGAGCCAGAGGCTCAACCAACTGAGCCACCCACGTGCCCCAACATCTGTACTTCTTAACCTTACCAGTCCTAAGGGTTCTGATTTTTCCAATAAATAAAATTTACTTCTCCTGCCAGTTTATGATTGTAACTAGGAAAAGATCCCCAACAAACCCTAAAATGGAAGGGTCCAGCCCTAGGAAAGGGAATATACTGGGCCAGAAAATGAGCTCTATTCCTTTCACATGTTATTTCAAATATACATAAACAGATTTTGGGGGGGGGGGGGGAACAGATAAATAACAAACTGTGGTATAGCCATACAGTGGATTATTCAGCCACCAAAAAAGGAATGAAGTACTGGTACATGCTACAATGTGGATGAATCTCAAAAACATTACGTTAAGGGAAAGAAGACAGACACAAAATACCACAAATTGTAGGATTCCATTTATATGCAATAACCTGAATAGGTAAATCCACAGAGACAGAAAACAGATTGGTGGCTGCTAGGAGCTGGGGGAAAGGAAAATCAGGGAGGAACTGCTTAAAGGGTAGGGGGGTTTCTTTTGAAGTGATGAAAATGTTTGGAACTAGATGTAGTGGTTGCACAACACTGTGAATGTCCTAAACACCACTGAACTGTTCACTTTAAAATGGTAAAAGGGTTTTAAATGGTTTCTGTTATATGAATTTCATCCCATTTTAAAAAACTAATTAATTTTTGAAATAAAGGATACTAGGGGGACAAAATAAGATGCATATGTAAAAAGGCAGCCCATAAACTCCTAAGGAAAAGATGAGTATTTTTGCTGGCACTCTGCTTCTACTCTTGATCACAGCGCAAAGTTCAAGTGCTAAGCTGTACAGACTCTGCCATCATGCCGTGTGTGAAAGTGAGTGTGTGTGTCTATTCCCTTCTGAAAAGACAGGGAAGAGAACAGAAAGTGAAGAAAATAGAATGGTAAAGCCCTGCCAAATGCAAGGGAAGGAGGGGTGATTCCCCCTACTGCACCCCACCCAACTTGGCACCAGGAGTAACGCTCCCATTAGGGTTTCGAAATGCCAACTGGAGCTGGAATCAGCACAAGCAAGCTTCTCTGCCTGGATAAAAAGCAAGCCACCCAGCAAGAAAAGCTGGGGTGCTCCATTTACTGCCCATCTTGGCATCAGCACCACCCTTTGCTCAAAAGCCCTGACTGGCCTAGATCAGCATCAGTGGCTGGCTCTCCCAAGCCAGCCAGCCTTACAGCAAGAGTTTGTTATAGCTCAAGCGTGCCCTCCTCCTGAGGGGTCCCGATCTACTTCATCCCACAGGCCTTTCAAGAGTCCGGCCTCCAACCTCTTGCCTCCAACACATTAAAAATGGAGCCAAGATGCCCTCGGAACTTTTCCTTGTCCAGTTTGAAATAAATATCTTCTCAGCCCCTCCTCCCTCTCAGGCCAGCTCAATAACCCACGTACCCCTACCCGCACACACGTACACACTGCATCACTGCCTCGGAGACCTGCTTCACGGGGGGGCACGAATGCGCCCCCCCCCCCATGCCTGGGCTTCGCACCACTATCCAGTCACAGTCATCCCAGCCCACCTGACCTAACTGCCCTCTCAAAGGGCCCCTCACTCGCTGGGCACCGTGCCTCTGCCACTTCCCTGACACCAAAACAGGTGTCCCTCAGCTAAACACCGACGCCCCCTTAGATCCTGTCCACTCCAGGCGTGGGAGCCCCTCGCGGGACCCCTCAACTCTTGGCAACAACACTCCTTCTGCCCCTCCAGCCAGGCAGCGACGCCGTCTTCAGCCCCCTCCAGCCAGGCCTCGACGACCCCCAGGCCCCCAGGCTGGCCCGGACGCCCCCTCCCCCTTACCTGCGGGGGTTCAGCCCTGGCTGACAGGGGGCTGGGCAGCGCCTGGAGGAGCAGGAGCGCCATGCCACCCAGGAGCCTTCTCCTCTCCATCCCCCTCCTGCTCCTGCTCCTCCGCCACGGCGCCGCCACCTCCCTCCTCTCCTCCTCCCTCTCCTCCTCTTCCCTCTTCTGCCTTCTTCCCTTCTTTTCCTGTTTCACTCTCCCCTCCCGCTTCCGGCTCTGCTCCACCCCGCCCCAGCCCAAACACCCTCCCACACACTGGGCAGGCTCTCCAGTTCCAGCGCTTCGTGGGCCCCTGCCCTCCGTCCATTGACCAAAATCGCTGTCAGTCAAATGGAAGTCCCGCCCCCCATGAAGACGGAAGACCAGAGGGATCCAGCCAATGAAAAGTGGGAGGAAGCCGGGCCATCTTGAGTGCTGCACGGCGGTATAGATGCGTCCCACGCCACAGAGAGTGGCGGAAGTAGCTCCGATGGGGGCGGGGCCATCTGGTACGAACATTGAAAAGTCTAATTCAGGTGCAGCCATCTTGAGCGTGGCGGAAGTACTAGATTTCTACGCTTTAGTAAAGAAAGAGGAGTATTGTGATTCTAAAGAGTATTGGAAAAGAAGTTGTGTTTTAGAAGGTAACCGGGCGCTCCTTAAGAAGAAAACAACTGCAATCTAAAAATCTTTTGACGTCTTTTGTTTTGAAGCGCAGCCCTGGTACCAGGGTCCCTCTCCTTGTCTCAAAGTGGTAGCTTAGGTCAATCTGAATTCTCTAAAATAGTACCTTTACCTGAGGCACGGTGCTGTGTCGCCCCAAGTTCCAGGAACATAATTCTATTGACCGTACCTCAGAAACAGCCCTGAAATTCACTCCCATTGTTTCCCTCCATATTCTCATCTTCTTGCTAAATAAAAATGGTCTCCCTGCTGGCCCTAGTTGCCAATTCTTCCCTCTCAATTACTGCTGCACTCCACAGCAAGGGTGCTCTACGACATAAAACCAAACATCATTGTCTTAAGGCTTTCCCTCTTAAAATACTTAAACTACCTACGGAATATATAGTCTGAACTACTCAGTATGGTTCTCTCTTGTGTCCTGATCCCTGCTTACTTCTTTTTATCTCGTCTTCTGCCACTACATTTTCCCACACATTCCACTTACACAGACATTTAAGAGATCCCCAGTGTGCTGTGCTATAGTACACACTGCACATATAGTTCTCTGTTTATAAACTCCTAGTTCCCATCCCCTCCCTTGTTTCTTCTTCTGGATCCTCATAACACTAACACACACTGTATCTGATCTGTAATATCTGCCTGGCTGGCCCCTCCCACTAAATTTGCAGTTTTTTGTATAGCACACTGTCTTACTCTTTTTTTTTTCTTCTTTTGAGAAATCCCTACAACATCCTATACAAGGCCCAACCATGAGCCCAACAATGTTGGTAAAATAAATGAACAAACGAAGACCCATGCCAGAGAAGCCAGGTGCCTGTAGCTGCCAATTTCCTCTCAAAATCCTGCCAAAGCATTTTGCAGGTTGGCCTAGTCTAGCCCATGGCTGAGCCCAGAGGGAGTTTGTTCTTGGCTTAAATGGTGGCAAAGTGGGAAACAGTGAAGAAATTGGTTCTGCCCTCTGCTTAAGAATATCCATAGTTCTGGGGCGCCTGGGTGGCTCAGTTGGTTAAGCGACTGCCTTCGGCTCAGGTCATGATCCTGGAGTCCTGGGATCGAGTCCCGCATCGGGCTCCCTGCTCAGCAGGGAGTCTGCTTCTCCCTCTGACCCTCCCCCTTCTCATGCTCTCTCTCTCTATCTCATTCTCTCTCTCAAATAAATAAACAAAATCTTAAAAAAAAAAAAAAAAAAAGAATATCCATAGTTCTGCCTCTTCTTGATCCTGTTTTCCCAAGTGTTACAAAAGGTGACAAGTATTTTTGCTGATCTCAAATGTCTTAGAAATTCATCCATACCACAATCAAGCTCCCTAGGGAAGAAATAAAGATTCAGTATTAGACAAGGGCCAAATTATTTTCATAGCACAGGGTCTCAGTCCTGGCCTCAAGGTTTTGTAAGTCCTCCTTTACAAAAGCCAGGTACCATCATCATTAGGAAACCCCAATAATTTCAGTTCAACAAACACGGAGATTTTATCCTAACTTCCCTTTCTTTCTTTACCTGAGAGCTCGAACTGAGCCACTGGATGGGACAAACACTAAACCCTGCCCAGTCTGGATTAGCACTTCCCACGCGAAGGCATTTGAGTCACCCTAACCACCTCGCTTTCCACATCCCACAGATGCCAACTCAAAGAAAGCAGAGAGGTCTTACAAAATGGAGCTGAGATGCAATTTGAATGAGTGCTTTTTGAAGTGCCTCTAAACTGTAGCCACCACATACTTCAGACTTTCCCAAAAGAGCCATTGTCTGTACAGGGAGGAGGAATGCCAGAAGGTTTAAGGAGCTGGGAAGGAAAGAAGAAGGTTGTCAATTCTTGAAAGAACATCAGTATGGAATTGCTTCCAAGCTCTGGCTAGCTCTGGTAATGTTTTTCCTATTTGTCTTTGGAAATGGGCAAAGCTGAGCCAGATCTCCTATCCTAAGAAAACTAGCTCAAAGACACAGAGTTTTCTGCTCAGAAATCAGTTAAAATCAAATTGCATATGTTACAGCATAGATAAACTTTGAAAATATTATGATAAATGAAAGAAGCCAGACACAGAAGGCTACACACTGCGTGATTTCATTTATATGAAAAGTCCAGAATAGGCCAACCTATAGAGGCAGAAAGTAGATTAGGGGTTTTGAGGGGATGGGGGATGAAGGGAATGGAGAGAGACTGCCAAAGGGTACAGAGTTTCTTTTTTTTTTTTTTTTAAGATTTTTATTTATTTGACACAGAGAGACGCAGTGAGAGAGGGAACACAAGCAGGGGGAGTGGGAGAGGGAGAAGCAGGCTTCCCACGGAGCAGGGAGCCCGATGTGAGGCTCAATCCCAGGACCCTGGGATCATGACCTGAGCCGAAAGCAGACGCCCAACGACTGAGCCACCCAGGCGCCCCAGATACAGAGTTTCTTTTGGGAGTAATAAAAATATTCTGGATGTGACACCTGGGTGGCTCAGTTGGTTAAGTGTCTGCCTTCAGCTCAGGTCATGATCCCAGGGGCCTGGGATAGGGCTCCCTGCTGAGGCCTGCTTCTCCCTCTCCCTCTACCTGCCACTCCCCCTGCTTGTGCTCTGTCTCTCTGACAAAGAATAAATAAAATCTTTTTAAAAAATAAAATAAAATAAATAAAAATATTCTGGAACTAGTGATGACAATTACAACTTTGTGAGTATACTGAAAAACACTGAATTGTACACTTTATTTTTTTTAAAAGATTTTATTTATTCATTTGACAGAGAGCACAAGACGGGGAGCTGCAGGCAGAGGGAGACAGAGAAGCAGGCTCCCTGCTGAGCAGGGAGCCTGATCCCAGGACCCTGGGATCGTGACCTGAGCCAAAGACAGATGCTTAATGAACTGAGCTATCCAGGTGCTCCTGAAATGTACACATTAAAAAGATGAACTTATATGAATTCTATTTTAATTTTGAAAAAATGGGAAAAATTAAATTCCAGCCAGTACTTTGGCCTCAAGGAAGAGGCCCTTTTTCTTTAGAGCAGTGGTCCTTGAAGTGTGCTCCCCAGACCAACAGAAACCACATCACTGGACAATTACTAGAAATGCACATTCTCAGGCTCCACCCCAGACATACATAATAAGAAATTCTGGGGATGGGGCCCCACAATCTGTTTTTGTTTTTTAATTCCAGTGTAGTTAACATACAGTGTTCTTAGTTTCAGGTACACAACACAGTGATTCAATAATTTTATACATTACTCAGTGCTCATCGTAAGTGTACTCTTAATCCCCTTTACCTATTTCACCCATCCTCCCACCCACCACCCCTCTGGTAACCATCAGTTTGTTTTCTATAGTTAAGAATCTGGGTTTTTTTTTGGTTTCTCTCTTTTTTTGTTTGTTGATTTTGGTTCTTCAATTCCACATGAGTGAAATCATATGGTATTTCTCTTTCTCTGACTGCATTCCCAGCAACAGTGCAAGAGAGTTCCTTTTTCTCCACATCCTCGCCAACACATTTTTCTCCTATTTTTGATTTTAGCCATTCTAACAGGTTTGAGGTATTATCTCATTGTGGTTTTGATTTGCATTTCCTTAATGATAGATGATGTTGGGCATCTTTTCATGTGTCTGTTGGCCATCTGTATGTCTTCTCTGGAGAAATGTCTGTTCATGTTTCTGCCCATTTTTTAAAATTTTATTTTTTGTTAATCTCCATACCCAATGTGGGGCTTGAACTCACGACCCCAAGATAAAGAGTCACATGCTCTACCAACAGAACCAGCCAGTACCCCTTTTCTGTTCATTTTTAAATTGGATTGTTTGCTTTTTTGTGTGTTGAGTTGTAATAAGTTCTTTATGTATTTTGGATACTAACCCTTTATCAGATGTCATCTGCAAATATCTTCTCTCACTAAGTAATTGTCTTTTAGTTTTGTTGTTTCTTTGGCTGTGCAGAAGCTTTTTATTTTGATGTAGTACCAATAGTTTATTTTTGCTTTTGTTTCCCTTGCCTCAGGAGACATAACTAGACCCACAATCTGTGTTTTAACAACCCATCCACGTGACTCTGACACATGTTCTAAAAACCACTGCTCCAGAGTAGGGGAATAGAGCAAATATTTTGTTTTGCATGCCACATACGTGGAAGTCTCCATCACATATTCTTGTTTTTGTTTTTTTTCTTCTTTTTTACCCTTTAAGAATATAAAACATTCTTAGTTCCCAGGCACACAAAAATGGGTAGCAGGTGGATTGGGACCCTTGAGCCATGGTTTGTCAACTCCTGCTCTAAAACAACACAGTTCCCATTCTGGAGTGTCCAGTAAAGACAGGTGGATTTTTCCTCTGTAGTAAGGGAAATCAACAATGGCCTCCAGGCATCAACAGGTTCCCGTTATCGTTGTGGTAACCTCTTCCATACCAAGGCCAAAGTAAGACCAGATCCTGCTTTTCATCCAGGCTTTATTAACTGAGTCTGCAGATAGTTCATTGTGCTCTTTCAAGAAATTTATTTGATTCACAGTGGTATCCTTTGAATAGTCAGTAAATTCTACTAGACAGAACTCAATACAAACATTGATCCCAGGTAAGCCACAATGGTCTCCTTCCATGCCCACCCGACCCAAGCCTGAAAAATCACCTAGAACAGCCAAGATGGGAAGGGCAAATGGCTGTACTTTCTGTGTGTCCTTTAAGGCTCTTTGGTCCTGATTGATTAATTCTCAGAGGTATCCAAATAAAACTCCCCTTTCCTATTCAGTACGCACCAGTCTTTGTTTAAGCCAATGGGCTGAGGAAGGGAGGCAGCTAGGAAAATATACCCATTAAAATGTGTTGTTAATACATACATATATAATTTTTACTCACAGTTAGTGGATTTATCTTTTATTTTTATTTTTATTTTTTAAGATTTTATTTATTTATTCGACAGAGAGAGAGACAGCGAGAGCAGGAACACAAGCAGGGGGAGTGGGAGAGGGAGAAGCAGGCCTCCCGCCGAGCAGGGAGCCCAATGCGGGACTTGATCCCAGGACCCCGGGATCATGACCTGAGCCGAAGGCAGACGCTTAACGATTGAGCCACCCAGGCGCCCTAGTGGATTTATCTTTTAAACACAGAGATGTAAAATCAGACATGATTTTAGCACAGGAGAACAAAGTCAGTGTCACAGGGCTTAGAGCACCATGAAACCTTGTTGCCTCATGCAGTGGCCTTTTTTTTAGCACTAAGAACTCCTGGGTGCTTGATCAACCCAAGTTTAGCAGCACTCCCAAAGACGCTTTCTGATAAGGGGGCACTGGGGAGGAGTATGGGGAAGAATGGAGAAGAGCCCCAAGGTGACAACAGACTTCTTCCCTCTCCCTTCCTGAGTTAGCTAGAATTGTAGGGGCAAAACGTTCTGTAGCGTGAGACAAGATGAGGAGGAAGGGAAGAAGAAACAGGACTGGGAGCTTTCCTTCGTCCCAGGGGCTCTTCCCCAGGCCTGGCCAGAATTAGAATCCCAAAGATTTCCTAATTTTTCCAAATGGTTTGCTTGATTATCTCCCCCAGGTTCCAGCAACTTCTCCCTCAGGAAGTCTCAGCTCCTGATCTCCAGGGGATGGTGGTGGGGTGGGGGGCAGATAAAAGACTTGGTCTTTGCTCCCCTTGTTCACTTTTATCCCCTGGAGTCCAATAAGCCATGCCTGCGTGAAAACATGAGGCTCCCCACCCCCCAAATCCACCCTGACCTTTAGGCCCTGTTGGCAGAGAAATGAGGGCACAGGTGTACAAGGCAGCTAAGGAAGGGCTGGTGAATATGGGTACAGACTAGTCCTTGCTGGGATGGGGCATTTAGAGGCCCTTATTGAAGTAGACATAAGGCACAAGTTCTCCATACTTGGCCTTGATGGTGTCTTGGAGTTCTGGTTCCAGATAAGAAACTGACAGTTCACTGAGAAGAGAAAATAAGGGGATTATGAGCCTGCCAAATGGACAAGCAGCAAAGTACCATCAGAGAAAATCCAACTCAAATGCCACCTCCAAGAAGCCCTTCCTGATTTTTCCATCAGAACGAATGGCCTCTGTACAACATAATGTGTTGTTTTTACTTCTACTCAGGCCTAACTTCATTCTCCCTGGTGCTAAACTTCCATTTTCTCTGTAAGATTATAAGCACAGTGCTTGGAACACAGGAGATGTCTGCAGATGACACTGAAATACAAGTACAAAGGCAGCGGAACCTGGCATCTTCTTGGTGTACATCCAAGCTGCACCTAGTCTCCTGGAGCTCGTCCTCTCCCCTCCCCCAGTCTGATGCTTTGTTTCCCTTTTCCATCATCGCTTCGCATACCCCTTCCCTGCCAGGGCATACAAGGGAAGTAGAGAGGTCCAAGTCATCCATCCCCAAGCAAACACAAGCCAGAATAAGTACCTACCCCTCTGTTCAATTTCAAGGACCAGATCCAGTGAGGGAGGATGTACCTAATAACCTAAGCAGCAGGGACAGAAAGTCTCTTGTTGCTCCCCCACTTCTCTCCAGGGCAGCCCTTACTCCACTGGGAGGGAGCAACTCATCCCTCCGCCCCTTAGAGATCTGTTTTGGTTTACCATTCACCCAGGGTTAAGAGGCCCAGAGTTTAGGCTGATAGGTACTTGTCCTTGGACAAATGCTGCCCTTCCTGCCCCTCCTTGTCTCCTTCAGGAAAGCGGGCAGGTCAGGGAGAGCAGGGACAGGGCATTTGGTAAAGTGAGGCACAAAGAACTCTTACCATTTCTGTGGGAAGAGCCCACAAGCCACTGGTACCATGAAGATGAGGCTGGAAGAAAGGAGAGACAAAGCGTGAGGGGCATCTCCCCACAGGCCTGCTCACACCCGTCTCTGAGCCCCCCAAAGGAAGTAGGGAGATGCCAATTCACTATCCTGCCTTCCCCGCTGCCCCATGGCTCCCCTCCCTGCAACTCCCCGCCTGGTCTCTCAGTACAGGATATTCATTCTGGCATGGCATGAAATCGGCCCCCTTCCACCTCCCGTCCCTCACCCCCATCCCTGTCCTTCAAGCAGCTGAAGGTAACAAAGGCACTGGGTGTGCAAGTTGCAGCCTAAAGAGCACAAGCACCAAGCAGTAAGGGGTATGAAAGCCAAGATCCAGCCCCCGCAGACCCTGGGCTGGGAGACAACAGAACAGGGCAGCTTCTCCAACCTCACTGCAAACACTAGCAGCTCAAGGAGCTCGTTAAAAAGCGACGCTGAGGCAGGAGGCTTGGGGAAGGGCTTGAGAGCATTTCTAAGGTCCTCGGATGCTTCGGGGCCAGGGCCCTCTCTTACAGCACATGGGAATGTGACAGACCAGGCTTCGGATCCCAGCTCAGCTACTCACTCGCTGTGTGATCGCGGGCGAGTGAGCCCTGAGCCAGCAGAGGGACGACAAGAGTGCTTAGTGTGCAGGGCTGCCGCGAGGCTCAGAGGAAGTGGCCCAGGAATGGCGCTCCCCCTGGGGGAACCTCTCACGCAGTGGTGACTCAGTTGGCAGAAGGCAGCGTGGCGTGTGAGACTGCTAGGGCACTAACCTCAACTCCAGCAATTACGAGCTACAGAGCCTTGGGCAAGTCTCCTCATCGCACTAAGCCTCGGGTTCCTTGTGCGCAGAAGGAGATTATGACAGGACCTAGACCTCCGGGGCTGAGGGGCTTAAGTGAAATGATAGATGGGCAGCACGAGCACAGTGGGGACACACAGGACACACTCCACACGTGTTGGTGGTTACTGCTGTCATTAGCCCCGTGGCCTCGTGAAGTGTGACTGATGCTAGGACATGGCCAGTCGCTGGTGGGCACCAGAGCACGCTGCCGTGACTTGTGGTGTTTTCCTTTTGTGCAAGGTTGGGATGCTTGACAGCCCCAGGCTGTCCCCTCAGGTTTTTTACGTCTCAGCATGTTTATTTATACACTTAGTTTATTTATATTGAGATACAGAGGATGCACAGCATCGTGTACAGGTTAGGGGTATAGCCTGCTGATCTGATAGTGATACACTGCAAGGGACTACCGGGCCATCGACTAACACTCTGTCACTGTCACAGAATTATCATTTCTTTCTTCATTGTTATTGTTTTTTTTAATTCCTTATTTTTAAGTAATCTCTACAGCCAACATGGGGCTCAAACTCACAACCCTGAGATCAAGAGTCGCATGCCCTACCAACTGAGCCAGCCGGCAGCCCCTAGAATGATCATGTCTTTTTTGTGGTGGGGCTGTATCGTGGTTTTCGTCTCTTCTCTAGTCTGAAGGTCAGAGGACACGCCGGGACAGGAGGGCACCCAAGCACTCCGCTCTCCATGCAGATGTGTGCACAGTGCCTACCCAGCCTGATGCCCTCAACAAAGATGGGTGAGAACTCTCCAGATGGCCCAGGGGCGTTCTGAGCTCAGGCACTATGGAAGTCAGGGAAAAGAGTACATGTTCTCCAACACGGGCAACACAAGAAGACGGGTCTTAGGGGCCCCAGCTACCACAGAACCCAACCAAGAAAACACGTTACTCACAAGCAGCCACACAGCAGAACTTGCAATGGGGCGTGCAGGACCTTGACTTTCTGCACAAAATCGAAGGAAAGACCCACATGAGACTTAGAGATCTTAACGCGAATCCCATGCCGGCTCTACCCCTGATCGGCCAGTTAGACACCCACAGGCACAAAACTTTGAGCCGTGAAGGAGAGGAGGAGGGGGCCCCTCTTGCTCTCTGCAGACGAGGCCAAGCAAGCGGCCATGGCATCTAAAGTGGGCAGCCGGGGGGGACTGGCACGGGCCCTACTTGAGCGAGACAAAGGCCAGTAGCTAGAGGGAAGGATGAGGATCAGGAGCTCTGAAGTGTAGGTATGGCTGGGGGGCTCTGGGCAAGGAAGATGCAAAAGAGGACCTCACTCACCTTCATGAAATGCAGCTTCTCCAGTCTTTCCATGATGACTGGCAGCAAGACTGGAAGAGACCAGGGAGAAGCAGGGAGGAGGGCTGTCAGACTCTTCCGAAGACCCCTCTCCAAAATCAGATCAGGGACCCACCTCCCCTGAAGTTCCAGAAAATACTTTTGGAATGGAAGACTATGTAGGCATGGCCACCCCCCACCGGTCCCCCAAGTCCTAGCAGAAGGGTGCTTCCCAGACTTTTCCACCTGCACACCTATAATAGGACATGTACCACAGGCCCAAAGCATCCTTCTCAAAATTCAAATCTTTGAAGGCTCATGCAAACAAGTCTCGTATCCTACTCTGTAACATACCCCTGCTAGGAGCAAAACCAGGGCAGGGGATTTATTTTCTGTACCACTGTCTTCCTGGCACCCTGCACCATGTCCAGCACACTGAAGGTACTTAAGGAATATTTGTGGAATGAAAAGAACTTGATTAACTGATGTTCCCAGAACTACCGTGTGGTTCTCTCATGAGTTTCTGCGTTTAGCACTATGTAGATATAAGATATACAACATGTGGGGTTGATACATTTATACATTGTAATCTGATTACCACTGTAGCATTAGCTACAATCTCTATCACATCACAGAATTATCATTTTTTTATTATGGTGGGAAAAGCCAGTTTGAGAAGCTTGGCTGTAGAAGCTGCCCTCCCCCCGCCCCCCGCAAAAGCTAAATGTGGCTGAGGCCTCCAGGACGTGTTCCAGGGTCCCCCAGGACGGGAGGGCTTCTCTATCTTACTCATGCCAGGGGCTGCCATGGTGATCCGAGAAATAACCACTTGGGTGATGCCTACGGCTGCAGCTCTCTGAGGGCAGAAAAGAGTAAGTTGTCAGGAATGACCTTATCCAGTAGCCATGAGCTGCACCAGAGGGCGGGGTCAAGGGTCAGGGTCAAGTCTGAGCTGGTAAAGGGGAAGGGATGGATCCACCAGGGGCTGTGTCCTCGCCCAACCCTCTCTCACCTAGCTAGACTTTTATGGCTTCAGGACCAGAAATGATGGAGAAAAGACATGACAAGCCTGTTCTGAACAAGAAATGTAGGGAAATCAAGGGGAATGAGAATGGAATCGGGGGATCCTATAACAAAACCCGGGCCTGCTCTGACTACCTAAGAACAGGGCAGGGTATAAGACAGAATTCCCTCCTCCCACCCCAAAGGGATGCCTCTGCTCACCCGGGAATGACCGATCTCATTGTGATTCCTGTCCTTCACGCAGATGCCCTGGATGAGTTCCCTAAACATAGACAGGAGTTGCTGGACTTGGGAAAGGGGTGCTGGAAGCTCGCCAACGACGGGACACACCAGGGGACCAAGGTCAGCGCACTCAAGCTCTAGGAAGCCAGCTCCTGCAGCCTGGCCCTTTGATCTTCCTTGTGCATTCCAGTGAGTGGTATCTCAGAAGTGATCTAGGGCCATGGCTAAGAGAGCTAGGCCTGGGCTCAGACTGCCTAGGGTAAATCCTGAAATGGCAGAGTAAGTTTCTGAACTTGAGCAAATTCCCTGATCCTTCTAAAGACTCAGTTATCCTCATCTGCAAAATGGGGCTAATTGTGGCACCCACTTCATAGGATTGGTGAGGATTAAAGGGGACAATGCCTGCAAAGTGCTTGGTCCACGCCTGACAGCACTCAACCCCAGACCAGGTAGGTGGCTAGGGCTCCTTCATTTGTCGGGAAGGAGCACCTGGATGGGGGAGGGAAAGAGGAGAGGAACAATGTGTATGCATGACTATTCTGGTGGTGTGCTCTTTCTGCAAGGGCTGTTGTGACAAGTTCCCATTTGCTAGCAGTCCCAAGAAGCTGTGGCTTGGATATCTGGTGACGGTGATGAAGGCGATGAGGATGACAGGAGCAGTAAGAGCGAACACTTAGGCAGCATGTGATACCTCCCAGGCGCTATCGGGAGAGCGTGAGGTATGCTACATCATTAGGTTTGACAACAGGGGAACAGCTATGCTTTCTCTAGCCAAAAAACAGGAATTGCAAGACACACGGGTTTCTCCTTTTACCTTTCCTGTTGCGAAGCTTAGAGCCGGGTGCCTAGAAAACATCTATCTACTCCTCTGGCTTCTTTCAAAGCTTCTTGGCTCTGTTCTATCTTTGGACACCTCGCTCTGCTACATTTCATTCTGTAAGCCATCCCCAGGGCTTTGGAAGTAGGCAGAGTTCACAACTTAAATACAGTTGCAGTTGAAAGGACATGATCTCATATAAACCTTCAAAGGTCCACCCTACTCCCCGCCATCCCACACCATCCAAACAACGCCTCCCACAACACTCATCACAGATTAAACTTAAGTCACCTGCCACTCCTGCGGCCCGCACCCTTGGAGCAGCCTATCCTTTGGGACCCTTCAGAGCTGTAGCCCAGCAGCCCTCCCCACACCCACCTCAGTCCCTAGAAGCCACCCACTGTCTTGGTTTCCTGCCCTTGACCCACCAACCTTGTGGTCTATAGGGAGGAAGAGGGACCCCCATACTCACTGCTGTCGCATCATCGGGATGTTGACGCAGTTAGCAGCCGCCACGGCGGCAAAGGGCACCCAGCGGCCCACCAGGGGCGGAGCTCTCTGTTGGCGGAAGGGAACAACAGGGCTCACTGGAAGATGGGAGGGGAGGGGGCTTAAGGACTACAAAATAAATCAGATCTCGCTACTGCCACGTATCCAGACACTTGGTCTAAGAACCCAAATTCCCTCAAAGACCCGAGAAAGACTAACGTGGGGATAGGTCTGCTCCATTTCCCCCTCGTGGGCTGGGCCCTGGCCATACCCAACTCACCCAAACAAGGGCAACGCCAGGCCTGGGGGATGTTTTCCCTAGGACTTTGCTGCCCCCTAGTGGCCACCACACCCAAGGCAGCCCCAGACAGTACCTTCGTCAACATGTTCATGCCCACAGCAGTGGCCACCGCAGTGGTTGTGGCTGTGATGTAGGAAAGGGCCATCTGCCTAGTGGAGGAGAGACACGCTTGGGGGTGGGGAGCCCTGCCGGCTGAGGGCAAGACCATGGCTTGATTGAGAAAGTCTGGAAATGAGGCTTTAATGAGGCTTCATGCCTGAAACTTCACCTGTCTCATCTTGTGACATTCCCCCTCCTAAACACACACACAATGCTCCAGCCCCCTCGACCTCCTTTCAGTACTTTAAACACACCAAACTCTTTTCTGCATCAGAACCTTGGCCTGTTGCTGCTCCCTATCAGGAGAATTCTTCCGTAGGCTAAATCCTTACCCTTCAGAAATCAGCCAAAAGGTGGGCTCCACAGAAAAAGACTTCCCCAACCAGCCCATCCACAGATGCCCCTCTGCTGTTTGCTATCTTGTCACCTGTTTGTTTCCTTAAGGGTAGCAGTCGCAACCTAAGATTACGGTGCTTGTTTGCTTAAAATACCTTAAATTCCACAAGGACAAGGACCCTAGAACCATGCCTGGCTCTTAATACCTACTCAGGAAATAGCTGAGGGGCGCCTGGGTGGCTCAGTCAGTTAAGTGTCTGCCTTCGGTTCAGGTCATGATCTCGGGGTCCTGGAATTGAGCCCCGCATCAGGGTCTCTGCTCAGCAGGGAACCTGCTTCTCCCTCTGTCTCTGCTCCCCGCCACCCTGCTTATGCGTGCTCAATCGCTCTCAAATAAATAAATAAATAAATAAAATCTTAAAAAAAAAAAGAAGAAATACTTGAGAACGAATGAATGAATAAACGTTCAATTGGTCTAGGATGATATTGTCCTAGTCAGCCTCAGAAAATACTTGCAAACCCTAAAAAGGGGGACTTGGTCACCAGCGCCATACAAGTCTCACCCGGAGAAGACAGCCCAAGAACGCTTTAGAAGGGCGATTCCCCTGGAGGCAAGAGGACAGCCACCTGCTTCAGAGCCACATGGACAGCCTGGGGTTCAAGTCTCCTACCTGACAGACGTGGGGGAAGCTGCATTCCTGTTCGTATAGTTGACTAAGGCGTTGAAGGACTGGTTCACCCACTGCCAGAAGATCACCGCTGGCATCGTCCTACCATAAGGGAGGCCCAGAGAGACAGAGAAGAGTCCAATGGAGGGAGGGCTTGGGCACACCAGTCAAACCAGACGGCCTGATGCTCCCCAAACTGTTCCCATGCTGTTTCATGCACCGGGGATTTTGCACAGGCCGGTCACGCTGGCTGGAATATCTACACACCCACACCCTTCCATACATGGCTAAATCCTGCTCTGTTGAGAGGTCACTTCTTCTTTGGAACCTTCCTAACCCTTCCCCTGCCCTTCCTGGAACTGTGAGTCATTCTCTGCTCCCTGCTCTCACAACCCCATACTTTCCCTCCAACCTACTACTTAGCAAGCTGGACTACAACTGCTTACTGGTTGGTCTGCTCAACAAAACTGGAACTTCCTTGAGGGGAGGGGCTTAGTCTTTATATTCCCAACACCTGGCCCAAGGCCTGGCTCAATAACTGGACAAATGGATGCATGGGGGAGGGGAGCAGAGGGAAGAGAGGAAGGGGGAAGAGTAAAATATCCAGCAGCTACAGAGAAAGTTTATTCTCTCCCTGCTAGGCTGAAAGGGTCTTTCTATTTTAGGGGTAGCTAGGGGGTGGGGTGGGGTGGGAGGTCATCTTCCTATATTTTTTACTAGGATGTTACATAATAAAAACACATTAGGGGCACCTGACCGGCTCAGTCGGTTAAGTGTCTGACTCTTGATTTTGGCTCAGCTCAGGATCTCAGGGTCGTGAGATCGAGCCCCCAGATCGGGCTCTGCGCTGGGTATGGAGCCTGCTTCGGATTTTCTCTCTCCCTCTCCCTCTGCCCCTCCCCGCTGCCACACCCCCTCCCCCCGCTCACGTACTCTCTCTCTCTGCCAAAAATAAATAAATAAAATAGATTTAAAAATAAAAATACACGAAAATTTCATTGTTGAATAAGTGCTTTCTAAAGAAGGAATTAGGATGGCTTATTCATTGAGAGTTCTGGAGACAACTGCCTCAGTTAACATCCAGGCACCCGTATTTCCTGGCTGTGTGAACCTAGGCAGGTTACGTAACATCTCTAGAACCTCAGTTCTTCACCTATAAAATGGAGATGACAATAGTACCTCTGTAGGGTTGATGAGGAGATTAAATCCATGCAAAGAATTGAGCACAGTGCCTGGTATTGGGTAAGGGGTCAATCAAGATGGCTATTACCACATCACCACAGGGCTCCGTGCCTGGCAGACCTACGCGGCCACACTGCCCGCTGCCTTCCCCCCGGCTCTACCTGTAGAACTGGAGCATGAAGCCCGTGATGATCATGCCACCGGGGACCTGGAAGGACATCCGCCCAATGATGTTCATCTTCTCCCCGGTGTCAGGGTGGAAGGCTGAGTCATACAGCTTCTTGGCGTACAGCAGCTGCTTCACTTGGGTGCCCGGGGGCACGACCCCCATTCTGCCACCCCAGGACAACAGAGAGAGTTACGTCCCAGGCCCCTCGCTCCAAGTCATCCTGCTCCCTCCTGCCTGACAGCCCTGCCCATTCCCCACATTCAGTTCCCACCTCCTCCCCAGGGGACCCACCCGTGTGGCCCCACCACCTCCAGTCCCTTCCCCTCACTGCTCACCTGCTCTTCTCCACCATCACCTTGGCCCAGTCCAGCTCCCGCTCTGGGACCAGGACGGTGCGTGGGTCTGTGATATTGAAGAAGTGTTTCACCCGCCCCAGGAAGGTGCACTGGTCCCAACGGGGGGCATCGATGTTAAAGCCAGACAGATCAGCCTCCATCTTGCTCCCACACAGAGCTGTGGACTTAAGGAACAGAGGGAAAATGAGGATGGTCCCCCAAACCAAAGTCTGCCCTAAGGCCCTGAGCACCCCTCGTGGTGGTAGGATGCTTGCTTTCAGCAGGCGCTAGCATCACGTGACCAGGCTTGGGAAGGCCCCAGGGAATGGGCAGCGGACTGAGCAGCCAGACACCAACATGGGTTTCCCGAGTGCCTGCTGGCAGCCAGCCCTGTGCTTGATCATGCTGTGGGAGACCCGGAAAAAGGGACAACACAGTGCCTGTCCTTGGGGAGCTGAGTGTAACTGGGGAAGAAGAGCCCACCCGTGGAACAGAAGAGAACAGATACAGCAACAGTTAAGTACAGGAGTTGAGAGAAAGCAGAGATGGGGGAGCACAGTAAGAAAAGGGGGCTTCCCAGAAGAGATGGGATGTGAGCCGTAGAAGATAGATTTACCTGAAGGAGGCAGAAGGCATGGATCACATCTGAGGTAGAAACAATTACAGAGAAAGGTGGAAATGAACAAGGCATGATCACACTCACCATTTCGGGGGGTGTGTGTGTGTGTGTGTGTGTGCGCGCGAATGTGCACACATGCATGTGCATGTTCACGGCGCATGCGGCCCTGTGAGAGATCCCAGGCCATGGCTGTGAGTGAGGCACCATGCCTGCCCTCAGGAGTTACAGAATGGGGGGTACAAGACGAGTACAGCAACAAGGACAGCGGTGTGAACAATGATGTGGACATACACTGGAGGCAGTGGAAAACCAGAGAAGAGGCGTCTAAAAGTGAGATGACCAGATCTCCCAGTTTTCCTGGGACTGCTGTCCTGGGGTAATTATTAATAGCACCCCCTTCCATTCTCAAAAGTGTCCTGATTTGGATGATAAATTATACAGTCCCCTTATCTAAAATGGATGAGGGATTCTGAACATGCTTTGTGAAAACAAAAAATAAACAATGTTTTGAAGGGTGGGTAGAAGTTAGATAGATAGAGGAGAGGTGTCCCAGGCCAAAAAAAAAGAAGAGCCAGCATTGACCACACACAGGGTGCATGGTAATGATAATGATGATCATAGCTAACACTTACTGAGCTTTGATTCTATGCTATACATTTTGCTTGGGGCTTGACGTGCATTTTCTGAATTCATCTTTGCATCAATGCTATAAAATAAATACCCCTTAACCCCATTTTATGGATGAGAAAACCAAGGCACAGATAAATAACTTTACCAAGTCACAGAAGCATTAGCCAGTGACAAAGCCAGGATTTTCATTCTGCCTGACTTACTTGAGAACTCTTGCCTCTAACTGGGTTCTGGAATCCATGTCTTGAAAAACTAAGGCAGATCGGACATGTAAGGAGCTTGAAACCTGTCACTTCTATCCTTGCAACAAGAAAAAAAGCTGAACAAATTAAAATCAACAACTCTTCTTAGACCCATCGGTGAACTGAGGTCACAGGGCAAACCACAGCCCCCAAGCCTGGAGAGACAGACAAGTACAGAGAACGACAGCTTACTGGGAAAAGAAGCTCTCCAGTGGGCAAGTACCATTGGAAAACTTAAACTACAATTGACAAATTGCTGGAAGCTCAGTGTGAACAAGCTTGCAAATTAAATATTCCAAGGGGATTCAACCTTGAGTGTGTGGGCGCACTTTTGAGTTCACCTTCAAGAAGCCACCAGGCTCTCAGGGTGAAGATGAGAGAAAAATCCCCTAGTACTTCTAACAGGGAGATGGGAAAAGTAGTCATTTTGAAGTACACCCAGAGCCCTCTGTTCTTCCTAACAAGACCCACCCTCAAAAGAGCCTGTTTTACCAGAGCCTAACCATTTTGGGTTTTACTAGAACCTAAATGACTTGGGAAAAGGTAAATACCCAACTCCAGCCCTTTCCAACCTTCCTATCTCATTTGAAGTGGATGAGAAGAGCCTGAGAAGCACTTTTGAAGGTTCAGGGGCACAGGCTCACTCAGAGACTGAGAACTAATCACAGGACTATAGAACACTCTCTCCTCCCTCACACTTGACCACTGCAGGTGGTACATTGCTCCTATGTGGTAACAGGAAGACCTGAACAACAACAGAAAGAATTGCAAGTTTCAGACCTTATTAAGAAGTCTCTAGAAACCCAAAGACAACAGGAGAGACAAAAACAAGGACACCAAAGAAAATGTTAACTCTGACACCTACAGCTTCACCAAATAGTAAATACAACATAACATCTCCCCAGATAAAGGTAAAACTGCACACATATCTGGCTTTCAACAAAAGATTACAAGGCATACTAAATGGCAAAAACATACTTTGAAGAGAGCGCAAGTGTCAGAACCAGATGGCAGAGATTTTGGAATTATCAGAACAGGAATTTAAATAACTATGATCAATTTGCGAAGGACTCCAATGGGAAAGTGGACAACATGCAAGAACAGATGGATAATGTAGCAGAGAGAGAGAATCTCTAAGAAAGAATCAAAAGGAAATGCTGGAAATTAAAAAAAAAAATTCTGGGGGCGCCTGGGTGCCTCTGTCAGTCAAGCATCTGACTTTGGCTCAGGTAATGATCTCAGGGTCCTGGGATCAAGCTCCATGTTGGGCTCTGTGCTTGGCGGGGAGTCTGCTTGTGCCTCTCCCTCTGCCCCTCCCCCTGCTCGTGTTCATTCTCTCTCTCTCTCTCAAATAAAAAATAGATAAGTTCTTAAAAACAATTTCTGTAACAGAAATGAAGAATGCCTTTGATGGTTTCATCAGTAGACTGGACATGGCCAAAGAAAAAATTCCATGAGCTTAAATATGTGTCAACAGAAAATTCCCAGACTGAAAAGTAAAGAAAAAGAATGAAAAAAACAGAATAGAAAACCCAAGAACCTTGGGGCAATTACATTAGGTGTAACATGCACATAATGGGAATGCCAGAAGAAGAAGAAGGAAGGGAACAGAAGAAATATTTAAAGCAATAATGACTGAGAATTTTCTAAAACTAATGACAAGGGGTGCCTGGGTGGCTCAGTCGTTAAGCGTCTGCCTTCGGCTCAGTTCATGATCCCTGGGTCCTGGGATCGAGCCCCACATCGGGCTCCCTGCTCCGTGGGAAGCCTGCTTCTCCCTCTCACACTCCCTCTGCTTGTGTTCCCTCTCTCACTGTGTCTCTCTCTGTCAAATAAATAAACAAAATCTTAAAAATAAATTAAAAAATAGAAAATTAAAAAAAAAACTAATGACAGACACCAAACCCAAAGTCCAGAAGGCTCAGAGAACACCAAGAAGGATAACTACCAAAAAATCTATACCTAGATGGGAATGCAAACTGGTACAGCCACTGTGGAAAACAGTATGGAGGTTTCTCAAAAAATTAAAAACAGAATTACCATACGATCCAGTAATTCCACTACTGGGTACTTACCCAAAGAATATGAAAACACTAACTCAAGAAGATATATGCACCCCTATGTTTACTGCAGCATTACTTACAATAGCCAAAATATGGAAGCAGCACAAGTATTCATGGATAGATGAATGGATAAAAAGGATGTGGCATATATGTACAATGAAATCTTGCCATTTGCAACAACATAGGTAGATCTAGAGAGTATAATGCTAAGTGAACCAAGTCAGTCAGAGAAAGACAAATACCATATGAGTCCACCCAGATGTGGAATTTAAAAAACAAAACAAACGAACAAAGAAAAAAAGATAAACAAAAAACCAGACTTGGGGCGCCTGGGTGGCTCAGTCATTTAAGCATCTGCCTTCGGCTCAGGTCATGATCCCAGGGTCTTGGAATCAAGCTCCGCGTCTGGCTCTCTGCTCAGCAGTGAGTCTGCTTCTCCCTCTCCCTCTGCCCCTCCTCCTGCTTGTGCACCCACTCTCTCTCTCTCTCAAATAAATAAATAAAATCTTAAAAAAAAAAAACAACAGACTCAATTATAGAGAACAAACTGATGGTTACCAGAGGGGAGGTGGGCAGGGGGGATGGGTGAAACAGGTAAAGGGGATTAATAGTACACTTACCATGATGAGCACTGAGAAATGTATAGAATTGTTGAATCACTATATTTTACACCTGAAACTAATATAACACCATATGCTAACTATACGGGAATTAAATTTTTTAATCTACATCTAATCATATTATATTATATTTCAAACTGCAGAAAATAAAGACAAAGAAAATCAAGTAAAGGGGCGCCTAGGTGGCTCAGTCGGTTAAGTGTCCGACTCTTGGTTTCAGCTCAGGTAATGATCTCAGGGTTGTGAGATCGAGCCCCATGTCCAGCTCCACGCTCAGCAGGGAGTATGCTTGAGATTCTCTCTCTCCCTCTCTGCTCCCTCTCCTGCCCCTGTGCATGCACCACTCTCTCTCTCAAATAAATACATCTTTAAAAACATAATAAAAAAATAAAATCTTTAAAAAAAAAAGCTAAGGGTTTTGAATTTTTGCCTGAGAATTTCGGGAAGCCATTAAAAGATTTTAGGCAGAGTGACAAGATCAGATGTGTCGTTTAGAAAGAAAACTCTAGACAATGACATGAAAATAAACTTGGTGTGGTAGGACCTCAGAGGATGCAGAGAGATCAGCTGGACAGGAATTTCAATAATCCAGGCAAGAAGAGATGGGGCTCATGTGAACCCAGATGCACAGGAACAGAGAGGAGGGACCAAAACACAGAAACTTTTAAAGCAGCAGAATCTTGGGATTTACATAGTGATTGGTTATAGGAAGAATACTCTATTAGTCAGGGGTCAAGCACAGATGCAGAATCAATAGGATATATATATCCTTTATATATATTCACATATTGACAAATATATAAAAATGGATTTAGTACAAGGAATTAGCAAATTGGCTTACGTAATTGTGGGAGTTGGCTAAGCAAGCCTAAAACCAGCAGGGCAGGCAGTTATCCAGGGATGATCCTGGGGAGGGAGGGAGGGCACAGCAATGGCCAGAGTTTGTGACCCCAGGGGATGCCTAGCCTTCTTTTAAAGGGATTCCATCTGATTAAATCAGGCCACCCAGGATAATCCCCCCTTAGATTAACTAAAGCTAACGAATTAGGACTTTAATTACATTTGCAAAATCCCTTCACCATGGTGCCTAAATTCGTGTTTGATCAAATAACTGGGAGGTGTGTGTACTACAAACAGCTGTTTCTCGCTCCTTGCCCACTCTAACTGGAAGCATACGGGGGGTTGTTTGGCCTAGCTAAGTTGACACATCACAAGTATCTAGGGTGATACCCGGGGTTTCTGACTGGGGCCATAATTGTGCAGAGACAAGTAATATAGAAAAATAGGCTTTAAGAGAGAAAACAGGGAGTTGGATTTTCCATGTGTTGAGTTTCAAATACCATGGACCTTTCTTAAATGCAATAGGCTGCCACCTGTCTCAGGTTTTTACAAATGCCATTCCCTGTCCAGAATACTGTTCCTTCCCCTCTTCACTAACACCTACTCATCCCGCCTCCCTTTTCTTAAGGAATAATTCTCGAATTTAACTCTCAACCTTCTACTACTAGGTGATTTTTTTTTCCTCGAAAAATGTCACCCTAACTGAGGATTTTTCACATATAGGCACAGCTGGAGTAAGATTTAATCAGTCATCTTGAGTTATCCCATCACCAAAATCCAAAAACACTCGCAAAATTGAGCAAACAAAGCCCATATTTGAGTATGAGGGAAAGGAAACCTAAAGTTTTATAGGGACGCCTGGTGGCTCAGTCGGTTAAGCATCTGCCTTCGGCTCAGGTCATGATCCCAGGGTCCTGGGATCGAGTCCCGCATCGGGCTCCTTGCTCTGCGGGGAGCCTGCTGCTCCCCCTGCTTGTGCGCTCTCTCTTTCTCTGACAAATAAATAAATTTAAAAAAATTTTTAAGTTTTATATTAAGTAGTGGTAAAATGAAAGGAGAATTCTACCCGAGACTCCCACCTCAACAGAGCCGAATGGGCCACTGTAGCTGCAACAGAAGGCCACAGCAAAGTCACCTCAGAATAAACAGCAGCCTGAAAAGCAGATGTATCAGCACATAACATCAGGGCTCCACCCTCTCCCTCAGTAAGGAGCCTTTTGCTCTCCAGGACAATCTAGAGTTACTTGCAAGGAAGCACCTCCTCATCCTTCAGATCTTGGCTTAAACCTTTCTTCAGGGAACCCTTTGAAGGACCCCTGGCCCCCTCTCTCCCCGACCACTAGATCATGTGCTCTGCTATAAGCCCTCTTGGCTCTGTACTTTTTCTTCAGAGCTGTGCCAGTTCGTTCTAACACTCTGTGGTTTTATTTTAATGAATGCCTACCTTCCCCTCTAGGTCATAAGCTCATTGGACCCAGGGACTGTGTCCATTTTCCTCCCCACTGCCACCCCAGTGCTTGCACAAGAATTCAAGTATATGCTGAGTAAGAGGTCCAGTTTGTCAGCAAATGGATATTTAGGCTTAAAAGAAAGTACAGAGATCTGAGTTAGAAGTAAAACAATGAGTCGGTGGCATCAAGGTAGGCTAAGACAAAGTTTTCCAGTGAGAACACACAGAATGGGAAAAATAAAGTGCTGAGGACATAGCCTGAAAACCACCACATGTAAGAGGCCAGCCCCCCCAAAAAGGAAGCCCAAATAGATGAGAAAGAACCACCAGAGACGGAGGAGGCATGAGGAGCCAATAAATGCAGTCAAGTGAGAGATGGTCAACTTTTACATTTTTTTCTTGAGGTGGGAGAGACTTCAGCAAGGTGACATGCTGAGCCAGGAGAGAAGGGGAGGCCTCCCATGGAGTTTTCAGGCACCCTCCCCTGGCCCTGAGGCCACCACTGAGCGGCAACCTCTGAAGAAGTCAGAAGCCAGACAGCGAGTGTCCACTGCTAGACTTCTGCCTCTCTCACTCCGCCACAAAGCCCACGGGAAGGCTCTGGGCTTTGTCCTCTGGGGGCAGGCTGACCCGGCCTCCTACAGGCTGGTTCAAAGACCAAAGCTATTTCATGCAGTCACAACTGAACCCAGGAGTGGGAGAGAGGCAAGAGCTTACCTTCCCTGACTCTACATGGGGCTAAAAGGAGTTGTTGGCCTGGCTGGCAGATCACACACTGTCTTGGGTTATAGAGCCCCAAGCTGGGGCTCCAGCCCCTCTGCTGGAGAAAGCTCAACAGAACATGCTATGCTGCCTTTTTTTTTTTTTTTTAAGATTTTATTTATTTATTTGAGAGAGAGAGAGAGCGTGCATGTGCGCTCAAGCCAGGGGGAGGGGCAAAGGGAGAAACAGGCTCCCCATTGAGCAGGGAGCCTGAAGCAGGGCTCAATCCTAAGACCCTGGAATGATGACCTGAGCTGAAAGCAGACATTTCACCGAATGAGCCACCCAGGTGCCCCCGAACATGCTATGCTTCCTTCCTTCCCCGAACACACACAACCTGTCCTTAGACATCTCTTTCCTCCCTCAACCCAACACTGGAAAGTTCTCTACCTTTCATAATGGAAGTACTTCTACCATGAAGGCATAATCATTTGCTAAACTATTCAAGAAACTTTCCCCTCATTACCGAGGTCAGCATATGAGTTGCCCAGTCCCTGTCTTAAATAAAACATAAGGCCAGGGGCGCCTGGGTGGCTCAGTTGGTTAAGCATCTGCCTTCAGCTTGGGTCATGAGATGGAGCTCCACGTCAGGTTAGGCCCCCTCCCTCCACCCTGCTCATTCTCTCTCTCTCTCTCTCTCTTGCACACATGCACATGCACTCTCAAATAAATAAACAAAATCTAAAAAAAAAAAAAAGCAAAAACATATGGTCAAAAAGAAATCTAAATTCTATTCTATGTCTAAAATATTTCCCCCCACATCTGCTGCCCCCCAATGGGCACAGTTCCATGACTCCTTCAGGGCAAACTCAAACCCTTCTGTCATATACTCTCAGCATCCTATCCTCATTTGCAACACACTCGGCTTTGTAATTATCACTTTCTTGTTACATACAGTTATTTGTGTAAAGTTGGCCTCCCCCAGCCGATTGTAAGGTTCGTGCTGTAGTTCTTGCAGGTCCTCTAAAAATACTTACTGCCTGCCTGAAATGCATTTCATCTTACTCTTGGGCTCCCTGGGCATCAAGGACATCTCTCTTTCAAGTCAAACTTAGAACCTATCTTGGTTACAGAAGTAAGGGCAGGCTTCGGGTCCTGAAGCTGCAAACGGTCTACCCCTCCTGTACTGAGTTCAATCTGGTCTCTAGGTTTTCTCTAGAACAGTTATTCTCCCTCTTCCCACATGAGCCGCATCTAGTATTCCCTAAAGAGGTCACTACCGTGTCCAGGGTGGCCTCAGTTCTGGAAGAATATGGTTCCACTACTGGGAACAAAGGGGGAGCTGGAAATCAAACAGGTGACTGACCAATAATTCTCTTGCTCTGAGAACTGGAGAATATCACAGCTCAAAGATGTGAGGGATCCAAGATCTCAATTTAGAGAAGAGGAAACTGATGCTTAGAAAGATTCACATCAATTGAGCCAGGATGCTGAACATTACACACAACTCTGCCCTAACCACAGCTCCAGTCCTGTCCATCCGTCCAGCAATCTGACAATAGCCAGGGCCTCTTCTCCCCAGGTCACAAGGCTCAGGGTCACTTAGATGGGTCCTCCATCCACTACAGGCCAAAAGAAAGAGAGAGAGAGAGAGAGAGGAAGGAAGGAAGGGAGGAAGGGGAAAAAAGAGAAAAGAGAGGGGCGCCTGGATGGCTCAGTCATTAAACATCTGCCTTCGGCTCGGGTCATGGTCCCAGGGTCCTGAGATCGAGCCCCGCATTGGGCTCCCTGCTCAGCGGGAAGTCTGCTTCTCCCTCTCCCACTCCCCCTGCTTGTGTTCCCTCTCTTGCTGTGTCTCTCTCTGTCAAATAAATGAATGGAATCTTTAAAAAAAAAGAGAGAGAAAAGAAAAAAAAAATGAAACAACCTATTACCTCTCCTGAAGTCATCCTTCTTAGAGAGAATTGAGTTTCGGGGCACCTGACTGGCTCAGTTGGTAGAGCATGTGATTCTTGATGTTGGGGTCTGGGTTCAAGCCCCACGTTGGGGATACAGTTTACTTAAAAAAAAAAACAGAGTTGATTTTCTCTGGCAAACAGTATCAGAGCTCAGAGAACAGGCTTCCAAACTCCCTCTGGGTATCCTCTTGCAAAGGGGGAAAGTACTCAAGATTTCCCTGTTTGTATCCCCAGGTAGGAAGAAAAGCAAAACATCATCGCTGGTACTTGCATCACAGGAAGATCAAGGCAGCCAGACTCAAGAAGATCAAACACAAAGACCACCTGAGATAGGCAAGGGTTGGTGCCAAGGCTGCCTAGAGAAAGTTGGACAATGAGACGAATAATTACACAAGCAGGCCCAGGTACACTCCTGTGACTCCAAGGCAACCATGATGTTAGACACCAGACAACTCAGAAAGAGAAGTCTGCCCTTCCTTTTTCACAAAAGAACCAACAGGCTAGAGACGAGTGGATTGTAGGAGTGCATGCTCTGAACTAGCCATTCATCTTGCATCTACTTAATCAAGGTTCTGAACTGAGTTTTCTTTCCAAGGATCTGAAGCAGGTATGCCGTGAGCAGATGTTTTAAAAACACACTTTAGTTGAATGCATAAATAGCTAAGGACCATTCAGGGAAAAATCCACCTTCGTTCCAGTGATGTTAAGTAGACTGGAAAGCCTGCTGGTAGGAAGAGGGGCAAAGCCCCAAAACCTAGATGAAGCAATAATAGCTAAATCCTGGGGGCCTGGGTGGCTCAGTTGGTTAAGCAACTGCCTTCGGCTCAGGTCATGATCTCGGGGTCCTGGGATCGAGCCCTGCATCAGGCTCCCTGTTCAGTAGGGGAGTATGCTTCTCCCTCTCTCTCTGCCTACTATATTCCATCTGCTTGTGCTCTATCTCTGTCAAATAATAAAATCTTAAAAATAATAATAACAGCTAAATCCTATGTAGCACTCTCCATGTGCCAGGCAATATCTTATGTACTTGACATATAATTCACATAATCCTCACAAGAACCCAATGAGGGAGGTAAGAGGCACACACATGACTGCAAACAGGTTTATCATCAGTGCCATCACTTTACCAACTCTTAAAAAGTTCTGAGTTTAAAGCACAAATATAAGCCGTTCTGTTCCTCCTACTTAGACAACACAATAGTGTTATAATCACTTGCTCCAGAGTCAGAACTGGGTTCAAGTCCCGACTCTATATCGCTTAGAACAACCAATTTCTAGGGCTGTGAGAATGAAATGAAATCTTGTGTGAAAAGCATTCCACCAAGAAGTATGTAATTTCCATGAGGGCAGATGTTGTCCCCTGCTGCGTCTCCAGAGTCTAGAACAGGACCTGCCGCATATGTGATTAACTCTTCTACTGTTCTCAGCATGGGTCGGGATGGGAGGTAGCGCCTCTCAACCCACCCAGAATCCCTTTCGCTCTCGCTTGCCTGTAAGTGCAGGCCCGTTTTTGCCTCCTCTGGGGCTGCAGACAGTGCACCATCCGGTCCAACGTTGCTTAGCAAAACCCGGCCATTCCAAAACGCCTTTCACCCCTGCTGTCTGCTCACCTCAGTGTTCAGGGCCAGTCCCCCCTCCAACAGGCAGCCTCCCACCACCGGGACTCCTCCATCCTGGATTCTTAACACAGAAATGTGGAGATAGATGCACAGCCCATAACGCCTCCCACCCCTCAGCTGGGCCTTATAGCGCCGGGGACAATAAGGGAGCGGTCCCTGGGCAGCCCCAGGCCACTATTCGCGCCACGTGGCTACAGCAGGTGGAAGTCCAGCCCCCGCAGCAGCCCTGCCTCGGCAGTCAGGACATAAATCCAAACTCCCTCCGGGGATGTGGGGTCTAGAAGAAGGTGTGGTAGGCGGCCTCCTCCCAAGACCCCTTACCTGGTCCCGGGAAGAATGTACTGAGACAACTGCCAACAGAAGTACCCTGCGTTGGAAGCCTGGCCTGTACTAACCTGCGGCCTCTGCCCGGGAACCGCCCCTCGCCCCGCCCCTGCCCTGTTCCTTCCCGACCAATCACAGGCTGGGCGATGCCCACCAGCCACGTGGGCGAGCTTTAACCATTCGCCGGGTCTCTACCAGCCGGCAGCCGGCTCCAGTCGCTCCAGCAGCCCGCCCGCGCAGTGGGCGGGCACTTTGGCGCGCTTGCGCACTTTGGGAAAAGCGGAGCTGGACCCCGCCCCGTACGGCTGCTTTGCTTCTCCGCTGAGCGTGCGAGGGACGTCGGGGGCGGTGCCGCAGCAGTTGCCCCTGGTAACGGGGAGGCAGGAGGAGGAGGAGGAGGAGGAGGAGGGACTCGGCGGGAGGATGGTGAGTGTGGGGGCCCGGGCCCCTCTGGAGCTGGCTGGTCACCCCCCTCCAGTCCTCAGGCCCAGGGCGGGCCACTGCGCTTGAAGCCGAGGAGGGAATGGGACGGCGCTCAGCCTGCAGTCTGGGTTCTGGATTGGTTTCGGGGGGCAGCGGGGAATCCCGAAGGTGGGCCCTTGGAAGGAGACCTGGGCTTGGGGAGGAAGGCGGGGCTTGCAGCGGGTCCGAAGCTAGGGGAAGGGGCTGAAAGGTTGCGTGGCTATCCCGGTACAGAGCCGGGGCTCCATCATTACTAGGGACGGAGGCGAGGGCGGATCCGAATAACTGCGGAAAGCAGACTCCGCATGCAGGCTCAGATCTTCCTAGGGAATCGGCCTTCCGGTACCGCTGGAAAGTGGGTCCACCGGGGTCCGGCCAGAAGCGGGGAGAAGGGTCAGCGCTACTGTCTTTGAGGTCATCCTCGCGGTACCAGGGGAGATGGTAGCCTAGCTCTCCTCTTCCTCGAGAAGTGCGGGCCTCTGGGGGGAGGGGTGTAAATCCCAGGACACAAAGAGGTACCGCTTGTAAGGGATGCCTGGTGGATTTTACGCCGTCTTGGTGTTTGCGTGGCAGCAACGAGTTATTTATTTGCTGAGAGTTCTGTAAAGTCTGGTTGTTGGTGATGACCGATTTTCCCTTCAACACTTAATCCATATTGATGGAGGCAAATTTGCTGCCCAGTCCTTAGTATTTCATTTCAAACCTGTTGCAACCTTTTACATATGACCACACCAGAACCAAAGATCTTAATCTCACCTTGGGATCTCCAAACTAAAAAGAATGGGAAATTAAAACTAGAGTGGCTATCAGTTGGCTTTTCTCTGTCAGACTTAATTAAAGCTTTCCCAAGTTGTGAATTATGATGTGTGACAGATCTGACCGTTGACACGCTGTTCCTTGTTGATTTCTGTGCAGTTAGTTGGAGGGTATTGAAATGGAATTGAGTAGTTTTAGAGCAAGTCAAAGCAAAATTGACTTTGAAGCATTTAGAATAGGTTGGCTGGCTTACCAACTGCACAGAGCCAGGCACTCAAACTTAGTTACTTCCCCACCCCACGTCCATTAATTTATGAAGAAAAGACTGGATGTCTGCAAGGAAAAAAAAATGCATGCACCTTTGGTCAGATTATCCAATGAGTAAATTTTGATAGGAAAAAGAATTGATTTTACATTGTCAGATTGTTAAAGAAGTAGAATTTGATCTGAAGTTGCCAATCACATTTCACACTTGCTACATTGCAGTTTTATTAACCGCAGGCTAAACAGATTTTTACATGTTTTCTTTTTATTAATCATTTATACATGAGCTGTCCATTTAAAGGCTAAGTTTTTCTCAACAAATGAGTACAAACATAAATATTTACACAGAAAATAACTAGAATTGGAATAAAAAAGGCATGCCAAACCAACAGAATGAGATGTCATCATAAATGAGAAACGCATGAGCGTTGGCTAACTTTTCCCCAGTTTGTTTATCAACTAAGTGGACTGTTTTCATGATTGTTTAATTTATAATTACAGGCCACAATAAATTAACCACTGCTCATGTTTCCAGGTGCAAATTGACACTGTAGACAGCAAATTGACAGTGCTACAGCACTATTGTATACAACTGCTGTGTTCATTGATCAAGACAGATTTTGTTTTTCTTTTTCTTTTTTCCTAAAATGAACAATATGAAATTAGGGCAAATCATTCTGGATTCTTTATCTGGTTTCCCAAATACATTTTTTTATCTCCAAAAGTGTGAGCTATTCTTAGAACTGAAAGTGGAACATAGAATTTAAACCATCAGTGGTGTGATTAAGTGTGTCACGTCTGGTATCCCACCCATCCCTGGGATAACTGTACAACTGAAGGCTGAGTCCCAGGTTTTTGTTTCTGCTTTATAAACCTTCAGCTATGACTAATATGTTTTATTTCTTATTTAAAAACCCCAGTGTTTTCTCTGAACTTTTAGTCAGCTATTTTAGCCCTGCCTTTTGATATCAAGTCTTTGGTAAAATACTAAGATGACAGTAATGTTAGTGCATTAAATAATCACTGCTATTTAACAGATGACCCCTTCACTCAAATTATTTATGGAGTACTTTCTACGTACATGAACCTAGTGGTAGTTATCAAGCATGTTCAGCATTGGAAGACTTTTCCTAAAATTGTGTTTTCTGGTCAGAAAATGGTCAGTGAAAAGTTAAAAAACAAAACAACCAACACAACTACTGCTTCGAGTGTCTACTACGCACTATGCTTTACATACATTATCTCAATCTTCAGAGCATTTTTCTTAAGATACAAGTATTGCTCCCATTTTCTAGGTGCCCAGGGTTACACATGGAAGATAGGTGAACTCAAGTCTATGAAATTCCAAAGCCCATAATGTTCCTTTTTTTTTTTAAGATTTTATTTATTTATTTGACAGAGAGAGAGAGAACAAGCAGGGGGAGTGGGAGAGGGAGAAGCAGACTCCCCACTGAGCTGGAAGCCCGATGCAGGGCTCGATCCCAGGACCCCGGGATCATGACCTGAGCCGAAGGGAGACGCTTAACTGACTGAGCCACCCAGGCGCCCTCTTTTTTTTTTCTTTAAGTTTATTTTTTTTTAGTAATTTCTACCCACAACGTGGGGCTTGAACTCACGACCCGGAGATCAAGAGTCGCATGCTTTACCGACTGAGCCAGGCACCTCCATCCCCATCCCCACTGTTTTTACTAGGACTCTGGTAAGGTAGTAACCCACTCTTCCTGAGGAAATGCCCATATTTTGTTCCTCAGAAAACACTGTATTTATTTAGTAGAGAGATGAGGAGAAAGAAGACAAGTTTGGGTGAGGTTCTCCCTATCCAGGAGTTCCTGGAAGTTAATAACGTCTCCCTGAGCGGCATAATTTTTTTGTTAAAGAGGTAAAGATACATTGAAGTCAGTTCCATTTAAGCTAGTTATGGGGAGTGCATGTACTTGACAGTTGGCTTATTAATTTTAATATTTAAATTTTAACTGCTGCTCACAGCCACATACACTTTCCGTCCACCATCACATTCCTCTCTCACCCTCTACCACCCTAGTTTCTCTGAATGACCTAGTTTGTATCATTTTAGGTCAGTGCACCATGCCTCTGCCAGTAGCTGAGTTTAAGCTGATTTTGAGGCAGATAAAATATCTGTAGTCAATAGCACATGTATTCATAATTTGCCTGTAGAAAGTTTGTTTAGATGTTTTATGACTGAGTCAGACCACTTCTGTCCACCAGGGTGCAGATAACTTATATGCACACATGCTGATAATAGACTTTATACAGTGAACTAAAGTTCTGATTTCTTAAATTGCCTTTAATGTCAAAGGAGTACAAATCCTACATAGAAATCATGTCTGTTTTGCTCACTGTTGTACTTGGGGCACACTGTGGATATTTAATGTGAATGAAGGAATGAATGGGTATTTTAACAAAAAATACACTTTAAAAATTCGTTTCCTTGTATTTATACTACAAAACTCAGCCCCATAATAAAATTAACTTCTAACGGCTGTCTCCCTTCATTTGACATTTAAAATAAAGTATGGACACTTATGTTTAGAAACATAGACTTATTCTGCTCTCTTTCCTCCAGCCTCTTAAATCAGCTTACTTTGTACCTTTCAGGCAGAACTCTGATATCTATAAATATCCTCTTCCCTATTTAGCAAACCCTGATAATCCTGTGATCCCCTGTCCTCAGTAGTTGGGTTAATATGATGCTGTACTGTATTTGCATTTGTCTTCCCTAGACCATGCTTCAGATGCCATTTATCATTTTGATTGAAGAAAATAGTAACTGAACTTTCCATTTCTCTGTAATTTCACTTAAAGGTGAAGCATATGAAGTTATTTCCTGATAAGGAAAATCACTCATTAGAAATGTAGAAGTATCATTTTTTGATACCTTTAAGTTAATAAAGTTTAGGTATAGTTAGAATGGTTTTCTCGTCTGTGCTTTGCTTCTCCCCTTTTAAGATGAATAGAAATTAATTTCTCTTCATTGTTCAATTTCAAATATAATAAGTGTGTAAAAAGTCTCGGCCTGCAGAAAGCAGTATTTTTATTTACAGATTTGTTTTAAAAGAGGAGACACATGAGGGAAAACCTAAAACATTCATTTTGAACCTTGAAAATATTTTATAGAAACATCTTTCATGATTTCTACACTAGTAGATAATGCATGAGAATTTTACCTGTACTGTCGTTTCATGTACTGATGTGATAAATTTCGGTTATTTTAGAATTTTATTGGAAGAGGTAATGAGGACATCTAATCAAGAACTCAGGATGAGTAGTACAATGTGTTTTCCCTGTTCTAGCCTTTTTCTATTACCAGTCCCCTGAGGATCTCAGAATTCTAATTTTAACTGTTCTGAAAGGTGGTATTATAAATGAGTGATTGCAATGTAGCTAATAGAAGCCAGGGAGACTTCTCATAAATATAGTTTAAAAAAGGAATGTTGTCAAAGTATTCAAGGCCAGATAAGATAAAAACAAAAGAAAAATGTCATACCAAAAAAAAAAATTAAAATTAAAAAAAAGACCTGCCTATCTTTTTGTTTGTTTGAAATCTGTTCAATCATTCTTCCTAAATCTTTTGGTATAGATTTGTCTTTCTGTCTTAAACTAAATCTTCCATCTTATTGCTGGAAAAAATTGAGGCACAGAGAGGTTAATGTAATCCTTAACAAGTCAGTGCAAATACAGAATACTAGAAGTGGTAAACAAAGAGTCTCTGAGGCAGAAAGGAATTCTTAATAATTATGCATATTTGCATATCATTGTCGAAAGACTCAGTTGTTGAGAATTATTTCACAGAATGGTTATTTGATCTTAGTGAACAGGCTGGTTTGAATTATTGCCTGGTGCAATAAGGATAAAAAAAATATAACCATTTTATATAATTCTAAGACTCAGCTTGAAGGAATTTCTGCTTGGGCTGGGAGATTAGATTATATGCCCTTTAAACTCTGGAATTCTTTGATTCTTGTTGTAACTCATGCCTCATTGGAACAAGACTGTCAGCTGCAGGACAGAACAAATAACTATCTTATACAGTTTTTCTTATGTCTGTAGCTAAAAGGCAATATGGTTTATTTCTAGCCATTAAAAAATAATAAAAACAAGAAACAATTATTATATTAAATTACTAGTAAAAAATACCCTGGCTAAATTGTGATTGTTTTTGTTCTTCATGACTGACTGACAATGTTCTAACCTCTCTGTTGTATCCGATTCTTCATCTGAAAAACATAATTTATACTATGCACCTATCCTATATGGGTCTTGTGAAAATTAGATGGTGATAGAGTATTGGGTTTTTTTTAGGTGATCAGAGAGTATTTTGAATGCTGAAGTCTTAAATGTAAACTGAAATAAAGTCTTAAACAATTTTATACAACTTTTTTTTTAGAGTGTGTGTGTGTGTTTGTGTGTGTGTGTGTGTGTGTGTGTAGCATGGTAAAATCTTGCACTTACTTGGGTGGATAATTGTATTTAATTCAACAACTATTATCTAATGTCTATCCAATAAGTGCCAGGCATTGTGGGAGACCAAAGCTATAACTCTTACCTGCAATAAATTTCACTCTAGGAGAAAAATACAAAAATCAATTACCTATAGTCTGATATGATGTGTGCTCTACTCTAAGTGTATATGAAGGGCTTTAGGAACATGAATTGAGTAGTAGTTCACACTCCCAGAAGATTTGGGGTGACTGCTAAATTAGATTAATAGGAGGAACAGCAATAAGCCATGCTATTTATTGAGTTGCTGAATTTGCTGAAGTACTTCTGCCAAAACTTAGGAGGAGGAAGCAAATGGAATAAATGACGTTGAGCTGGAAAATAATACTGTGAGCTCTCCACAACCAAGAACTTTTTTCAAGGAGGAGAAGATATTCTGATATCTACTAATATCAAAGTCAGTGCCCCAAAAGTAATCTCTCTTCTTCATGGTTGTTTAAGGGCTTGCTCTCAATTTTGCGCAAATTGAAAAGTGCACCAGACCAGGAGGTGAGAATTCTTCTCCTGGGCTTGGATAATGCTGGCAAGACCACTCTTCTGAAGCAGCTTGCATCTGAAGACATCAGCCACATTACACCTACACAGGTGAGCACTGCCCTGGCCCCAGGTGCTTGTGTGACATATGGAAAGTGATCATAGCAATATGGAAGGCAAAATGGGAAATACAGTTTTGTCCACCCTCAAAGTTTTGTTACTGAGAAAAGTCTATACAATTTAAAAACAATCTAAGATTTCAAAAACATATCGAGTGATTCCATAGGTATGAGGTACTTAGAGTAGTCAAATTCATAGAGACAGAAAGTAGAATAGTGGTTACCAGGGGCTGGAGACAGAGGGGATTGGAGGGGTCATTGCTTAAAGGGCACGGAGAGTCAGTGTTGTAAGATGAAAAAGGTTCTGTGGATGGCTGGTGGTGATGGTTGCACAACAGTGTAAATGCACTTAGTACTACTGAACTCTACACTTAAAAATGGTTAAAATGGTAAATTTTATGTTATGTATATTTTACCAATTGTTAAATAAATCATTTAAATAAGCATATATAGGGGCACCTGGGTGGCTCAGTCGATTAAGCATCTGCCTTCGGCTCAGGTCATGATCCTGGACTCCCAGGATCCAGCCCCACATCAGGCTCCCTGCTGGGCGGGGAGCCTGCTTCTTCCTCTCCCTCTGCCCCTCCCCTGTGCTTGTGTGTACTCGCTCTCAAATAAATAAATAAATAAAATCTTTAAAAAGAAAAACGAAAAGAAAATACAGAGAGAATATAAAAGAAAAAAACGGAGTACTGTGAGAAAAACTGTTAATATTTTAATGTATATTTTTCAGACTTAATAAATACAAATATATCTATCACTTTTTTAATTAAAAAATCCCCTATATTTGGGGCGTGTGGGTGGCTCAGTCGTTGAGCATCTGCCTTCGGCTCCGGTCATGATCCCGGGGTCCTGGGATCGAGGCCCGCATCGGGCTCCCTGCTCAGCGGGAAGCCTGCTTCTCCCTCTCCCACTCCCCCTGCTTGTGTTCGCTTCTCTCACTGTGTCTCTCTCTGTCAAATAAATAAATAAAATCTTAAAAAAAAAAAAATTAAAAAAATCCCCTATATTTTTTAATCCAGCCTCTTTCCTAAGGCTAAGCAAGCAAAACACAAAGGATCAGGCAACAGTGGTGCTGCCGGTGTGGAAGTTGAAAGACAAATCCTAAGTGGAACAACCCTCCTTCTTTAGACCTGCTTCCCTGTAGGAAATCCTGCGAAGGCTTGACCTTGGACCAACCCGTTGGGTTTCCTCACTAGAGGACAGCCCTGTTGGTCTTAGTCACTTTAAAGTGTTTGAGCATTAGAGGTTTTAGCAAAAGCGGTTTTTTAAGCATTTTCCACCACTGTACTGTGATATAAGTTTAGTGTCAGGTTTGAATGGCTGTGCTGGTCTGTACTTCACAGCTTGTGAGTCTTACTGATCTGCAACTTTTTGCAGAAAAGTCATTTCAATTGCTACCAAATAAGCAATTTTACAGCTTCTGAACAAATTTAATGTATAGCCTAAGGAGGAGCAAATTACAGTAGTCTAGCCTAGAAGGGCTAAAAACACATATTACTGTGTCAGGATTTCTGCCAGAAAAAGAAAAGTCTAGGGGTTTTTTTTTCTTTTTAATTGAGTATTAGTGGTAGGCTGTCTCTCTTAAGAGTACCAGTAAAATGAGGGCATCCAGCACTGTGAACATAGAAATGAATTCTTAAGTTATGGACTCAAAGTTCCAATTCTAACTTTTAGGCTTTATTTGATATGTTATAGGTGACTTTGTTATTATATGATGTCAAGTTTTCGTATTTATTCTTTTTTTTTTTTTAATTTATTTGAGGGGCGCCTGGGTGGCTCAGTCGTTAAGCGTCTGCCTTCGGCTCAGGTCATGATCCCAGGGTCCTGGGATCGAGCCCCGCATCGGGCTCCCTGCTCCGCGGGGGGCCTGCTTCTCCCTCTCCCACTCCCCCTGCTTGTGTTCCCTCTCTCGCTGTGTCTCTCTCTGTCAAATAAATAAAAAATAAATCTTAAAAAAAAAAAAAGATTTTATTTTAGAGAGAGAGAGCATGAGCAGAGGGAGGAGCAGAGGGGGAGGGAGAGGGAGGGGAAAGAATCTCAAGCAGAGTCTGCACTGAGCATGGAGCCCCATGCAGGCTGGATCTCAAGACCCTGAGATCAGGACCCCAGCTAAAACCAAGAGTCGGATGCCCAACCGACTGAGCCACCCAGGCGCCCCTTAAAGACTTTATTTTTAATTAATCTCTATACCTGACATGGGGCTTTATTTTTAATTAATCTCTATACCCGACATGGGGCTCAAACTTACAACCCTCGCATGCTCTACTGAGTCAGCCAGATGCACCTATGATGGGTATATTTAAAATAAAAAATAGGGGCACCTGGGTGGTTCAGTCGGTTGGGCGTCTGCCTTCGGCTCAGGTCATGATCTCAGGCTCCTGGGATCGAGCCCCACATCGGGCTCCCTGCTCAGCGGGGAGTCTGCTCCTCCCTCTCCCTTGGTGCTCTCTCTCCCTCTTTCTCTCTTTCAAATAAATAAATAAAATCTTTAAAAAAATAAAATAAAATAAAAAATAAAAATGACGGGGTGCCTGGGTGGCTCAGTGGGTTAATCGTCTACCTTCGGCTCAGGTCATGATCCCAGGGTCTGGGATCAAGCCCCACCTCTGGCTCCCTGTTCAGCGGGAAGCCTGCTTCCCCCTCTCCCACTCCCCCTGCTTAAGCGTCTCCAGTTCCTTCTCTCGCTTTGTCTCTCTCTGCTAAATAAATAAATAAAATCTTTAAAAAAATAAAAATAAATAATACTTATGTAATACCCATTTCTAAATGTTTGCACCCATTATTTCCTTAGAATAATTTCTTAGATTTGTTGGTCCGATGACTTAATAGAATTTTTTTTCTTTTGATGACTTATAGAATTTTAAGGCAGTTGGTACATATGGTCAAATTCCAGGAGTTACTCTTATTTATCTCCTGCTTCATTCCAGAAAGATTTGACATTACTGGCTTTGACATTGAATATCGTAGTTAAGTGTAGAACTTTTAAGCACACAAAAGTGGTTTTGTCAATGAGTCAGAATGAAGCTGCCTTTTGCAATAAGCTTAAGCCACTTCCCTTTAGAGTTCTCAAACTTCTAATTTATTCAGTCGTTGGCATCTTACAGGAGCTGTAGTCAGCATCATCCCCAGGTATCCCCTATAGTCCGTTTATCCTCAGTGGCAATTGGGTGGCAGTGTTCCTGCACCATCACACTGTGCCTTGTCCTTCTGCAAGAGGCAAGTTGTATTGGCAGGCTGCCAGATGAGGCAAATGTTTATGGAGACATCCCCAGGCCCACTTCACTCCAGTTCTCCTGGATGAAATGTCACTTCTGTGATAGCAAGCTGTTGATTGGATTTTTCAAGTCCTGATTTCACTATATCATTCTCAGAAAAAGATTTATTTTTTTAATTATTGCTCATGAAATGCCTTCTCTCCAAACCCCAGAGGTCTTGTTAATTTGTTTCTCTGCACACCAACTCCCAGCTCACAGTTCCACCTGCCCCTGATTTGCTCACCTTCCTCAAAGTTCCACCTTGAGTCACTGTCCTGAAAATGAATACTTTCTTTTCAAGTTCATCAGAAATGCTTATGAAAGAACAGTTTCCAATGCCTGCTTGTTTATTTTCATCACTTCCTATAACTGAGGGCCCCACTTCAGCGTTTGAACATGCTGTTCCAGCAGGTCATCCCTTCGTCACGGGGCTAAGAGTCCAGTTACAAACCAGCTTCTCCCATAGTGTCGTGACTTCAGCTCCCTCCTTTTCCTGATTAACCCATATGAAGAAATTTCTTAAAGAATCCTGTCTTCCAGATTGTAGCTCTTGCCTCTTTTTAAACTTGGAATTTATTCTGTTCTATTGAGTCTTCAGATTTAGCTTCTGTTTTTTTGTTGGTTAAATGTAATATTCTGTTAAATGTTACCATCTTGAGGATCCATCAGGAGGTGTGGTCTGTGTTGATTATCAGAACTATTCTTATTCCAAGTTCTCAGCAGTGGTGTATGTGCGCACGCACACGTGTGTGTGCACGTGTGTACTTATTAGAGAAAGTGTCATGTTAGCCATGACATTAATATTGACTCCAAACCCGAATGAAGTAGCATGTAAAAACACATTTCTTTCTTCTCTATCATAGCAGACTATTTTCAGTGTTACCAGTATCACGTTTGGCAGAGTACCTCATAATTAATAAATAACATAGCTGTTAAATATAACTTTGTCAGAATTATCTCAAAGCTTAATAAAGCTTGGTGTTTTTGCCTCTGTTTCAGGGATTTAACATCAAAAGTGTACAATCACAAGGTTTTAAACTGAATGTATGGGACATTGGTGGACAGAGAAAAATCAGACCATACTGGAGAAATTATTTTGAAAATACTGATATTCTCGTAAGTATTCCTTCTCATGCACTAATTCATAGTCTTTTCTGCAGTGTGTTAGGAATATTAACACTGTAATGTTCTTTCTTGTCAGTAATTCCACTGCTATAACATTAGTCACTATGAATTTAGGGCTAGCAGGAGGCTGCAGATTGTGAGAGAGAAACATCTTTGTATAATTTGTATATGAGTTTTGCTTTTGCTCAGTACAATGTTGTGCCCACACTCGCCTTGACAAAATAAAGTATTAATTACCATAGTGATTTGAACATCAGAAGGGAAATCAGAGAATAGTGCCCCTGACTCCACCATCCCCAGGAAATCAACAAGAGTATCCCAAAGAGGCAACCAAGATGGTGGAGGTCCTGGAAATAATGATGCATAAGGAATGGTCTAAAGACGGATATTCTTCCTAGAAAAGAAACTTGGAACTGTTCTCAGTTGCTTTCAAGATCTATGTTAAGTCAGAGAGTTTTGCCTCATCATGAATAGTTCTAGAGGACTGGGTGAGGAGCAGTTTGGGGAGTACTAGGTGGTAGAGTTTAACTCAGAATAAGGAAAAAGTCTCCTATCATTTTCACTGTCTGGAAGTAGAAGCAGCTGCCCTGTGCACTGGGGATTCCCTGACTCAGGCAGCATTCATTCAGGAAGGGGCTGAGATCTTAGCTTCCAGCTCACTGTCACGTTCTGTAGGACTACTGTTTCAGAATTCTTGGAGAGCTCACTATCCACATACTCCATTTCTCCAGTACCTCAGCCTCTCAGTTCATCCACCCTACCTTAGCTACTCTCTGTCACGATCATGGCCTAAAACCAGGGGGTCTCATGAACGTGGATAGGAAAAAAAACTGCATATTATTTTCATTAAACTCTAATGGAGGGGGCACCTGGGTGGCTCAGATGGTTGGGCGTCTGCCTTCGGCTCAGGTCATGATCCCAGGGTCCTGGGATCGAGTCCCACATCGGGCTCCCTGCTGGGCGGGGAGCCTGCTTCTCCATCTGTCTCTGCCTCTCTCTCTCTCTCTGACTCTATGAATAAATAAATAATTTTTAAAAAACCAACATTTTAAACTCCAGTGGAAAGTTTGCATTTACTACAATTCTGCCCATAGACAAGGAACTGCCATAAAATCAGCCATGTTGGTGACTTCATTACCAATAGAAACCATCGTGCATCTCAAATAACTTCACTCTCTGCTTTTGCTTCCTATGCGTCTTTCTACTGGACCATTCTATGGGCATGCACACAGCCTGTGGCTTCTCTTGTTTAGAAACAAAAAAACTCTTGCCCTGGCTGTGTATCCCATCCAGATACTGCCCTATTCCTCAGTTTCTCTTTAAAACAAAACTCTGTTAAGAGTTTCCTGAGCTCTGTCCTCACTTCCTCCTCCTGTTCTCTCTTGAACCCTCCATTCAAGCTCACCAAGAATTCCACATTGCTAAGGTTTTCCATCCTCCTCTTACTTGACCTAGCCGTACAGTTCATGAAGTCGGTCATGCAGTCATTGAAATATTATCTTCCCCTGTTTTCCAGAATACCGTTCTATCTATCTTGGATTTTCCTTGTATCTCACTGGCTACTCTTTCTCAATCTCCATTGCTTTTTTCCCCTTTGTTTCCCTCCAAATGTTGGAGTGCCCCCACAATTCAGGCCTGTGCTTTTCTTCTCTAAGTTGTGGCTTAAGTGACCTCATCCAATTTCAAGGCATTAATTACCACCTACATGCTGGTGAATCCCACCCCATTATCTCCAACCAGAAACTCTCCCCTGAACCTCGGTTTCATATATAGCTAGCTGCCTATTTGACATCTCCACTTCAGTAGCTAGTAAGTCCCTTCATCCTCAACATGTCCAGAACCAAATTACTATCTTCATCCACCCCTCCCCAAATCTGCTTCTTCTATCTTCTTCTCAGTAAATGACAGTTCCATTCATCCAAAAGCATTGGAGTCATCCTTGGCTCCTTTTCTTCTCACTCCCCACCTCTGACCTATCAGCCAATCCTGCCAGTTCTACCTTTAGAATATTTCTAGAATCTGACCACTTCTTTCCAGCCCATTGCTACTGTGCATTGATTTTTGCAGTGTCATCCCCACTAGTCTCCTTGCTTCTGCCTTTCCTCCCTAAAGTCTCTTCTCAGTGCTATATCTATAGTGATCCCGTCAATACATAAGCTTCCCATCTCAGAATAAAGCCAAAGTTCTAACACTGGCCTACAAGACCCCCTGCCCTCTGGCTTGTCTTACTTGTCTTGTCTTCCCCCTCTCTAACTTGGTGCCAGCCACACTGGCCTGCTTGCTTTTCCTTCCACACTGGCATACTCCCACCTCAGGGCCTTGGTCATTTGTTTTTTTCCAACTATTTGCAGTGCTAGGATTCTTTTCCCTTAGATATCCTCATGGCTTATCCCCTCACCTCCTTCAAGTCTCTGCTCACATGTCACTTTACCACTGAGACCTTCTCTGATGACTATATTTAAAATTGTGACTCCTATCCCTACCCTTCGGGCACTGTCATTTTTCTCTGCTTTTTTTTCTTTTCTTTGATCAGACCTATTGGTACTCATCACCATCAGAAATGTTTTTATTTATTACCCTTCTCCCCCCTGGAATGTAATGTCTACAAAGACAGGGACTTTGTTGTTTTTGTTTTGTTTTGTTTTTTTCCAACTTTTGTATCCCCAGTGCTTAGAAAAGTACCAAATGAAATGGACAAAAATTTGTAAGATACACTTTATTAGAATTTAAAACTTCTGCTCTGAGAAAGACACTATTAAGAAAATAAAGATATAAGCCACAGACTGGAGAAAATATTTGCAAAACACACATGGGATAAAATACTTGTATCTAAGATATACAAAGAGGGGCGCCTGGGTGGCTCGGTTGGTTAAGCGTCGACTCCTGATTTTGGCTGAGATCATGATCTCAGGGTTCTGAGATCGAGCCCCTCATCGGGCTCCACACTGAGCATGGAGCCTGCTTAAGATTCTCTCTCCTTCTCTCTTTGCCCCTCCCCCACCAAAATACACACACATGCACAAACCTCTTAAAACTCGACAGTAAGAAAACAAAAAACCCAATTAATAAGGGGCAAAAGACACCTCACCAATGAAGATACACAGATAAGCATATGAAAAGATAATTATCTTAGGGAACTGAAAAACAATGAAATGCCACTACATACATACCAGAATGGCTAAAATCTAAAAAACTGATGATACCAAACGCTGACAAGGAGGAACAGCAACAGGAACTCCTATTCATTGCGTGTGGGAATACAAAATGGTACAACCACTTTGGAAGATAGTGTGCAGTTTCTTACAAAGCTAAATATAATCTTACTAAACCGTGTGATCCAGCAGTCATTCTAATCTACCCAATTAGATGAAAACTTATGTCCACACAAAATCCTGCACATGAATGCTAAAAGCAGCTTTATTCATAATTACCAAAAATTGGAAGCAACTGAGATGTCTTGCAGTAGGGAATGAACAAACAAACTGTCGTACATCTATATAATAGCATATTATTTCTTGATAAAAAGAAATGAAAAAAAAATTTTTTTAAAGGGGCTATCAAGCCACAAAAAGACATGGAGGAAACTTAAATGCATATTACTAAGCCAAAGTCAGTCTGAAAAACGATACATGCTCTGTTTCCAACTATACAACATTTTTTAAAAGGCAAACTATAGAAATTAGTAAAAATCTCTACAAGTAAAAGATTAGTGGTTGCCAGAACTCCCAGGGGAGAGTGGAGGGATGGATGAATAGGTGACATACAGAGGATTTTTAGAGTGACAAAACTATTCTGTATGAAACCGTAAGGTGCATACATGTTAGTATGGATCAGTCAAAATCCATAGTTTAAAATACAAAGAATGACTGTGATGTATCAATATTGGCTCATGAATTGTGAGAAATGCACCACACTAATGCAAAAGGTTACCAGGGGAGACTGGGGGAGGGAATGGAGGTGGGGTAGGTACACAGAACTGTGTGCTATCTATGCAATTACTCTGTAAATAAAAAACTGCTTAAAAAATAAAGTGATGGGGGACATCTGGGTGGCCCAGTCAGTTAAGAGTCTGCCTTTGGCTCAGGTCATGATCCCAGGGTCCTGGAGCCCTGCATCGGGCTCCCTGCTCAGCGGGGAGCTGCTTCTCCCTTTGCCTGCCACTCCCCCTGCTTGTGCTCTCTCTCTGACAAATAAGTAAATAAAAATCTTTTTAAAAAAAATTGAAGTGAGGGACACCTGGGTGGCTCAGTCAGTTGAGCGTCTGCCTTCAGCTCAGGTTATGATCCCGGGACCAAGTCCCACATCAGGCTCCCTGCTCAGCGGAGAGCTGGCTTCTCCCTCTGCCTGCCTCTCTTCCTGCTTGTGCTCTCTCTCTCTCTGACAACTAATTAAATAAAATCTTTTTTTAAAAAATTAAAGTGAATTAATTATAGATTGAAGTCAAATCATTATGCTGTACACCTTAAGCTTATGCAGTGCTGTCTGCCAATTATACCTCAATAAAACTGGTTGGGGGGGGAGCTATAGATTTCTCTTGTGCTTTTTCAGTCAAGAGTTAGGGAAAAGCAGGTGGCTGAGAGAAGTAACAGTTCATTCTGTTCATATGCTAGATTAAGGTACTTTGAAAGAAATACCCAAATAAGAGCAATATTTAAGGACATTAATGACCATGAGGCTCAATAAGGAGGCCTCAACCTTTCTGGTCTACTTTTAAATCACAAGCTCTAACACCTTGAGGGTAGACTGCAAGGTAGTTGTAACATGACCCAGATTCCACATTTCTTACTAGCTGAGAGTGCCCCGGAATTATCAGACAATCCAGTAAAAGTCAGTTCTGAGCTACCCGAGAGGAGCTTTCTCCAGCTACCTTAGGCTGCCAGTTCCAGACAGTGTTTTGGATTCCAAGTTAACCTTTCATTATTTTCTGGTGCCGTTTGAGATTAAACAAGTCTGGGGGAGCAGCTGAGTCCCCAGGGTTAGATTCTAAGGCCTTGTGACTCAGCCCTGTCTGCCAGTTTCATAAGCAGCTTGGAGTGGCAGTGGTTGATGGGTTATATTAGTTTGGCTGTATATAATAGTCTTTCATTGTTGGTTGAAAAGACCTATTACCCTAGCCTCCACACTGCCTAGAAGAGCAGGGTTGAAGCTTGACACACTTAGTTACCTGGTTAATTCTTTTCATTTATCTCTAGAGTGCAATAAGAAATTCTTACTTACTTTATTTATTTTTTAAAGACACATTCAGCGTCATGATCAGACTATTACATTTAGCAATCAACAGCATGCGTGCAAAAAAATAAACCTACATTAAAACCCTCTGTTGGAATGTTTTACACTTTCCCTGGAACAGAAACTAAAATAACCTGTTACACAATTAGTCACAAATACAGTCCTTGAGTTTTTTGCCCATGCACATGAGTATTGTCTAAAACATGTCTTCTTTGTAGCAGCGAGGCCCTGCCACCACTGTGCTTGGCTGAGGTCACAAATCTGTTGTAACCTGTAGCTTCCCTGTCACTTCCCTGGCTCTCCTCTCCTACTCAGCTTTGTTGCCTGGCAGCGATGAAAACCCAGTGCCGCTGCCATAGCTACTGCTGCTGCTGGAACCACCACAGCCATCTTGGTTTCTTTCGATTTGGTAAAGTTTGGCAAAGTACTGGCCTCCACCACCATGGGGGCCAGAGCTTCTGCCTCCAAAATTTCCTCCTTCCATGGGTCCAAAATTTGAGGATTGATTGTTGTAATTGTCAAAATCATTACGGCTTCCACCACCTCCAGGGTTGCTTCCATCATTACTGAATCCCCACTGCCACCATAGCCACCACCACCTCGACTGCCACCAAAGTCGCCTTGCCCATGAAAGTTCCCTCCACGACCAAAGTTGTCACTCCCACCAAAACCACCTCCATCACTACCACCGAAGTTTCCAGAACCACCTCAGCCTCTTTGGCTGGATGAAACACTAGCCATCTCTTGCTTAGACAGAGCTTTCCTTACTTCACAGTCATGGCCATTCACAGTATGGGATTTTTGAATGACAATCTTGTCTACAGAGTCATGGTCATCGAATGTCACAAAAGCAAAGCCTCTTTTCTTGCCACTGCCTCGGTCAGTCATGATTTCAGTCACTTCAATTTTCCCATACTGTTCAAAATAATCTCTTGGATGATGTTCTTCAGCGTCTTCTTTCATGCCACCAACAACAATCTTTTTCACATTTAAGTGGGTACCAGCCTTTGAGAATCTTTTCTTGAGACAGCCCTCTTTGGTTCCACAACTCTTCCATCCACCTTATGTGGCCTTGCATTCATGGCTGCCTCCACCTCCTCCACATTGGCATCCCAGACAAACCCAAGGTCTCTGAAGCCCTTGGTGTTTGGATCTCTCATTACCACACAATCCGCCGTAAGCGTTCCCATTGCTCAAAATGGCTCCTCAGACTCTCATCAGTTGTTTCAAAGCTCAAACCTCTGATGAAGAGCCTCCACAGCTGTTCAGGCTCTTTGGGAGACGCTGACTTAGACCTGATGGTGGTGGGAGGGGAGACTTTAATGATGCTTACTTGGCGGCGCCCACGGACAGAAAGAAGTAATCCCAGAAGTTCTTACTTTAGAGCAGGTGTCGACAAACTGATCCAGCCTGCCTCCTATTATTATGTAGCCTGTGAGCTAAGAATGGTTTTCACATTTTTAAGTGGTTGAGGGAAAAAAATCGAAAGAATAATATTTCATAACACATGAAAATAATATGAAATTTAAAGTTCAGAGTCCATAAATGAAGTACTGTTGGAACACAGCCACGTCCACTTGTTTATGGATTTTCTATGGTTTGCACTACAACAGCAAAGTTCAGTAGTTATGAAAGAGATTGTGTAGGCCACAGAGCCTAAAATATTTACCACCTAACCCCTTACAGAAAAAGATTGACAAACCCCACTTTTGAGCATTAAATGGTTCTCTAGAGGTTTGAAAGAGGGCAACTCCTAGAAGTGCCAGTTATTCTCAGGGAAGATGGTATTGAGAACAGCTGACTTCAGCTTTAATAATTTGGGGGAAATGACTAAGAAATAAAACTTGAGGGGTCATAGAAGGAGGGGATAGAACGTCTTCCATTTCTCTTGGACCAGAAGATAACAGCTTTTTGATAGATTAAAAATACATAGTTTTTCAAGATATGGTCATATTACTTCTAAACTCTCTTTGCTTTATTATCAGTTTTGTGTTCAGATGCAACATAATATAAACAAAGTAACTTTGTCATCATTTCCATGCCCAAAGTGTAGGACATCAAGTGAGATAGATCTCAAACAATCATCTCTTGTATTATTTCCATGATATCACGCACACTTGAGCCTGAGTACTTGTAGAACACAAATAATTGAAAACCACATTACCCAGAAACCTCATTTGTCAGTTTCAGCTTCCTCTTAGACTTTTGCTGGAGCTACCGTATCAAGCCCACTTGTTAGTGTCATCTTTCCTTATCTCTGCCTACCCCTCTTGTGGAGGAACACTATGGAGCAGTAAAATGGCCAAAAGGTGGCAGCAGGAGGGAGGAGGACCAGAAGTAAGAGGAGAAACAAAGAGCCCTCCATTCACATGGCTGGATAACTAACTAGTCTCTGGATAATCTAGAGTTGGTTGAACTTCTGTCAAGAAAAAATCATCTTCTCTTGCTCTTCCTCCCACAACCAAATAAAAATTTCAAAACAACTGCCAAGGAAGATATGAATTGGCTTTGCTTAGGTAAAGCATCATGCTGAGTGCCATGGATTATAACTTCATTTTAGAATAGCTTATGAAACTTGATTTTTGAAAGTCCATAATGTTTTTTTTAATATTTTATTTTTTAAGTAATCTCCACTCCATCATGGGACTCGGACTCACAACCCCGAGATCAAGAGTCACACGCTCCACCGACTGAGTCAGCCTGGTGCCCCAGTTCATGTTTTAAGATCGGTTAGAAACACTGTAAATGTTTAACTTTCCCTGATACTTTCAGAGTATTTTTTCTTTTTTTTTTCCTAAAGATTTTATTTATTTGAGAGGGAGTGAGAGAGAGAGAGAATGAGTGAGCAAGAGTGCAAGAGCAGGGAGAGAAAGAAGCAGATTCCCCACTGAGCAGGGAGCCACATGCAGGGCTCGATCCCAGGGCCCTGGGATCATGACCTGAGCTGAAGGCAGACGCTTAACCGATTGAGCCACCCAGGTGCCCCCAGGGTATTTTTTTTTCATTGGCAGTTTGTTTAGATAAAGTTTCTAAAAAAATTTTTTTAACTGGACTAGATTAACAGCTATTAAAAAAAAAAAAAAAGATAGACTAACCTTATCCTTAGCTATTGACCAGAAGAAAACAGGTACTTGGGTGAAAATGTGAAGACAGTGGACAGCACTGGGGAGGCAGGCGACAGGGAGGAGAGTATGCCACTGCAGAAAAACAAATTTGTGGGATCACCAGAGACTGGCTTGTGCTAATGACTTTTTCACTTGGCCCTTTTAATAAATGGGGCAGTTGTTTTATAGACTCTCTCCTGGAATTATTGTGTAATAATTTCAAATTTTGTAAACGTTATGTGAGAAACATACTAAATGATAGAATTTATGTGCAGTTTAGGAAAATCCTCCTTTTGAATCTTTTTTTTTTTTTTTAAGTAAATTCTACCCCCAACATGGGGCTCAAAATCATGACCCTGATCAAGAGTCACATGCTCCCCCCAGCGGAGCTAGTCAGGTGCCTCCTCCTTTTGAAACTTTTAATGAAAATGTTTCCTGTGAAATTTCCTGTCAAAGCAATAAATAGCAAGTAATTTAGCAATTTTAAGTTAAAAACGTCTTCTCATTCACCTTCGGACTCTGGTATTTGGTGATCTTTCTTGTCTGTGATTTAAACCATCTTTCCATTCCTCCTTTCTCTCCAATTGTCTGTGTTTCATCATGTAAAACATCAATTTCTTAACTGTATCTTTGTCTTCTCAGCCTTGTCTCAGCCTGTCTCAGCCTCCTCTTTCCACTCTTCCCTTCTTACTCACATCCTTTGCTCCCAAGTAGAGTTTTTCCTACTTTGTAATTTCTTTCTTGCCCACTGACCTGCTTGCTGCTTTCAGGCGGCCCTCTGAGCCCAACCCCTCCCAGCCATCACCTGCCCCTCCCTCTCTCCCTCCCTCCTTCCCATCTTCTTGCACTGTTAGCTGAGTGAAGATCATCCTAACCCACTGTAGACTCCCCACTAATTCCAATCAACTCTGTATAGTGAGGTTTACTTCCCGTTGCATTCCTTCTTTCCCCACCTGTGTTTATACGATGCCTGCTACTTTCAAAACGCCAGCCCCTCCAGGAGAAAAACTAAGCTACCACCATGTTCTCCATGTTGACTTATCAGACAGTCAGCATCAATCTGGAGTATTTGTGGGCAGAGCCCATTAATGCATGTATTGATACTGAGTCAGAGTAATAGAACAATAACAATAAGGCTGCAAAAAAAAAAAAAAAATACCGAGACCAAACACGTAAATCTTTCCTCTTCCTGTGATTCTCCATGAAAGAAACATAGGGTATTCTTCATAGGAAAGGCTGAGACTTGGTTCCTGGTATAATATTTAGCATGAGTAACTCTAAATGAGAAAACAAAAAGCAAGGGAATTTTAATTTTTTTTTCAAAAGAGAGCCAATGTTCAGAGTAGCACAGAATTTGACATGCATACAGAAATGCCTGTTCGCATTACAGTGTACCAGTTTATGTAATTGAAGGGAGGGAGAGGTGAGACTTGCAGTTTATTTTTTGGTGTTTTTTTTTTAATAAAGATTTTATTTATTTGTCAGAGAGAGAGAGCACAAGGAGGGGGAGCTGCAGGCAGAGGGAGAAGCAGGCTCCCCACTGAGCAGAGAGCCTGATGTGGGACTCGATTCCAGGACCCTGGGATCATGACCTGAGCCGAAGGCAGATGCTTAACCACTGAGCCGCCCAGGCGTCCCTTTTGTTGTTTTTAAGTGAATATGCTCTTTTTTTTTTTAAAGTTTTATTTATTTATTTGACACAGAGAGCTCAAGTAGGCAGAGCAGTAGATAGACGGAGATGGAAAAGCAGGCTCCCCACTGAGCAGGGAGCCCGATGCGGGGCTCGATCCCAGGACCCTGGGATCATGACCTGAGCTGAAGGCAGAGGCTTAACCAACTGAGCCACCCAGGCGCCCCGTGAATATGCTCTTTTAAAAGAGTTTTTATAATACCATTAGTTTAATAACAAAATTCTTTAAAGAAAGCTTGCAAATTTGATAATTTTTAAGATTAGCAACTGGGAAAACATTTAATATGTCATTTAATGAAAAAAAAAAGGCCTACAAGGGGCACCTGGCTGGCTTAGTCAGAGGAGTGTGCAACTCTTGATCTCAGGGTCATGAGTTACCCCACATTGGGGGTGGAGATTACTTAAATAAATAATATTTTTTTAAAAAGGCCAACAAAATTGTATCTATAATTTTCTTTTTTAATTATGAAGAAGGATTAGAAGGGAACTTTCACAAGAAATTAAAATAATTAATGTGTTTGGGTTCTATAACTTTAGGTGATTTTTCTCCTTTGGTCTTACTTCATTTCCCTTATTGTTCTTATAGGATGTTATTTATGCAATTAATAAAATTCAGTTATGGGAAAGAAAGCTTGGGATTTATAATTTACAGTGACTCTTGAGACTTCTCTTACTTCTGACAAAGCCTGTGCCCTTGCTATTTCCAATGCTTGATCTTAACCTCCCAGCAAGCCTGAGAAGGTGGGAATAGAATGGAAATCAGTGGGTCTCCTACCTTGGCACCTGAAGTCAGCGTGTAGTTAATACTGCAGAATGTACTTTCAGAGCCATGATGCTCCAGGACTGGTATTTGTAAATGCCTCAAAACACCATCCCTTCCTGACAATTTGGGAAGCAGAACAGCAGAGTGCTCAAAAGCACCTGTGGACTTTACTGTCGGGTAGGCCTGAGTTTGAATCCGAGTCTTATTAGAACTTGGGCATAATACTTAACTTCTTTGGGCTTATGTTTATCTATGTATAAAATGGGAAAATAATGAAATCTGTCTCATAGAGTCATAATGAGGATTAATAGGGTAAATCTAAGCAAGAATGTTCAGTGAATACACAATAAATATACCTATTTTTATCCTTCTTGGCTCTCCTGACATCTGCTTTGGAGCTTTGCTGGACATATTTTCTGGGTATCCCCCTTAAATCAATCAGTCAATCAATGAATTAGTTTATTTTGCATCCATAGATGAGGTAAGAGTTTTCAGCTCAGTTTCCATTTGTTGTGCTAATGAGAAATCTGCCTGGGGATCCTCTGCTCCTGCAGAAGGTGCCCTGTCTTCTTCTATACCTGTTTATTGAAGGAACCTTCTCCTTTTACTTTACAGATATATGTAATTGACAGTGCGGACAGAAAAAGATTTGAAGAGACAGGTCAGGTAAATAATTCTTCTGTTGAGATATTTTCCAAATAACTGGGTATTCATTAATCTACCTTGTAAATGTATGAGAGCGAGGGAGGCATTTTTTAACCTTTGCAGTTTAAACAACACGGTCATTCTGGCAAGCAAGCAAAACTACCATTTGCAAAAAAAAAAAAAAAAAAAGTTTAAAAAAAGGTCTTTGGAAAGAAAATTAGTTGAGAGTCCTTCAAATTATTTTTTGATTACAGCCTTTTAGTTTTAGTCAAATTAAATAAACAAGATATAAGCAAATGGAACTTGCCACCATGCTTAAAAGCTCTTCAGGTTTCTTCCCAGGCCACTTACAAATTAACCCAGAGGAACAATTCACTTGTCATTTCTATGTACATTTTTCAATAGCAGCTTAATTGATCCAAGGGTACCTCTGACAAATTTGAAGGGATGGGAGGAAATATGCAAGCCAAGACTAAGCTGCCCTTGTTTCCAAGCCAAGAGATAGATAGACTTAGAACCCAAATATGGCTTTACATGCAAAGTACACGTCAACATGATTACACGGTGAAATTTGTGTACACAGTTTTAAAGAGAGAAGCAGTGGGCATTGACCATTTTGCCCAGATGGAGTATACTGATAAGAAGCAAGGAATAGAATGACCTCTAGAGAAGTGTGCAGAGTCCTTGGCCTGTGTCCTAAACTACCACAGATGGCCTTCCAAAGGTAGTATTCCCCATGTTTATGTTGCCTTTTCCTGAAAATTAGTTTGAGAACTCCTTTCCATACCTTGATGATTTCTATATCATTACTCATGAGAAGCAATGCTAAACATGAGCTTAGAGGTAAAGGGTGTTAATAGGATGATCTGCCTCTTGAACCATCCAGTTCCCTTTGACAGCTCCAGTTTCCTAAGCAGCTATAATGTGAGTTTAATAGGGAAGAGGTGGGTCCTCGTAGGTAAATATACACCCTCTCCTATGCTTATTGCAGACAGAATCAACATACAGTTAAGACCCCAACCAATAACCAAAACATCAGACATATTGCCAGACGGACTAAGATAGTTATGTTAGGATGTGAGTTTGATGAAGTGCAGTGCACATGCATGCATGCTTTGAAGGTAGAGATTGATGAAGCAGCATTATAATCTCCAAAGTCACTGTCATTTACAGTTTAAAATATGTGTGTGTGCATGTGTGCGCACACGCATGCGTTGAAAGTCATTTGCAGATAACAACCTTGAGTAAGTTTTAAATCTCTGTCCACAACTTGTGTTCTCCTTTGAACAGTGTTCCTCAAAGTATGATCTCTGAATCTATGGCAGAACCACTTGCGGAGTGTGTTGAAACGCAGATTCCTAGGCCCTACCTCAGACTTTCCAAAGTCAGCATCTCTGGAGTAGGCCTAGGAATCTGCCAGGGAATTCTTCCCCAGGCTCAAGTTTGAGAACCATTGCCCTTAGAAGTTGCTAGTTGAGCAGCTTAACACTTCTGTTTTTTCCTAGTTAGAAATACATGATTAAATATCATAGATTTCATCCTTCCCTTCCCATCCATTCCCAAAATGATCCAGGAACTAGCTGAATTACTGGAGGAAGAAAAACTAAGTTGTGTGCCAGTGCTCATCTTTGCTAACAAGCAGGATTTGCTCACGGCAGCCCCTGCCTCTGAAATTGCAGAAGGACTAAACCTGCATACCATCCGCGACCGTGTCTGGCAGATCCAGTCCTGCTCAGCTCTCACAGGAGAGGGCGTTCAGGTGAGATTACCAGAAGGCTTGGTTACCTGGCAACATAGCACCCAACCAACGTAGCCTGTCTCATTGGTTGAGCTGAGCTAGATAGAAAAAGATATGAAACAAATAGCCTTTGATTGGCAGATGAACTGCTCCAGGATGTGAAGGGCATGGAGGAGTTTGGTTCTTTTTTACTTAGCAACCAATTTGATAATCATTAACTATTCCAGGAAAGCCACAGATAAACCACCCCACGCGAGGGACAAACTACCCCATTGGGTAGAAGGTCAGAACAGAAGACCTTTGAAGATGCTTTCTAACTAGGATTCTTTGATGACTGGATTGGGGATTTTGCGTTGTGTCTAATATTATGGATGCTAAATACTTGTGCTCCCAAGGTAACAGCTGTCAACAATCATGCACACCAGTTATCCTAGAAGTGTTTTGATTTTTCTCTTGGCTAACTCTCCGGCCCTCAGGGCTGGTGTCTCTTTCCTGCTGCTTCAGGTTGGTTTCCCACTGGGAGGCTTCTGCTGACAGAAAGCCCCACGCTTTATACTGAGGAACTATAAACCGGAAGAGCAGTGTCCCCCCTCACTTGATATTAATTTAGGGCAGAAAATGGTTGTATCCCAGCTACCTGAGAGCCTGCATCCTCAAAGAATGAGAAAGTTTCAGCTCTGATGCTTCCCACCAAGCAGCCTCAAACCAGTTGACACTTAGGGCTACTTCTTTATTCTGGAGCCCCAGCATGCCAACATGCCTCAATTTAAACATCTGGTATACCTGCCAGGAAAGTGCCACAGTGCTGTGAGAACCAGACAGTACTGCTCTAGGATGCTGGGGGGGGGGGGGGGGGGGGGGGGATTAGCAACATCTGAAGAAACGGTATCTTCCCCTATTGCCATATGGCGTGTGTCATAACAGCACGGCCAGTTTGCTTTTCTCTCAACTTGGGTCGTTGCGATTTGATTCTCCATTTTTGTCCTGCAGCCTCCTTCCATTTCGCTTCTAATGCTCTTCTTCCCTCTCTCCTAAGACATTTGACATTGATTGGTCTTAAAACTGCCAGACTGCTTTTATCTCAATCAATCACTTCCAAGAATTATCTCAGTTGTTCCATCTGTTTGCTGCTTTGGCTTTTTTCTGTTACACAAACAGCCGGAGCCTGCTTCTATGCTTGTTGGCCTCTAGATCAGAGGGCAGACCAGTCCGCCCTGGATGAGCGCCTCCTCCTCCAGAATCCTCAGTACCTGCGCCCTGGGAAGCTCTCCGTGCACACGTGTGTGTGTGTGTGTGTGTGTGTGTGTGTGTGTTGTGGAGGCTCTCAGGTAACCAGAGAGGCCCTCGGCTGCATCCCCAGAACAGAAGCCAGAGCTCTGTTGGTCCCTGTGAGGTTTAGGTTTGGGAGGGGGCAGGCGTTCAGTCTTATGTATTTCTTTCCATCCTAGACTCTGGCTATAAAAGTAATACATTCTCATTGTGAATCATGTACAAGTGTATAAAACTAAAAACTGAAAAGTTCTTTCCTCTCCCCTAATCCCACTGGACAAAGGAACTGATCACACTAGTTTTTTCTTCTCAAGCCTCCTCTATAAAATTGCAATCACATATGTGATTATATTTCTACCAGGTTTCAAATTAACTGCATTTTTCAGCTTAATTTACAAGCTGGTCCAACAAGTATACTACAACCCAGCATGTTTTTGATAGGTAAACTCTGATCATTTTATTTAGTTTCTCACTTAAAAAAAAGAAACCCAAGTTTTGCCTGAGGCAGTTCCCTGGATTGTGCATAAAATGGTATTCATGAGGCCTGAGGTTATTTTGGTGAGGAGGCAGCCCAGGAAAGATAATAGCTTTCTTGTGTCTGTACAAACTACTTCAGGAAGAGGATTCTGCCTCTCTAAATGGTTTAAAACACAAATAATATAGAAAGTAGAGAACAGGGGTACCTGGTTGGTTCAGCTGGTATAGTGTATGACTCTTGATCTTGGGGTTGTGAGTTTGAGCCCCATGTTGGGTGTAGATAACTTAAAAATTTAAAAAAAAAAAAAAAAAGGAAGGTAGAAAATGTCTTGAGTTGCAGACTCCAAAGGTGGTACTAGAGAAAATACATGTTGTGTGCATACTCCTGAGAAAATGGGAATTGACAGCTCTGTAATCTTCTTCACTGGGCCAGAGTGTTGAAAGGAAGAAAAAGAAAAGCTGGAATTAGCAGTGAGACTCTTGTTTTCTTCAGCCAGCCTTAGGGATGTCAAAAGGAGGGCTAGAGTTATCTAGAATCAGTATTTAGAGTATTGGCATTCAAGTCAAGGGTGCTTGCTTCTTCAGAGGAGCCTGGAGGTTGGGAGGGAGCACTCCTCATTGCCCAGCCCCCACTCCCCCCACTGCCCCTCTCCAGTCAGGCAGAGATTAGGAGGGTAGAGAGCTCGGTGTTCGTGGCTGTGTCACCCACCATGGAAGTGGAGTTCCCTTCAAGTCACAGGATCTTTATGCCAAAAAAGAGGCAGTGAGCTATCAGACTGAGGGTGGGGTTAGGCAAGGGAGGGCTTTAAAATCAACCAGTTTGAATCAAGTGAGATGTCATATGTGGTTTGATTTTGTGCAGAATGTTCTTCTCAGATCAGGGACCTTCAGCAACGAGGTTCACAGGAAATGATATCAAGAGAGATATAACAAAGAACTGTGAACAAGAAAAATAATGATTTTATATGGAGGAGAAATAGTTTGAAGGTCACTTAATTAGTTTAGTAGATAGTACCATGGTGTATAGAATTGGGTAGTTAAGACTGGGATTTCAAGGTTAATGAGATTAGATTATGGTTAATAGAATGATATAAATTTAGAGAATTTAACCATTATTTGAAATGGGTTATTTAATAAAAATGTTAATTAAGAAGGGAATCTGCTGTCTATTGTCCTTTAATGGTAACCTTTGGGGACTGGAGAAAGGTCGGGGAGTTTTCTATGGAAATGCTTTTTTCATTGTGAGGCACTGATTGACCATGTCCCTCCCTCAGGTAATGCCTCTGACCTCAGCTCCTGCCCACTCAGCCAGTTTCTTGGTTTTCACTTTAAAAAGAGTCACTTACTTGGAATTCTTTTCCTGCATTGCTTAGTTCAAGTGTAGGCCTTTAATGATTCTGATTAATTAAGGCTTTAAGTATTCCTCAAAATGAAAGACGTCACTAGAAAAATGTCCATAAGATCACTTTCAGGCATGGATACTGTGTAATAATTACTAAAATGCCCTTATTCCTATTTCATCCTCCCACTCTTCCACCCACCGCCCCCTGAAAGCTGGTCAGTAATGGGCAAACCTACCAAAATGATCAGACATGAAATGGGGCAAGGAACATCTGGCACCGCAGCTCTAATGACCCTGAGAGAAAATGTACCAAGATTTTTTAAAAAGACCTGGGATTTCTGTTACAGTTTCAGGTGTTCAAAGACAGTGTCCCTATTTACATTGTGTTTGAGCATATGTGTTTCATCTTAAATGCATTTGTGAGACCTGTCTCCTACCGATAAGTAACACCCTCCGGTGGGGGAGCTGAGCAGCAGGCTCGGGTCCGCTAAATGGTGAGCCAAACCCCCAGGACTGATAGGGCAGATACATCGCTTCTCCTTAGCGGAGTAGCTCCAACACATGATTTGAGATGAAGAAGGTTAGTGATTCCTGGGAATGATTTGAGGTTCTTGTTCTACCTGATATTCTGAAGGCAAATAAATATGAGCCCCTGCTCTGGGTATGGAAATGGACTTTTGGGGGCTTCAGGAAAGTTCAGAACAGGTCTTTCTTTGCCTGATTGATGGTGATGAGGAGGCCGGGCCATCATGTGATTAAAGCGGTTTTCATGGGAAACTGTCAAGAGCAGAGCTTAGGTAAAGGGCACTAGAAGCTGAAGGAGAACATCAATCTTGGAAACTCTGTCCTGCTGAGAGGCCCACAGTCCAGAGGAGTGATCAGAAGAGACCCAGTTATGTCAAGTAGCCGAATGCAGAGAGAGGAGAAACTGAACTATGTCTGGGCTGGGAAACCTGCAGCCCCTCGGCCACACCGCCTTACAGATGCACGGGGGCAGCTGCCCTCTGGGCCCCCCTGCCCAAGGGCATAGCATCTAGCTCCAGACGCTCTTCTTTCCCCTGCATGTCTAGAAAATGGTGAACAGAGGATCTGGCTTGGAGCCAGAGAAAGGTAGAGGAATTGATCCCTCTTCCACCTACAAACCTGAACTGGAACCCTGAAGCATGGCTCTCCTCTGCTCTTGTAGTTTCAGGTGGTTGCGGATATTCGCTTTCTACAATGCCGTGTGTGTTTAATTGAAATTATACTGGATTAGAATTTCCTTTCAAAGCAGAAATCAGCAGTTTCAGCCTGGCCTCTAGCCTCAGTCATCATGGAGTCCTGCCTACACCGGTAGCTTTGAGCTCACAGGTTTTCCTGCGGATTGCTCTCCGTGCCCTCCACCTGATGCTCACCATCTCTCCCACATCTCTCCCACATCCCCGATCTTCCTGCTCCAAACAGGAGCAATCGGGCTCACAGTCGTCTCAGACATAGAAAGGACCACCAGCAACCTAAGCCCCGCCTGATGTGGGAGCTGTCTTTCAGAGCGCTTTGCACATGGCCACTAAACATTCAGTGGCCAAGTTTCTGGGTTTTGTTTCTTTTTTTAACCTTGATCTAGAGGACTTTGCCCTTAATAAGCCAACAGAATTTCAATATTTTTAAAAATGACATTTACCCCTCCTTTCTAAGGCCTGACGTCAGTTATTTTTGACTCCAAGTGTACATGGAACTGCCTATCTACAAGTCAGACCTCAGGGCTATTTTTAAATTTTCAAACCTCTCTACAGACCAAGAAAGCAAACTTGGAACGTGTGATTTTGCTACCTCTCTGGTGCGGTACCTTTGTCACCAGAAAAAAAATATTAATAGTGAGCAGTATTTTATGTACGCTACATCAAGCTGCTCCTTGGCCCTTGGGGCCCTGTGGCACGACGGGATAGGCTGTGATGCTCAGCAGGGGTCTGAGCTCCTCGTCATCTTAAAGCAATTACTGATGTGACGGTGTAGTCCTCCTGACGTTAAAAACCAGGCCCACCCAACCATAGCTGCTACTGCTTCCTTCCAACCATCAGGCAGTGATGGATGCATGGTAGAAAGGACAAGTTCAAAGGAGCAGTGCGGTCACTCTTCCCACAGAAAGGGGCATCGCGCGGCACCTGGGGGGCTCAGTCAGTTAAGCGTCTGCCTTCGACTCAGGTCATGACCCCGGGGTCCTGGGATGGAGCCCCACCTTGGGCTCCTTGCTCAGTGGGGAGCCTGCTTCTCCCTCTCCCTTTGCTGCCCCACCCCCGCTTGTGCGTGCGCACTCTCTTTCTCTCTCAAATAAATAAATAAAATTTAAAAAAAGAAAGAAAGGGGCATTGCACCTCCAGTCTTGGAGCATAGGGGTCCGGAACTCCTACGTTTCCACCTAGATGGTTAGGGGCAGCCTTGTATTTTTCCCAGTGTTTAACATAGGGAATAATATCATGACATAGTAAAATGTAAATTTTTTTTCCTTTCCATGATGCTAAACAAAGCTCAGTATTTGAGGTTCAAGGACTCTCTTTAGTCTCTATTATTGAATTGAAGCTAATCAGTTCCAATTGGGTTTCAGCAAGGTTGGTCAGGAGGAGGTGCCCGGGAGGACTACCCATGCCCTAAGACTGTCATCCCATGACAGAGATCAAATGTGCAGAAATTTGGTCAAACCAGTTTTTAACAATAAAGGTTCAACCATTCAACAAACCTATGAGTTCATTTCCTCATCTGGAGGCAGAGCAGTAACCTACTTCAAGTAGACAATCACCTTTCCTCAGTCATCTGTTTTAAAAAAACATGGCCTCTCCAAATTCAGGCAAGGGCCGTGGGGTGCACTGGCGCAAACACGGGGAGCAGAAGGTCCCTGGGCTCGTTGCCGCTGAGCGCCGGGCGGCCGCCGCCGGCACCAGTCTGGCAGATGGCCCATGGGCTGGGCTCTCGGCAGGGGAGGTGCGCAGGCTTCCACACGCAGCGCGGGAAGCTTGAGAGTTAAGTGACCAAAACCAGCCTCTGACCGCTCCCGGGCGGCAGCAGAGCCGTGCAGGGTGCTTGGCTGGGGGTCCCGCCCGGCCCCGGCCCCGGGCCAGCCGGAAGTCCTAAGCACGCAGAGCCTGGACCGCTCCCTTTCGCAGCTGCAGGGTGACCCGCACCCTGTCTCAGGCGGCGGCATTCCCTGAGAAGTGGGGCTGCCTGGGGAGCCTGCGTTCACGGCCTGCCTCTGCCTCCCACGGCCCTGGCGCCCCATTTCCTCCTCCGGGCCGTGGAAATTAGAATAGTACCTACTTCACAGCGTTGTGACAAGGATTCATTTCAAAGATAGAAATTTCGAGTCTGCTGGAGGCCAGATAGCGTGATACCAGGCTAGGTTCTGTAAACGCCTCCTCAGGCCAGTCGGACCCGGACCCTCCTGTCAGGGCTCCTGGGCGACACCACTGCCTTTCCTCTGCAGGGGGCAACTTGGCACAGCTTGTCCCTGCTTTGACTGAAGAGGCATCACCCCGTGAACCATGGCCTCCCTGACACCTCTTCCCTCCAGCTCAGGTTCTCCTCTGGGTAATGACAGGAAAGGGACCATTCCCCAACCTCCAGACACTTGAAACCGGGGCAGCCCCCGAGCGCCAGAGCAGCCACACGGCTTTGTCCCGATTCCATCTCCGCGTGCTGCCCGCACCCCTTCAGGTTCCGGGCCGCAGCTGTGGAGGCCCAGGGGCCGCAGGTCAGCCGCTGGGGCCTGACCTCTGAGCGCCCTCTGTCGGCAAGACTGTGGCCGGAAGGGCTTTGCCACCCCGGGCCCTCGCAGACATCTGGACGACACTGCCTCGCGGCAGGGCTCCCTGCTTGAAATCCCCTCCACCTCCATAACAGATACCCAGGGAGAGGCTGCCCCTCACCCTCCGCATTCTGCTTTGGGTTCCTGCAGCTGAGTAAATATTTTTCCTATCTCTTTGACTGCATTCATGTTCAGTTACATATAATAAAAGAACCCCCCCCCCCATAATCAGCCATAAAACAAGAGGAAAAATTGCCATTCGTGTAGTGTGGGAAAACAGTTCTTGATTTCTCTGAGAAGATGATTTGATAAAATCTGTAAGTCTCTTTAGAGGAGAAAATATGAAGGTGCACACCTTTGATAGCGTTTGTACGGGTTCCTGAAGGTGGAACGTGCTACACAAGTGCTGAGCTGTTCAGCTTCGAAGGCAAAGAGAAGATGGTTATCTTATTCATCCCTCTTTTATTTGTAAAATCTTTTTTGTCTCCTGGCAGGTGATCTTTTTTTTTCCTGGAAACCAATTAGCTACTAAAATTAAACATGCTTCTCTTTAAATTAATCCTTTTCATAAAATGGTCTTAAAATTGGCCTCAGCTTCTCACAGTAAGGAGCTGACCCAATTGTAACTGGAGACGCATTTGGAGTACACCTTTCTCCCACCTCGGCATCCCCCCACCCTTGCCCCCACTGTTGCCAGGTGCTGTCCGCCTTTGGGCTTCGGGCGGTGGCCAGCTACATCTTGGAAAACGCCCTAAGGTCTGCCCTGGGACAGCCAACAGATTACCTGGTTCTCCCGCCCAAGTGCTCTGATGGCAACTGACAAGAGTTTTAATCACTGTAAATTCAGGTTATGGTCAGATTAGCCAGGAGATAGGATGCTTGCTGGTTGTTTTGCAGTGATGTATTGTTTATGGGATTAATGCTCTGAACGGCCAAGGGTGTCAGCTGATATTTATTACTTTAAGCTGTCTCAGCTGTTCAGGTTCAACTGCTAGCTCCATGGTCACAGGAAATGCGGGCTCTGCATGTCATGTATGCCCTGAGATGTGCAAATGTGACCGGGACCTCAGCGAGTATGTGTTACAGATGCCAGAGGAAAGGGATTCATTGCCGGAGCCTCCTTTGATTTTGTTCCGGGCTTCTGAGGGAACTCCGCACACCCCTGAAGGTCGGAGAGACTCTGGGGAAGGGGAGAGCATTCGGGGATGGCTCCAGAGGGGGTTGAAAAGGAGGTCATCTCTGGCAGGCCTGGCATCCATGGGAAATCATGCTGCCTGCCAGGTGGCTGTAGGCGTTGTGTGGTTTTTACCCCTGTCCTTCTCCAGCCTTCTAAGAGAGGACACTTTCAAGGTCACTGTGCCTTTAAGGGAACCTTCTCCCCAGTCCCTCAGCTTGGTAGTGCTTAAAGCTGCAAGAATCAGACCAGCCCTTTGAAACCTATGTGTAGTGCTGCTCGAAGAGAAATAAATGCACATTGCCCCAGTGTGTGTCTAGTAACACACACTACAGTTGGTTTGTTTTTCCAAAAAAATTTAATTTAACCCAAGTGTACACTGTCACACTGTAAACACACTGGGGCACCAGAAGGGTGGCTTATTGAATTTAATGCCCTGGCAAAGGTCAGCTTTTAGAAAAAGCCAAAAATGGCTGGAATCTCTGATAGCTCTTCAATCAGGCCTTGGATCCAGGCAGATGTGTTTATTTTTTCAGAGGGAGTTCCTGAGGATCCATCTCAAGTTCAGACACTGGGCACTCCCCCTCCCATCTCCCTCCTGTGCTTTCAGAGGCCCCCCCTTCTCCTCCCCAGGAGGCCACTGTCCCTGGTCACCCAGGTGGGCCCCTGGGGCAAGCAAACTCCCTGGAGCTTGAGGTTGGGGAGGGAGGACCCGGACCCCCCCCTCCTTCCCTGGGCTTGAGTGTGTGGTGCTTTTCTTACAACTAACACTGCCTTTCTCTGCCCATTTCCCTCAAAGGACGGCATGAACTGGGTCTGCAAAAATGTCAATGCAAAGAAGAAATAAAATCTAGCCGAACGGAGAGACGCAGGAGCTGCGGGAGCTGAATTCTGTCCTGAAAAACACTAATTTGCTGCTTTCTGACCAAATGTTTTTCCATCTGTGTATAGCTACAGCTGTTTGAAGAGAGGGAACAACACAGTTTAAAAAGAATCCCCATTCCAGCAGTAGATTTAACTGATCTCTGAGGTTCAGTATCATTTTTCAAATAAAGGAATTATATTATTTCCTCTGCATAATTGAAATAGTATTAAATGTCTCAAAGCACATGATTAGAAAATGAGATCTTTTAAATGAGCAAGAGATTACATTGCAGTTTAGACAATTCCAGTGGGCTTTTTTTCTTTCAGAAAAAAAAAGAAAAGAAAAGAAGAAAGGAAAAGAGGAAGAAGCAGCTTATGCTGCATTCATTTATTTCCTGACCTGTCCCTTACATTCCTCCCTACCCACCCCCCTTCCCCCCCATGGTTCTGAAACCACAGTGTTTGCTGGTGCTGGGCAGTGATTTTTACCATCACCAACCAAGCTAGGGTGGGAAGCGGCCTGGGGGGGGGGGGGGGGGGGGGGAGAGGGAAGGGTAAAACCATTTTGTAACGGGGGGGAGCATGTGTATTTAAACCCCCCCCTTTGGAGAGAGGGGTGGAGGAAAACCTTTCTTGCAAACAAGTCACCACAGAAACATACCTCGTCCCCGCCCCCCCACCCCCCTGGCCAGCCACACAGGGAAGCAAATTCTTATGACTTTTGACTGTAATGACATCTGGAATGTAAGGAGAGGTGGGAGGTTTAATTCCAGAAAAATTACAAGGTCCTTAAAAAGCCCTCTCCCATCGAGGGCTCAGGCTAGCGTAAACAGGCTTTCTCCAGTTCAGTGAAGCAGTGAGCCTCCGACTCTGAGATTAGCTAGCTTCTCCATGGCCGTCCAATAGAAGGGATTTCTAAAGCTCAAAGAATTCTGTTTAAATGATCACAATAGGCCGCCGCTATCAGACTTTAAAAATAAGTGCGGCTCTACCACGAACCTGCCCCACGGAGAAAAGGCTGGCCGATCGATTTTTAGAAGAGATCAATTTTTACAGCGCTGGCGGCTTGGTGGGGTGGGATGCTCGTGGGTGGAGAGGGGTGGCTGCTGGGAAGAACGTGGGTGTGTATGATTGCTGGGGCCATGCCCACGGGGGCCAGAGTCCCCCCCGCGGCTGTGTCCTCTGCCTCTGTTCAGCAAAATGGGCCTCTGAGGGTGGAGTGGAGAAGAAGGGCAAAAAGAGCTTGTCTCCCCGAGCCCAAAGAACTCCCCAGCTTCAGCTTCGACGTGGGAAAGCCGGCCAGAGCAACACTCGGCTCCTGAATTGAACTCTGTTCCGGTGCCTGAGCTCAGGGGTTTTCAGAGTGTGAATAAGAGACTGTTCAGTGGCTAGTGGGTCCCAGGAGGCCAGCTGCCTTCTTATCCTGGGAGGTGGCCCTTCCCCAACCCACCAAAGCATTGGAGCAGACCAAAGGGGCCACTGCCCCCCCTGCCCCCCACCCCCGCCCTCAGTCCCCAACTTTTTTTTTTTTTTTGGACGAAGTTGTGCAGGTGAGGCCGCAGCATGGCCAGCCTCAAAGACGGTCTGGGGTGGAAGTCATTCCCAAGGCCAGACACAGAAACGTGTCCTGGGGCTGCTGGGGACAGACCAGTGAGGACTTGCAAAACAAAAGAGGGTGAGGGTTTTTGCAACCACTGAGCTAAGTTGCTCCCTGCAGTCTCCTCTGGCTTCTCTGTCTCACCCAGGTGCCTCTCTGGCTTTGAGCAGAGGCCAAACAGAATGATAAGGAACCAGAAATCCCTCTTCTGTCGGGCTGGAAAGTGGCTCCAGCGCTTGAAAATGGTTTTTCCCTCCAAATAGTGCACCAGGGATGTTACCTGAGGGGCAAAATGCCTGCTTTGAGCTCTGCAGTTTGGAACACTGGGACATGGAACTTTGGCAGTGGATGGCCTGTGAAATATTTTCGTTCTTTCACCACCAACTCAGGGAACTGTTTGAAAGAGCCCTCCCGAGGCCTCGGCCAGCCCGCAGAAGCCACTTGCCCTCCTCTGATAACAGCCTCTGTGAATGCTCAGATTGGCTTTTCAGCTAAAGACAGAGGCATTGCGGATGTCACAAGCTTTCATCTTCCCTCCGAGCCCTCCTGAACCCTCCAGGGGCTCGTGGGGTAGGTGAGCGAAGCCTGAAAAATGCAGAGTTTGAAAGCTCCCGTTTGTGAAAAACAAAACGCTTCTAAAGTCCTCTCTCCCCTCCCAGCCCCACCCCTACCGCTGTGGCTGGGACCAGAAGCTGGAATTTGAAGCCAGAAAGGGGACACCCGGTCTGGCGTCCTCCCACCCCCGGCGGGGTCCAGCGAGCGTCGCGCCCCGGCAGACCGCCCGCGATGGCGGGACAGGCCCCCTCCCCGGCCGCGACCGTCCCCGGCACGGCTCCCGGCGGCTGGCTCCCCGCGCCCAGCGCCGCACACCCTTTCCCCTTCACTCTCCCTTGGTTACTATGGAAACAAGGGTGTCATTGATGTGGGCTGAGCTGGGGAACATGTCGGCGCACAGCTGAAAGTCAGCGATTGTGCCGGCGGGTGGAAATGTGCCCGGGTGGAAGAAGTCCGCAGCTCCCGAAACTGCTGGAAGGACGCGGTCCTGCCCTCTCCCTCCCTCCAACTCCACTTCTCTCTCTCCTGGCTTTTGACAAATTTCTTTATTCCCCTCTGGGCTAAAGCGGAGGCTATTTTTGTGCCACTCTGTGCCCCACCCTCACTGTCGGCTGCTCCTGATCCGGCCTGGCCTGGAGGGTGACACTATGTCACCCTCGCCAGGATGCGTCCCTTGATTCCCGTCAGAGTTTGCTTTGATTTCTCTTTCCTTCCCAGGGGCCAGTTCTTACTTCCTTTTATTTTTAGCTCTGCACTCCATGTGGTTTCAGGGTTCAGTCTGATCCATCGAAAGGTTCTTTTTTTATAGTCCCTTTAGAAAATGATAATCAAAGGAAGGGACGTGGTATTTGGTCATGTGGAAAATTCAATGTATAATTTAGACGTCTGTCAAAAATCTGACAAATAAAATGTAGCTGAAAGGAAGGCAGCCTGGAATGTGTTGCGTTCTTGGCCAGAGCTCGGAAAGGGCCTCGACTGTGTTTGTCCTTTCAGAGGTTAGCATTCCTCAAGGTGCTTCTTTCAGAAGCACAGAACACAAATACAGCCACGAACGATAAAAAACACACTTTATGAAGCCCTTCCTACACAGCGGGCGCCTTACCATGCGTCCCCTACGTTCAGTACCAGGCAGCATGAGTCCCACTTCGCAGTCGAGAAGACTGAGGCACCGGCCTGGGTTAAGGAGTGTGCCCAGCCTCACGGAACCTTCAGTGCAGGAGGGGCTGGAGCCTTGGGTCTGAATGCTGTAGCAAGCTGTCACCTCTGCGGGACAAAGACAGTCATGGCCCATTTCCCAGCAGTCTTAGCCTACACAGCCCCCTCCCCCCTCCACCTTCCAAGTCCACACCAGCAGTGTTCCCCTGGGGTTCCTTGTCCTGGGTGTTGGGTGTTCCCTGTCCTCACCTCTGTGCAACCACAGATTTTGTACCATCTTCAGCAAGGACTGGAAAAAGGGACAAGATATTGGGAAAGGCCTGGTGAGGACACTTGCAATTACCTAGTACCTGATATTGCGTCTTCTTTTTAGAGAGGGCTCAGAGAGGGAAACAGACTTGCCCAAAGTCACACAGTAGGTGACAGAACAGGCTCGTGTTCAGGGTTCTGCTCCTGGAGCAGAAAAGGAACGTATTCCCCTTGGGCAGCCTCATTTGAGCAGCCTAGTTACACACCAGAATGGCTGGTCCCAAGGGCCCGCCTTTAAAGGCAAGCTGTTGGCAGAAAAGAGGGGTGCTTGGGGCAAGAGGAGAGAGGTCTAGAGTTGCCAGATAAATGACAGGACATTCAGTTAAATTTGAATTTCAGATAAACAAAGAATTGTTTTTAATTCAAGTATATCCTATGCAATATTGGGGACATACTTCTAATACTAAAAAAAAAAATTCCTTGTTTTTCTGAAATTCAAATTCAAAAACTGGCCTTCTCAGTTTTTTTGTTTGTGTTGTTTTGCTAAATTCTCGCAACTCCACCCGGAACACCCTGCTCAATAAAAGGACGGTGAAGTACAATTAAAAAGTCTGTTCTCTGGGGGTGCCTGGGTGGCTCAGTTGGTTAAGCGGCTGCCTTCGGCTCGGGTCGTGATCCCAGGGTCCTGGGATCAAACCCCATGTCGGGATCCCTGCTCGGCGGAGAGCCTGCTTCTCCCTCCCCCTCTGCTGCTCCCCCTGCTTGTGCTCTCTCTCTCTCTGTCAAATAAATAAAATCTTAAAAAAAAAAAAAGTCTGTTCTCTGGAGTCAGAGAGGCCCCGGGTTCAATCCTTGCCCATCATAAATCAGCCCTGTAATCTTGGGCAAGTTACTCTCTTGGAGTCCTGCTTCTTCATGTATGAAATGGGATTAAAATTTAAAAGAGATATAATGTAAATAAAGTCCTTAGACCTAAGGCAACAGCTAGCACAAAGTAGGGACGCTCGGGGTGCCTGGGGGGCTCAGTCTGTTAAGCGTCTGCCTTCAGCTCAGGTCATGGTCCCAGGGTCCTGAGATCGAGGCTTGTTGAGCTCCCTGCTCAGTGGGGAGCCTGCTTCTCCCTCTCCCTCTGCCTGCCGCTCCCCTTGCTTGTGCACTCTCTCTCTCTCTCTGTAAAATAAGTAAATAAAAATCTTAAAAAAAAAAAAGGTAGGGACACTCTGTGCCTCAGTTTCTTATCTGTGAAATGAGGTAACATCATCCAGTTCTCCAGAGGAGAAGCTATGCATGTCCCGTGTATAGTAGGTGCTAAATCATTGGCAGCTATTGTAATAACTGGCAGAAATTCTGGAGTCCAGACCTTCCCAGGCCCCCTAGACCTCTGCCTTCCCTCCTCCCCTCCCATGCGGCTCTGGAACTTTGAAGGCAACAAGCAAGAGGCCAACAGTCTCCTGAAGGTGCTTGCAGCCCGCTCCTCTCCCAGGCTCCCAGGGCCACCCCAGCCACACCTCTTGCAATTAGATTTGTGAGTGGGAACAGTCTCTTGTCAGAGGCTCCTGATTGGCTCCAGGCAAAAACACAGTTTAGTGCTCAGTCAAGCTGCATTTTAGGGCCTCTGTCTCTCTCTCCCTCTCTCCCCTCTTAATTGCAATCTGTTCAGTAATTTCCTTTTCCAACACTGCAGAGCACAGGGAAGCTGCAGCACCAGGAGTTGGGCAGGGAGGAGGGGAAGACAGTGCCTGCTCCCTGCAGTGACTCTACGGGTCCAGCACTGTGACAATGCGTGTGTGTGTGTCCAGAACCAGACACACACGCACACATGTGGAGATACGGCCAACAACCAAGCCCCTACGGTCAGACCAGAGCAAGTGGTTGGGGGCACCCACTTGTGCTGGGGACTTCCCAGTTATTAGCTTATTTAATCCTCGCAACAACATTGCTCACTGTAAGTATGACCACAGTTTGGGGATAGGGCTCACAGAATTTGAATCACTTGCTCAAGATCACGCCGGAAGAGCGGCGCAGAACCCAACGCGCACCCAGGCCCGTGTCGCTGCTGGGCCCCGAGTGCATACCATGACACAGGTATTCCTCACTTTCCGAAAGTTCACGTTTCGCCACGCACTGTTACGAAACACCTACATTAGTACCTGTTTTCAGTAACCGAAAGAAATTTGAAGAGGATTTTCATTTTTGCAAAAAAAAGCCATTGCCATACTAATGTAGGTCTCACATAAAAGCCAAGTGGTGTGATGCGAACTTTTGGAAAGCAGGGTCTACACTGCTTTACCCTGTTTTGGCTTGTGAAAGGTTTCGTAGGAAAGCTCTACTTTCAGATAGCAGGGGAAGAGGGGCCTGTGCCTTTTCACCTTTTGGCTTCTACGCTCAGAAAAGGAGCTAAGGAAGCCTCCTGCACAAAGGAACATGGGGAGGTTTCTTTCCCCAGAGTGAATAGCAGTGTCCCAGGGACAAAAAGCCTTTGCTAAAGAAATAAAATATTAATGAGAGAATTGCAGAGGTCAAGCTAAGTCAAGGAGGGGCAGAGTTTATGGGAGAACCTGCTCGAATACCTGAAGCTGAAAGCTACAAGGGCTGGGGGCGGCTTTGCTAAGCAAACTGCTAGCCCTGTTAGTCAATCGCTGACTAGACCCTTCCAGCAGCCCTACGAGATAAGTATTCCCATCCCTATTTCCTAGTTGGGGAAACCAAGGCTCTCAAAGGTAAGTCACTTGCCTAGGATAACACAGCGAGGAAATGGCTTGTCTGAGATTCCGGCAGCCTGGAAGGCCCATTTTTCTCCCGGATGCCCTCTTGACTAGATGCAGGGCTGTGACCTGCTGGGGGCAGCGGTGGGGTGAGGCTCCGGGAAACAGGGAGGTGGGTGAGAGGACTACCTTCCTCTTTGTCACCCCCCTCTTCAGGATGCACAAGCCCCTTCCTGGAGTGCCAGAGGTGGCCGCTGGTCTGGAGGCCGCCGGCAGAGGGGGCGGGGGGCCCGGCCCCACCCTGACAACAGAGGAAGAGACTGGGGAGGCCGTTGCTCCTTGGGCCCTGGCCTGGCATCAGCTGCCTCCATTCTCACCCGGGCTCAGCAGCCCCCACCCAGTGCCCTGGCCCGAAATGGAAGAGAGGGAGCGCGCTCTCCCTCCTCAGACCACCAACGGGAAGAAGGAAGGGCAGGCTGCCAACCGATGCACGGGGACACTGCCTTGTTAGCAGAATGCGTGTTCCTGACACTGGACAGGCCTGTCACCTGGGCCACTGCTGACTCATATGGAAGAGGATGACCCACGTCAGGGTGTGAGGCTTGGCACTAGCTGCGAGTCCCTCGGGTGGGTGCCCTCATGTAGGGCGCGGGCGGCTCAGCCGTACTTGGCGGCCGGGGCCTATTACACCAGCCAGACCCCTCCCTGGGCCTGGCTTTCAACACAGGCCCCCTAACCCAGTCCCCAGTCCCAGCTGGTCGACCTGCAGCCCAGCAGCCTCCCTTCCTCAGCCTTCCTCACTTCCGAGAGGTGGAATCGGGTGAAATCCCACCAGCACGCCACCCCCGCACGCCTTGGATTCTGTCTGGGGGCACACAGCAAGCCTGATCTGGGGCTTTCGGTAGGAATGAGGCTCCTCTGGGGCCTCCAGATGACAGGGCCAAAGCACAGATGGCTTCGGGAGAGAAAAGGATAAGGAGCTTCGGTTTGCAAGCAACCGCCCATCTTGCGGCGGGGGTGGGGGCGGGGGTGGGGGGGACACAACCCAGCCCAACTCGCCCCTCAATTCACCCAGCTCCTGGGGGTTCACCGGGACTCCCCGGCCCCCTTTCCCACCCTGAGACCTCCAGATCTACCAGAGCAGCGAGCTGGGAGGAAGAAAGAGGGAGGAAGGAGAATTCGGGGGGGGGCTGGGATGCGGATCCAGGCAGGGGGCGGTGTCTGCACAGCTGCAGGCAGGGCCCCCCCCCCCCCCAGCCCCAGTCTGTGAATGGGCACATCGCCCCCTCCTGCCCGCCTGCCACCACTCCTGAAACAGTTGGTCTTAATGAACGCAAAGCAGGCAGGGCAGCTGTGAGCATTATCCATATGCCTGGGGGGTGGGTATTTAGGCTCCCGTCCGCCCCCCCTGCAGCTGCTGCCGCCCCCTACGCCAGGAGGGCGAGTGGGCACGAGCGCCCAGGCTGCTCCGGGGCCCTGGGCCTCCTCTCCTTCCAGCCCTCCCTCCCCAGCCCACGCCCACAGCCTTCACTTGACCCATTTTGGAGGCAGAAGTTTGTGTGTGTGTTTGAGAGAGAGAGAGAGAGAGCGCGCGCGCACATCATTTCCCCAGTTGGTGCTTTTGATTTCCTCTGAAGTATCTTGATTGCGGACGTACAATGGCATCTTGCTGCCAGTGCGCCCTCAGCAGCTTCTGGCTCCGCGCCGCCTCCTCCCCGGGGCCCGGGCTTTTCTGCTGACTCCAGGGCCCGTGGCCGGCTGGCAGGGAAGGAGAAGGCCTCATCCGGGCTTCCATTCCTTGGCTGAGCTGTGGGACCTGGAGGCCCTTCCTGTCCTTGGGCGGGGGCCAGCCTGCACCCTGCAGCCCTACCCACTCTTTCTCTCGCACCTCCCTCTGCCCCCTGGGTGGCCATCTTGTCCCCTGCTGCCTGGCCCTCACCGCCTTAGTGCTCAGACCCATTGTTCTAAAACACAGTTCCCCTGCTCAGATGTCTTCAGGGGCCCTGTGGCTATGGGACTCAAGGCCAAACTGTTTATCCTGTCATTCAAGAGCCCTCTGATCTGACCCCAAGCCTTTGTTATAGATCTGTCAATCGTGGACTCTCACGCAGACCCTGAGCTTCACAAGAGCTATCCTCGCTATCCCCCAACCTAACGCCTGCAATTTTATTTCCCCACCTGTGCTCATAGTCACCTTCTCTCTGGAGTGTCTGCCCCTCTTTTGTGCTTTTCTTACTCCTCTTTTAGGGCATGATGCAAGAGTCCCATATGCCCAGGAAGATGACCTGGCACCCTCTAGCCCACAGGGCTCCCCTGTGAAACCCCTAGAGCCCTGAAAGCATCAGCATTTGGCATCCATCCATCCATCCTTCCATCCATCCATCCATTGGTTCATTCATTCAGCAAATTATCTCTTGAGCAGAGGCAAAGCACTTATAATGCCTCATGCCCTGGCCCCCTTCCCTCATGCCTTTTTGACTTCATTACTCACTGCTCTTGCCTCTCAATCTTTCCAGCCACACACACCCCCTTGCCGTTCCTGAAACAAGCATCATCTGCCTCTGGTCTTTGTGCTTGTTTCCTCTGCCTGGAACACTGTTGTTTCAGATACCCTGAGACCTTGCCTCCTCACATTCTGAAATATCTTTTCTTTTTTCTTTTTTTTTTTTAGATTTTATTTATTTATTTGAGAGAGAGAGAGAGCATGCACAAGCGGTGGGGGGAGGGGCAAGGGGAGAGGGAGAAGCAGGCTCCCTGCTGAGCAGGGAGCCCTACACGGGCCTCAATCCCAGGACCCCCAGATCATGACCTGAGCCAAAGGCAGACGCTTAACTGAGCCACCCAGGCGCCCACATTCTGAAATATCTGCTTGCTGTCACCTTCTCAGTAAAGCTATCCCTAACCATCTCCCTATATAAAACTGCCATGCCCCCTTACCTTCCTGGCATGCCCTACCCCCCTCACCCTGCTTTACTTGAGTACTTACCATCAACTCACATTTATTGATTTATTGTTTGTCATCTGTCCCTTCCCCACCAAATTATCAGCTCCAAGAGGGCCCAGAGTTTGTCTGTTTTGTTAACTGATGTATCCCCAACATGGGAATGGTGTCCAGAAATAGAGGAACCTCGAGTAAATGAGTGAATGAATGAAACAGGCAATGTCCGTAGGCTCTGAAAAATCAAAGATGACTACTATTTCACGTCCTCCAGGGACTCACAGGCTAGCTGGACAGGTAGGCTGGGCCACATGCAGCCTGACATGTAAACCACAACAGTTAGAATACCGCGTGAGAGTCCTAGGCGCACGGCAGTGTGGCTGGCCCGCAGGAACAGAAGCGTTGTGAGAGGTATCAGTGCCCCGAAGTGGACAGTGACGGCGACAAACCCAGCACTTTGCGTGCATAATTTCCTTTCTCCTCATGCCCTCCTGGAGAGGGCAGGAAGGGGCACGCAGCCGAGGCAAAACTCTGAGTCTAGGTGTACAATCCAGGCAGAGGGCTCAGAAGAGCCACCAGAGCACAGAACCACCTGGGCTGCTGAGGACTGACTCTAAGCCTACGATGTGATAGGTGGAGCTTGGGTTGCTGCAGCTGCTGGCGATGGCATGTGGTGTGGCTGGAGAGTCCCTCTCTGTTAGGCCCTGAGTTGCCCATTTGCATCCAAACCCCCTCCCTGCTCAGTGCCCTGCAGCAGACACAGATGTGGAGAGTGTCTAACGACAACATCCAACTCACAACCAGGCAGCCCGACATCCATAGGTCACATGACTCACTGCCATTTCCCCCCCCCCCCCCAGGTGGACCAGAAGTCCACACCATCCTTAACACTCAGGTCTTGGACACCTGCTCCTGCATTTCACTCTTTACCTGCAAGTTTGAGATGTCGCCCGTGCCACCGCTAACACCCCATTCTACAAGCTGTTGCAAACTCTGCCACACACCACCCCATACATCTCCCTTTTCTTGCCTCCATGTAAATAATGAAAAATAATCTATGGCACTGAGCAGATGGGTTCTTTCTCAAGAAAGACCCAATTATTATTATTTTTTAAAGATTTTATTTATTTATTTGAGAGAGAGAATGAGATAGAGAGAGAGAGCATGAGAGGGGGGAGGGTCAGAGGGCGAAGCAGGCTCTCCACTGAGCAGGGAGCCCGATGCGGGACTTGATCCCGGGACTCCAGGATCATGACCTGAGCTGAAGGCAGTGGCTTAACCAACTGAGCCACCCAGGCGCCCAAGAAAGACCCAATTATTGAAGATCTAGTGCAAGGGGAAGTCATAAATATCCCAGTTTGCTGCAGTTGAGAGGAATTAACCACACAGCAATTAAAGAAAACTGGTTGCCCATGGAGGAAACATGCAGACTTCGAGTGCAGAGCTCAGGGGTAAGCCTCTTGCCAAGGCCCTGCATCATAAATGCCAGGGACAGGGGATTTTAGGCAAGAAGCCCTGGGCTCTTGAAGGCTTCCCTCACTCAGCGGGTGTGATTCCCATATACCATAGAGAATATGGTAGATATCAAAGCTCTATCCACCGGATTTCTATTTGTTATCTGTAAGAGCTTTCCCTGTGGAAGCTGTGTCTTGAGGAATTCAAGCAGAGAGTGACTACATCTTGCTCTGGAAGGGAAGAGAGTCTTTGGAAAGGGTAGAGTGTTGGAGGAAGAGAGAAACTGCCGGAAGGTGATATTCTTGAGGCCAGCCCACCACCTGGTCCAGATCTGTAACCTCTCACCTGATGAGCCCCCAACCCTGGCTGCCTTTGCCCCACTCTCTGGTCTGTCTCATTTCCTCAGCCTCCATGGACGTTTCTGGGGTCTTAGCCCTGAATCCCGGGGCCTTGCCCAGAGTATAGGGAAGGGGCAATCCAAGGGTGTTCTCAATTTCCTTCCTTCCCCTTAACTCAAGAAACAGGATTCAGAGGGTTCTAGAACCAGTACAAGGATCCCAGGTTCTAGAGATCACTGTTTCTAAGGCCCCTCCAAGGGAGAGTTTTCCAAAATCATACAGGGAGACCCTCACTGTAAAAGAGGGGCTAAAATGGGGTGGGGTCTGTCCAGGGACACCCGGGGATCAGTCTTCTACCTCCCTTTACCCCGCAGCCGCAGTAGGATCAACATCCGCCCCCCCTCCCCGCCCCCCGGCCCTTTCTTTGTAGGCCTAGATCACTAGGTTGGGGAAGGACATATCCTAGACCCTCCATCCACCCACCCCGAATTTACAGGACTCAGAGGTGGGGTAGGGAATCCCCCAGGGGGCCAGGCTCCATCTTGAAAGTGTGCCTCGGTTCTCCCCCACCCTCAGATGGGAGAAATTGAAGGTGTCTGAGGAAGTGGCATGGTGACAACGCCAGGGCCTTGAGTGGGTGGGTGTGAACAGGAATGGAGGAACCCAGAAGTGAGGTTCGAAGGTGGGGTCTCGCCTCGGGAGAGGGGCCCGGGGCGCTGACTCAGCGGCGACGCCCGCAGGGTGCTCCCGGCTGCCCCACCGCCCGCCCCGCCCGCCCCGCCCGCAGGGCGCCCTTTGAAGCCGGGAGGGGGCTTTGATCTGGGGTCTGCCCCTCTCAGCAGGCCCGGCCAGATGCGCTGGGGGCGGGGCAGAGGAGCCGACCACCCCCGGCCTCGCCTTCCCCGCCCCCCCCCGCGCCCCTCCCCCGGCACCGGGACTGTTTCCGGCTGTTGCGGGGCCAGCCGACCCTCCCCCCCCACGCCTTGCAGCTGTTCCCCAGCTGCGCCGCCCCACCCTAAAGCCAGCTGGGAGAGAGGCTGGGGGCGGGGAGCGGGGCGCAGCTGCTGGGCCCGGGCTGGGACGGGGAGGGCAGCGACATGAAAGAGCCCCGGCGGCGGCGCGGGTGGCGGGCGGAGGAAACCCCCCGGCGGTCGCCTCCCCGAGGGCGGCGCGCATCTGGGCCACAGCAGCCGCCGCCCCCCACCGGTGGGGTGGGGGAGAGGCGCTCCTGACACCCAGCCCTTCCCGGAAAGGGGAGGAGTGACCGCCTCTTGGGGAAGGCGGGAGGGCAGCGCCTGGGGTGCGAGAGCCGCTATCTCGGAGCCGTCCGCGGTGTGAGGCGCAGGGCGCGGCTGTGGGGGCCCAGGGGTGTGGGAGTGTGCGCACCGGGGCGGAGTGGGGGAAGGCCCCCTTCACACCTTCTGCAGGCCTTGTGTCTTGGGGAAGCTCCAGCTCTTTCTGGGCCTCCTGTGCCCCTGACCCTCTTGGGAGGTGGGTGACAGCTGCCCCTCTGAAGCCGGGGACAGCTGGGTGGCGGGGGACAGCTGGGTGGGGTTGGCTTCCCTGCTTCCCTGGCTGCCCGGGCACCCCCCGGCTGTACTACTGGCAACTGGCTGCTTTGCCCGCAGCCTGCGTGCCTGAGTGTGTAGTTGTCCGGGGTGTCCCGGGTGGGCTTCCGGAGCTGGGACCCGGTGGGGCTCAAACCCCCCACCCCACCAGAGTCTCCCTCCCTATCCCGGTCTGACTGATGCATCTGGAGACAGGGCCCCTCCCATCAGCTACAACAAAACTAGGCCAAGTGGGAAAGAAATTGGGCAGCTTTCTGTCTTGGCTCCCAACCCTTGGCACAGATGTCCTAGGGCCCCTGACAACCACAGAAAGGAGCAGATGTGAGCGGAGTGAAATGTCTGTCTGTCCACCAGCACCTGCCCCCAGGCATCCTTCCACCCTGGGCTGCCGGGGCACTGTGCTCCAACCATCTGCCCCCTCGCTTTAGCCCCAAACAGGTGCAGGGGAAGAGAAGGGGGCAGGCCAGCTGTTGTCATCCTGTCCTGGCTCTGGCTCCCAGCCAAAGTGGGGAAGGGGGAGCAATGAGGCAAGGGTCCACCCACCCAACATTGAGTCATTTTCTATTCCCACGGGATGGGAAGACAGAGCTTCTACTTAGCAGGACCAAGACTCTGTTTTGGTTTGGCCAGCCCACTGGCCAGGGGAACATGGGCTCACCATGCCCTCCACCCTGGGTCCTTACTTTTATGAGAGGGGGAATGACTAGGGCTGGGTGAGGCTCGGGCCCCTGGCACAGGACAGGACTTACCCATGGCTCCCTGCCTTGCGCTAGGCTTCCTGGGATAGGAGGCATTTGGGCCCTGATTCTACCCAAACAAGGGGAGAGAGAACTAGGCACCAGCAAAGGTTGCCCCTCCTACTGGTATGGAAGAAGGGCAGAGGCTGCTGTATGACGTAAGATCCATGCAGTGTTACACAACAAACCAGAGATCCCTTTTAAAATATGACCCCCCTGCCGCCACCAGAGGTGTCCTCCAGCGCCTCCTTCTACCCAGGGGTCCCTGTGACAAGCAGGACCCTAGCCAATCCTTCATGGCAGCACTTCTTTTAACTGGGGAGTTAAAAATACAGATTCCTGGGCCCTTGACGGCTCCCACGGAGTCTAAGCGGACTCTAGGAATCAGCCCTTTTAACAAGCTCCCAAGACACACTAGAGACTTTGAGCAGCTCTGCCAAAGGGGATGGGGGTAGAATGTCTTCTTCACCTTGCTACCCTACCTCCATGCCTCTCAGAGCCAAGGATTTTCCTGCCTGCTCTTTTCCTGTGTGCAGGGTGGGCCTGGGCCCAAGTCACCACAGGAAGCATGGAGCTGAGTGACTCCCCCAATGGGGGCCAAGGCCCAGTTAGACTAAACTACAAAAAGAGGGTCTGCTCTGTTTATGCCCAGGGCCCCGCACAGTGCCTGGCACTTAGCATGTGCTCAATAAATATTTGTGGACTGAAGGAGGTAATTTTGCAAGACTCACAGAAAGGTATTTCTTCCTTTGTCTGTACTAGCTAAGAACATGCTGGCAGAACCTCAAAGAGATGCCAGGACCTATGAAGCAGGGGGCTGGGCCTGGGAGGCCCTCGCTCAGCAAATATTTGTCAAATGAACCCAAGGCTGAGAGGAGATGGAGTTAGTGCCTGACGAACTGACATTCACGGGCCTGGAACAGTCTAGACGGAGCACAGAACCAAGGCAAGGAAGGCAGCAGCTTCCATCCCTCAGTGCCCTTTCTTGTACCAACACCTGAAGACCCTGGGCCTGGGGGAGTGAGGGGTAAGAGGCGAGGCAGGGAGTGGGACTGCGCCATTATGTTTATTAGAAGGTTGGATTTCGGTGTGTGCTCTAGACAGATTACAGAATAAATACCTGCGCCTTGAGAACAGGAAGTCCACGATTCATACAAAGTGCTCACTACAGGAAGTTGCTGTGTCAAAATCCAGGCAAGGACCCAACTCGGGGCAGCCACTCCTCCCCCACTGACCTCAACAAGGGCTGTGCTATGGTTTTTTATTTTATTATTTCTTTTATTTCTCTTTATTATTATTAATATTATTATTATTTGCTTTTGCTGTGGTCACTATCATTGGCAAAGTTCCTTTTCCCCTTTCCTGGACATGGGGTTCCTGTCTTTAAGATTCCACTCTGAGGCTGAAGGTGCCAAAAGCTGCTTGAGAAGTGGCCTTTGAACTCCATCTGGGAGGATGTTGAGAAGAAGGAAGTAGGAGAAATCATTCTTGGTTTAAAGAAAAAAAAAAAAAAAAAGCCCCACAATCTACAGGTCATTTCTTAGTCAGTGATCAAACTGCCCAAAAGAAAAACAAGAGGAGAAGCGGGCCAGTGGGCACCACTGGTCCTTCCTCCCAGGGCTAGGTGAGGAGGGCTGGATCCCCCGGATCCCCCAAGGCTTTAGGGGAAGCTGAGGCTCCTTCCAGCCACGGGGGTTGGAAGGGGAAGGAGTGGAAAAAAAAAGGAGAGACAGAGAGAGAGCTCAATGCCTTGAAGTAGACGTTTTCCCAACTCAGGGCCACCTGCAGCCCGGGCCAGCTCTCACTGTCACGTCTGCGTTCAGGAGATTCATAAAAAAAAAAAAAAAGAAAAAAATCAAAAACAAAGCCCAAAACAAAACAAAATCCAAAAGGAAAAGACTTGGGGGGAGATGAAGGAGGAAGGGAGGGAAGACAGGAAGGTAGAAGGGCAGGTCTCTGGATGCATAATTCCCGAGCCACTGGGGGGCTGGGGGGGAAGATCCCCCAGTGCCCCCACTGCCTGCGTGGCGTTAGCTCGTCACGTAGTGTTTGGTGGACGGCTGCCCATACACCCTGTAGAAATCCTGGTGGCCAGGCTGCTGGGAGGCGTCGAGCCAGTCTCTGACCGCCAGGCCAGGAAGGGACTGGGGGACGGAGGGTGTGGGCGGGAGCGGGTGTGAGTACTCCTGCGAGGGCACTGTCCAGGGAAAGTGGCCGGAGCGGGGGTAGGGCTGGTGGCCACCGTGGTTGGCCACGGAAGAACAGTAACAGTTGTCCACAGAACAGACGAGAATCTTGCGGCCGCCATACTGGGGGAGCATGGGCTGCTGGGTGGCGGAGCCATTGGGATACTGTGATGGGGGGAACACAGGACTTGAGTGCACTGGTTGGGCGCCGCCCGGCAGGGCCACCAAGTGCTGCGTGGAGCTGCAGGGCCCCAGGGGCTGCCCTGACTGGCCCTCGCCGCTGGCTGTGCCCGCTGCCCCATATTGGCTGCCCACAGGGCCTGACGACGTCTCTAGGAAACTGGCCTCCGGGAAGGCCGTTGAGTGCTTGCGCTTCTCCGCCCCAGAGCTGCTCACGCCACAAGGGTACAGGGGGACGCTCTGCAGGAAGGGCACCGGTGTGCTGAAGGGGCCTGTGGAGAGTTTGGGGCAAAAGTCGCCAAAGCTCCCAACCCAAGCAACCCAGGCCTCCTCTCCCCGCTTTCTATCTACAGGCCCAAGCTCATTACATCATGCACGGTCTTACTCAATGCTGCCTACTCCATTAGCAGGTAGATAGTACTATTATTCCCATTTTACAGCTGAAGAAACTGAAGTTTAGGGAGGTAATATGGCTTTTCCCAAGGTCCAATAGCTAGAAGTGGCAAAGCCAGGATAAGAAGAAAAGACTATCTGACTAGGCCATGCTGCCTCTCAGAGAGAAGGCTCTGGCGTTCCTCCCTGCCCAAAGGGCTCTCTCCTTTCCATTGAGGATACCACCCTCACCTTCTAGCATCTTCCGCAGCTGCTTCTCCTTCTTGGCCACCTCATTCAGGAAGAGCTTGGAGTTCAGGTGGCCGATCTTAGGGGGAGAAAGGCTGCTGCCCGTGCAGGTCTGGGTCCTGGGGGCAGTGGACGGGGCATCTGCTGTGAGGAGGTATCACGGGTGAGCCTGCCCTACCTCCCCCCCGGTGGGCCTGGCCCTCCCTGCCCTCCCCCAGATGTGTTCCCCTGGGGGCCAGTGGCCAGCTGCTCACCTGTCCATTAGGATTTTCACAGACTTGGTGTTCTAGGGGGAGAGAAAAGGGTTAGTCAGTGGGAAAGGCAACATGGGAGAGCTGCCCCATCCTCCTTCTCCCCAGGCAGGGCTGACCATCTGATTCCAGCCAAAGTGTGGCAAGGGGGGAGGGAGTGTCTCCATTTCTAGAAGATAAGAATAGCTAACATTTATTGAGCGCTTACTATGTGACAAACACTAAAGTGCTTTCTACACATCCATCATTTTATCTACACAATATCCTAGGAGGAAGATGTTAGAGGCACTCAGTCTTTTATCCGAAATCCTTGGGGCCAACTGTGTTTTGGAATTTGGAATTTGTTGGATTTTAGAAGGGGAATATGGTGCCTGTACTATATATTATGTATTGTATCCATCATCCGATACATCAATGTTCCTGCAGCAAAATGTTTGAATACTTGTATCAAGCAAGATAAATAAAGACCATAAATTGCCAACATGAGTTCAGGTCAATTTTTTCTGTTAAATGAGTTGTCAGAATTTTTCCTACCAGTTTTCAGAGACTTTTACAAAATTTGGCACCGTCAGGGCGCCTGGGTGGCTCAGTCAGTTAGGCGGCTGCCTTCGGCTCAGGTCATGATCCCAGGGTCCTGGGATCGAGCCCCACATCCGGCTCCCTGCTCGGCGGGGGGCCTGCTTCTCCCTCTCCCTCTGCCTGCTGCTCTGCCTACTTGTGCTCTCTATCTGTCAAATAAATAAATAAAATCTTAAAAAAAAAAAATTGGCACTGTGGATAAAGGATAGTAGGTAGATCTGTATTATGCCCCCCATTTTATTAGCGAGGGAACTCCGGCATAGGGCACATCTATGACTCGCTCCCAAGCTCACAAGGCTAGAAAGCGCGGGGTGGGAGGGTTCTGAAGCCATGCAGGCTGGCTCCAAAACCCTGCGAGCCTACTGCTGGGGGCAATTCACTGGGGAGCCAAGGAGGGCAGGCTCCAGTTTAGGAATGACCCCCGGTCCCACCAGCCGGTCCCGGTCCCAGCCCACCTTCATGAAGCTGACATCTTCCGTCTTGTCAAAGAGGAGCTGTAGGGAGCCCAGCAGCTTCTTGGCCTCCTGCATGCGCTCCCCGAGGTGCAGCGCCTGCGCTGCGTTCTCGCTGCAGAACTTGGCCTGGGCCTTGTCCAGGACCTCCACCGTCTGCCGTAGGTCCTCATCCAGCAGCTGGTGCAGCTTTTCATACTGCAGCCGCACCTCCTCCTTCAGCTGGCTCACCTTCTCCTGCAGGCCCGGGGGTGAGAGCGGGCGGGAGTGAGCCCCGGGGACCTCTGGCTGCCGCTCCCGCCGCTCTCATAGCCTGGAAGGTAGAGTCTGGGACGCCCACCCCCCAGGCTGCCCACGGCTCCTGAGGGCAAGGTCCGACCTGCTCATTCCCTGCTGGTAGCACGGGGCTCTGGGCCGGCTACCCTTGCCACCAGTGGGGGCTCAGCCACCGACAGTTCACTAAATAACTGACCACGGGATTCTAGCACAGAGTTGACCACAGAACAGGTCCTAGCCCAAATAAGGAACCAGCCCGAGGCCCTGCACCCAAGCCTCCCCGCCCCATACCATGGGCTTGGGCTTAGCTACCTCCACCAGGCGCTTGTCCGACTCAAGTTTGTACAGCTGGTCCTCAATATCCTGCTCTCGCTCCTCCAGACGGTCCTGTTGCTTCATCAGCATCTTCTGCGGGGACAGGTGGGGAAGGGGCGTCAGAGGGGGCTGCAGCTCTATCCCCTACCAAGGATGGGTGAGCACCACCCTTCCCTCTAATAACAGACTCATCCTATAGATTCTTTGACTCAGATGGCCTAAATTTCTGCCATCTAAACCCTTCTGGCCCCCACGCAATCCCAGGGGCCTGGTGACAGCTGTCTGGCCAGCCTGTTCCCAGGAACAGAAAGCCTGGAATAGCTGCCCACACATATCTAAACCATGAGCTTTCTGAGGGCAGGGTCAGGCCAGCCCCTGTTCTAAGTGCTTTTCCTGTATAGACTTATCTAATCACCCCAGTAATGCTATGAGTTAAGTACTATTATTATCCTCATTTCAGAGAAGAGGAAACTAGAGAGATTAAGCAATTCGTCCAAAGTCACACAGCTAGTACATGTCAGAGTTGGGATACAAACCTAGGTGATCAGGCGGCAGGGTCTGTCTCATACAAGGCATGCCGCCTCTCTCTGGGGAGCTCCATCTTAGAGATGAGTACCCTAAGATGCAGAGGGACAAACAACCTTCCAAGGTCATATAGGCCCTCTGCCTAGTCCATAGATCTCACCCTATACTTGCCTTACCTGCATTTGGGGGCATCGAGGGCAGCTACCCCTTCCTTTGTTCTCGACGCTGAGAGCTAGGCCTCTAAAGTCCTTGCTAGGCGTCTCAGACTCTCAGGTGGACCCAGGTGGAAGGGAGACTCTGGCTCTCGTAAGAACCAAGGCCAGTTTGGTGAAAGGTGCTGAACCAAGCTGCTCTTCTCAGCCCCTAATCTCCTGTCTCCACAAGCCCTCCTCTCCCAGCCCTGCCCATCCTGGCTGTTCCATCCATCCTGTCATACTCCCTCACCAGACATGCCTCTTCAAACATGGTCTCTTCCCGCTCAAGAGCCCTCAATGACTCCCTCCTTCCAATACTCTGGCCACGAAGGCTTTCTGACAACTTGACTCGCCCAGCCAGGTGGGCTGCTATCCTGTCCCCAGTGCCCCGTGCACATCCAGACTCCCTGCACGCTGCTGACACGATGCCCACAGTGCCCCCGTCCTCCCTCTGGCCATCCCTCAAGGCACAACTTAAGGCCCCACGACCTAGGCAACTTTCCACGGTCCACGCTCGACGTTTGCGCAGGGCCCTCCCCGTCCTTGTCGGGCGGGGGCCTGTCACACTGTACCCCCCCGTCGCTGTGCCGCGCAGTACGGCAGCCGCGAGTCACAGGTGGCTATTTAAGTTGAAGCGAATGACAATAAATTCAGTCAAACATCAGTTCTTCAGGTGTGCCAGCCTCAGTTTCGGGTGCTCACTAGCGACCTGGAGCCAGGGGCTGACGTACCGCACACCACAGGTACCAAACCTGAGCCTCATCACAGAGAGACCTACAGGACAACACTATTCTGTAGTCCGCCTCGCGAAGTGCATTCTGGTCTCCCTGCAAAGCTCCAAGCCTGCTGAAAATAGGGTTTTGCTGCTGTCTTCTCCCACCTCCCTCCCCAGCCAGGCCACACAGAGGCCCCAGCACCCTACAGATGCAGAACCAGTTGACTGAATAAAGCGATGGTTTTGCCTACAATATAAGGTTTGCAAAGCAGGTGGCACAGAACCTGGCTCACAGTAAGTGTCCACAGGGAGTGGTTCTTTTCCTTCCTCTGTGTGGGCCTCACAGTGACCCTCAAGTTTGACCTATGACCCCCCCACTCTTCACCCAGACCCAACTGGTTTCCTAGAGACAAGCGGCACCCATCCCTTCCTCGCTCCTCTAGCCCATTTTATGTTCGGGGGAAACCAAGGCCAGTAAGAGAGTTTGGCGACCTCGTTGTGAGCTGGTGGCTGCCCTGGAAACAAAAATCAGGACCCTGGGGACAGGAGGAGGTGGTGCGTTAAGGCTCTCAGGTTCTAAGCTGGAGAAGCCAGGGGTACACCGGCCCCGCCCCCGCTCCAACAACTTGACCCCTGACCTAGGACAGGACCTCTAAGAACCAGCCCCAGGAGACCTTGCCCTGCCCCCAGCGCTTTGTCCTTCCAGCAGGTCCCCACACCAGTCCAACATGCACAGGGGTCTGCTGTCAGCCTGAGAGTCAGAGCCTGCAGGGAAACAACGGCTGGGCAGTCCCGCATCCTCCGTGTCTATGAAGCTGCCCCCAGCACCCTGCAGCACTGCCCAGAACACACCCAAGCCCGCACTGCCACTGGGCCCGGGCCCCCCTCACGCACACTGTTGCACACAGCTACACATATACTTGCATCCTGCCCCCTACACGGTGAAGGCTGAGCCCCCTGAGGGCCCCAGACAATTAGGAGAGGCCTGCCATAAAGGCAAGGTCACCAGGACTCCCCTTCAGGAACATTAGGGCCTGTAACAATTGGCCCTCAAATTGTTGCCTTCTGGCTACTCAGAGAACAGGGCACACCCCTCCAGATGTGTCTCAGAGTCCAGGCCACTCTTGTCTTTCCAGTGCTCAGAATACCTGCAAGCACAGCCCCCTCCCCAAACATCTGCGAACCATGGTCTCCCTGCCTAGCTACTTCTTATGACCAAACCCATCAGTGTCCGATTAGCGATGCACCTGGGGCTGAGTTCCAGATGAGGGGCAGGAAAGAGGCAGCCCCAGGTAGGTACCCAGACCAAGTTCCCCGGGGCCTGGAATGGGGGCTGTTGCACTCCCACCCTCCAGAGCAGTGGGAAGCCCCTCTCCCGCCCACCTGGAACCCCTTCAAGGAATTCATGGCTGACTCCTCAGGGAAGAGCCAAAGGAGTTACCTTCCATCCAGTCCTAGGGGGTGGAGTTCAGCCCTGTGCCTCTTCTTCTAGGCTTTTCTCAGAGCCTTTCCTGGCAGTACTTATACTCTGGGACCTTGCATGCCCAGAGCCCTCTGGGTTGGGAGCCCAGTCCAGGCCCGGCAAAGGCAATGGCTGCACTCTCTAGCAGGTGGCTGGGTTTCACTTCCCCTCCCCCAGCTCAGAGGACATTGAGCTCCTGTCTCTGCTGCAGGGGTAGGTAGGGGAAGGGGCAGAAATGGGAAGGAAACCAGCCAAGGGTTGCCAGTCGTCATGGAGGGCTGGGAGGGGGGCCCAGGGGCCCATGCTGGTCAGCTCACCCTTGCAGGAACTGCCCTCCCTTGAGGCCAGATGATCTTAATCCTGCCACAGACAAAAGCTGGGGGAGGCAGGGGGGTGGGGGGACATCACTGTTACCTCAGGCACTGGGAAATTGGGGGAAGGGACGGGAATATTTACTTGCTGTCTCTTCCTTAGCCCTCACCTCAATTCCACCAAATGACTGAATCGGGATACTGAGAAGCTGGGAGATGGGAGAGAGGAAGCAAGACTGACACCCCCCTGCCCCGCTACCAGCAGCCTCGTTCCGTCCCAACGTCCAGGGAATTGCCGAGAGCCGAGGCCCCACTGCCCACCTGGGAAAAACAGCTGAGATAGGACCAGATTTTCCAGCTTGTTTCAGAGTATGGGCTCTCAATGCAGGGGGTGGGGGTGGGGGCACTTTACAAACGCTCCCAGCCCGAAGTGAGTCACCTGGAGTGTGGCGCACCTCAAGGGGGCAGGCGCAGGAGCAGAGCAGAGCGGGGAACCGTGGGCTAGACCAGCAGTGCTGGAGGGAGCAGGCCTCCGGCAGGAAGGACAACGAACAATCTGAGGCCCGGCTCCACTCAGCAGCCCCTGGCCCTGATGGGACCTGCTCACTCCTGGCCCTGGCCCTGGCCCTTAGGACTTTGGCCTCTTGTGGTCTGCTCCTGGGCCTGTGAGGGCAAAAGCATCAAAAAGGCTCGGGGGCACTCCACTCCCATCCCATCACACCTGGCGGGGATGAGGAGCAGGCCCCAGAACATCCAGACTCTGCCTTGAGCTGCTCCCTCTGATGCCCCTCCCGACTCAGAAAGAGGGCACTTATAGCCCCTTATGTTCCTGCCCCAGGAAAGCCTCACATCCCTCTGGAGTCTAACTGGCCAGGCCCAGTTGGCATTTTTGACGCCAGACTGGACTGGGCAGACGGCTGAGGCCATGGGGCCTCCAGGCTGCATAAAAGTTAATAAATAATAATAATAAAACCCTCAAGTCAACCTTGAAGAGAAGCAAGGTCAGGAGGGAACAGGGCCCCAGGGGTTGGGCCAGAGGCAGGCCTGAGGTTTTCAAACAGGACCAGGGCTGGACCTGGCAGCCCTGGGGTTGTGGTGGCGGCGGGGAGAGGTAGGGGGGCAAGAAGAGGGAGCTGGGCTGCTACACACCTCTCTGCTCAGGCCCCTGCCCGGAGGGCCCTCATTCCAGCTCCAGCTCGGGCCGCAGCCCCTGCTCAGAGCTACCCCATCCTGACCTCCTCCCAGCTTCCACACCTGCCCCCCCGACTCTCTCCCCGAAGCCCTCGTCCCAGGAGTACGCTGGCCTCCTCTCTCCCTGGGCCACAGCACTCTCCCCTGGTCTCAGAGCAGTTTCTTCCAGACACCCCTTTCCAGGCCTCAGCCCCTGCCTCAGGCTACCCTGTGGACCCCCGGGCCAGAGGCAACCAGAGACGCAGAGAGAAGAGGCTGTAGGGCAGGAGCCAGGGTGAGGAGAGCAGCGGCAGCTCGGAGACAAGCCCCGGCAGACCCCAGAGAAGGGTTCCCAGCTGCAGAGTGGAATTAGCTTTTGCCATGCAGAGAGCAGTGCTCTGGGGCGGCAGAACAAAGAGGCGAGAGAGAAAGCCCCCCTTTGTCTGGGCTTGAATGCCAGGCCAGCCGGGAAGGAAGGCTTTCCCAGAGCCAGGGATGAGGCCAGCCAGGCCTGCCTGCTCTGTCCAGGGCAGGGGCCCAAGCTGGGCCCACCTTCTGCCTGTGCCCACCCACACTGCCTCCAACACAGCCCCACAGGATCCGCCTGGCCCTCTGCCTCCAACACCTGCCACGGGCGGCGAGCTCACCCCAAGGGGAATTCCATCGTTTCAGCCCCTCCGCGACACCCCCACCAGTTGGGAAAGTCACACAAGACTCAGAGCCCGAGCAGGCAGCCACATGCTAGCAACATGGTGCTGACGGTCACGCACACCCACTCAAGTTCCAATCACAGGGCTGCGGCAAGCAGGCCACGCGGTCACCCGCCTCTCAGAGACGCACACTCGCACGCCTTCCTGACCCCGCAGCAACGCCCGACACAGCTACACAATCAAGGCAGTCACTCACACGGTGCCTTCGCAGAGATCCACGTGGGAGATAGAGAAAATGAGTCACATGCTGAGAGACACAACCAGACACGCGGGTTCCACTCAAGCGCGCACACGCACCTGCAGACAGACACGGACGCACAGCCACCCCGAGCTGCAGGAGGCCAAGTAATCGATAGGGCGTGCGTGACAGGCGCCTGGCTGTGTCAGCGGGATCCTGGGCTGGAGGTGGGGGCTGGGCCTCTGCTTGAGACTCCCCTCTGCCTGGGGCCCAGGGCCCACCTTCCCTGCAGACTCAGGATAAGGAAGGGGCACCTCACACACACCCCAGCTACCACCCCACCTGAGAGGTCAGGAGTATGGTTGGGGGAAGAGGGGCAGCGGAGCCTGGTGCTGCCTCAGTCAGCTGGGCCAGGGCAGCCCGCACTCCCACAGCCCACCCAGAGATACGTTGGGCCCCGAGACATCAGATCCCCTCCGGGGTCCCAGTGCAAGCCTTCCAACCAGGGGCAATGTGAGCAGCATAACCTTGGCCTGATCAGTGGGATCCCCACCCCCCTTTCCAGAGAACATCTCTCAACACTAAACCTACAAGAATGTGAGGAAAAGGGTTCTGGCAACATTTCCAGCCTTGATCTGGGGTCCTAGGAATGACACAGGTGCACAACTATGACCTGAACACACACACACACACACACACACCCTGAATAGCTCCTCATACATATAACTAGGCCTTATCTTGCATTTTCTTTCCATGTTAAAGATGGTTATGAGGTAGGGATGCTCCCAGCTTACCCCAGTTCCCTGTTGCTCAGATGAACCCCTAAACCAGGGGGCTAGAAGAGGGTTTCACCACCTATAGCTGCCAGGCTCAAACCTACCTGGATATCCCAATTTGGGGAAGTTAGCCTCTTATGGCCCCAAAGAATGTATCTGGGGTCTAGGCCTGTCCCGAAGAGTAGTCTTTGGGGCCTACCCAGTGGATAAGGCTTCAGGGCAATGGGGCCTACACACTGGCTTCCCAAGGACAGAGTGGGGCAACCGAGTTGGCTGGCCTGACTCTGGGTTCCCTGCTATCCTCCTGGCTGGAGAGAAGCCCGGCTTGCTTTCTTGCTGGGCCCCTAGTCCAGACGACTGGCCCATGCTTTTGAGTATGGGACTAGGGCCACTAGGGAGAGATTGATCAGTTTCCTATTTATAGCCAATAGGGCATTTCAGCAGCCCCCCACCCCCACCTCGGCAGGAGAGAAGAGGAAGCACAAGAAGAGGGGCTGTATTTTAAGGGCAGTTCTCCATGTATCTGCTCCTACATCCGGGAGAATTCTGTTGCTCTCCGTGACATCCATGGCATCAGCAGAGGCCCTCAGGCAAGGGAAAAAAAGGCCCAGGGAAAGGCCCCTCCCCCTGGCTGGAGGACAGGCAACGCAATGGGTTCTTCCATTCAGGTTCCCCACAGCTCTTCCCCTCCCCTGAGGGCGAGGCCCCTCTTCCTCCACATTCAATAAGTCCAACTCACAGTGAGTGGCGCTGGCCTATTGAAGGGTTTCCAACTCCAGTGCCCTGGGTCACCAGAGAGAATCCGGAGGGCTGGGGAGGGGGCGCTGGGAGGGGGATAAGACTCAGGCTGCTGGGCACAGATGCTGAGCGCACAGAATTGCACATCTGGCCCTGAAGCAACCCCACTATTTGTAAGCCTGCCCACACCAGGAGCAAAAATGAACACATGAACACACACACACACACACACACACAGGCACAAACATGCATGCACGCAGCTGCTGACAAAGTTCAGCGCTTCCTTCCCATCCAGTTCCTTCCATGAGCCAGGATCAGGGACCTGCTGGTGGAAACCCCAGAATATACTCCGCATGCATGGGCAAACCACCTCCCCACCCCCCAGGCCCCAACTGTACAGACGAGAGACAGGTGCATTTAAGGGCAAAGCAGCCTCAGAGCCCTTGGAAACACAGACAGATCTAAAGATCCCCTCCTACTACCGAACCAGGCACAATTGTGTTTTCTCCCCACCCAAATGAAGAGCACCCCTAGCACTCAGACACAGTTAAGAGCAGAAGCGTGGGTGCAGGCACACATTCACTCATCACCCCGGCTGCTGCCCCCTCCCCGGGTCCTTTCAGCCACATCTCAGTCTTTCCCTTCCTGTCACTTTCCGCTGTCAATCCCAGGACAGAGAACTGGACGGCGCTCCTTCCTCCTGCCCCTGCGCTTTCCCCTCCTTCCCCGGCCTTTCCATCTTTCTTAATAGCAGCAGCTTCCCAGTACTGAGAAAAGTCTGGGCTCTGCCTGCCCTGAGTTGGGGGTGGACACCAGGGGCTCATCTGCTTCCCCTGGGCCTCTGTTTCTCAACTCCAGGGGAGGGGAGAGAATGGCCCCTCTCTCCATCCCCTCCACTTCCTTTAAGAAACCAGAGGTTCAAAAACCCAGAGCTAGCCCATCCGATTGGAAACTAATTATACAGCAAATTTTGTTATCCCTGCCCTCGGCCTGTGGTGGCCCTCCTGCCTTTTGTTAGTTGTATGTGTATGTTTTTTTAATTGCTAAACAGTGACTCATTCTGACTGGTCCCCCCCACAGGAAACAGGCCCCGTCCACAACCGTCCCCTGCTCAGAGCTTCCTCATACCCAAGCTCCCCACTGGCCTCGACTAGCCTCCAGGGGCCCCCACCCATTAAACACTCCCAGTCCAACCAAAGCCCAACCTCGCCCCCATGATATCACACCCAGGCTCCAAGCTGGGGCTTCGAGATGGCTCAGTCTCAGGCCAACCCCTTCCTTCTGGTATGACTCAACCCTGAAAGCCAGGGGACCAGGGAGGGACCTAGGAGGAGCCCCCTCCACTGAAGGGGACGGAAGTATTGCCTCAGTCCAGCTCCACAGCCAGGCCCAGGGGCCTGAGGGGGAAGGCGGTCTTGACATTGGCTGCTGCCACCGGGTGTATACAATGGGAGGGGATGCGGTTCTGTAATCACCCCGCCGGCAGCCCAGGGGAGCCAGCTGCCTGAAACCAGATTGCAAGGCAGCTCAACCTTAAACCCACAGGATTCTTTTTCCGTCTTCCACTTCCCCTCCCCAAATGTGGGAGGGCTGTGATAGAGGGCTGGGCTGGGAGAAAAGGGCTCAGGGTGATGAAGACACATACTTTAAGGTTTGTTCATGCGGACGCAGGCAACATACAGAGGCACGCAGAGGGCGGTGATTCTCACACATGGAGAGTGGGCTACTGGGAATAATCAGAATGGCCGAGACACTGCTCACTGGTGCGGCTGGCTGTCCAGGCCTGGTCCAGATAGATACCAGAGTTCTGTTCTCCCTCCGGAAGCTCCCCTCCGCCGCACCCCCCCCCCCCAGTGTGTTTCCAATAGGGCTTGAAACGAACATGGCTGCTTTTGTTTACTTCCTCATTGGTATGCCAGCATCATGGATCATGTCAGCCGCAGCAGCGGCACCAGGACACTCATTACATAAACAGCAGCTGGAGAAGCAGGACCTGGGTCACTGCCTTGGTGACTTCCCATAGGGCCTACAGAAACAAGGCCGGGGAAGGGAGCTGCGGAGCAGAACAGAAAAGCAACACCCGAACTCTACCCCTCACCTCAATTCTGTAAATGACTCAAGAGATGGAGCCTATGAGCACAGGTGCAGGAATGTGTCACGTAGCGGGGGACCCTTCTTCCCAGGACCTCGCCCCTAAACTTTCAGGGTAGAAGAGTTTGGAAGGGGGCCTCTGGCCTGATGTCACCAGAGTTGGCCTGTCTGGAGGGGTGGCCCCCCGGCGGCAGGGAGCGCGTGCGTGTGTGTGTGCAGGGTACTTGCCCGGATCTCATTCCTCCGGATCTCCACGTCGCACACCGAGTGTCCCTGATGCGCGCCGCTGTAGTAGCAGCAGTACTGGCACACGGCCACCTGCTCGGCCTCACAGTGGTAGAGGCGGTAGGCGTTGTGCTGGGGGCAGCTCCAGGCCCGCACGTCGTCCGCCTCCACCAGGAGGTGCCCGCGGGCGGTGGAGGGCTGCTGCAGGTGCGTCTGCACGTGGGACTGGCAGCAGGGCGCCTCGCAGCGCAGGCAGACCTTCTGCGCGGGCAGCGGGGGGCCGCGGCGGCAGAACACGCAGTGCAGCGCCGCCGGCGGCTTCTCCACGTGCAGGGCGTTGAACTTCTCCACGATGTTGGTGAGCTTCAGGTTCTTCTCCAGGCCCGGCTTCTGGTTGTAGGCCTGGTTGCACTCCGGGCAGCGCACCAGGCCGCTGTCCTTGGCCCACGCCTCGCCGATGCAGCCCCGGCAGAAGTTGTGTTTGCACGGCAATTGCACCGGCTCCACGAAGACATGCAGGCAGATGGGGCAGATGAGCTCCTCCTCAAAGCAGTTCTTCCAATTCTCCGCCATGGCGGCCGCGGGCAGGGGGCCCGGGCAGGCCTCCCCAACTGCCCAACTCTGGGGGTCCGTCCCGTGCAGCTGCAGGCCCGCCGAGCCCCGAGCTCCGGCCCCAGGCAGCCCCGACAGTCGCTCAGTCACCAGCGCCTTCCGCGCGCCTGCCCCCCCAGAGGAGGGAGCCTCGGTCCTCCCGCCGCGCGCGCAGCCGGCTGCGTCTCCTCCTCCTCCTCCCGAGCGCCTAGCGGGAGGCGGCGGACTGCGCCAGGGCCGCGGCCGGGACTCCAGCCCTGGAGGGGAGCGCCGGGGTCCAAATTCCATATGAGGCCGCCCCCCCCACCCCGCCCCCGTCCGCGCGGCTAGGCCAGCGGCGGCCCGCGGCCTGCGCCCGGCTTCGCGGCTGACATTGGGGCGCGCCCCGCAGCGGCCAGAGCCCGGGAGCCGCACACTTCCTCCGGCGACGGCGGCGGCGGCGATGGGGCTCCCTCCGGGCTCGCCCGCGCAGCACCTCACTCGCCTCGTCCGGGGTCCGAGAAGCCGGGGAAGCGAGAGCTGCCGCGCCGAGGGCGGCTAGACCGGGAGCGGGCGGGCGAGGCGAGCTGGCGGTTCCCGGGCCGCGGCGCAGGCGCCCCCCGGCTGGCCGGCCGGGTGCGGGTGCGGGCTGCGGGGCGCAGGCGGGCCGACTCCGGGGCGCTGCGTGCGCGCAGGGGCAGTCATTCAGATGAAATTCCAGTCCCCGGCCAGAGACACCAGCCCGCCTCTGCCTTCCTCCTCCCTTCACAAATAGAAACGGAAGGGGGAGGGAGAGAAGTGGAAAAAAAAAAAAAAAAAAAGCCAACCAGAAAGGGAGGGAGAAGCCCCGGCGGTGCTCCGGCCTGACCCCCTCTTCGCGACTTCTGCGCTTCCCCGAGGCCCGGCGCCCCCGCCGCAGAGAGACCCCGCTCTCTCGGTCTCCGCGCTGGGCGGGCGCCTCGGCTCTGCCGAGGAAAACAAGGATTGATCAAACTAGAAAGGAATTTTTCTCAACTGCTAATGAACAGGAGGCTCGGCTCCCGGCCCTCCCCTCCCCCCCCGCCCCGGCCCTCCCCCTTCGCCACCCCGGCCTCCCTCCCCCCCACTTTCTTTTCTTCTCGGCCTCTGCTCCGGCCTGGAAGGCTCGGGGCTGCGGTCGGAGCCAGCCTGCGGCGGCGGGGCCGGGCCGAGCCAGCCGGGCCAGGCTGCCTCCCTCAGAGCCCAGCCATCTTGGGCTCCTGGCGGCGGCCGCGGTGGCCAGGGGTCCAGGCGCGCTCGCTCGAGGGTCCTGCAGCGGGCTTTCTCTCTCGCGCTCTCTCGCTCTCTCTCGGTGGGATTTTTTTTTTTTAAGGGGAGGGCTGGCGGCCTCCCTCAAATTAGGAGAGAGAGAGGAGAAAATGCCAAGTCCCGATTTCTCTCCACCTCTGCTCCACCCACCCCGGTCCTTTCCAAAAAATAAAAAAAGATTAGAATTGGAAGAAGTCGGCAGAAAGGCGAGCGCCGGCGGCCCCCGGCTGCTGCCCAGGCGACGCGTCCGGGGCGGGCCCACGCCAGTCGCTCTGTCTGTGGGTCCGTTTGTCCGCCCGAAGCTTCACAACTGAGGGGAGGGCACTTCGGGCAGGGTCTCCGCAGCGGCAGTCGCCTCAGAGCTTTATCCTCAGATCAAAAAAAAGAAAAAAAAAAAAAACCAACACTCTCATCAGGGCCACCTTCAGCCATCTTGCGCGTATTATTATTATTTCAGGAATAATCTGTTTAATAAAAATAGCTGCGTCTCTAGCCCCCTCCCCCGCATTCTGGGCTCCCCGCCCCCTTTTAATAATAATCTCGATAATAAAAATGATATGCGCGCCGGGCAGTTCTTTTCCTGCCTCTGCTCGCTAGGGCTCCGGTTCTCCCCCCGGGAACGGGGCGCGGGGGGGGGGCGCCGCTGGGGCTGGGGCAGGGGTGAGTCCCTGCTGCCGGTCAGTCGGCCCCCTCCACCTCAGCAGGGAGGGAAGGGCGCCCTCGCCGCTACCTCGCCGTTGGAAGGAGGGCGGGAGGGGGAGGGGCCGGGGCCCCGGCTCATGGGACCGGCTGGAGGGGCGCACAGGGGTCCCCGATCTTCCCGCCACCGCCTGGCCTCCGAGTCTGCAGCCGGAGGCGAGGGCATACAATGGGCTCCGAGCAGAGTGCGGCTGGCACGGTGGGGATGCAGGCGGGCAGGGGGTTGCGGTGAGCCGGACTCTTGAGCTAGAGCGGAGACAGGCGGAGGGTGGTGTCCCTACATCAAGGCCGGTCCCGCTACACGGGAAGGGGGCGGGGAGACCGGGAGGGGGACGGGAGGAGAAAGCGGCAGCGCAACGGCGGCGCCTTTAATCAGCACCCGCTGGTTCGGCCCACCCGGCACTGGAGACCAAGACCGACAGGGAGGGGAGGGGGAGGATAAGGGCGGGGCGTATTGTCCGGAAGTGCTGTTACAGCGGCTGAGGCTCCCGGCTCCTCCCCTTTTCGCCTGTCTGGAGTTGGGGCTGTTCCGGAGGCTGCTCCCGCTATTGGTCCCCAAGCTGAGGCTCCGCCTCTTCAAGGCGGGGCAGACCCGAGAGCCTCACGTGACTTGCACTTACTTCGGTACAATAAACACTAGGGTGGGAGGAGAGTTCCGCGCTTCTTAAAAGGGCGATGATGCCGCTGCGTAGTGGGACCACCTCTTCCTGAGCTTTTTTCACCCGTAGCTCTTTTTACCTGGAAGGAAAGGGAGGGTTTATCAGTCTGCTCCTTCTGTCTAATGGAAGTGAGCAGGGAACTGCAAAGGTTCACTGTGGGGCAATTTCCCGATGTCCTTAATACTTTCCCCCACATATCTGACGCTTAAAACTACCAAGCAAAATAGGCATTGTACTCCCTCTTCTATTAATAAGGGAACGAAGGCTTAAAGAAGTGAAGTAGTCTATTGGAGGTCGATGGGTCAGTTGACAAATACTTAACAAGAGCCTGGAAGTGCCAGGGATTTTTCTAGGCCCTGGGAATTCCCTGGAGAACATATACCTAATAATAATAATACTTATTATTATTATATTATAATATACATTATGTATAAATATTATTATTATTAAATATGCAGGATAATTTCTGTGATAGAGAGTAAGGGGCTTACACAGGGTCCTCAGAAAAGTAGCATCTGAGCCACGACCTGAATATTCAGGAGGAGTCAGGCCATTAGCAACCCTGGGAAAGGGTGCTTCAGTCAGAAGGAGAAACCAATGGGAAAGCAATAGATTCGCCATGCTGCAGGGCAGAAAGGAGGCCGTGCGAGGGAGAAGACAAGTAGGGGCCAGAACATACAGGGCCTTGTAGGTCATGGTAAGGAGTTTAGACTTGAAGCTGGTTATGAGAAGCCCTCAGATTTGAGATATATTCTGGAAGTAGTGCCAACAGGACTAGATATGGGTTAGATATGGGGTAGAGGAATTAACATGTTAATAGGAATGGGATAGGAATGGGATCAAGATGTGCTTATCACTGTATATAGTATATCCTTATGAACTTTCAAAATGTTACCAGGTATATATAATTTTTTTATCCCTCCAAAATGTTTTTAAATGATTCTTAGGATTTGGGCCTCAGCAAGAGTCTGCATGATGGTGCCATTTACCAAGAAGGAGAGAATTGAAGAGAATTAGATTGGGTGGGGAGACTTTTCAGGAGTTCTAAGTTAAATTTGAGTTGGTTCAGATATCCCAGTGGAAATGTTGCACAGATAATCATATATACAGACTTGAGGGAGGTTTGTACTGAAATTATAGATTTTGGAGTCATCAGCAATTACATTCTAAATGGTAGAACTGAGATTCAAATCCAATTCACAGTAACCAATGGGTCCCTGATCCTTCCATAAAACCAGAGTGCCTCTCTGCTCTAGGACCTCCATCTCCTTATTCCTGATTGGGGGGCTAATGTGGGCCCTTCAAGGACAGAGCCCCTGTGTCTTCAGCACTTTGCATCCCCCCACATGGGAGATCTTATGTTGAATGAGTGAATAAATGAATGCTTGCATGTCTGAATGAACAAACAAGGAGAAAATGGCTTCCAAGCCCTAACCCTTAATTGCATGCTCTAAAGATAGTACAGAGAAACAAGGTCTAGCTTGGAGCTGTTGGAGGGTCCTTCTCTGGCTTCCTCACCAATGCCCTCCAGGATAACCTAAAGGATTCCTTACATTCCTCACCTTTCTACACCGATCCCCTTAACTTGTAAGATATCATACTCTTCTGGTTTTCTTATCTTTCTAACCACAGACTTTTCCAATTTCCATCTCATAAATGTTGACAGTCCTCAGAGCCCTGCCCTCCATTCTATTCTCTTACTAATCTACACCTGCTCCCTGGAGCCTCTCACTCCTAAAGCCTTATTACTGTCTGTATACTGATGGCTCCCCACTCAGTATCTCCAGTCCAGAAGTTCACCCTCCTGGTTGCAGATCAGTGTAGCCAACCATGCTGTCCACCCGGATGTCTCACAGACACCTTGAATTCAATGTATTGAAAACTAAACTCATCATCCTCTTCACATTCCAGCCTGTTTTCCTCCACTGTGTCCCCCCATCTCAGTCAGTGGAACTGTCAGCTGCTTAGTTACCAAGCCAAGGATCAGGGAAGCAATGTTAATATCTCCCTGTCTTTCATCTCCCTTATCTATCCAATCAGGTGTTATAGATGCTTCTCTCTCTCTCTTTTTTTAATTAAAGATTTATTTATTGGGGCACCTGGGTGGCTCAATTGGTTGGGGTGCCTGGGGGGCTCAGTTGGGTAAGTGTCTGACTCTTGATTTCAGCTCAGGTCATGATCTCAGGGTCATGGGATCAAGCGCCGCGTGGGGCCCCCTGCTCAGCAGGGAATCTGCCTGAGATTCTCTCCCTCTGTCCCTCCCCTTGCTCACTCTCTTTCTAAAATAATATATTTAAAATTATTTAAAAAACATATGTCAGATTGTGTCACTCTTCTGCTCAAAATCTCCCAATGGCTTCCCATGTCAACCAGAATAAAAGTCTAAGTTTTATAATTGCCTGCAAGGTTCTACACAAGCTGACCTCTGCATAAGTAATCTCCTGTTATTCCCCTTCTCTCATTCTGCTCCAGCCACACTGGCTTCCTCTTTCGTTCCTCAAATACACCTGGTGTGTCTCCCCTAACCCCAGGGTCTTTGCAGTTGCTCTTCACTTTGCCTGGACCATTCTTCCTCCAGGTGTCCCTATTGCACACTTCTTCCTGTCATTGAGATCCTTTGCTTAAATGTCACCTATGCAGGGAGGCCTTCCCTGACCTCTATATTTAAAAACACACCCCACACCAGCCCTATCTCTCCTCCTCTATTTTTTTTCACCATAGCACATATATCCATGTACTAAGTATTCTATTCTAAACAAATACTATCTCCCATCACTAAAATATAAGATCTGTGAAAGGAGGAATTTTTTTTTAATAATGTATCTCTGGTGCCTAGAACGGGACCCATCACATAGTAGGTGCTCAATAAATATTTGTTGACTCAATGAATGAGTTCCATTCTCTCCATCCCTATTGCTTCTACCTTAATCCAGTCCTACCTGGTCCTTGCCTGCAATCTTGCTCTCTTTCAGAATGTTCTCCATCCAACAGGCAGGGGGATAGTCCTCAAACAAAAACTTGATGCTTTAAAACCTTAAGCAATTTGAGCTCTCCAAATCCCAAGAGGAGTTTTGGGGCTTTTGTCCTTGTTGTCCTGTTTGTCTGGAGGGTTTCTGAAAATAAAGCCCCTCTTCTTTTGCCCTTCATCCTTAAGGATCCTTCAGTTTTGACTTAGATGCCACTTCTTTCAGGAAGCCTTTTTAAATCTTCCCAGACTGGGTTGGGTACCTTTTCTATGTCTGTGCCCTAGCATAGCCCTTTAATAAAGGCTGAACACTAATTGAGCAGTGACTATGTGCCAGGCATCTCAGGTGTATTATCTCATATAATCCTTGCAAAAACTCTGAGAAGTGAGTATCCATCTGCAGATGAAAAAAACCTGTCTAAAGTCACACTGACAAGTGGTGGAGTTAGGGTAGGACAGAAAGCAGCTGACTGCCTTTCTCCTTTGTGGCTCTTCCTTGCAGATGTTTCCTTGTCTGTTTTCCCCACTGCACCACACACTCCTAAGGCCAGGCCTGTGTCCTGTCTCCCAGTCTCCCAGTCTCCCAGTCTCCCAGTCTCCCAGCATACAGCAGAGGGCCGGGCATACGTTTGTTGAAAGAAGGAAGGAATGAACATAGACCGTGGACACCCACCAGCAGGCAGCTTTCCCCTTCCCCCATCTTGTCCGTAGCTTTCTCCCAAAGACTTCCTGGCAGTTAAGGAGGAGAGGAGGGGACTGGGTCAGTCCCATGGTGCCCCCACAGAAGGGGCCTGGAGATGGTTGCCCCTCCCAGACCACATCCTGCCCTGGCACCCTCCCCCCCACCGCAGTCTTGGGACTAATCTCCCCCTTCTCCTGCCCAGCACAGCACTCCCTCTCCGCCACCCTGGCCTCCCCACCTCCTCAGCTGCCTCAGTGCCTGGCAGCCTGGGTTGACTCACTTCCAGCTGCATTCTCCTTCTGGTTAGGCCAGTTTGGTAAATCTCTTAGGCTCCCTAGCCCCCTGGCTCTGGAGCCTGTGGGTCCCCCTCACCCAGGGCCCCTGACATCCTCCCACCCCACATGGGGCAGAGCAGATGCCTGGAGGAATGTACAGGCCTTTTGGAGGTGATATTACGTATCACATGGCAGATTTCTCCCCTCCCTAAATCTAGGGTGGGGTCTCTGCTATAGGCCCAGGAGCCTCTTTCCAGAAATAATCTCAGCCTCATCCTGTCTCCTGGAACCAGCTAAACACAGGATCTTGCTGTTCTGTACTCTCTGGGGCAGGAACTTCACTCTGACCCTGGGTGCTTCTAGGCTGGTCAGATGAGGAGGATTAGATAATCAGCCTTCCCCTCCACCCTGCTTCCCAATCTCCAAGGAGAAAAGAAAAGGGGAAGGGGTGTGGCCTGGGCCACCCTGGGATGGTCCGTCTGTCCAGGCCCTCCCAGCTCTCTTGCTCTGACTGCCAGAGTGACTGAGGACCCCAGACACGACCTGGCCCACTGCTCCAGGGGTTCAGTAGGAGGTCACAGGGGAAGGAGTACTGACCTCTGCCTGGGGAAAGCTCCCCCAGATATGGCTGGTTCTCCAAGAGGACAGAGTCCCTTCACATGAGCTGATCCCCCCAGGACTTCTGCCACTAGCCCCAGCAGAACACCTGGCATGAGAAAAGGCCCTGCTGTTCTCCGAGACAGACAACCAGGCCTGGCAGGAAGGGAAAGAAGGCGGGAAGGTTTAGAGCAGCCCTGCAGGTTCTGGGAACCCCGTCGGGGTGCGGACCCTCTCCTGCCTGCCTCTAAGGCCCCAGGCGGCTGCCTTCTCCCCACGGGGACTGGGCTCTGTTGTGCCACTTCCTTCCCAGGCCACTTCCTTCCAGGGAAGGAAAATCCACCACCTCCTCACCAAGGCCAGGCCCAGAGGGGCTCATGGGAAGGGAGGGCCACCTTCTGTGTCACCCAGTGGGTGTGATGGTTCTGAGGCTGCCTGTCCATCCCAGGAGGTTGAATTTAGATGGTGAGGGCAGTGACCATCTCCTGACCCAAGCTGGGACACAAGAACTCTAAAACTGGAGGGAAGGAAGGTCCACCTTCCCAAGGGGAAAGGGCTTTTTGGTGAGAGGAGAGCAGAAGAGGAAGAAAGAGGGTCTTGACCCACCCATTTCCCCAGACCTGTTTCTTGCTCCTACACCCCCCATGACCCTAGAGGAATTCAAGACCAGTGAAAGGGAGCCTGCAAAGTCATTTCTGCATGACTCTAGAGTCACCAGCTGCGTGATCCTGCTCCTTGACACCCCCTCCACTCCCGACAACAGTCTTCGGGGGCCCTTCCCCCATCCCGGTTTCTTCTAAGTGGCTGAGTCCAACCCACCCCTCTGCCAGGCTTGCTGCTCCCCTACTCCAGGCATCCAAAAAGGAGCACAAGATCCAGGCACTTCTGCAAATATGTTTAATGCACTTAGATTACACAGAGGAAGAGGGAGCAAGAAGGAAACGACATCTAAGTGAGTCACCCAAAAATTCTTACAAAAGTCCCAGGCTGGCTGCAGCCCCCAGGAACCGAGTCGCAGTCGACATTAGAAACTAATATAAAATTTTACAAAAGTCTGCTCATTGCAGCATTCAGGTACTTGTACAAAAGGAGGGCTCTCTCTACAGGGCTCCTGACTTGTAACAGGGACCCAGGCACCTTACCTGGCACGGAGGACCTGGAAGCCAGAGAGGAAAGACAACTGGATAAAAAAATACAGTCAAGGGAGTTCTCTACTGGTCTGCCCCATAGGGGCACCAACCTTTGGGGTTTTTTTCCCTGCTCTCAACTCAATCTCAAAACCCAGCCCCAAGACCCTGTGTGCATTTTTAAAAATGCTCTAGCCCTTTAGACTCTCCCCAAGGTTTCCTAGTCCCTGCCCTGAAGCCTTTCCTTTGGAAGAGGAAGAGAAGGGCAGGAAGAGGGACCAGGTCCCTGGCCAGACCTGAGACCTTGCATGAGCCACTCTACCCCCGCAGAATGACAGCTGGGGCTGCAGCCCACCTGCAGCCCACACGGGACCTGAGGAGTCCAAGAGTCTGCCATGTGTACGTACGGGGGAGCCCCTTCCTCTCAGAAGCTTGAGCCACAGGGACCTGGAGGGAGGGGGTGGGACTGGGCAAGCCACAAGGAAGCCACGAGGAAGAGGCAGATTTAGGAGGGAGGCTTCTTACCTCCCGGACTTATTATGTCAGGGCTCCCGAAGTGCCGCAGGGAGGGAAGGAAGTGGTACATTTAGTGAGTACCCACTGTATGCCAAGTGCTATGCCAGGCACGCTACGGGGTCGGCCTTACTTGGTCCTCAGTGAGGGTTCCCTCTCACCAGCCAGAAGCTCAGTGGAGAGCCCCCTCCCAGAGAAACCTCTGGAAGGCCTGGTCAGAGATGGTGGATGCCCTGCTACTCCTCTGGAGCCAATGCACTGTAGGGAAAGGAGAGGGAGGCCTTGGAGGTGGATGGCATCATGGGGCAGGAGGGGGCCACAGGCTTCATGGGCTCACTGTCTCAGAGCTCACCGGCTTCCCGCCTGCCTCCCATACTGATGACAAAGCTTAGCTCAGAAAATACCTTCCTCCCCATCAGCCAAAGCAGACAGGCAGAGGCAGGTCCCCAGAAAGAAAGAATTTGTGGAGCGGTGGGCCAGGGTGGCACGGAAAGGAGACAAGCTAATGACGCCTCTCTGGCCATGAAACATTAGATGACAAGAGCTTCAAAGGCAGAGGTGCTGTGGTGGGCAGCGGCCAGAAAATGTCCTTCTGGAAAAGTCCTTGGAGCAGAAGGCACAGCTGCGCCCAACATCAGGTCCAGAGGAGCTTCCATCTTCGTTGGTGGAGGCCTGGAGCCTCTCTCCCCCAGTCTCCCAGGCTGATCCACCTTGAAGCTCTGAGTTTGATGGAGTTAACTGGGTAGCCCTGAGGGTGTGTGCAGAGAAGCGGCCAGGGCCTAGTGGCCCCTTGGAAGTCCAAATCTTGCTCCCTGGAGAGCCTGGCCACTGCCCTCATGACCCCTGGAGGCAGCTCTTTGGCTGAGTCTCTCATCAGAGGCGTCCTGCATGGGCCACCTGGGGCCCTGTTGTAGTGGCCGTGTGTGTGGCGGGTGCAGACGGGGCAGTGCATGGCCCTACGAGGCCTGTGACAGACCAAAGGACTTTGCTTTGGAAAGGCCTGAAATAGCAGTCCCTAGAGTCAGGGGTGAGAGGGCACGAAGGGGCTTGTTGATTCCAGGTCAGAAGTGGGAGACAACCCAAGAGGAACCCCAAATCCACGGGCCAGAGATAGGTCTATTCCTGGGAGGAAGACCATGAGATCTGCAGTAGTGGGGCAAGGGACTGGGGGAGACCAGGATGCAGGAAAAGAGGCATGGGGAATGACATGGAGAACGGGGAATGAAAGACAAGAAACGAATGGACGCAGGGAAGATGAGGGCAGCAGAGTGCGGTATTTGCAAAATCAAAGTGAAGGACATGGTGAGAGGCTGATTTTTCCATTTTTAATATGCCAGAGTCCTGCAGCCTGGAGGCTGAGAGGCCCAGGGGAGGAGGAAATGGGACAGGAGTGGTCAAAGAGCTGGAGACCTAGGCCCTGAGTGGCAGGTGGGGATGGTCTACAAGGTGCTGGGCCTCACCTTCTCTCAGGCAGGCCTGGTCAGGTGGACAAGGCCCAGAAGATGAGGCTGGGGCTACCAAGTCTCTGAGACCCTGGTGGTCCTGGAACTTTGCCAGGGGCCGAGTCCGCTTGAGAACCAGCGGCACCTTCTCCTGGCCCCAGCTGGCTAAACGGGCCGAAGGCTGCATGGGGCCAGAGCTCAGCTCTCCCCCTGCCCCAAGCTCCACCAGGCCCCGCTGGGAAGAAATCAGCCTCTCTGTGAAGCTGGCTCCTCCGGGGTCCTGGGCTGGCAGGCGAACCGAACCCCGGCACCTTCTCTGGTGGTGGCTCAGAGGGAGACAGCCCCAGGCCCTCGTCTGAGAGAATGAGAAAGTTCATCTGGGAATAAAGTTCTGTTTAAAAAACATTATATACACGGCTTCTGGACATCTTTGAAGACCAATAAAATACCATCCGGTTTCGACAAAATAAAATAAGGAGGAAGAAAACCAAACACCATCGGAGGAATTGTTCCGTGGCCTAGCAAAGGCTTCCCACAGCAGAGCTGGGCTGTGCGCGCCGTGGCCACTCCACTCCCTCCTGCTGGACCGGGCAGGGGAGAGATGACAATGAGGCCGGTCTCCACCTAAGGGCACGCCATCGAAGGTCCAGAGTCACATCTCAAACCACGAGTTGCGGCAGCAGCAGGAGGGGCACGTTTGCATTTGCCCGCTCCCAGCCCCGGGGGCTTGGCCGGCTCGGGGGGCGGGGAGGCCCCTGAGCTTCAGGTGAGGCCGTGCGGAGGCTGCACAGCCCTCCTCAGGCATGTCCTTTCATTTGTGGGGATCGCGTGTCCGCAGTCGGTACACTGGGAGTCACCCGGGAGCAGCTGGGCTCTCCCTTGGCCCCTGCAGGGCCCAGCCCAGGCTAGTGCAGCGGACTGTCGAACACCACGTCGGGAAGAATGGAGACTTTGAGCTTCTTTTCGGGCCAGCTGTACTCTTTGGGAAGTTTGAACTGCGGAGGGAGCAAGCACAGAGCCAGAGTGCACACAGTTAGCACCACTCTCGGCCTTCTGTCCCGACTGCCTACAGAGAGCCCAGGGCCCTCACCCGCGTCCCGGCCCCCAGGTGCTGCAGGCAAGAGAGGCCACCGGTTGCCTGGCTTCAATCGCAAATGCTATTCCCAGGTGGGTGGCTGAGGTTAAGCTGCTGGAGTTCGGTGACCCCTTCTTTCCCCTTGCCCTGCCAATAATTAACTGGGGTTGGAGGAGGCATGTTTTCTAACTCTTTCTTGACTGTGCTGACCTCCCTCCAGCTCACTTCCTTGGTTCTGCCTCCGGCCACAAGCATGTAAGGAATCTGCTCCCTGAGGCCCTGGGGCTGGGGGATGGGGGCAGGGTGGGAGGGTGCAGATGCTTCAGGGAAGTGGCTTGAGGTCTGGAACTCTGTGGTCCTGTCCCTGCCATGGCTTCTCTTGCACAGGCTGGTGCAGAAGGACCCCAGAACCTGCCCTCTGTGGCCTTTGCCAAAGGGTCCAAAGGGAAGGAGGCCCTGGCTTGGCCTCAGTGGGAGGAGAGGAGCAGGACAAGTGTGGCTGGAGGTGATTTCTTGGGCCTGGTGCATCCCCACCCTGCTCCCCTCCGTTCAAGCTTGTCTGTCTCTCCGGGTCACCACCGTGAGCACGGCGCCCGTGGCGGCCAACGAGAGCCCAGGCTCTTCCTACCCGAGCCCAGGGATCACTGATTTGCTGACAGTTCTGCGTCTCGGGCTTCTGTCTGGGGTGGGGGAAAGAGGCTGATGGATCTCACTTCCTCTGGCCCACAGCTGGTGTGCTCACTAGATGCTCACTGACTTGAAAACAGGGTCTGCCTTTTATGACTCCTACTGTCCCGGGGCTAGGTGAGAAGTCAGGCCAGGCTGGAAAGGAGGAAAGAACAGGGCCCTCGGCCTGCCTGGAGCTGGGGCTGGAAGTGGCTGGCCCCGTCTCCCTCCCTCTGATGGGAGACTTGTCCGAGCCAGGACCAAAGTGGAGAGTGGAGCTGGCTGTGGGGACAGCCTCTGGACAGAGAACCAAAAAAAAAAAAAAAGTCATTTTTAGTGACCTACTTTCCTGAGCTCCCCCTGGCTCCTGTCCCTCCTGCCTGGACAGTCCCCCTCCCACCTCCTCAACACCCAGGCTCAAAGCTACAGTCTGGCGCCGCACCGCCCCGTGCGACGGGCACCGCCCCGTGCGACGCGGCCTCTCCGGAAGCGCTTCTGGGTAGCTGGCTCTGGGCTGACTCAATAGGAGCCAGGCCTCAGGGACCAGTGACTCGTGGGGGTTGACTGGCTGGCACACACCGGGGACGGGTGGCTTTGGAATGTGTAAATGAGTTAACTTCTCAAGCCACATCCCAGAGAACAGAGGTGACCTCAGGCTCTGAGGAGTTGCTGTCCACCTGGAGACCTGGACAGGACAGGCTCACCCTGTGGGCTCTCTTCCACCTGGTGGGTGATGGAGGCCACCATGTCCCGGCTGATGTGGCCCTGGAAGCCCCGGCAACTGTTCGCTCCAGGCCTGGCTGGAAGCTAGCTCCTACGTGGCCTCCCTCTGGCTTGAAAGGCTGGCCCCTGAGAGCTGAAGGAGCTCTCCCCCAAACACGCTTCCCGGCAGAAAGGGCAATGGAAGGGTCTGTCCGTCTCTGCCACAGGCAGGGGAGGGCCCGAAAGAGCTCTCCAGAGGCCTGGCTAGGTTGCTAATGTTCCACTAACCTATGGGGCATTGAGGCCAGGAAGGCTCAGATCCCACTGGGGTGCTGCTTAGTAGGAGGCCGGGGGAGGGGAAGGGACTTTCCAGGATGAGGTAAGTCCCTGCAAATGAGGATGCCAGGAACAAGGAAGAAAAACAAAGGGGATTATGGGCTCCATTCCTGTACCCCAGATGAGTAGCCAAGAAAGGCACAAGCTCCCACCTGGCCGGCCAGGGTCTCAGGCTGGAAGGGGCAGACCAAGAGGGGAGAGCTCCTGGCTGGAGAAGCGAGGAAGGAGGCCGGCTCCTGGGTGGCCTGAGGCAAGAGCAGGAGTCCCTCACTGCCACCAGAACTCCCCAGTGGAATATTCTCTGGCAGCGGGTGTGGGCTTTCTGTTCGGAACCTGCCAGGGAACAGCAGGGGCTGGGGAAGAACTACTAGCCCAAAGGCCCTGGCTGCCCCGGCAGTGAGCTTCTTGGGAGCTGCCGATTCAGACAACTGGCTGGGTGTCCTTATGATGGCTGGGGTGGGGGGGCCAGAAATGAAGCTGCTTCACATCTGCAGGGGCTCCTCTCCAGCCCATCCCCACACCTCGGAGACTGACAGACCGAAAGACACACATGGGCTCCTGGAGACTGGAAGCCGCTGTTAGAATGAAACAGGCTTACTTCCTCTGGAGAAGTCAAATCTTCTAAGTCCTCCAACATTTTCTCTACAAACTCTTCAGTCAACAGAATCTGGGAAGAAGGCACAAGACAAGCGTTTATTATTATTTTTTAATATATGGTCTTTTTGCCAACTGCCAAGCCATGGATCTTTCTTCTAGCCACGGAGGAGCTGTGAGCCTGTTCTAGGGACAGATGGAAGTGCTGGAAGCCTATCTCAGACTGGCGTTCTCCCCCAACCCCCAACCTGCCTGCAATCCCGCAGGGACCAGGGCAGGGAAGGAAGGGTGTCAGAGGACGATGGGGAAGCAAGGTGGGGATATCTGGAGAGAATGTAGTGCTGGTCCCCAGAAGGGATACGGGCTGGGCAGTCTGGGCCTCCGACACGCTGTAGTGCAATGGAGGGGCAGGGAGAAGTGGGCGGCTGGGCGAGAGTGATCGCCAACATGCCCCGTGCCCAGCCGGGCTCCCAAGTTCCCCCTCACTCCCGACTTGGTAGGACAAAAGGAATCTGTTTGGATTTGGAATACGGGCCTTGTCTGGAATCTGGAAATGCCCCAGAAGGTACATCCAAGAATGTATGAGCTGGAGAATTTGGAGACTGTGCACCACCCTCTCTCATTTTACAGATGGAAAGGGGGCTCTCAAGTCCCCTTTCCATCTGCAGTATCCACAGTTTCTCAAGCTGGAAGCTCCCAAACCCTTGCCCTGCTGACCTCATTCAGCCACTGAGTTCTTCACAACTTCCTCTGAGAAACCTCTTCTCCAGATCACCTCCTGGCTGTCCCACTTCACTGTTCTAGTCTGATGCCTTGTCACTTCATGCTTTGATGTCTAGGACAGCCTGGCCCCACTATTCAGCTGGCACAAGCCCTACCCTCACAGGCCTTCCTCAACCTGATAGGCCATTTTCCCAACTGGCTCCTCTGCTCAGGCTCGCTCTGCGGAGTCAGGACAAGCTCACACCAGGCCTGCACCACACCGGGCCCAGGCTGAGGGTGTCTTTCCTCTTCCCAATCTGACCCGTTTCCTCCACCCTTCTCCTCCCTGTGCTGACCCGTGGGGCTTCCTGGCCTTGGCACAAGACCCTTCTATACACCCCCAGGCTGTGGCTCCACCTGCCCCTGCTTTGCCTCTTCCAGCAAACTTTGAATGCCCCAGGAGAGGCACAGAGGAAGACAGACAATGGGGTGAAGACCAAGGTGAATGACTCTGCTGAGGGAAACCCCTCTAGAAGGATGGGGATCAAGAACTTGAGAAAATACTCCTCAGGTTTCCCCTGGGAGTTGTCCACTCCGATAAGTGGAGTATGTGTGTGTGTGTGTGTGTGTGTGTGTATATACACATATATCGGAATATATATATATATATATATATACATATATATATATCTGGAATATAGTCAGCTTGTGAGATGAAGTGAAATGGCACGGGAGAGCAGAAGAGCAGCAAGTGGGGTCGCTGGGGACCACATGGGATGGAGGACTCCAAAGGAAGGAAGTTGATGGGGTGGAGGCGGGAGCAAGGAATGAGAAGCCCGGGTGAGCAAACCACCACCATACCAGGCCCTGTGCTGACTGCTCATGTATCTTATCTCCTTGAGTCTCCTCCGAGATGAGGAAACTGAGGCACAGACAGGTTATGTAATACGCCCAGTGTCACATGGCTTGTGAGCGGCTGAGATAAGACCATGTCCCAGACCTATCTGGACTCTAGAGTAGTGCCTGAAGTGCAGCCTCCACACCCAGGGCTCTTCCTGCCACAGCACTGACGCCTTTATTCACTCTTCCGCTCATCTGCCCACCAATCTACCGAATTCCACGGCATTCCCTAGGTGCCTCTGCTAGGCCCGGCCCTGGGTGGGGCCCCAGGGACACAGGCATGAAAGCGGTCCATGCTCTACCTGGACACGCATCCTCTCTTGGTTGACAGGGAGCCAAAGGACGTCTCCTTTCCAGGCTGCAAGCCCACAGTCAGCAACAAAATAGCTCTGACCACTGGCCCCCATCTCACCCAAGTTTTTTTCTGTTTGAGGAGCTCAGGCCTCCAGTGAGGACAGAGACAAGATTTAGACAGGCAGGGCGCCTGGGTGGCTCAGTTGATTGGGCGGCTGCCTTCGGCTCAGGTCATGATCCTGGAGTCCCTGGATCGAGTCCCGCATCAGGCTCCCTGCTCGGCAGGGAGTCTGCTTCTCCCTCTGACCCTCCCCCCTCTCATGTGCTCTCTCTCATTCTCTCTCTCTCAAGTAAATAAATAAAATCTTTAAAAAAAAAAAAAAAAAAAGATTTAGACAGGCAAAGTCAGTCTAGGGAAATGCCCACCCGAGGCGGCCCCCTCCAGCCCCCATTCTTCCTCCAAGTGCCCCCAGGTGGGACTGGGTGATCCTTCTCCCAGACTCCAGTGACTCTTTCCCCATCATACCCCGGTCTTCCCACTGCCAGAGCCCTGGCTCCTCCTCTTATCCCAGGGATCCCCCCCTCCCCCGCCCCGCACAGTCCAGACTTTCCCTACCAGTTATCACCAGTCGGCTTCAGTAGCACAAAAGTCACATTCATATTTTTGGCATTTCCGGGGCTCGTGGCCATCTCTGCAAATGCTAGCACAAACACAAGCATACCTAAAACCCAATTATATTACAGTGGCTCCAGGCCGGGCCAGGCTGCGCTGATTTCTAACCCACAAATAATTCGGAGGGAGGGACTTGCTGCCAGGAAGGTAAATAGGCCTGGGACTGTAGCTCCGGGGCTGAGGTGGAGGGGAGGGTTCACAGGGTCTGCGACCACCCAGTGAGACACCGAAGCGCTGTTTTTCAACAAGGGGCAAGACAACCCCACTAACGCTGAGCTCAGCCCCAAGCCAGTTCCTCTGACAAAGGTCTGGGATAGGTGGTGGAGAGAGGGTGCGTTATGGTGACTGTCAGCAGAACCGCACCAAGCTAGCGCGCCATCTGGGTGTGGACTCGTTTTATACTCAGCTGGGGGAGAGGATGGCAAGACCAGTAAAGGGGACAAACCCTGGTGGCGCCTCAATTTTCACTTTTGGTGATTTGCTGGTTCCTGCTGGAAACTTCACATTATTTTAAAAGAATTAAACAGAGAAAATTATACACAAGATCTGCATGATATTAAGGGTGACATTCCCTGCAAAGAAACACGACAGACTGTCATAGCTCCAGGCATCTAATTTAATTTCCTTTGGGAGTTAAACCTTAGAAGCTTGGATTGAACAAACAGGCCCTGTTCTTTGTATATTTCAGACCTGGAGCTGAGAATGTGAACAGATCTTATCAACAGGACACTGGAGATAGACAACTGTGACGGAGCGGCTCCTGGGCGCTCTCCTGAGCAACAGACGCGCCGTTGTGATGCAACTGTGGGAAAAGCCGGTGCCGTCTGGGGCTTGAGGCGCTGGAAGCTCACTGGGTCCCCACGGGGCTGCCTGGCTCTGCCACAAATAATAACAGGAGGGTTACGATGCCAGTAGTAACGGTGACACCACCTCCAGCCGAAGCAGCGCCTCCCCCAGGCGCCGGGCACTGGGTGAAGGGCTTGAGCGGTACCATTTCACTGAGCCCTCCTGGCGGGCCTGCAGAGGAGGTAACTATCACCCCCATTTTGCAGACGAGCAGGTGTTGAGAGGAGATAAGGCTCCTGGACTTTAGAACAGTGATCTGACCTCACTATGGTAGAGGATACGCTTTTCCTCGGGTCTGGGGAAAACACCCCAATTCTAGAAGCCATGTATACTCAGGGCTAACTCTTCTCTCTCTTCTGTTGGGGGAGGTGAAGGTGACTTTGGCTTCTACCAATGGCCTGGAAGACCAGCCATCCCAACCCCCGCCAGCCACACATTTTTCCTCAAGAGGAACAATCTGCTCAGCTTAAGAGGGCTGGAACCCTGAGCATCAGACACCCAGCAGCTCAAAAACCAAGATGGCCAATTGGAAAGGAAGGCAAATCATGCCCAAAGATGGTGTCCAAGTGGGAACAGCGAGGCACATGCCCAGGCCAGCTTAGTGAATGCATACATAAGGCAACAGTTACTCTAGCCCAGAAAACAGCAACAGAAATAACTAATAATACGGAAAATGACAAGTGCACTCAGTAATGTCTGCACTCACCAAGAGCTGGGCATCAAACGCTTATGTTTGTGCACAAGCAGCCCTTGGAGGGAGGAGGCTCTCTAGTGAGCAGCTAACTCCCCTGGGAAGCTTTTGAAACTATGGAGATGCCATCCAGACCTTCTGAATCCGAGTACTCTGCATTTTTGAGGCATCCCAGGAGATCATGGGGTGGGGAATACTCAGGCTCACACAGGGGGATGGGGTTTGGGCACAGGCTTAACCAACAGGGGTGAGTCAGTGGCTGCAGCTTCACCACCATCTAACTGGCCAAGCTGTGAGGGGAACAGTGGCCCCCTGCTCCCCACCCCTAACCTCCACTCTTGGTCAGAGGGTGGCTTGGAATCCAGACCAGCAGCCTTTTCCAAGGTGCTCACACCAGGTGCCTTAGGGACAACCTGGTTGGTGGGTGATTGGAGGGGGGGGGGGTTGTCAACAATCTCCCAATTCCCCAGGCCCCAGCAGGTTCCGGAAGGAACCCGAAAAGTGATCTTTCGGGATGCCTGCCCTGGGCAGGTTCTGCTGTGCTGAGGGCAGGAGCCTGCTGCGGACCTGACTCCAATGTCTGTGGTGGGTGCTATTTCTGAGTCTGCAAATGGCGCTGACAATGCCCCCTCCTCCCCCTCGATATGACAATCCACACTTTGTCCGGGGCCCTGTTTGCCCTTCATGTTGACACGTTGTTCTTGCTTCTCGACAAGTCTGGCTTTCTTTTTCCTTCTCTTTCCTTCTTTCAGAGGCGGAAATGTGTTGTTTATAGGGTGGGGCCTGTAAAGGGGCTGCTCTGGCACCCACGATGGCCAAGGAGGGGGCAGGACGAGGATGCAGTCCGGTCTGTGTCCCCCCAACTCCAACAGGCCAGCCGAAAGCCAGAAAACAGCTTGGAGACCCCCCAGGCTTGGGGGCAGAGGTGTGCGGGGCACACACTCATTTCCTGTTCTCAGTGGGTGGTGAGAAGTTGGCTTTGGTGGCCAGGAGCAGGCTCAGACTCCTGCTGCTCTGGTTGCTGGCTGGTGAGGGCACAGCGGGCCATCATGGTCTTCTCCCCAGGCACAGTGGGGGGATTTAAACCCTAACTGGGTGCACCCCCGGACAGTGAGGCCCCGTGACAGCCCAAGCGAAGGTCTCCGGGGAGAACAGTTGTGGCCAGCCCCCCAGCGGAAGGAGAAGCCGTAGAGGCACTGCAGAGGGACTGCTCAGGGCCTGGGCCCGGGACTGCCAAGTGTCTTCCACACAACATCCAAATGGGTGGATGGGGACAGGAGAAGGCGGGGACTTGTCCAGAGGACAGTGGTGAGTCAGCCACTGGGCTAGGATGAGAGCCCAGCAGTGATTCCCAAACTTGGCCTGGAGTGGTGAGCCCACTCGGAACAGCAGCTGGGCATCTTCTCCCAAGCCCGAAGCCTCCCATCAGGGCTGGGTGGGGAATGGCTGGGAAGGGGGGGGGGGCGCCACCTGGCGAGCTGTCAGACACCACACAGCTGAGAAAGCATTGCAGGGCTTAAAAAAATATTCTCATATTTGGTGATGTGACCCCCACGTGACCTCTAGGGCCGACTTCTCCCACTTCAGATCAACCCTGGCTGGGGACCGATGAACGGATGAACGACTCAGCTCTGGGCTGGGCTAACGACTCAGCTCTGGGCTGGGCTCCTGCTCAGAAGACTAACAGCCCGGTGTTGACAGACTCAAGGGAGAGAGGCTTGTTAAAGCTACCGGGATGTGGAATGCTGGGGGAAGGTGTGCAAGAGAGGATGGCTGGCAGGCCTCCCCCAGGATCTGAAGACCCTCCTGCAAAGCTCTGGAGTTGGCTGACAGGCTTTACAATCTCCATGAGGACGAGGACGGAAACAGCAGATGGTAGGGCAGATGGAATCAAGGTGTTGACCTCCGGAGACTGCGAAGCCTATAGAATTGGAGCAGGATCCCTGCCTCCCCAGCTCCTCCAGGAGGCAGGGAGGGTCCACTGAGCTTACCCTGGAGCTGCAGACGGCCCTGCCTTTCTGTGTGCTGGGGCCTGGATTTCTCTGGGGCTGGAAAGATGGGGGGAGGGGAGGGGCAGGACCAGGAGAAGGTGGGTGTGTGTGGGGCCACTCCACACACTCCAGTGAGGTCCCAGATTCCCTCACCTTCTCCTTTGTCACTCTTCTCTCATGCGGGGTGTCTTTGCCGTGCCTTTTCCCCAAGAGATAACAGGCCTGGGCTGGTAGCCAGAACAAGGTGCCAAGGCTGGGATCGAGGGCTTCCAAAGCTGGTGAGGCTGATGTAAGAAAGTCATCCCAGCCCCTCCCCATTCAGCTGGGATCAACAGGGAGCATTCAAGTAGCAGCCAAGAAAACAGAAGTCAAGCTCTTCACATTCTTGGGCCTGCTGTATTCAGCTCCTTCCTACTCCTCTGTCCCCAACAGGTGTGGTACACAGGGCCCAAGGAGATACCCTTGATCCTGGGAATATGAGCAAGAGATTCTTGTGGGGGTAGGAGGGAGGTCAGTCCCCTCCATGTTGGGGGACTGCCTCCAGAGGGGCCTGGGCCCTTGTTGGTCCAGTGGAGTGGCCCCTCCTTGGTGATGAGCCTAACCCCAGGCCTCCAAGAGGTCCTGTAGACTCCTGGGAGACAAGCAGCCCCAGAGGGAGCCCTAGAGGCCCACAAGTAATTACAAGCCCAGGTTCCCACAAGCTAGGGAGCTGCCTGTGACCACAGTGGCAAGACCCTAAAGGGGAAGATGGGCTGGCAGTCAGAAGCAGAAAATGCTGACTGCTCTGGGGGCAAGGGAGGAGGGCTGCTGTGGGTGTTGGCTCCATGGCTGAGGAGGGTTTCCCAGGGCTCCTTGGAAAGGGCCTGAGAAACCCCTCGGTGAGTGAGGGTGCATGCTTGGGGGAGTGGGGCCCCAGCGAGCCTTCCTGGGAGCTCCCCTGTGAGCTGGCCCGTGGTGGACCACACTAATGAGCCCATAACACAGGCCTTTGATTAAGCAGCTCCCAGCACAGCAACTTTATTGAAACATGCCGAGGCCAGCGGCTGGTTCCCACCGCTCGGGTTCCCCTGGCAACAGCGCAAGGGAGGGGCCCTGCCCAGTGCTTCAGCAGCCTGAGGGGCTGCCCAAGGGTGCGGGAGTGGGCCTGGGAGCACAACACCAGTGGCCCTGGATAAGGGGCTCTGGGACTGGGGTTGGATTCAGAACTCTGGGGGCACGGAGGGGCAACATGACATCTGCTGAGTTCTCTGGGGGCCAGGGCTCCTGGGCTGCTGAGAATAGAGATGGTGACCACCCCCTCCTCAGGGTAGGAAGGTGTTCCAAGGATGGCAAGACTCCAAGGATAGGTTCAGCGGTGAAGATATAAGATGTAACGGGGGGGGGGATTTCTTCTTGAGTTTGGGGAGACCCTGGTCCCTACTTTCCCAAGAACATGTGCTTGAACCTTCAATACACATAAATGCTATCTGAGGACACTTCTGAGACCTGTGAGCACAGTCACCTACTGGGAATGATGACCTGGGAACTCTCGACTCTCAGGGAATGCTGGGTTCTCCCGCTGGGTGCCCACCTTCCCCTTCCTTGCCAGCTCTGCCCAGGTAACAGGCAGCCCTCTGCTCTACACAGAGGCAGCCTGGCCTTCCTGGGACATAGCTGGGGCTGGTGGGGAGGCCCTTTCCACTTGTGTGGGGCTAGTTTCAAACATTACAGTAACTACCAACACCACATGGACAGAAATCTAATGTTACCAAGTGGGACTTTTAAAACGTATTTATAACTTTATGGTTCAAAGTAATTTTGTTATGAAACAATGTAATAACAACAGTGGAAAAAGGCAAGATAATTTATGGAACACAATATTCCTAAAGCACTAGCTTCCATTTCTACCTCACTCGTCTGAGGAGTGTGGTTGGTGTCCTTTGTTTGCTGTTTCTTTTAATTAAGGGTTAGTATTTGGCGGGGGGGGGGGGGGGGGCCTGAAGGAGGAGAAATTCAGCTGCAAGCTCTCTCTCTCTCTCTCACACACACACATACACGCCCACATTACCAGTAAGTATGCTTCACAGACCCCCCAGACTGAGTTAAACCCACAAAACCAGCATAATTCCCTTCCCCTCTACTATAACTACCCCTCCACACACCACAAACAAGGCACAGTCAATTTCTGGATTAGGGTCAGATCCCCTTTCTTGATACTCCTGAGAGAGGTTAAGGTAGAGTGTTCTTCCTCTCACACCTCCAACAAACAAAGAAAAAAGGATGTCGTTCCCCTAATACATCTGGGAGAGCGCCGGACCGGCCAAGTACCCGTTGGAGACCTGGGACAGGGTGGGGGCTGGAAGGAGGCCTGTGGCTCTCAGGCCCGAGCACCCCACTTGGCAGCGGCTGTGAAGCTGTGCTCCAGCCAGAAGAGCAAAGGAAGGACAAAGTGTTCTGGACAAGCCAGCAGGTTTCTGTGCAGAAAAGCTGGGTTTCCATTAGGAGGAATCGGAGAGCGATTAGATGAAGGGAGTGGGGAGGCTGTCTGCTGAAGCCTGCCCATCCCAGCCCCAGTCTAGGCCCACATGTCCATTTTCTAGGAATTCTGGTGGGATTTCCACAGAGCCGCTTGAGTGGCTTCCATCCTTCCTCCTACCCTGTTGCACCCTCGGTTTCCTGGCCTTTGGTTTACCCAGGGTGCAGAAAGTCTCACATCTCTCAAATCTGGATTTCCATGGCAAACCAGTGGCCAGGGCCTAGAGAGTTATCCCTGGTGTCTCAGGTGATGGGGAGAGAGGCCGGGAAGTGCTCCTAGAGTTGATGGGATAGGCAACAGCATCCACACTCCACATGGCTTCCCATAACCAGCCCCTCTGGAAGGGAGCCACCAAGAGCTGCCAAGGGAGGAGAGGGAGGAGGCGGGTGGGGGAAGAGCCCACGGAAAGAAGGTAGGGACAAGAAAATGAGCCTTCTCACTTGTAACCAGGGTCCATGGGCTGCGTAAGGGTGCTCCTCAGTGGCAAAGGCGCCTTCCACTCCCGTGGAAACGAATGTGATGGCCATGTCACCCGTGATACTTTTATATGTAAAGTGCCGTCCATGCAGGAGCCTGCCCCTGGGGGTGGGAACACAGAGACCGTGAGCAGTAGGCCTGGCCAAGGGACAGGGTGCCTGGCAAATGCCCTCCTGCCTGCCCACCTACCCACCAACAGGGGACTGTAACCAAACATGTTCATTTCAGCCCCTTCCGAGAGAAGCCTCTCCCAAGTTCTCAACTGTCACTGCTCCAAAGTGCTCAAAGCTACCAGAGACATTAGATCAGCATTCAAAGGGCCTGCGGGGGGGAGTGGAGGACACCTCCTTTGTGTCCTGGTGAGGAAACTGAGGCCAGAGAGGGCAGTTAGCGACGTGCCCAAGGTCATGCCCAGAACTAAGAGCAGGGTCATGTCCCTTCTGTTTCAAGGGCAGAGGTGAAGTAGTACCTAAACAAATTTGCCAAGCCCCTGGGAGGATGGCATAGTGCCTTCACAGCACAACCCCTGTGTCCACGGGAGAGTCTTCCACCTGCTCATGGGCTCTCCCACAGGATTAAAACGGCTAGCCCCAAGGCCACAAGCATACCTCCAAACAGACAAATCAACAACAACAACAATAATAATAAAGGCTGACGCCAAATGGGGTCACTCTGAGGGAGCCAAAAGAAGTTACTGTTAATCCCCAGTCTGGAAATACACCTGGGGGAAGGGCAGGCAGGGACAACCAGTGAGGCAGAGATGCCAGTCAGCAAAGGAAGCCCAGCCTGCCCTTTGCTTTCCCAGGCTGCCTCAGATTAACCCTTCACCAGTCTGAAGGTCCTGAGCTTGAGCCAGAGAGGGAGTTGGGGAGGAAATGGCTGGGGTCCTGGTGGGGGGGGCCTTGCCAGCCCCTGTTCATTCTGACCACTTGCTATCTTTGCCCTGCTGCCCAGGGTGGCTGGCCAAGGCTGGTTAGCATCCAAACTCCTTTCTCAGGCTCTGGGGACAGTGGGGAGGGACCAAACCAGGGCAACCCCCTTCTTCCTTGTCACTGTTGTCTGAGTTGAGAGTTATTCTGGTCACCTCCCTGCTATAAAAGTGAGGGTGGAAACCCCAAGGGCTCTGCAAGAAGCCAGCTGAGCAGATTCAGCCCAGGGCAGCATCCCCAAGCAGAGCGCTGAATTCTGGCCACAGGGCTGGGTTTCTGGCACTGTGGACAGCAGCGGAAAGGACACAGCTGGGCTTCTCGGTCCCTCAAGGAGTCTGTTGTGCTGGCCACTGGGTTTGGAGAACTGAGTGTTTTGCATGGGAAAAGCAACAAGCGGAAGAAAATAGAGTCCAACCCCCCAGAGCCTCTGCCCTGCTACCCAGCGCGACTGACTCTGGGCTTGTGGGATGGCAGGGGTGTCTGAGTTTGCCAGGCGGCTGAACCTTCCTAAGGGAGCGGGGCTGAGGGACACCTCTCTGGACAAAGGAGTGTCCTTCAGCCCAGTGGGGGCTACAGGCTGGCTCGGAGTCCACAGGCCCCCTCCCCCACGCCCAAGAGGGCACTGCCTGACGGGCTCTCCTCTCTCCCGGGGGCCCCGACTCCGCCCAGGTGTGGGGGAGAAGGCAAGCATAGGCCTGGTGGCTCCCTGAGGACAAGCCGTGTGCCGTGGGGCTCACCTTAGGCAGAGGGGAATGAGAGCCCCTGACTCCTGGTTGAATTTCAGATGCACACTCTCCAGCTGTCGTGTGCGGACCAGCTCGTGGGGAATGACGGCCGTGGAGCTGTCGCTTTCCAGGCTGTCTTTGCGGCTCCTGCAAGGCAAGCACAGGAGGTTCAGCACAAGGTAAACACCACGGGGAGGAGCAAGACGGGAGTCTGTCAGGCTGGCCTCCTGAATAACGACAATGACGGTGACTGACGACAGTGACAATAGCAGCCACCATTCACCGTGTGCTCGCCGAACGCCAGCTGCTGGGCAAAGCACTTCTCATGGACGACTCCTCTCCACATCCCCATGCAGTAGGTACTACTCCAGGTACTGTTACGTCCCTCTTATGGATAAGGAATTGGGGAGCAGAGAGGTTAAGTAACTTGTCCACATCACCCTGTTGGGGAGTATGGAGCTGGGATTTGATCGCAGTTAGATCGGGTTCTAAAGCCTCATCTTTGGCCAACACACCATATAAAAGTTTATGTCACAGTGGCTTGGTCTTCCCTACATAGCAGCAAGAACATCTGGGAGCCCTTCTTCCCCTGCCCTGGAGCCTCAGGTCCCAAGTTCCCCAAAGCTGGAGTGCTAGAGTCCCAGGAGGTGCGGCTCCAAGAGCTTCCTTCCAGCTGAAAAGGCTGTGACTTTCTGCAGGCTCTGAGCATGCACGCTCCCGCTAACGGCCAGGAGCTGCCGTGACATACACATCCTTCATCTGACCAGGAAATGATACAATCCTCGGCGAGGGGGCGGAAACCAGACTCTCAGGAGTCAGACTAGTGGGCCTGGCTGGGCAGCAGAACCAGGCCACCATCCTGCTGGGTTTTGAGGCCCCAGGAGCCCTGTTCCAGATTCCTCCTGACTGTGGCCTTGGCCACAGTGAGCTGTCACTGCTGCCTCATGCTCCCTCCTATCCTGCTTCCCACCAACAGCTCATCCCACAGCTGGGCCATGGGGTCCCTTTGCAATCTAAGATATGCTCTTTCAAATTCAGCTGCCCCCACTGACAGCCTCTCAAATCTGCCTCAGCCGGAAATGAAGGTTACCCACTGATCCTATTCAAAAGGCCGGATCCTGGTTTGGGCTGTGAATCTCAGAACAATTCCCCAAGTGTCCATCAAAATACTGGGTGAGAAGCTCTAGTTATTTATCATTCAAGAGGCAGGAGCCATCCAGGATGTCAGGGCTCACAGTCAGACAGCCAGGGAGGGGCAGGCCCAACATCCTCCCATGCTGGGGGGCTGAGTGCTGGGGCCTGTGGCCAATGAGGCACCCCAACAGGCAGAGAACCTCCCCAGAGGGCAGGTGTGGGGTCAGCAGGCAAAAGGATGGAGGGTGGCATCGGACAGCCCAGGGCCCCGCCGAGGCCGAGGTAATGGGGACCATTCCTACCAGCTGTGTGGCTCTACCCCAGATGTAACAGCTCTTTCACAAAGTGGTGTCTTCCTCTGGTTTCCCAAAGCGAATTCTGAAACCGCCCTTTGCCCCAGCTTCTCCTTTGACAGACCCTTTCACAAGACCTGCGAAGGAGACAAATGCTATGGCCAAGAGGGTCACGGAAGTTCAAGACTGGAAGGAAACTCTGAGGTGGTTTAATCTACTTCTTCCCTTTACAAAGGGGAGCCCGTGATGGGTCCAAGGCCACAGAGCTGGTCTGTGGCAGGCCAGCGTGGGAGCCGGGGACCTCTGACTAGACCTCCGTCCCTTACACTCCGGCTGCTAGGCCTCCCTTCTGAGGAGGGCAACACCGACCAGCAGCTCTCAGTGGGTGCCCTCAGGGCCCAGACAGGAGCAAAACTCAGGATGCTGACAGCAGCCCTTCTCTGCTCCAGAGCACGGAGTCGGCAGACTCACTGGCTGAGTCCTCACAGTGAGCACCCCATGTATATTCTATGGTTAATCCTTCTCTCCCAGGTGAGGAAAGGGAGGCTCAGAGAGGTGAGGTGGCAAGCCTGAGGTCAGAGTGAGTCTAAGGGGAAGAGCCAGTCACCTCCCCGTGCCATCTCTGACAACAGCCCGCACAGGGACCCGCCACCATGTGCCCGAAGGGGCCTGCAGCCAGGCTGCGGGGCGGGGCCTCGGAGCCCGTGGGGCCCACAAGAGGATGGCTGCATCTCGGGCATCAGCAAAAATGCTGATGAATAGCAACTGGGGTGAGGGTGGGGGGCTGGGAGAGAAGAATCAACAGCACACAGGGCTAGAGACATCTCACGCTGGAGGGAAAAATAAATTGTTGAAAGTCAGCTAAAGTCACCTTGGTAACTGCTACAACACACTCACCCAGAACGAGGACATCAAACCCAACTGCAAACAGCTTTAAAGAAATGGAAAAGAACTTAATCATCTGAAGAATTAATGTGACAAGTGCCCACATTTACACCTCCCACCAACCTTCAATCATTTGAAAACGTACTTTAATCTTTTAAGAGAAAAAAAAATTGCAAAATGCTAGATCTGCAATCCTGGAGCTTGGGTATTTCCGGCATGCTGCTTCAATGGAAACAAGGCTGCTACACACACACACACACACACACACATGCGCGCGCGCGCGCGCACACACACACACACACACACGCACGCACGAGCCCAGCTTTCTGCTGATTTGTTTTTTCTGGACATCGATGCAGAAGCATGAATTATTTGTGTGGGCTGGACGAGGTATTAAATCTGCAGCCGACACAGGTTTGCAATGTTTTGCATGGTTGTCAGCTTAATCTTAGTCATAAAAAAATAAGTACTGTGCTCGCCAGCGTGGCCTAATTTTTCAGCTGGGCTGTTTTCTCCCCGAGTTCCCAGTGGAGGAGAAGGCAGAGCTTCAGGGGGCTGGAAGGGAGAAGGGCTCCCAGGGAAGCAGGCCCTACACCCACTGGGGACTGCCAGGGATACGGGGCCGGGGAAGGAAGGATGAGCTATTGCTCCAGGCGGCAGAACGGCTAAACGCAGGTTCTGGGTTTGACTCCCGCATGAGCTCAGGCAAATGACTTACCCTCTCTCTAAGCATCAGTATCTTCTTGATGGGAATAGATAATAATACCCTACTGTTATAAGGATTAAACCAGATGACCCACGTGAAGCATCTAACGGTGCCTGGGGATGTAGTAGGTGCTCAAAATATATCTGGAATGCGTTAACAGGATGTTAGGTGGCTGCCTCTAGAAGTCGATCTGCTCTTGCAAGAATGTTGATAGCTTAATAGGGAATTATTTGCCTTTACCGACTGCCTCTGGCCAAGTCAGTCCCCACTTCTGAGCAAAGGTCCTTGCCCTGAGCTTGGGAGACAGGACTTCTGAGATGGGGCCTGAAGGGCTCCTGACTCCCTGCACAGATACTATGGGCCCTGGTCAACCACTGGGCCTCTGGGAAGGCACGACTGCAGGCCAACAAAAACCCCTGAGGCTTTTGTTCTGCTGAGGGAGGTTCTGGCAGGGCCGTCTTCCCTCTACAGAGCACAATGGTCTTCTTGCAATTCTCGTCTGCTGAACCTCAAGCTGCCCAGAGTGGTTTAATCCCTCCTCCCATGACAGCCTTTCAACTCCCTGAGACTGCTCTCACAGACCATCATCAGTTTCTCTTTTCCAGTATCCGTGGCCCCACCTTTCAAATATATTCCTAGGACATGGTTCTGAAATCTTCCAGCCATCCAAGTCACTCCCGCTTGCGTTTACTCTAGCTGGTGAAAGCCAGAGTGTCAGGTCCAGAAGTGAAGTGTTGTGTGTGTAAATAAATACAGCATGTGGTCTAATCAGTGCAGCTCAAAGAGGGACTATGAGCTTTCTTATTTGGGAAACCTTATTTCTATTAAAACTGTCATCGAATTGTCTATTCTTTGTAACCCCGTCATACTACCAATTCTAACAGCACACTCTCTGTCAACAACATGTCCCTCAGGTTCTCTCCCATGGCCTGCACTTGGACCTCTTCTCCCCCATCTTGTATGTACTGGGGATTCACTGGAGCTGAGAGCCCAGCTCTGCATTATCTGGCTACTGTTTGAGGCAGTCCAGGTATTTCTGAAACCTGGCGCAGGCATCCATCATACCGGCATTCCCCCCCTGACTTCATATCCCTGACAAAACTGTTAAGCTTACCATCAACGTTCTCATCCCAGGCTTTGATTAAACAGTGAACAGGGTAGGGCCAGGCAGACAGGCTGACAGACTGACATCATTACTCTTTGGGTATGCTCATCCAACCAGTTATAAATCAACCCAAACATCCCATCACCAAGCCCTTCACCTTCCTGGATGCTCTGTGGACATGTCTCTGTCTTGCCAACAATGATGTCAGAAGACATTCTGAAAATGTCTTGCTAAACCCTAGAGAAGGTCTATAGCACCTCCTTTGTCTACCAGGTTGAAATAGGTAACTTTTTTTTTTTAAGGTAAATTTTTTAAGAAGTTTTTATTTATTCATTTAAGTAATCTCTACACCCAATGTGGGCCTCGAACTCACGACCCCAAGATCAAGAGTCTCATGCTCCTCCAACTAAGCCAGTTAGGTGACCTGGTAACTATTTCTAAAAATAGATGAGAATGGTCTGGCAGGCCTGATTCTTCGTGAATCCATGCTGACTCTCAGGGCTCACTGTTCCTCTTAAAACAGTGTTCACAGCCTGCCTGCTGAATAATCTAGTCCAGAATTTTCCCTGAGAGTTGACACCATGCTCACTAGTTTGGACAGTGCAAGATGGTTTTTGCATTTTGAAACTTTTGAGTGCTTTCAGTCTGCCAACACCTCTCTTGTAATTAGTCCCTCGAAGATTATGGACACCAGCTTCATAAATCTCATTTGCCAACTCTCTGGGTGTTCTGGGGCACAATACATGTGGACCAGGTGACCTGATCCATGAAGTCATAGCTTCAGTCTTCTCATCAATGCCTGTATGACTCTTCCTACTCTGATAACCATCCTTTTTGAGATGGAAGCATAACAGAACTTGGGTAAATCTTGCTTTCTCTCGGTCACTCAAGCAAAGTTACTCTGTCCAAACAATGGGGCCCATGTTTTCTTCTTGTTGTTCCAAACAGAAGTACAAAAAATAAAGTCTTTTTTGCTGGTCATAGCATTTTTTTGCAAGACTCAGTTCTTCTTGAGTTTCAGCTTTTCTTGATCCTGTTCCTTCATAGTCTGTGCTGATATAACACACTTTTCCTTCCAGATTTTGTTCAAATTCTTCAAGAAGTCTGAGTTATGTAAAAGATTCTCTACATACCTATACTGGTCCCTGGAGTTATTTACACCTCGTTTTAGTTTCCAGGGGACTGGTCACAATAATGATACTAAGAGGTGCCTTTTACTGAGTGTAGACTCTGGTGCCAGCTCTTCTGCTAAACCCTTTCAATACTTTGCTTCCTTTCATTTTCATGGCAACTCTACCAAGAGGTATTTATTTCCCCATTTTACAGATGAAGAAACTGAAACTCAGAGACTTAAATAACTAGCCCAAGGTTATACAATGAACAAACAAAGGGCTGAGACGAAATCCCCAGGTCTTCCTGACGCCAACTAAAACAACCACAGCGTTTCTCCTTAAGAACTTCCCAACCCTTTGAGTGGGCTTTCCTTCTGGGGTTTCAAGGCTATGAAGACACATCTATTTTTTCCCTGAACTCTTAAAAAAAAACTGCTTCCTATAAGTCAAGGCAGGACTTCCCAAAGGGTATTTGATGGAATTTTAATTTAAGGGAAGCTTCTAGAAAAGCAGATGGGGCAAGGGCTGGATGCAACACTCTCGGATGAGAGACCTAAAATGTTGGCATTTTGAAGACCGAGGAGGACTGCAGAGGGCAAACCAGCCAGTTTCATTCTATGTGAGCCGGCATCTTCCATCCTTAGCCACAGAACTGCCTTTTCCCTTAACACCCAACAAAACCCCCTAAAAGGCTGCGGGGACCCTCCGTCTGGGGACGACAGGGCACAGAGTTTTCCTTCCTGATCTTGCTCTGCTCAAGGTGCTTTCTTCCAGCGGCCTGCCACTTCCACTCCGTCCACCTCTGTGGCTGGATGAGTGGCCCTTGTCGTTCCCTTTACACCAAGACAGATGCTCTCGGGAGGCCTGTCAGGCGGTTACGGCTGCTAATCTTCAGCTCCTCGCCCACGGCCGGGGCAGCGGAAGCGTCTCTGCACGACCAAGGTGGCCTCGGTGCCAATTCTGTGATTTTCAGTCGGAGTGGGTTATCCTTTCCTTTCACTGGGCAGGGTGAGCTGTAACAGCTCCTACAATATCACTTCTTGGACTTTTATTTGATTCTTTTTAAAGTTTAAAGAGTCACAGGGTCCTATCGGGACCATTCTTCCCACCCCCCTCTTCAGAGACAACCACTCTCATCTCTGTTAGTGGACTCTTTTGGTATTTTCTCCAGACTTTTTTTTTTTTTTTTTTAAGATTTTATTTATTTATTTGTCAGAGAGAGAGAGAGAGAAAGAGCACAAGCAGGGGGAGTGGCAGGCAGAGGGAGAGGGAGAAGCAGGCTCCGATGCAGGGCCCAATCCCAGGACCCTGGGATCATGACTTGAGCTGAAGGCAGCCGCTTAACCAACTGAGCCACCCAGGCGCCCCTCCAGACTTCTAATATGCTTCACTTCGACTTGCCCGTTTTCCCCTCTCTGGCTTCACCTACTGACTTCCCACAAAGGAATACGAGCTCTTAGCTCTCTTCCGTCCCACCCTCCCACCCTCCCACTTCCCAGGAGAACTGTATCCTAAGTTTGTTTGGATCAGCATTAAGTGTCTACATTATTATATGAAACCAATGCTATTTACAACTGAGGCATGTACTATACTATCATGTATACTTTTAGAAAAGTATACTTTTCTGGCACAGTTTTCTATTTTCCTTGGATTTAATAACAGTCTTGGTTTTCTATGTGTTTATCACTAATTCAATCCTAAACTAACCACCAGTGGTCTATAGATTTCCCCAAGATACTCAAATACATCAAGTATTTATCAGTTTTGTCTTTTTCCAAGCCCTTCCTCCAGAGGTCCTTCCAAATTGGCTGCCTTCTGTTCTTGCTGCTCACTGTCACCCTGGTGATTCCCCTGGCCTCTTTCCCATGCTGGACCCCATTTCCTGGCCCCCGCATGTCTTCCTCACTCATTCTGGTGGAGTATATCCTCCAAGAGATTTCACTGTATTTGGGGGCATGTTTTCTCAGCCAAATGGTGCCCACTGACCTGCCACCCTCCTGGGTTTCGCAGCAACCGAAAACACCAGCTTTCCTCTGTACAGTGGTGTGTAAACTTCCAGGGCCTACTCTCCAGTTATTTTTTCCTATGAATTGGCAGGAAGCCCCTCCACATGCCTCCTCTTTCCTGGGCAGTACCCAGCGGTGGAGAGGTCTGGATCAAATAATCCGAGGTTCACATCTTGGCTCTGACACTTATTCCCAGCTTACTGACCCGAGGTAAGTTGTATCATCTATATAAGTCTCTGTGTTCTAATTTGTAAAATGGGGACAACAGCAGCTCACAACACAGGGCCCGGCACGTGGCAACGCCCAATAAAACTGCCTGCTCAGCCACGGGACCCTGTCTAGCCCAGGATTCTTCCCGAAGTGGGAACAGCGAGGGGTGGTTTACGCGCTGGCTGAGATGCACACCTCGGTAATTCAGAAATTGATCTGAATCTTTCCATTTATTTCTTCTTTACCACCTGTCTGTATAGCACATTCTATATTTACACTTCCCACTGCATAAGATGACTTTTTACATATCCTAAAACCCTCTCTCCTTCCAGTGTCCAGACAGATTCCTGATTTTCTAGTACTGTAGAGTTTATAGTACATGCCCCTGTTCGCCCTACCCACATTTTACAGACTGAGAGAACCATATCCAGGTTTCCTCTCCACCCAGGTCTCTTCAGATTGAAAAGCCTTAATTTTTCCATTTTAGCCTAAGGGTATTTCTTGGTCAGGTTCTATCAATGGTAGCAGGTGTGGAAAGGAGAGGAGCTGAACCACCAAGCCTCCTTTAAGCCACAATCCCAGTCCTGTGACAGGGGTGACATCTGCACTGGCCATGCGACTTGGGGCCTTCTCCTTGGGGATGTCCGGGAGCGGGAAACAGGGCATCAGGGTTGGCAACTATTCAACAGTGATGTGGGTTTGGCCTGCTGAGCCAGCCCAACCTCTGGCTTCCGCCTCTAGGCTGGGAGATTATTCCTTTTGCTTTCAGAATGCTGACGAAAGCTCTGAACTTTCCAGAGAAAGAACCACTTGAAGGTCCCCCTTCAGGACAGGATTGGGACAGGGTATAGGTGTGGGGTGGGGGTAAAGGCACCAGCTCACCTCCACAACTACTCCTAAACACAAGGCTGTAACCAAATGATAAAGTATGGTATTTTCGTTGTGAGCACCCCAAGGACGGGATGTGATGATGGAACAGTGGGGCTGGGTGTGGCTAAAGAAGAGAGAGGGAGTGAAACTGGCATGATGATTAGAGGATGCTTTAATCAACCAGAGGAGTTAACTCTGGGCACCAGGGACCTCTGCCCAGCCCTCTGACTTGGGTGGGAGATGAGGATGCCGGCTTTCCTGAGTGAGCCCACTCTCACCAGAACGCTTGGCTTTCTGTTTTCTGAGACACTGAGTCATTTCCTCTCTCCAGCTCTCACCTTTGAGCCTTCCTTTTCCCTTCCCTGGAGAAGTGACTCACTGCTCAAGTGTTGGGTGACACTGAGGATCAAAGATGGGCGATAAAAATACTCCTGATTGTGCAACTTTGAAGAAGGGGGATGCGCTGTGGACTGAGGATTCAACATGCGGGCCATGAACTCCAACGCTACGGTGGAAACAGTGGCCATGGCTCCATCTCTCTGGGGAAGTGGAGCAGAGAAAGGAGTTCAAACAGAAATTTACCTGTGCCAGGTTTGCTGTGGAGCCCCTCGTTCTGCCCTCTCAAACGCGTGTCTCTGAGAAAGGCACACAAAGGCAGGCACTCAGCAGGACACACGTGAATCACAGAGGCCTGGGCCCTTCCTCCTATCAGCCCTGCGGGACCCAGCTGGTGCCCTGAGGGCCGGGCTGTTTCTTTCTGGGTCTTCTCTCCAGTGAAAACAACCATATTTCCCCCAGTGTGGGAGTGGTGAGGGAGGCCAGCAGGACAGACGCAGGCTCCTGGCCGGCTGCTACAGATGCCCTAGACACTTTGAACAGGGTCACCCAAGACTGCCCTGTGCGTGAGCTGTGAGTGCCAGGGGCCCAGCTGTTTTCCTAGATGGAAACTCTCCTTCCTTCACCCAGTTCACTGGGCGCAGACTAGGTATTTTCTTCTTCTAATTAATCGTCATGGGCCTCATAGGGTGAGTAAAACAAAACAAAGTTTCTCTAAAGGATGACTCCCTGGCCAGGTTATAAGCTACTCAAGATGGGAGCAGAGGCAGCAAGGTCACCCCATCCGACAAACAGATGGGAGCAGAGACACTCCTAAAAGTGGAGAGAAATACATGTGCAAGCATGTGTGTGTGCTGGGGGGGTGGGGGGGCTGTGCAGCGGAGAAAGTTACAACCAGAGAATTCATACTACAAACCCTTAATTCTTCAGGAAATTAAGGCAAAAAGGCACGAAAAAAAAAAGCCTTAAAAGCTGCTGGCATGATTCCAGAAGACTGAGAAACTTGGCTCAGAAATGATGGTTAGTTTGCTTTTTAAAGGTGCCTCAACTACAAAGTGCTTTTCTCACAGTCAGGGACCTTCCCCCGCCAACACATCCGCATGCACACACACACACACACACACACACACACACACACACACACACAAGCACTGCCCCTCTCCCGGAGGGTATGTGACCCGGAGAGCTTCTTCGTAAAGGTCCTCTGACCTCAGGCAGTGAGACCCTGGTGGACGGAGGAGGAGGTTCTGGAACACTGCCGCAGGTTCCCAGCATTGGAGCAAAAGGTTATGGAAATGCAAAGCTCCCCACCCGATGCACCTGACCACACACACCCTCTGAGTCCCCGTGGAGAGGCTGGGGAGCAAAATCCAAACTCCGCAGAACAGTCCAGGCAACCTCAGACAGAGAAGATGCCTGGTGCCTTTTTTCCCCCTTGGGTCCCTACAAGTGTTGGCAGGCACAGTCCTTAAGCCAGGCTCTCCTCAGTGGCAGCAAGGAGTGGCTTCCCATGCTTCCCCAACTCACCCGGGCAGGCAGTGGGAAGGGAGGCGCCAGCAAGCCGAAGGAGGCTTTTCTCAACTGATCATCTTGGGAAAAGCCAGATACAAATTTCACGGCTGGAATGCAAGGGTTGTGAAACCCTGAAAGAAGCCCCAAAACGGGCCAAGGACTCTCCTTCTGGGAAGGCGGTGGGAGGAGGGCTGGCGAGGGCAAGTGGGAGAGGAGCAGGTTACCCAGAGGGGCCTGCCTTTCTGGGAAGCAGGAAGTAAGGCCTCAAGAAAGAAAGAAAGAAATCCCCTAGCCCTGAGGTGGTAGAGGGGACAGAGATAGGGTTGGTTTTTGTTTCTGAACATAAAGAAAACAAGGCTTTGTGTCAGAAAGTAATTCTGGTATAAACGAGCCAATTACGATACAGCTTGTTATCTCTGGGATTTGGAAGCACCAAAGCTGACCACCGTCCTCCCTAGAGTTAAATATGCACAGTAAGCTTCTAACAGGGGGCTTAGCCTTGTCTTCAGTGTCACGTGACAGGTCCCTATTCCTACTCCAACTAGACAGATGAGGTCCACCAATGAGGGTCACTACCACCTCAGAGACACAGCCTTGTGTCCCTCATAGGGTCCCTGAGAATGGGGTAAGGAAGGTCTCACTAAGGAAGACTGCCCTAAGTACCATCCTTTTCTAACCTTGGACAAGTTACTGACTGGCCTCTCTTTACCTCAGTCTCCTCGTCTATAAAAGGGGATGGTAAGATTATCTACTTCACAGAGTGACTGTGAGAATGAATGAAGGTCATGTGGTGGAAAGCATTTGGAACACTACTTGGCACACAGTCCTCACTATGTAAGTGTTAGCTGCTAGCGGGGAATGAAAAGAGCAAGTGCTTGCCCCCCCCCCGCCCCCCCACAAGTAGGTCAGAGCCCAGCTGCAAATGCCCAGGCTCCATCAGCCCTTCTGAACCGTAGCTTCCTCAGACCATTCCCAGACCCATGTGGAACCAGCACGGCCCAGCCTAGAAAGCCTGACTAAAGGAAAATCAGACATGCACACACAATAAGGCCTGTGCTGGTTGCTCCCACAGGGAGAGGAGCAAACACCGGTGCCAGCACATCTTGGGTTGGCTTTCTCAGTCACAATCCGTGTGGTTTATCTGAAATGGGGTCAGGTCCCACAGTGGGCAGCATAGATATTACAGTCGTGCTTGCTGATCTAAACTGAGTCCATCATCATCGATCGTGAGATAACAGCGAGCCAGAGCCTTAAGACACTTGAGGGGTGTGTTGGAAAAGGATCTCGGCAAAGCAGCAGGAACCATTTCTCAACCAATGGCTAACAAATTGGTAACTAGGACTGAGAACCTCAGAAGAGACATTCTGATTCCCTCCGGACTGCAGATTCCACCAATGGGGAGACCTGACTGGTCACCTGAGCTTGTAGGGAGGGGAGATGACCCCAAAGGGCTGGCACCCCTGATCTATTTCCACCCATCTATTTGTAGCTCAGTCAACTCAGGCCAAAGGTGGAGGCTGCAGCTCTTACCTTGTGTCTACAGATAGCCCTTGGACCAGATCCAGTGCCCCTCTGCGGGGTCAGGGGTGGGCTGAGTCTGGGCTGTATGTATGCATCCAGGAACCCTGAGCCTTGGGCCCCCCGCGGTGTCTGGAAGGGCAGCAGTGAGTGAGATCTCAAGCCTGCTCCACATATACAAGAGCCGCAAGCAGGGTGTATCTCTACAGGAGCCCCTGCCCTTCTGCCCAGAAACCTGAACCTTCCAGAGGAGACAGGGCCATCTGAACTGAGACTGTCTACAAGTTATAGGCAATATGCTTGAGGTTTTAAGCCTTCAAGTACTTCCCAGCCTCCCCGCCAGAGCCAATGGGGCCTAAAGGGTGAAGCCAAGCTCAGGGCATGGGAAGGAGCATGGCCCCGGGACATGGGCTTCTAGGTGGAGAGCTTCCAGACGCCCTACGCCTCAGCCTGGCCATCTGCTGCTGCCAGGGGAAGATCATGGTGCCTCATGCCAGCTACTTCGAAGCAGATGGCTGGAGAAACTCACTGGCTAGAGTTGAAAGCTGCTTGGAGGTGGCAGTGGAGGCTTCTCCAGGCTCCTGCCAAAAAGCTCAACTTGCGTGGCTTCTGGATGGCAGATTCCAGGTGAGCCATCTTGGGCATCCAGAGTAACTCTCCCTACCCCACAATCTGCTCCTGGGTTGCAGCCTTGACTTTTGCTAGCCAGGCCTCCCCTGTTCCATCCCTGTCAGCTCCTTCTCCTGCTTGAAAATTCTAGGGCAACTTTAAGGTCTGTCTCATGTTCTTCCTCCTCCAAGAAGCCCTCCCTAACTATTCCAGATCATGCCAACCTGTCTTTTCTGTAGAATATTAGATCACTACCACTTCTGGAGATCATGGATGAGCAGCTGGAGCTAGAATTCAAAGAAGTAGCTATTTCCAACAAAAAGCATCCACAGCCAGACTCACACCAATTTCAGTTCATGCACCTCCAAAGGAAGAGCCTATATCCTAGATGGCCCCCTGGGCCCTGAGCTTGCCACACAGCAAGTGTATAATAAAGACTTCTCAGAAGAAGGACCGATCACCCTGGTCTTCAGGAGTGCTGTGCTTCCTTTTGAGCCCAGGGCACAGCAACTTCCTCCCTAGCAAGCAAGAGTTCTGCTCTGGCCTGTTAGCTCCCAGGCACCCCCTGCCAGCAGCTATTCCCTACAGCTCCCCCCTGATTCAAGGGGGGGGGGGGGGGGGTGCCCAGCTCCAGCCCTGCCTGCCATTCATCCCCTATCAGAGGAAGAGAGGTCAGCAGGAAGAGGATCTGACCTCTGGGGGGGCGGGGGTAGCCATAGTCTCTCCCAAAGGGCTATATGGGCCCCTAGATGGGCAGCAGAGGCCTGTAAAGGACTTCCCTTCCCTCCTCTGGGCCCCATGGAAGGGAGGCAGGAAAAAGGGCCTCCGCAGCAGGCATCCACTATGGGGCTGGCCAGACAGGGAGGCCCCTGGGGCTGTAGCTATCAGCCGGAGACCAGGCTCCAGGAAGGAAGGAAGGGCAACTCTGGCTGAGGCCGAGATAAGGAGGGGAGTCGTGCTCAGCACAATGGGCTCCCTCAAGGCTGGGATTTTGCCCCAACTTGGCCTCCTGTCTGTTCACACAGCCCATGTAAATATTTACTGATGTTTATATTCCTAGTCCTCTGGGTCCCCTCTGAGGCCCTTTCCTATGACCCACAGATCTGTGTGCCCCAGAGACCCTGGGCCCATCCAGCAATGGCTACGGTCATTGTTCTCTCTCATGCAAGCCCCAGGGACAGACATTTCAGGACCAAACTGCCCCCCTTGTACCAGCCCTGGAATACGAATTCCCTCTGCGGACAAGGAACTTACGGGGCCCGGTCGTGGGTGAAGCCGTTCTGCCGCTGAGGGTTGATTGGCGGAAGGACAGGTTTGTTGTTGATCTCAAGTCCTCTCCTCAAGGTCTCCCGGATTTGCTCCGTGTCTGCAACAACACCACTAAGTTGCCTGATGGCCCTTTGGGCTCCCAATATCCCTCAACCCTGCGCTTGGAGCCGGGCTCTGCAGACATGCTAAGAAAAGGTCCTAGGAAAGCCGTGAGCCCACTCTAGACATCAGCCTTGAGAGCTGAGCGAGAGCAGTATGAGGACACAGGGCAGATGAGGCAACCGTGCTCTCAAGAAATTTCTGGTCCGAAGAGTGCCATTCTTGTAAAAGACAAGGGGGTGGCCTCTGGACTTCAGAAGGGCACCTTCCAAGATAGGGCTCTTCACTGTCCTTCCCTTTCCTGTGCCACAGGCCCCAGATTTACCCTTAACATAGCCCCAGACGGTGACTAACAAGGTCTTTGCCACTGCCCAAGCCCACCCGGGGATTCTGCCCACTGCAACGGATGCCAGTAAGGGCTGCAAGTGCTTTGCCATGAATGAACTCTTACGTGGTTTCTGGGCTCTGGGTGGTCAGATGGTACCCTGCCACCCTTCTCCTTGGGTGGGCCGGTGGGATGCTGAGGTCATCTCCCCACGTTGGTCCCAGGGAACCCTGCCTGTCCATGGGTCTGCCAAGGGCCAGGAGGGTAAGAGAGGAATCTCTTGGTGGGACTATTTCTTTGCAAGGTGCTTTGCTGATCTTTGGGGTGAAGCTCACTATTCTGGTCTGCTATAGAGATTTTGGTCTACGATTTACTGATACAAACAGCAGACACATCCAAAAAAGCAAATTAATGCCGGTTGCTCAAAGGGTGGGCTTAGAGTGGACTACAGAGGCGATAATACTAACTTTTCTAACTATCTGACTTGTTACAGTGGTATGGGTTACTTTTATAATTTTTAAAAATTAGCCAATAATGGCTGAAATTTTGGACAAGACTATGAATCCTTCCTTAAATTACCTCTTTCGTCAAAAGCAACCGAATGACTGTATGCTTTCTCTCGGAACCTCCCATGGGCTTATTAGCACACCATCAGAACAAGCAGGAAGGCAAAAGGGGGTCAGATATTTGCACTAGGAGCTTAAGTTGTCCTTTACGGAAAGAGAATAGTTCCCGTAAGTGCTATCACATGTGCATTTTATTCAGGACTGTAGGTATCTTATTCTTCAAACAATAAGAAAAGGTGGAGGAACTAGACAAAGAAAGTAGAAAAACAAGCTGTCAACATACATATAGGTAAATGGCTGCTTCCCCTTTGGAGTTAGGTAGGGATGTCCCTTGCTAAGAACCACAGCTGTTTCTACAACCAAGACCACCTTGGTGAGCTTCCAGCAGGAGAGCCATATCCTTCTTCCCCAAGGCCCCGCACAGAAGGCAGTGGGTACAGGGTGCCCCACACATGGCCCCTCATGCTGTATCTGCAGGACAGGGAGGCAGGGAAGTTTGTGAGCTGGCCTCACACTCTGGCCTGGGAGGGCCTGAGGCCAGAGTGATTCTCGGGTCTGGCCTGGCTTTCAGGCCAGAGCTGGGCCCTGTTTCAATTCTGTGGGTGGCCGATGCTTGTTCTTTTGCACTTGGGTGGACTATGGCCTTTTCCTGTAACTGTTCTGTGGCTTCCACTCACCTCCATGACCTCAGATTGCAAGGCGGCAAATCTAAAACACAATGGTCACCGCTGGCGGTGCATCCGAAATACACACAGGAAACACAAAAGAGAAATAGGCCAATAAAACTCCCTTCATGGCACCCCACTGGAAGACTTCTCTTGCTGTTTCAATCCTGCCAGGAAAGGAACTATTGAATGGGCTGCTGGTTCTGGAGCCCCATCCTAGAGAGCCTGAAAACCGGGCCTGGGCACAGGGGAGGGGAGGGCTGGGTGGCAGCAGCTACCTTTGCCGGACAGCCGCCGCGGCTGCGTACTGATACAGATGCTCCGGCTGTCCTCGTCGTCCTCAGGGGGCCGGCTCAGGTCATCCCAGGCACACTTGGCGCTGACACCACTCAGGTTGGAGCCATCTGTCTCTATGCCTTTGTCAACTCTCTCCTGCTTGGAAAGAACCAAAGAGCCAGAGTTCTCTCAGCGAACCAGTGGCCCACGGTCACCACCCCCTTTCCGGTATTTACTGAATTCTTGTAGGTGCTGAGCACGGAACGGGTGCTGGAAGAGCAGGATGTCTGATCTTGTTCTGCCCTGGTTGCTACCACATGATGGTCTCTGCCAGCCAATGGACTCCTCTGGGGGAAATCAGGGATCAGGGGAAGCCAGGAAGCGTGAAAATCCCAAGGAAAGCTCATCCTCTATCTGGACCTTCCAGTAAAACCACCCGCACACCTGTTTCAGAGCCCTAACTCTGGCCACCCCATGCAGGCCCGTGGAGCGGATGTGGCAGAGCCAGGAACTACTGCCTTGAGGAAAGGCACAGTCCTTCCTCTCCTCCCTGGCCATTCAGGAGGAACCCCCCCAGTTACTGCTACAGAGGACAGGGTGCAAGCGGGCCACAGGCGGGAGAAGCCAGGACCGGGCGACTTCACACCTGCAGTTCCCTCTTCCAACAGCAGAGGGTGTGGTCACCCAGAAAAGCGCCACCAGAGAGCAGAATGGCAGAACTTCCCCCAGCTGGATCACTAACTAGTTTGGCAAAGGACTCTGGATGGAGTTTCTTTTCCATTTCTTAGACTGAGATGGGGGCCTGGAGGGCAGTGGCCATCTGCAGACCCCATCAGAGGCCCTGCTTTGTGTAAGCCTTGGCACTGTGGAGTCCCAACTCTCTCCAAATGGCCTCAAGGAAGAGTTGTACCCAAACATCCCTGGGATTTCTGGTAAAACATAGTTCTGTGATGCTGGGCGTTGGATTAAAGGTCATCTGGAAGGCTCTAGCAACGTTGCTTATAAACAGCCATGTGGGCCAAATAAAGCTCGTGAGTGAAAGCACCTCAGTAAGAATCTGCACCTCCCTGTCTGCCTGACCCTCTCCCGGGGGCTGCACAGGCACCACACAGGCCTGCTGCTCGGCCAGGAAGCCTATCTGTGGAAACACGAAAGAAGCTCCTTATTTCTTGAGACCAGTCAGCAGATGGCCCTGCCCTAAGCCTCCTTTCCAAAAGTCATACTTTCCTCCTTTCCAGTGCTACAATCAGCCCGGGCAAAGCTGGGATTCTTTTTTTTTTTAAGATTTTATTTTTAAATAATCTCTACACCCAATGTGGGGCTCTAACTTAAAACTCCAAGATCAAGAGTCACATGCTCTACTGACTGAGCCAGCCAGGCGCCCCAAAGCTGGGGATTCTGAGCACAAACGGGGAGAGGCTGACGACAGGAGCAGTTCTGTGCTCCAAGCGGGAGTGTGTGGGCCCTGCTTTGCTCAGGGTAGAGTCTGAGCTCTACCCTTCCCATTGGCTGCCCTGAGGCCCCTCACCTAAGCAAGGAGCTGAGGATGCCTCTTGACTCAATTAGTTCAGCCCACTTACTTTATAAGTAAAAATGAAAGAGGCCCCAGAGAAGTTAAGGGACTTCTTTAGGCACAGAGCTGGCTAGCAGCAGAGCCTGGAGCAAAGGAATAGGAGCCGGCTCTAAAATGAACCACCTGCAAGCAGGCCCCAGACAGCTACAGATGAGCACAGAAGAGTTCCCACTTGGTGCACAGGGCCACCTGCTTGCTTTTTTTTTATATTTTAATTTTTTATTTTTAAGTAAACTCCCAACATGGCGCCTAAACTTATGACCCAAGATCAAGAGTTGAATGCTCCACCAACTGAGCCAGCCCCTTCCTCCCACCACTTGCTTTTAAAGACCACTGGGTATTCTGGGTCCTGCTGGCTGGTCTCAGCAGAGCCCGAAGACTAGGATGGAGAACTGTTCTTGGCATGCAGAGAAGGACAGGCTGCTTACCCTACTAGTTCAAATGACCAAGTTCTTTCTTAGTACTTGGCGCTTATGACCGAGGCTAAATGGCAGCCCACAGTGCCCCATGCTGGATCCCAGTGTGGCTGCAGAACAAGGACATAGGGAAACATAGCCTTCATGGTTCCTGGTTTTTGCATAAGCAGAAGCTATAGGGAAACCAATGTTAAAGGAGAGATAACAGAGGATCCTGGCAACAATTTGAAAACTTCAGTGTTAAAGGCACTAGGAAAATAGAGGAGCATCATGTGTGAATGAGTAGGACTTCTGCCCAAGATCTCACAGGTCTGTAGTAGAGGGACCCCAGGGACTGCTGGCTGTACGTCTCCCTGCTACATCTCCCCTCCCACCTCGCGTCCCTCCTAGAGGACACGCAGCTCCCGGCAGCTGCCCACCGCCTGCCAGATTTTGAGAGACATGAGAGCTTCAGAGATGGCAATGGCCTACAATTGGTCAGGGGAAGAAGAAAGTGCCTACATGCCAGGAACATTCTTAGCTGTCCACTGCTCTCTTTCATGAGCAGCCCATTAGGAAGGAAGTTATGCTCTAGGTGGTTTTCAAAATTAACTGGCACGCAAAGCATGTTTCTTTTAAGAAACCAAAGATGTCACTGCACAGCTGGGCCACAGTAAGCGGGCAACTGCAGGCCTGCACGTATGCCGACTTCCTTTATATGCCCAGGAATGCCAGCCTACGCAGGGGAGGAGCTCGGAGTCTGGCTGCCCAAGCCAGAGATGTATCTAAAAGGGGCGTGCGATCATTAGACCAATCACGACTCCCACTGCAGCTGGGCTGTGGGTCAGTATCACCCGTCCTGTGTGTTACAGGGTGCTGGTGGTAGGAAGGTGGCTCCGAAGGAAAGTCTATGTTCTTTTGAGAAGCAGGAAATGGGAGGCTGAATCCTGGGCAAGCAATATTGATTTTCTACAGTGAAAAGCTGGTGATCTTTTTTTTTTTTTAAGTCAGGTTTATTGATGTATGACTTGCCTACAATAAAATTCATTCTTTCCCCCCCACACCCTTTTTTAGTTTATTTTTTTTTTATCAGTACAATTTCCAGTTTGTTTTCTTTGACGTAGTTCCAATATCTCAAAAACTGCTCTTACGTTTTAAAGTGTCAGAGTAAGCACGGATCCTCATTTTTTTATTATTCTAACCAAGATATTACCGTAGTATCATCCCAAACAATCTCAATATTATAAATTTCCATCTATTTGTAATATAAAAGTCAATTTAATCCACCCTTTTTAAATGCAAAAAGCCATGTGTCTGAGGCAAGCTTTCCTGGCCTGAAATCTCTGCTCCCTATGTGCTCTGCGGAATTCAGGGGACAAATTCCAAATCATGCCATATTTCTACTCATTCACAAATAAAGCTCCTCCGTTTTCCCAGCATGAAAGCCAGTGTTATTTGGAAGAGGCCTAGGCATAGTGTGCTAGAAAGGTTCTCCTCACTCAAGACATACTTGCAGGTGTGGATCGATCTCAAATATGGTCTCTCCCCTCCGCATGTCAGTTATCAGCCAGGGGCCGCCAGCGCTGTGGACAAGGAAAGGGGATAGGATGGTAACTGAGGGTCTGGGGCTGATGGGCTGGGCCTTCAGACTGCCCTGTTTGCTGCCCCAGGCCCAGAACACAGGGGAGCAGTTCGAGGTCAGGGACTGTCAGGGAGTGAATCATCAGGAGTCCCTGATGTGAAAAACCAGTGCCTGATAAACAGTGTAAGGGGAAGCCCACATGTGGGGGTAAGGAGGAACTCCCACCCCCAGGCCCGGGAAGCCAGGCCCCACCTCACAGGGCGGGCATGTACTCACACGGGTACCGTCCGCAGCAGCTCCAAGATGCCCTGCCCATTCCACTGCTGGGCTGCGTGGAGCTCCTCGGTGCAGACGCCAACAATCTGAGACCCGGGGACAAGACGCCATTGCATGTTAATGGCCATTCCTCCCACCCATCCAGGAGGACCGCCACCTAGGCTCTTTCAGGGTCAACTCAAGTGGGGGGACCACAGGCAGGATCTATGGCCCGGGGCTTGTCTGTCCAAAATGGGATGGTTTCCTTAGGAGATGGAAGAGTCCATAGACAGGGCACTGAGGCCTGACCCTTGTCCTGCTACAATGGGTCAGGTGTCTGGGTGATACGATGTCCAGCCCTGGACTGCAGAGGTGAACGTCAGAATGGGTCCTCAGCCCATGTCTCTGGAGGCAGGAGAGGTTCAGGGAGATGTTCCAACCTAGGCTAGGATCACAGGGAATGTAAACACAGGAGATTCTGAGGCCCTTCAAGCTCCGAACGACAACCAAAAGGCCCCAGCAGTTTGCAGAAAAGCTCTCTTTCCTCATCAGAGGCGGGGCCTTTGTGTAAACCTCAAGGGAAACAAGGGAACCTTCACACAGACCCCAGCATGATCACAAGCAAATGCAGCTGCAGCGGGGGTGGATGCACACCCCTTCTGGGTGAGGGCAAGGCCGGCCCAAAGCTGCCTTCCTGCTGGGTGGTCCTGTGCCTACGGCTGTCTGGGTCTTTATCAGTTCACCAAAATACCCGCCCTGTTAGCCTTAGCCGCCCAACTACAGCCATTCCACACAGCCCCCCGCCCCTACCCCCATGACCCCTTCCCTTTCGCCCTTCTCCCATCTCAGCAGGCTAAATCAGACCATCTGAATCTGATGAGCCAGCAGAGGGAAGAGAAAATGCAAGAAGAGGGGCGCCTGGGTGGCTCAGTCAGTTAAGTGGCTGCCTTCGGCTCAGGTCATGATCCTGGGGTCCTGGGATCGAGCCCCACGTCCGGCTCCCTGCTCAGCAGAGAGCCTGCCTCTCCCTCTCCCTCTGCCTGCCACTCTGCCTACTTGTGCTCTCTCTTTCTCTGTCAAATAAATAAATAAAATCTTAAAAAAAAAAAAAAAAGCAAGAAGAGAAGGAAATCTCCTGCTGCCTTCATTCCCCCTACCCCAGCCCTCCTGTACTACAAAGGCTTTTCCCCCAGGGAAGGCTTGAGCCCATGTCCAACCTCAGCCTCACCTGGAGAAACGTAACTACCCCAAAGGGTGTCTGCACAGGTTGCATCTGTGGGTCCTCGGTCAGTAGCATGTGCTGAATTCTTGACTCGCTGTTATCCAAAGGGCTGTGCCAAGACACATGGTCCCCACTGCAGAAGGTGTTCTCTGTGGGAGAGACATGAGGATGCTCAGTGTTAGAGGCCTTACATCCAGGCCTGAAACCCTGGTATCAGAAAAGCCCAGGCTGGGAAGCTCCCCCATCTTCCAGGGGAAGCATTTGCTCATAAAGGAGAAAAGATTGTGGATATTTCCCCCAAACCAAACGTTTTTTCCTGCTTGCCAATTCTGCCAGCCTTCGGGAGAAAAGGACAAGCTGCTACTGCGGCTGCTCATTCGGCCTGGCACACCTGAAGACTTATTTGGGGTTGGGGAGCCATGATCAGGTCTGCCAGGAAAGGATAAGGTGCTTTAGTGTGGGGCCACATGGCCAGAAATCCTCAGGGAGGCTGGGGGTGGGGCAGTGAAAGCACATCGCCATGGAGAAGCACACCCCTGGTCCCAATCCTTTCCTGTGCCGCCGGAAGTGTTTCTAAAAGGAACCACCCGTGGGCACCTGGGTGGCTCAGTTGGTTAAGCGACTGCCTTCGGCTCAGGTCATGATCCTGGAGTCCCTGGATCGAGTCCCGCATCGGGCTCCCTGCTCGGCGGGGAGCCTGCTTCTCCCTCTGACCCTCCCCCCTCTCATGTGCTCTCTCTCTCATTCTCTCTGTCTCAAATAAATAAATAAAATCTTTAAAAAAAAAAAAAAATAAAAAAAAAAATAAAAGGAACCACCCGTGGAAGGCCTTTGAGATTGGCCACTGGCTTCCCACAGGTAGACAGATAGAGGGATTTCTGAGGAACACTGGAGGCTTCAAGTATACGGAGGTCTGGACTGTGCCCCACACACCTCTGCAGAGATGCACAGTCTGGAGGGGCGGGTGTTTCCATGAAATCACAGACACGGTGCCCGGGCTGACCAAGAGAAACATGCAAACATGGCCAACTCATAGCCTCACCATTGCACTTCACACAGGCTCAGCACTTCAAAAACACTGTTTAGGACAGCATAACCACAAGGCAGAAAACACCCATGTGGTACAAAGTCTCCCCCTAGCCCTGACTCTTCTGTTGGGTACCCTTCCAAAGGTATTCTGCATTTACCAGCCTGTGTGTATCTACAGGGTCTCTCCACCTTTTTTTTCCTAAAACAAATGGCAGCACACTGTTTTGCACATTTTTGTGGTGGTTGTTGTTGTTGTTGTTTTTTTAAGATTTTATTTGTCAGAGAGAGAAAGAGAGCACGCACAAGCAGGGAAGCAGCAGAGGGAGAGGGAGAAGGAGGCTCCCTGTTGAGCAGGGAGCCCGATGTGGGACTCGATCCCAGGACCCTGGGATCATGACCTGAGCCGAAGGCAGACGCTTAACTGACTGAGCCACCCAGGAGCCCCTTGCACATTTTGTTTAATGATATATCTTGGGAGATCATTTCATATCAGCACATAAAAAGCTACCTCATTCTTTTTTTTTTTTTTTTAGATTTATTATTTATTGGGGCGCCTGAGTGGCTCAGTCGTTAAGCATCTGCCTTCGGCTCAGGTCATGATCTCAGGGTCCTGGGATCAAGCCCCGCATCGGGCTCCCTGCTCAGCAGGAAGCCTGCTTCTCCCTCTCCCTCTGCCACTCCCACGGCGTGTGCTCTTCTGCTCTCTCTCTGTCAAATAAATAAATAAAATCTTAAAAAAAAAAGATTATTTATTTTAGAGAGAGAGACAATACAAGTGGGAGGGAGAGAGGGAGAGAGAATCTCAAGCAGACTCCATGCTGAGCATGGAGCCTGACGAAGGACTCAATCCCAGGACCCTGAGATCATGACCTGAGCCAAAACCAAGAGTCGGATGCTCAACTGACTGTGCCACCCAGGCACCCCACTACCTCATTCTTTAAATGGCTGTATGGTAGTTCATTGTGGTCTATCAGTTATGATCTAGGAATCTCAACAGCTGGGGACTCTTCACTTTTGATCAATATTTAAGGCAAGGCAGAACATGAAAACACACACACACACACACACACACACACACACCCTAGGCCAAAGCCTCCCAGGGAGGCCTGAGAGAGCTTCTGCTCTTCCTTGTCTTGGTCTGAATACTAATTCCCTCCTGTGTCAGCTGTGGTTACACCAACTACTTTTTCCATCTTTTTGGTCCTACCCTCAAAAGCATTCATTCATGAGGGTGAAGGAAGACTACTTCCTCTAGGAGACATGGGGCGATAAAGGGAGAGAAGGCACAGCTCCAGGCAGAGCCAACTAGAAACCTTCAAATTTCCCAATTCCTGCTGTGCCCACTCTTCCCAGATTTCTTCTCCTTTTACAGAAATGTGTGTCTATAAGCAGCTTGCATGATCTACAAGTTAGAAACAAAGCAACAGGTAAAAAGATTGAATTAGTAATTCAAAAACTTACCCCATAATAAGCTTACCCCCAATGGCTTCACTGGTAAATTCTACCAAACATTTAAAGAATTAATACTAATTCTTCACAAACTTTTCAAAAAAATAAAAGACTTGCCGATTCTTTCTATAAAACCAATATTACCCTGATACCAAAGCCAGACAAAGGCATTACAAGAAAAGAAAGCCATAGGCCATTATCCCTTATTTATACAGACAGAAAAATCCTCACTAAACAACAGCAAACTGAACACAGCAACATATAAAAAGGGGTTATACATAATGACCAAGTGAGATTTATCCCAGAAATACAAAGTTGATGTAACATAAGAAAACCAATGTAATATATCAATAGAATGAAGATTTAAAAAACCCCACGTGATCATCTCAATAGACATAGAAAAGCATTTGCAAAATCTAATACTCTTTTATGATAAAAACACTGAAACTAAGAAGAGATAGGACCTTCCTCAATCTATAAAAGGGCATCTACAAAAAACCTACAGCTAACAGCATACTTGATAGTAAAGACTGAATTATTTTCGTCTAAGATCAGGAACATAACAGAGATGCCCACTCTTATCACTTCTATTTAACATTGTATTAGGGGGTTCTAACCAGGGCAATTAGGCAAGAAAAAATAAACAAAAATCCAGGTAATCTGGAAAGGAAATGAAACTATATTTGCCGATGACACGATCTTGTACAAAGAAAACCCTAAGGAATCCACTAAAAAACTATCAGGATAAACAAATTCAGCAGGGTTGCAGGGTACAACAGCAATGTACAAAAATCACTTGTATTTCTGTGCACTTGCAATGAACAATGTGAAAATGAAATTAAGAAAACTTCCATTTACAACAGAATAAAAAAGAAAACAATGCTCAGGTATAAATTTAACTTAAAAAAGGTAAAACTTGTACTCTGAAAACTATAAAACACTGTTGAAAGGAATTAGAGGGGCGCCTGGGTGGCTCAGTCGTTAAGCGGCTGCCTTTGGCTCGGGTCATGATCCCGGGGTCCTGGGATCGAGCCCTGCATCGGGCTCCCTGCTCCGCGGGAAGCCTGCTTCTCCCTCTCCCACTCCCCCTGCTTGTGTTCCTTCTATCACTATCTCTCTCTGTCAAATAAATAAAATCTTTAAAGAAAAAAAAGAAAGAAATTAGAGAGGACCTATATAAATGAAAAAATATACAACATTCATGGGTAGAAAGATTTAAATACTGTTGACATTAATATTCCCCAAATTGATCTATAGATTCATTGCAATCCCTATCAAAATGCCAAATGCCTTTTTTGCAGAAATTTCAACGATGATCCTAAAATTCATATGAAAATGCCAGGGACCCAGAAGAGCTTGAAACAAGCTTGAAAAAGACAAACAGGGGCACCTGGGTGGCTCAGTCGTTAAGTGTCTGCCTTCAGCTCAGATCATGATCCCAGCGTCCTGGGATCGAGCCCCGCGTTGGGCTCCTTGCTCAGCCGGAAGCCTGCTTCTCCCTCTCCTACTCCCCCTGCTTGTGTTCCCTCTCTCGCTGTGTCTTTCTGTGTCAAATAAATAAATAAAATCTTAAAAAAAAAAAAGAAAGAAAAAGAAAAACAGAGTTGGAAGACTTAATTTTCCTGATTTCAAAACTTGCTACAAAGCTACAGTTATCTAGACAGTGTGGTACTGGGATGTCTGGCTGGCTCAGTCAATGGAGCATGCAACTCTTGATTGCAGGGTTGTGAGTTCAAGCTCCACGTTGGGTGGAGAGAGTGCTTAAAAATAAAGTCTTTAAAAAAAAAAAAGGCAGTGTAGTACTGGCATAAGGATAGGCATTTGATCAATGTAACAGAATTTAGAGTCCAGAAATAAACCCTCACATTTATGGCCAATTAATTTTCGACAACAGTGCCAAGACAATTCAATATAGGAAAGACAGTCTTTTCAGCAAGTGGTACTGGAACAATTGGATATCCACATATGAAAGAATCAAGTTGGATCTCTTCCTTACACCATAAACAAAAATTAATTTAAAATAGATCATAGGCCTAACTGTAATAACTGAAACTGTAAAACTCTTAGAAGAAACATAGGAATAAACCTTCTGACCTTAAATTAGGCAATGGTTTCTTAGATAGACACAAAAGCACCAGCAACAAAGATTGGTCCAAAAATTGGACTTCATTAAAATGAAAACCTTTTGTGCTACAAACAGTACCACTGAGAAAGGAAAAAGAAATGCAAATGCAAACCACAATGAGATACCACCTCACAACCATTAGGATGGCTATTATAAAGCAAAACAAAACAAAAAACCACCCAGAAAAATGATAAGTGCTGGTGAGGCTGTGAGAAAACTTTCAATCTAGGTGCCCTGTTCCTGGGTACAGGATGGTACAGCCACTGTGGAAAACAGGGGGACGGTGCCTCCAAAGGTTAAACAGACGTGTCACTGGATCCAGCAATTCTACGCCTGGGTATGTACCCGAAAGAATTACAGAGACTCAAAACGTACTTGTACACCCATGTCACAGCAGAATTATTCACAACAGCCAGAGAAGGGAAGCAAGCCAAGGGTCCATCAATGGATGAATGGATTAACAAAACATGGTATTTATTTTCAGCCTTAAAAAATGACATTCTAATGCATGCTACAAGATGGATGAGCCTTGAAGACATTATGCTAAGTAAGCTAATCCCCAAAAAAGTGACTCCATTTATATAAGGTACCAGAGTAGTCAAATTTACAGAGACAGAAAGTAGATGGGTGGTTGCTGGGGGCTAGGAGAGGAGGGAAATGGAAAGTTAGCGCTTGGGGCGCCGGGTGGCTCAGTCGGTTAAATGTCTGCCTTCAGCTCAGGTCATGATCCCAGAGTCCTGGGATCGAGCCCCGCGTCAGCCTCCTTGCTCAGCCGGAAGCCTGCTTCTCCCTCTCCCTCTGCCTGCCGCTCCCCCTGCTTGTGCTCTCTCTCTTTCACTATCTCTCTGTGTCAAATAAATAAATAAAATCTTTAAAAAATGGTTAAAATGGCAAATTTTGTGTTATGTATATTTAACCACAATTTTTTAAAAAAAAGAAAGTGAAAAGACAACCTACAGAATGCAAGAAAATATTTACAAGTCATACATCTGATAGGTATCGAGAATATATAAAGAGACTTACAGCTCAATAATAAAAAGATAAATAATCCAACTTTAAAATGGGTGAGGGATATGAATAAACCTTTCTCCAAAAAAGATATAAAAATAGCCAATAAGCACATGAAAAGATGCTCAGCACGATTAACCATTAGGGAAATGCATATCAAAACCACAGTGAGATACCATCATTTCACACTCATAGGGTGGCTACAATTACGGCGACAATAACAAATGTTGGTAAGGATAGAAATTGGAACACTTATACACTGCTAGTGGGAATGTAAAATAGTGGAGCTGCTTTGGCAAACAGTTTGGCAATTCCTCAAATGATTAAACATGGAGTTGCCATATGACCTAGCAATTCCAATCCTATGTCTATACCCAAGAGAAATAGAACACATGTCCACACAAACACTTGTACACGAATGTTCACAATAGCCATGTTATTCACAATAGCCCAAAGATGGAAACAACCCAATGTCCATCAACTAATGAATGGATAAATAAAACGCAGTATATGCACACAATGGAGTATTATTTGGCAATAGAAATAAAGTATCAATACATGCTACAACATGAACCTTAAAAACATTATGCCAAGTGAAAGAAGCCAGTCACAGGACATATGTGATTGTAACTGTATGGAATGTCCAGAATAGGCAAATCTATGGAACAGAGAGATTAGTGGTTGCCTAGGGCTAGAATGGTTAGGGAGGATGGGGAGTGACTTGTGTGTCATTGCTTTTGGGGGTAATGCAAATGTTCTGGGGTTCATTGTGGTGATGGTTTCACAACAGTGAATTACACGGTATGTGAATTACATCTCAATAGAGATGTTAAAAAAAAGAAAGAATACAGTAGGTGAAAGGGAGGGATCTTGGGGGAAAGGCAAAGTGGGCAAAGTAAGGCCAAGGTCCTAGATTTTTAGTTACTACCTTCTCAGGATAAGCAGTGGCCTAGGAGAAACCTCACGTAGAATGCCCACACATCAAAGCATGTTATAGGTCTATACAACCTGAACGACCAACATTTTCGTTTTCTACAAATGAGGAAAGGATCCTTGAGAGAGACTGCCCAAGGTCATGGGACAAGTCAGTGATGGTGGGCACAGTATTTTCCAGACTTTTGAGTCATCCATAACACTTCTGTGTACCATCTGTACCATAACCTACTTGTATTTCCCCCTAAGACTGACTCATGTTTAAAAACCCAGGCAAACTTAGTTTAAAAGAAACTTCACAGGGGCGCCTGGGTGGCTCAGTTGGTTAAGCATCCGACTCTTGATTTCGGCTCACGTCATGATCTCGGGGGATGTGGGATCAAGCCCCACATCAGGCTCCATGCCGAGTGAAGAGTCTGCTTGTCCCTCTCCCTCTGTTCCTCCCCTGGCTCACATGCTCTCTCATTCTCTCTCAAATAAATAAATAAATAAATAAAATCTCTAAAAATAAAAAAAAAAAAAGGAAATTTCATATTACTACTAACTCAGGAAAATAAAGGGAAAAGCAGTGTTGCCTAGAATAACTTCAAAGCAATTTGATGAAAACAAATTTAATTTTTAACAGCTACTGTTGTCTACCTAACATTATTAAAAACTCAAATGAACCAGGGTTAAAGAGCTGTTGGAGGTTTAAACAGTCATATCAAACTGACAAATCAGCAGGGTTGTATCAGAAACTTGAAGAGGGAAGACAGTCCTCACTATCCAGGTCACTGAATGCCCTGTCCAGTTATGACCTAAGTCTCCAGCTGGCTCCGGCAAACCCTGGTGCTGTGGTTGACTTCGCAGTTGGGAAGGGCCGCTTCCTATTTGCCTCTGCCCCGTACGAGTTATAACCCTCAGCAACTTGCCCAACCACAATTTCCAAGCCTGTTTCCTTATCTGTAAGCAGAAAATAGTGTGCCTACTCAGTTTGCTTTCCACTATTGCATGTTACTCCTGTACTGGTATATGATACAGCTGTATCTGCCCAGCTCTTAGTGCCCCTAACAGAAATCCAGAACCAGCACAGGGCCTGTAGCTCACAGCACAAGCCAGTAGGTGGCACCATCGCTCCTGGTTTAAGAAAGAGTTGGTCCAGTTCTCAACCCCTGCCCACATCTAGCTGTCTGGTCTGTAGAAATATACCCCAAACCCGGCAGGAACATAAGCTACAAACAGGAAAAGGCCTGAAAAGGTTTGGAGCCATGACCTTTTATTAACTAGAACTGACCTTGGCTTAAAAATAAATGTTGTACAAACCCAAACTGTTTAAATGAAAGAAGAATGACAAAAAAAAAAAAAAAAAAAACTTCGGACAGACTTAATTTAGGAAGGGGCTTAATTTAGGCAGCTGGAAGGGGAGACCCTAAGGCAGAAAAGGGAGACAGACCCAGTCGCTACTTTGGGGACCAACCCATGTGGGATCAGGAGTGAATTAAAAGGAGGGAAGGGGGAGGAGAACACATAACTACCCACAGAAAGGTTCAGGGCACATGATGCTAACAACCTTCCAGACTGGGACGCGGTCTTTCTTCCCCAGCCCTGCCTGGTGGGGGAACTAGACTTATTAGCTCTGCTGTGGCCAAGAAACAGTCTTTCTTAACAATGAAAGAGCCTTGGTCACAGTTTTCAAGCCTGGGACAAAGCCACAATGGGCTCATTCTTGAGTCCAGTCTGGTCTTTATGCCCTGGATGCGCGGCCCCATTCTGTGTGGAGCCACCGCGGGTCTCAGCACTCGGGCCCCAGCGCCCACCCCAGGAAGTTCTCAGCCCCTTCAGAGGGGTTTTCAAATGCTAATAATGCCTCCGTCGGAAGCCCAGCTGTTCTGTCCAGTGGTTAGAGGGGCGCGCTCCCTCTCTCTTCCCCTCTTTGGCTCCCTGAAGTGTCCTAACCAAGACATTAGGATGCAAATCCCTGGGACCTCCACCCAGACCACATAGCAGAGGGGCCTCCTGGGGTCTGAAGGCAGGCCATTCCAGGTGAAGCCTGGATGCTCACTTTCCATTCCCTTCCCTCTTCCTCTGAGCTCTGCCACCAAGAAACGTCCCTCAGCTGCTGCCTATTTGGCAAAGTCACCAGAGGGGAATACCAGTCCAGGCTGGCAAAAAGAGTCCAAAAAACTGCTAGGTATAGGTCTGCCCCTTGCTTAACTGAGAGAAAGGTTTCACTAGTCTATGTCTCCTTCCCTATTAACAACTCCCTGGCAAGAACTCTTTAAAAGTTGGGAGTGCTGTACGGGAGTGCAGGGCTTTAAGATTTCTATTTTTAGGGCGCCTGGGTGGCTCAGACAGTTAAGTGTCTGCCTTGGGCTTGGGTGGTGATCTCAGGGTCATGGGATCATGCTTCTCCCTCTCCTGCTCCCACTGCTTGTGCGCTCTCTCTCTGTCAGATAAATACGTATTTTTTTAAAAAGACTTTTATTTTTAAGTAATTTCTACACCCAATGTGGGGCTCAAACTCACAACCCTGAGATCAAGAGTCACATGCTTTACCGACTGAACCAGCCAGGCGCCCCGGGAGTGCAGCTTCTAACTGGCCCCTCAGATTGGCCCTCAACCTACCCCCACTTCCCAAACATCCAGCCTTAGTCTTGGTCATTTGAAGTTGGACTGCGCCAGATATAAGAAGTTAGCAAAATCTAGGGAAATGGGTTGCAGAAGAAAACAGCCATTGTTTGTAAAATAATTAGTGCTGCCTTTGAAACACTGAGGAACAAATACATTCTTCCAGAGTTTTTAATTCAACCCAACTCTGGAAAATGACTGTCAGTCTACCATTCTGTGTGAAAGTACAGTCCCAGTGATGTTTTTGCATAATAGTTTGGAAAGCAATGCTCCACCCTCTACACCCTATCCCAGAATTAATGCAGTTGGTTGAAGGGGAAAAGGTTAATGTTGTCTTCTAGAGCCCAAAAGAGTGGGTTTCTCATCGCTGAAGCTTGGACCCCTGAAGTCAAACACACTTTTGAGTGAGTGCTCTGAGAGGAAGAAGGGCAAGGGCAGGAAACACAGCTGAATTTGCCAGGTGTCAAATGAGTGGCTGGTCTGCAAGAGGTATTTTAGAGAGAGCAGGAAAATGGGAGGTGGCGCAAAGCAGGCTGGCAGACTGGAGTCTGTCAATTTTGAGGTTAAACTTTTTTTTTAAGATTTATTTATTTTAGAGGGAGGGAGAGAGAGCAAGCACATGAGCAGGAGCAGCAGGAGAGGGACAGAGAATCCCAAGCAGACTCCATGCTGAGCGCAGAGCTGGACACGGGGCTCGATCCCACAGCCCTGAGATCAAGACCTGAGCTGAAATCAAGAGTCGGATGCTGAACTGACAGAGCCACCCAGGTGCCCCCCACCCCAGGTCAAACTTTTGAACAATGGGGTAGCCATCACAGTCTCTCAAGAAACTGTCTCCAGTTTCCTTGCCTTCTTGGCGCTCACAAATCACATCAGTGATCACACCTGGTTTGACAACGTGTGCTTAAATGTCCTGTATGAAGACACAGAACTGGTTGCTAGGAGGGCTTAGCAGGTCTTCCCTAAAAATGCCAGATGTGCCAGACACGCCCCCAGCAACACAGACTGCTGATTGGGAAGGGTCAAGCAGCCTGTCCTCCTGTCTCCGGAGAGTCCCAGCATGAAACCAAGACACATGGAGAGCATCTGGCAACCGCCTGACCCCACCCTCCTTCCTGAGAAGCTCCAAGTGGCTACTGCAGCCACTGTAGTCTGCTCGGAGGAGCTGGGTCCAAAGGCTTCCTTTGAGATTAGAAGACAGCCCCTTCAAGTCAACTGAAGGCCCATGAGCTGAAATATCCTTATGGGGGCTGAAACCCAAGTCTGCACAGGCCCAGGCAGCCTCATGACCCCCCCAGTGAGAGGAGACCACCTGGAGGTTTTGCTGAATGAACCAGCTCTGGCTGGGGCAGTGGAGGAGGTAAAATTCAAAGTCAGTTCCATTGGCCTATGCCCAGCCCAGATGCTCCTAACTGGGGCCACTGAGTTGGCCCACTGCCCCTACTGGGATTTCTCACGTAATCCTATCCTAATTTCTAAAGCCCAGGTGCTTTCTCCTTGCTCTAAGCCAAGCTGGGGGCAGGGGGTGGGGATGTGTGTGCTTAGTCTATTTGTTTCTTGAGCCTACAAAATTTGAGGAGGTCACAGGACGTAGGACAGCCTAATGTCACTGATTAGATTTCTGGAGCCGTAACACACCCAAGAGATGCTATGCTCATTCTGGGGAGAGTATGAGCCCAGGCAGTGCACAGAGGATGCTGTCCTAGCACCCTAGGATGCTGTCCTAGCACCCTAAGACCCAGGGCCTCCTCCAGGCCTTCACTATTTCACCTGACAGCACCTACCAAAGGATGAGTGGCACACACCCTCTTCTTGCTGGGAAAGATCAGCAACTCTCCTTCCTCCAAGAATCCAAGCAAAGCTGTGAGTGAGCACTTCCCTGCCTGCCGGCCCCTGTTCCCCATCTCCAAGCCAAAGCTAAGAGTTCAGCTCAGAGCCTTGCAGCAGTGGTGAGGCAAGGCCCATCTCAGGAATTCTGGATAGCAGTTGAGAGCAAGGATGCATGCACGTCACATAGGAGCAAAAAATACTATGTCCTGGGTAATTCCCCTCTAGCACTCAAGCAATGCAAGGAGAGGATAAGGATGGGATGCTCTCAAGCTTAGCAGCTTCAACTGGTACAAAACAACAGAATTTGGCACCCATGCCTTTCTCCACACACATGCACAGCAGACAAGATGCTTGCAGAGAAGGAGGTCTCAGGAGCATGACTGCACAATATCCCCATTGCAGGGTTTCAAATCAAACTCCTCCAAAGAAAGGCCATTTTCTTTTAAGAAAGAAAAAATAACAAGAAAACAAACATACTGTCAGGGGAGGGAGAGAAACAGATTTCCTGGACGTGTGTTCATGAGCTCTGGGGGCTAGCAGGCAGAGTTCTTCATTGCTGGTTGGTGGGGATGGTGGCTGGCTGTCAAGTTGTTCCAAGCTGGTCAAATGATGGAGGCGAGAATGAATTGCCCCCCACCCCCCCCCCCCCCCCCCCCACACACACACATTTTTTTAAAGTTCTGACTGCAGTTTCATGACTTGAAAAGTTAATTTGAGTGTTTGGTTAGAGAACTTCCCTCAACTAGTTCTGTCTGATATTAATTTGACTAAATGTGGCTGCAAGACAGAGGGAAATGAATGTGCTGTACTGCTTAATTAAATAAAGAGTGAGGGCACATGTTTGTTCTTACAAAACTGAAAGGAACCATAAAGGATATTCCTTCTAGGTTTTGCCCAGAATCAAAGGAATCACCAAGGATTACAAAGCCAGTCAAAAGAGACTCAAAATTGTTTCCCTATGTATTCTCTCAGAAACCTCTGGCTCCCCAGCTCTCTCCCTTGCCCTCAAAGCCACGATCATAAAGACAAAGAGTGAAGTGTAAGGAAAATTCCTTTTATTGAGAAGCTCAACAACCTGCAGTAGAGGTTACGGCAGGAAATAGGAGGCTGGAGGGCCGCTGGGGCCGCTGGTGGCTCTCACCCAAAAGCGAGTCTCTGGGGGCTGCAGACTTTTGAGGAGTGGCTCACTACCTGCCAGTGGTGTGGCTCCCCCAGAGGCAGAGTGTGGGTCCCTGACACTCACCCTGTGTCCCCACACAAGGGGGCATGGCGGGCCTCATTCTTCCCGCAGGAGGGTGAATGCCTCAGTGCAAACAGAGCTCAGCACGGCTTACCTGCCACAGCTTGTAGCTGTCACTAGTCAAATCCTGTCCACACACCCTCTCTGTGCCATGCTCTCCTATGGGGCATACAGGTCCTTGTTCTCCATTTCCAGAGAGCCTTGAATCCTAAGCTGGCAGATGCTTTCACTTTTCTTTTAAAGTAGCTCCATCTGTTTAGACACCTGTCAGTATGGGAAGGAAAAGTCTTTTGCCCAGAGGCTTGTAACTGGGCAAAAAGCACCCCTGCTCCTCTCACTCTCCTGAGCCAGCACAGGGCCCGCCACCTGCAGGCAGGCCCCTTTGTTCTTAAAGCCAAAATAACTATAGAGGGTTTTAAATTTGCAGTCCCTATATACATTTACCCCCCCCCCCAAAAAAAAACAGTGCCAGGAGATGCTTTGAAGCTTTAAAATCAAGCACATGCTTCTACTCTTTCCATCTTTTTCCTGAAGAGATTAGGTAGGTTTACAATGAAAATCCACTTAGCTGCCAAACATCCGTAAAGTGGCACAGTCACTTTGGAGGGCCACATGGCAGAATCCATTAATATAACCAGTACTTTCTCTTTGACCTAATCATTCCACCTCAGAGTACGAATCTACCCTGGAGCAAAACATGTTCACAAGGAGGAATGAAAAAGAATGCTCCCAACATCTGTGTGCTGTTTGTGATAGTGAAAAAAATGGAAACAACCTAAATGTGCATCAAGAGAATGGTTAAAATACGGCTTATGCATACTATAAAATCATAGGCAGCAGTAAAAAGGAATTAGATAAATCTTTATATTTTGACATGGAAGATCTCCAAGATGCACAGTTAATTAAGAAGTCCAACTGTGAAGGACAGTACAGTTTCACTTACATTAGAGAAGGAAAAAATATGGGGTGCCTGGCCAGCTTATTTGCTAGAGCATGGGACTCCTGATCTTGCAGTCGTGAGTTCGAGCCCTGCATTGGGGGTACAGTTAACTTAAAAAAAAAAAAAAAGGAAAAAATACATATATACAAACCCAAACCACTTCTAGAGGTCCCCAGAAGAAGGTGAATACATAGAAAAAGTCCGGCTGCGTGCAGGGAACACACCAAATGGATAAAGTGGTGTGGGGAGGGGCCTGAGATTGGGTCATGTGGTCAGGGAGGACTTTGACTTTATTCATAGAGTCTCAATCATTAACTTCCAAAATGGATTTCTATATTGTTCGTATGCTTAAAAAAAATACAATGAGAAAGAAGAACTCCTCTTTCCTACCTCTGACGTGCAGCGGGAGCTCCTCCGGCTGCCCTGGCGGCCATCACGCTGGCTACCGCGGGCGGCAGCGTGGACTTGGACGGGCCGGGAATTGAGGGGACCATCCCTGGCTTGTCTCTAAGAAGTTACGGGTGGCACTTTCACCAGCTAAGCATTTAAGTTCTTGAACAAACACCCCACCTTCTCCTATATTAACCAGACTAATGATGCTGGTACTCTTGCCACAGACTTCAAACTTTTCGTGTTTCTCTATTTTTCTTCTTCTCTAAGTGGTTATGGTCGGTTACATAAAAACAATCCCCTTTCTCTCCCTTGATGTTTTTGCTCTTCGTCCTATTTCTGTACACTGTACATTGTCTCCTATTAGCACTTTCAGCATTCTTACTGCTGTGTAGCTCAGGGTTAACACAGCACTGAGAGCATCTAACATCTAGGATCAACATGGTAGACACATCTATAGGCCAACAACCAGACAGGGCCAGGTGAAGATGATCACACACCCGCTATTTCCATTTGTTCGGGGTGCACAGAGCTGAGGCACTTAACGATCTGGAGCAAAGCTCCGACTATCTATGAACATTCCTAAGTCAAAGAACTTTAGCACAGCCCTCATTCTGCCTAGAGGAAAGGCATTTTGCCCCCTTTGCAGAAGTCTGGAAATCTGGAGGGACACACTACTCTAGGATTAACTTTTTTGCTTTGTTATCTGGCGTTTGCTTTTGGGAGTGGAGAGAGTTGTATTCTTGGCACTTACAGGCTAGGAAGGCACAGATAAAACAAGCATCTTTGTTTTTCCTTCAGGAAAGAGGATGATGAGGACAGAATGTGGCTCTGGCGCCTTTCAAAAGAAGAATCTGGTTCTGCCCTGGCCCAATGTACATAAAGATTCGGTTTCCAATTTACAAAGAGGGAAACCTTCTGGAGCCAGGTAAGAAGTTAAGTAGATGAAAACAGAAATTCTTATCTCGAATGCTACCCTTATTACAGAAAAAAAGTCTATCCTCGTCCAGACTGCAAGTTCAAGTGTAACCAAGTGTGGAACTATTCAAGGGCAGGTCTGCTGTAGAGCTCAGGGTTTTGCCCTAGCAATCTCAGGAAGAAGCCACTGCTGAGTGAGTCACTAGATTCAGTCTGGCAGCAGAGAAAACTGGATGAATCAATCAAACCAAACCAATAAACCTCAAACCTTCTTCCCATCCACCAACCATACTGAAACAGTCTGAATAGAAAGGAAAGCACGTGGTATGGAGGTGACCTGAGTACTGGGGAAGATGGTTTCTAAGGAATTCTTTCTCACTTAATCTACTAGGGCTTGGCCAACCCACCATACAGCTTTGAGCTTCAAATGTCTCCAAAGCACATTAAAGGAATTTTTCCCCCACTTCTGGTCTGAAACTTAGGCTTTAGAAACAAACAAACAAACAAACAAACAAACAAACAACAAATAACTTGTCAAGGTGAATTTTCAACCAAAATAGAGAAAATAATCCAATGAACTCCCATATACCCATCACTTGGCCTCAATAATTATCAACTCATGGGCAATCCCAAACCATATATAACCCTATCCCCACGGCAAATTCCCACCCTATCCCCACAGGATTATTTTGCAGTAAATTTCAGACATCATATAATTTCATCCGTAAGTATTTTAGTACAGATCTCTAAATGGTAAGGATTCTTTTTTTTTTTTTTTTTTTAAGATTTTATTTATTTGACAGAGAGAGACACAGTGAGAGAGGGAACACAAGCAGGGGGAGTGGGAGAGGGAGAAGCAGGCTTCCCGCGGAGCAGGGAGCCCGATGCGGGGCTCGATCCCAGGACCCTGGGATCATGACCTGAGCCGAAGGCAGACGCTTAACGACTGAGCCACCCAGGCGCCCCGGTAAGGATTCTTTTTAAAAACATAACTACGGGGGTGCCTGGGTGGCTCAGTTGGTTAGGCGACTGCTTTCGGCTCGGGTCATGATCCCGGAGTCTTGGGATCGAGTCCCACATCGGGTTCCCGGCTCAGCAAGGAGGCTGCTTCTCCCTCTGACCCTCTCCCCTCTCATGCTGTTTCTCTCTCTCTCTCTCTCTCTCAAATAAATAAATAAAATCTTTAAAAAAAAAAAAATAACTGTGATTAGAAGCATCACACCTAAAAAATTTGGCAGTAGATTCTTAGTATTATCAAATATTAAAGTTATTGTCCCAATTGACTTTTTTTTTTTTAAGATTTTATTTATTTATTTGACAGGGAGATAGTGAGAGAGGGAACACAAGCAGGGGGAATGGGAGAGGGAGAAGCAGACTTCTCGCTGAACAGGGAGCCCAATGCGGGGCTCGATCCCAGGATCCTGGGATCGTGACCTGAGCCGAAGGCAGACGCTTAACAACTGAGCCACCCAGGCGCCCGACTTTCTTTTTTAAAAAAGATTTATTATTTATTATTTTATTTATTTATTTAAGATTTTATTTATTTATTTGACAGAGAAAGACACAGTGAGAGAGGGAATACAAGCAGGGGGAGTGGGAGAGGGAGAAGCAGGCTTCCCGCCAAGCAGGGAGCCCGATGCGAGGCTCGATCCCAGGACCTGGAAACATGACCTGAGCCGAAGGCAGACACTTAACAATTGAGCCACCCAGGAGCCCCTTTTATTATTATTATTTTTTTTTTTTTAGAGAGAGAGCATGTGTCGGGGGCAGGGACAGAGGGAGAAGGAGAGAATCTCAAGCAGATTTCCCACTGAGTGCAGAGCCCAACCGTGGAGCTTGATCTCACGACCCAAGCAGAAATCAAGAGTCGGATGCTTAACTGTTGGACCCACTCAGGCGCCCCCAAATTGACTTTCTATAAATGTCCTCTACAGTTGGTTTGTTCAAATTACTATCCAAATAAGGGTCACACAGTGTATTTGGCTGGTTTATTTTTAAGCCTTTTTAATCTAAAAGTTTTCCCCTCTTCCTCTTTTTTTTTTTCTTATTGAAGGAACCAGGTTGTTTTTCCCAGTAAAATTCCCCAAAGTCTGAATTTTGCTGCTTGTGTCCCCATGCCATCATTTAGCATGTCCCTCTGTCCTTTGGTGTTTCCTGTAAATGCCAAAGGTTAGAGCTAGAGGTTGTAAGCTCATGGTTGGTTGCACATGGTGACAACTGCTAGATCCAATATTTCATGAGGAGGCTCCAAAAACTATTCTATCATTCTTTATCATTTTTTAGCTGGAAATCTTCAATTTATATAGGAAAGGCAGATTAAATGTGTGGTTCTTTTCCTTTATTCACTAGTTTTCAAGAATAATAAATTATCAAATCTTCTAAAGTTGATCAGTTTATTTGCCTTTTTAAGTGTTATGAACACATGGATTTTAATATATTTGATGTGTTTCAATCCACTGCAGTTGTAACTGTTCCTAATACTTATATTATCCCATCTTTGGCTGGTAGAAGTCTCTAAAATGGAGACTCTCCTGGGTCTGTTGACATGACCCTCACAGTCTTTGGTAGCTTCCTTGTTTTCTGGTATAAAAAGATGTTATAGGCTTGGGACACCTGGGTGGCTCAGTTGGTTAAGTGTCAGACTCTTGATTTTAGCTCAGGTCATCATCTCAGGGTCCTGGGATTGAGCCCCACGTCCAGCTCCCTTCTCAGGGGGGAGTCTGCTTGTCTCCCTCTCCCTCTGCCCCTCCCTCCACTCAGGCATGTGCTCTCTCTCTCCCCCTCAAATAAATAAATAAATCTTAAAAACAAACAAACATGTTATAGGCTCATTGTGTATATTTTCTGCCTCAGAACTGGAATCAGTCACTTCTCCAAAAAGCCTTAGTTTCTTTCTTCCTTCCTTTCTTTTCTTTCTTTCTTTTTTCTTTCTTTCCTTCCTTCCTTCCTTTTCTTGAGAAAGAGAGAGCATCAGCATGGGAGCAGAGGGGAGAGGCAGAGGGAGAGGGAGAGAGAGAATCCTAAGCAGGATCCATGCCCACTAGCATGGAGCTCCACGCAGAGCTCAATCCCACAACCCAAGATCATGACCTGAGCCGAAATCAAGAGTCCAACGCTTAATTGACTGAGCCACCCAGGCCCCAGCCTTGGTTTCTTTTAATGATAGACGGTATATGGTAACCACAGTCTGGACCTAGAAGTACCTACATGCTACTGGATTATTGTTTCAAGACTTTTTCAGGGGTGCCTGGATGACTCAGTTGGTTAAGCATCTGACTTGGGCTCAGGTCATGATCTCAGGGTTCTGGAATGAGGCCCCACATCCATCTCCCCACTGAGTGGGGAGTCTGCTTCTCCCTCTCCCTCTGACCCTCCCCCAACTCATACTCTTTCTCTCAAATAAATAAAATCTTTTAAAAAAGACTCTTTCAGTAAACAAATATAAAAATATTGTTTTTAAAAGAAAAATAATCTCAAGTTCATACTGATATTTCCAGTTAAAATTTAAGAATACAGGGGCACCTGGGTGGCTCAGTCAGTTGAGCATCTGACTCTTGGTTTCGGCTCAGGTCACAAGCCCAGGGTCGTGGGATCAAGCCCTGCACTGACTCTACGCTGGGTATGGAGCCTGCTTAAGATTCTCTCCCTCTGGGGGTGCCTGGGTGGCTCACTCGGTTAAGCATCTGCCTTCGGCTCAGGTCACGATCCCAGGGTCCTGGGATCGAGTCCCACATCGGGCTCCCTGCTCAGCGGGAGGCCTGCTTCTCCCTCTCCCACTCCCCCTGCTTGTGTTCCCTCTCTTGCTGTCTCTCTCTGTCAAATAAATAAATAAAATCTTAAAAAAAAAAAAAAAAGATTCTCTCTCTGCCCCTCCCCCCATAAATAAATCTTTAAAAAATTTTAAGAACACAGAATTTTTATTTATTTAATTTATATTGTGTTTCTTCTCTTACTGAAAATCTTGGTTTCTAATATAATTACTTATTTGCTTTATCCTATTATATACTTACACTAGTTTCAGAATAATACCAATATTATTAACAATATGATCACTGAAAATAGGGTTTTTTGGGGTGCCTGGTGGCTCAGTCGGTTAAGCATCTGCCTTCAGTTCAGGTCATGATCCCAGGGTCCTGGAATACAGCCCCGCATCGGGCTCCCTATTGAGCAGGAAGTCTGCTTCTCCCTCCCCCTCTGCCCCTGCTCGTATGCTCTCTCTCTTGCTCTCTCTCTCTCTCTCAAATAAATAAAATCTTAAAAAAAAAAAGAAAGAAAATAGGTTTTTTTTTTTTTGTCTTTGTGACATATCTATTAGAGATATACACTCACATTACTGTGTTTTAAAATCTATGTGCATTGGGGCACCTGGGTGGCTCAGTCGGTTGAGCATCTGCCTTCAGCTCAGTCATGGTCCCAGGGTCCTGGGATCAAGCCCCGTGTCAGGCTTCCTGCTCCACGGGAAGTCTGCTTCTCCCTCTCCCACTCCCCCTGCTTGTGTTCCCTCTCTCACTGTCTCTCTCTGTCAAATAAATAAATAAATCTTTTTTAAAAAAATAAATAAATAAAATCTATGTGCATTGTTATGGCATCAATTAGATATGCTGTGAATTTCATTTGTTTCATTTTGCTTTTAGTTTTTAGGAAATATTGGCAGGCCAACTTTAAGGTGGTCCCCATAATTCCTCCTCACTCCAATGTTCACACCTTAAGTGTGAGTAACACCTGCAACTTGCTTCTTGCCAATAGAATATGGCAAAAGTGGAGGGATTTTACAGATATAATTAAGATCCCAAATCAATTGTTCTTATTAAAGATTTATTTATTTACTTCAGAGAGGAAGAAAGAGAGGGAGCAGGGGATGGGGTAGAGGGGGAGAGAGGCAAGCAGAATCCCCGGTGAGAGGGGAGTCCATCACGGGGCTTGATCCCAGGACCCTGAGATCATGACCTGAGCTGAAACCAAGAGTTGGACCCTCAACCGACTGAGCTACCCAGGCGCCCTAAAATCAACTGATTTTTTGATGTTTTAATTTTTATTGTAGTAAAATACACATAACACTTAACCATCTTAACCATCTTTAAGTTTATAGTTCAGTAGTGTTAAGTACATCCACATTGTTGTGCAACCAATCTCTAGAATTCTTTTCTTACAAAACTGAAACTCTGTACCCATTAAACATTAACTCTCCATTCCCTCCCTTCAGCCCCTGGCAACCACCATTCTATTTTCTGTCTCTATGAATTAAACTCTTCCCAGTATCACATATAAATGGAAAAATACAATATTTGTCTTTTTGTGACTTTTCTCACTTTAGCATAATGTCCTCAAGGTTCAGCCATGTCGTAGCATGGGTCAGAATTTGCTTCCCTTTTAAGGCTGAATAATTTTCTATCGTATGCATATACCACATTTTGTCTACCCATTCATCTGTGGATGGACACGTGGGCTGCTTCCACCTTCTGGCTATTGTGAATAATGCTATGAACATGGGTATAGAAATATCTCTTTGAGACCCTGCTTTCAATTCTTTTGGATATATACCCAGAAGTGGATTGCTACATCATATGGTAATTCTATGTTTAACTTTTTTGAGGAACCACTGTACTATTTTCCACAATGGCTGTACCATTTTACATCCCTCCCAGCAAAGCACAAGGGTTCCAATTTCTCCACATCCTTGTCAACACTTGTTATTTTCTGGTGTGTGCTTTTTGTTCTTAAGATTTTATTTTTTAAGTAATCTCTACACCCAACGTGGGGCTCAAACTTACAACCCCAAGATCAAGAGTCACGTGCTCCACTGACTGAGCCAGCCAGGCGCCCCTTTTGTTTTTTAAATAGCATCCTTCCTAATGGATGTGAGGCCAAATCAAATAATTTTGAGTTATTAAAAGGGAAATTATCTTTGATGGACTTGACTGAATCAGGTAAAAAGCCTTAAAACAAAGGACTGTACACCCCCCCCCCACCTTTCTGCATTGCTTGCTTTGAAGAAGCAAGCTGCCTTGAATCCTACAGCTACAAGGAAAGGAATTCTGCCAACAACCTGAGAGAACTTGGAAGCAGATTCATCCCCAGTAGAGACTCTAAATAAGAACGCAGTCCAGCAAACACTTTGATTTCAGATTTATGAGACCCTGTGAGACCCTGGTGAGGTCTAAGCTGTACCCAGACTACTGACCCAAAGAGGTAATAATAAATGTGTGTTCTTTTAAGCCACTGATTTTGTGATCATCTGCTTTATAGCACAAAAAAACTAACAGGAAAAATATTCATTTTGATTTGTCTTATAATTATATAAATTTTTACATGATTCCAAAGCCATAAATCTACAAGACCAGTGCTCTAACCCCTGAGCTATGGAGCCTCTTTTCCAAAGTCATAAATCTAAGAACAAGATATATTCAGAGAAGTTGGCTTCCTGTCCTCTCCATCTGTTCCCTCCTTCTCCCATAGATTACCATTTAAAAAATATTATGGTTTACCCTTCCATTTAAAAATATAAAGAAAAACACGTTTTCTTATATAAGTGAAACTTACTATAGATACTTTTCTCCCCATTTGCTTTATCTTTTCTTTTTTAAGGTGCAATGGCCATAGTTTTATTTTGGTTCCAACACCACCATACACTTGATTCCATATCCCTGAATATTCAACAACTTTTTAGGCTATATGAAAAAGAATTTTTTTGCTTGATTAATTTGCTGGACATTTTTTTTTTTTTAAGATTTTTATTTATTTGACAGAGAGAGACACAGCGAAAGAGGGAACACAGGCAGGGGGATGAGAGAGGGAGAAGCAGGCTTCCTGCGGAGCAAGAAGCCTGTTGTGGGGCTCGATCCCAGGACCCTGGGATCATGACCTGAGCTGAAGGCAGATGCTTAACGACTGAGCCACCCAGGCTCCTCTTTGCTGGACATTTTAAATAACAACCTGAGAACACTGCACAGACATTCTTGATGAGGCAGTCCCACTGGTCATCCTCATCGGTGGTATCACTATCACCATCAGATCTTTTACTGCCCAGAATGATGAGGATTCATAATTCCCAAACACAACTGTCTAACGTATACTGAAATATCTGGAAACACAGTAGTTGGATTTATGCATTTAAAGAGACATCTTGTTGGGTGCCTGGGTGGCTCAGTCGTTAAGCGTCTGCCTTTGGCTCAGGTCATGATCTCAGGGTCCTGGGATCGAGTCCCACATTGGGCTCCCTGCTCTGCAAGAAGCCTGCTTCTCCCTCTCCCATTCCCCCTGCTTGTGTTCCTGCTCTCGCTATCTCTCTCTCTGTCAAATAAATAAATAAAATCTTTAAAAAAAAAAAAAAAAAAAGAGACATCTTGTTAACTTAAGAGTGTATTCTATTTATATGGTCAAGATCATAAATCTATAAACCATGCTGTATGAATTACAAGAAAGGATGTAAGTTCCCTATGGTAAATTGATTGCACTGGGGCCCCAATGAATACCCTAAGGGTATTAACTTTGTAACTTTGTAGTCCCCTCCCTTTCTGACTCTAGGCTTGGCCATGGGACTTGCTTTGGCCAATGGGACAGAATCAAACCCAAGCAGAGGCTTGACAAAGCATGCACACATTTCCACTTCCTCCCATGGACCCATCGCTGCCATGAGAAGACACTTGTGCTAGTTACTACAAACACTACTTCAACTAATAGCCATTTGTGAATATCTTTTCACGGTTTTGCTCCTATCTCTGGGATTCCTAGAAGTGGAATTGCTGCATCAAAGAGTAAGTAGATCTGTTTTGCTGGATACTGATACGTTCTCTTCCACAGAGAGAGCGCTATTTTGCATCCCACTATGAACACATGGAAGTGCCTGTTTCCCCACAGCTTGACAACAGGATATGCTATCAAACTTGGACTCTACTAATCTGAGAAGAAAGAAGTGGTATCTGAGGGTAGTTTAACTTGCATTTCTGACCAACATCTTTCTTTTCATGTGTTTACGGGCCATTTGCTTGAAACATCAACATTTAACCCAGAGAGCTTTTTGGTTGGTGTCATCTCCAGGAGCCTCAGAAAAGATAAATTAATAAAACACTGACTTCTCTTAGCTTTGTCACTGGCCACTGTAGTCTGAAGTGAAAGCATCGTCTGGCATTGACTGTTTTTCTTCTACCAGATCATGGGGACAAACAGTCACCCTAAATGTATTACATTTACCCTCAAGTAAAAGGCAAAAACAGGGGCACCTGGGTGGCTCAGTCAGCTGGGCGTCTGCCTTCAGCTCACGTCATGATCCCGGGGTCCTGGGATTGAGTCCCGAATTGGGCTCCCTGCTCAGTGGGGCGCCTGCTTCTCCCTCTTCCTCTGTTGCTCAGCCTGCTCGTGCTCTCTCTCTCTCTCAAATAAATAAAACCTTTTTTTTTTTTTAAGATTTTACTTATTTATTAGAGAGAGAGAGAGCACGAGCAGGGAGGAAGGGTAGAGGGAGAAACAGACTCCCCGCTGAGCAAGGAGCCCAACACGGGGCTTGATCCCAGGACCCTGGGATAATGACCTGAGCCGAAGGCAGACGCTTAACCGACTGAGCCACCCAGGTGCCCCTAACTAAATAAAATCTTAAAAAAAAAAAAAAAAGGCAAAAACAGACCCTCAAGTAAAGAGTCTCCATGTAATGGTACCTCCCTTTGCTTTATTCTTTGGTGCATTTTTCTTTGCTGTGTAACCTTAAACAAGCCATTAAAATTCTCTGCATTTGTTTCTTTATGTATCAAAACATGATGATACTATCTACTTTGCAGGGTAGTTTTAGAATCAAATAAAAGAATACGTGAAAATTGCCTTATGGGCTGAATGTACTATATAAATGAAGCAACTGTTATTCATTTGAAAGATTCTACCACTGCAAAACACAGCCACTGTTTACAGGAAAAAGATTGGAGGCAGAAGGACTAGGTAGGACGTGAGACACAGAGGCCATCCACTGTGGCAGAGCAGACCCTTCCTCAGGGAGCCGGGATTTTACTTTTTGGCTCAGGAAACTAAGGCCCTCCTTGCATAGTTTACATCAGGAAACACAGAGTATTTATGGGTGTTCTCAGAGATCACCCAGCTGGTTCAGACCTGGAGGGTTGTGGGACAGAAAGCACCAAGACGGGGGAAGCAGCCTGTCTGCAGAAAGCGAGACTGGGGCACAGCAGAAGCACTCAGAAGCATGCTGGATTAGAAGAAAAACAAGCATGTATTAAGTGGCATCCGGGTGTCTGAGCTCCCAGATCACCAACCCCATACTCAGAACGTAAAGCCCCTCTACAAAGGCCTTGGCCAGCAGCTGCCCAGACCTTACTGGGACAACTTCAGAGATGGCAAGTTTACTGCCTCCCAAGGCCTATCCATGTTAGAAAATGCTTCTACGGGGCGCCTGGGTGGCTCAGTCGGTTAAGCATCTGGCTCTTGATTTCGGCTCGGGTCAGGATCTCAGGGTCATGGGATCCAGCCCTGAGACAGGCTCCATGCTCAGTGGGGAGTCTGCTTGATATTCTCTCTCCTTCTCCCTCTACTCCTACCCCTGTGTGCACTCTTTCTTTCTCTCTCTCTAATAAGTGAATAAATCTTAAAAGAAAAAAAGAAAGAAAATGCTCCCACATCCAAAAGAATAGTTAAGAGCAAAGTTCTCTCCTCTGGTTAACAAAGAAAAAGTCCAATCCCTCTTCCACATGGCTAGACCTCAATATTTTTAAAACACCTGTTGTAGGTCATAGTTCACCACTCCCCACACCTCATCCCAAAGTCTTTTCTTCTCCAGACTAAAATGTTTCCAGTCTCCTTACTTTTAAAGCCATTCCTCACAGCCCACAGTGTAAGAAAGCTTTTGCCAGTCTGAAAGTCATTGTTCTGGGGATACACTCTGATTGTCAATGTCCCTTGTAGAATGTGGCATCCAAGGCACTGTTGGGTTGGAGATGGAACATGAAGCAGGCACTTACCTGAGTACACGTGTAAAGACTAGACCCCCCCAGCTGTCTATGTGTCTGCCCACATACTTCCAAAGTTCCCTACCAATCAGACTTAGGAAGGGGGTTGAAAATAACCAATTTGGGGTGATCTGGTTATAGGAAGAGGCAGCCGCAAATTATGAGTGATCCCATTTTGGTGCTTGGGCCAGACTCCTTCCCAGGACATTTCTTCTTGCCTGGAGGGATGGAATAGGGAGTGAACATGAGGGTGAACTTGGAAGTTTAGCTGGGTTTTCCAAGAACCATGGAGTTTGCTAGGCCTAAAGGCCCCCAGCCTCAAAGAACTTCCTTAACACTGCAGTAAAACCAACCTTGACGTTACCAAAAACTGGAAGATTCTTGTTACTCATTCTGTGGACTTCAAAGGCTACACAGTGCTTCCTTGGTGGCTGGGCTGCCTAGTGGCCATGACTACAGGTTACAGCACGTGGCAACTGTGTGGCCAGGAGTCACTCAGCCTCATGGAATCACCTTCATGGAGGAGAGCTGGGGACGTTTTGACCACCTTCACTCACTTAATCTGTTCTCTGTACCTATTAGGTTTTTCTTCTTTTTGGGGGGTGGGGAGGTTTGTTTGGTTCCACATATAAGTGAGATTATATGGTATTTGTTTTTCTCTGCCTGACTTATTTCACTTAGCATAATGCCCTCAAGGTTCATCCATGTTGTCATAAATGGCAAGATTTCCTTCATTTTTATGGCTGAATATTATTCCATTGTATGAAAAATGGCATTTTCTTTATTCATTCATCCATTGATGGACACTTAAGTTGCTTCCTTGTCTTGGCTATTGTAAATAATGCTGCAATTGAGTTGTATCCTTTTATAAGAAACCGGTAATCTAGTAATAAACTGTTTTCTGAGTTCTGTGAGCTGTTCTAGCAAATTATTGAATGAACCCAAGGAGGGAGTCATGGGAACTCTGATTTATAGCCATTTGGTTAGAAGTACAGGTGACAACCTGGGGCTTATGACTGGCATCTGCAGTAGGAGCAGTCTTGTGAGACTGAGCCCTTACTTGTGGGATCAGACAGTAACTCCAAGTAAGTAGTATCAGAAGTGAACTGAATTGTAGAACACCCAGATGGTGTCCAATAGAACTGGAGATTAGAGTGGTGTGGACAAACCACACATCTGGTCACATAAGTGAGTACAGCAGTGGAGAAAAACAGTGCATTCTCCTTTCACTACAATACAATGGAACACTGTACAACCATTACAAACACTGCCACTGATCTCTATTCACTTAGCTAGAAAGACTTCTATGATGTGACATTGGGTGAAGAAAGCATGCTAATACATACAGTATTAAGTTAGTAAAACTGTCTATTATTTTGTGTAGAAACACGTCTAGAAGGATGGTAACCAAAGGTTAATAGTAGCTATCTTAGGGGCTGGGATTTAGATAATGTTTATTTTTCATTTTCAATTATATGCCTGTTTAAATTACAAAGTAATACAGGCTTATTATACAAAATTCAAACAGACAAGTGTATAAAGTAAAAAATGAAACTCTTGTCCCATCAGTCCCCCTTCTCAGATATAACCACTGTTAATGTTTGGCATTCATTCTTCAAGATTTTATTTCAAGCATATTTAATCAAACTCATCTTTTTTTCTTACTTTTTAAAAATAAAAATACACTCTACCCACTGTCCTGTGACTAGCTTTTTTCATGTTTTCAACATTGCTTGGATTTTTCTTTAACATCATTTTTTAAACTGGAAAAACAATAGTTATTTTTGTTTGAGGTAATAAAAGTGCATCAGCCAGGATGGAACACAATGTATGTGTGATCTGAGTGGCCCAGTGAAGAGAGGCACAGGACAAAGGCTTCCTGTGTTCAGGTTACCATGCTAGCCAATATGGGTGGGGACCCTGACATGCCCAGTCAGCCCAGGAAACTGGTAAGTGTCCTGTTCTCTCTGAATCTTTGAACCCAGAGAGAGACTGTTAGAGCTAGGGCTGGGGCTCAGGAAGGCGTAGACACTGGGTTGCAACCTGTCCCAGAGAGGCCTCCCCTGAGCCAGTGTCCCTAGATGCAGTTTCCATGGACCCAAGCAGGACAAGGCAGAGGAAGGCTACCCACTGCGATTTCAGAGGCCCCCTGCTGCATGCCAACAAACCACCACCTATTGCATGGGCTTGCTACGATCCCTCTTGAAAAGCACTCAAGTTCCTTTTTCTTTTCCTCCCCTGGTTCTAATTTCGATTGTCATATTCCTGGAGAAGGGGCTCTGTGAGGGGTCAGAAATGCTGCTGGAACTTCATCAGAACTCTGCGGGGAGGGGCAGGCCAGTCTCCTGGCCCCTGAGTCCTGGAGAGATATCAAACAACAAGCCTGTCTGCCCTGCAAGGCAAGAAGACAGGCCTGGCTGTGGAGACCCAGCACCAGGGGAACCAGAGCAGAGCTGTGTCTGGCATAGGGAAGCCATTTATTTCCCACTGAGAGCACTATGAAGAAACTGAGCTGGAAAGCAGAACCCCTTGCATTGGCAGATCACTGCATGGTATTCAAAGCTGCTCCGGTAACCACACCAGAGAGCATACCCTGAGGTGGTGACTTGTCCTGTGGTATTGGCCTGGGGCTGCTTCTCAGGGCTCACTGTCCTGTCCTCTGGGCAGTTCTCTGAAAAATTCACTCGTGGTTATCCTTTTGGTTGTTCTTTTCTGATAATAACACCCATGCTCTGTGCAGAAAATTCTATAATGACAGGAACGTCCCAAAAGGAAAATGTGAATGACTCGTAACTGTATCATCCTAAAATGGCCTCTGTGATCCATCTTCACATACCTCTTCCAGTCATCTACATGGACGTGTATATATTAGTAACAGGATTAGGACCCAACTCTGTACAGTGTTGTAATATGCTTCTTTTTTTCCTTTTAAGCCTGTTTCCTTTTTTTCTTGCAATATGCTTTTTTTTTTTAAGATTCCATTCATTTATTTGACAGAGAGAGACACAGCGAGAGAGGGAACACAAGCAGGGGGAGTGGGAGAGGGAGAAGCAGGCTTCCCGCTGAGCAGGGAGCCCGATGCGGGGCTCGATCCCAGGACCCTGGGATCATGACCTGAGCTGAAGGCAGATGCTTAACGCCTGAGCCACCCAGGCGCCCCTTGCACTATGCTTCTTAAACGACAACATAAATAATATTAATTGCTTTCATGTATTATGTCAGCTACTGTACTAGGAGCATTAAATATATTAGGAAGTAGATATCACTATTACCTCATTTCATAGATGAAATAACCAAGTCTTAGAGATATGCAACCTGCCTCCTGAGCTCCCGCTCCCTTCCACGCTATTCTCCAGCCTCCTTCGTTGAACATTCCATCATGAGCCATTAGGGTACCAAAGGGCTTTACCTCCTGCAGAGGTGCTGAGTCTATGCTTAACTCTCCAGCTTGCTGAGGCTGGCACTGCCCCCTGCAGGGAGCACCCCTGAAATGCAGGTGCTAGAGACAAAGGAGCCACATTCTGCTCAGAGCCAACCAGTTAACACTCCACAGGGGGCCAGAGATGTGAGAACTAGTCTGAGGGTGAATTATCCTAGCTTAATGCCTGTATCGAATAACACTTTTCTTTCTTTTTTTTTTTGTTTTTTTAGAGATTTTTTTTAAGTTTTTTGTTTCTTGGTTTTTTTTGACAGAGAGAGAGCACAAGTAAGCAGAGCAGCAGGCAGAGGGAGAGGGAGAAGCAGGCTCTCCACTGAGCAGGGAGCCCGCCGTGGGGCTCGATCCCTAGAGATTTTTATTTTTAAGTAATCTCTACACCCAACGTGAACCCCAAGATCAGGAGTCACATGCTCTACTGACTGAGCCAGAGAGGCGCCCCTCCAATAACCCTTTTCTACTAAGAACCTCAGAGCATTTCATGTGGTTCTCCAAGTAAGATACAGACCCATGTCAGCTAAAGGAATTTGCCTCAAATCACGCAGCAACTCAGCAGGAGATGCATTCACCCCTCCTCAACAAACCTCTAGGTACTGTGATCCTTCAATCATGGGCGGGGGCATAGGCCCCAGCTAAGGCATTTCACAGGGCATCTGGATATATCGCTGAGATTTAAAGATGGCCACCTCTCCACGTAGGTAGTTATTCAGAAGTGGAAAATACTAAGTCAGAGGTTTTTCAGTAGAAGGCCAGATATCAAATATTTTATGCTTTGAAGGCCACATAGTATCTGTTATGAACTACTCAATTCTGCTGTTGTAGTACAAAAAATGCCATAGATAGTATGTAGTGGGCATGGCTGTGTTCCAATGAAATTTTATTTACAAAAACAGGTGGCCATCAGGATTTGGCCTGCAGGCTGTTCTTTGCCAACCTCTGAGTCTTCCCTAGAAACACCTAAATTTAATACTGGATAGACTATAATTTACATGCAAACCACTTAAATTTTAGGGCATAAGCTCATTTCTGAGGGGCTGGCCTGTTTTTGTTTGTTTTTTTCCAGTGGAGTATCTTTCAACTATTAATCTAAAATATTGGGAAATTGCAGAAAAATCAAGGATTGTTTCGCCTTTTAGTTGGTCAGTATTACTAACAGATGAAAGGGAAAATATTTTACAGACCATAGCAACCAGAAAAGAGGATAAATCAGGCTGAGGGAAAGAAAACGTCAAGAAAATTAAAATGAGTATGAGGAAGAAAAATGATATTAATATAACCAGGCAGTTCCATTTGGCTTCAGTTAGCTGACTGGGGCAATGGGCAGCTTATCCAAACCAGGAAACGAGAGACCTCGACCGCTCTCATTGGCAATGATGGAACGTCTCCTTTCAGAAAACTTTACTCAAGGCAAAGATATTAAGATCACATCCACTTGGGACCTCCAGAAAGAAAGCCAGGTAAGCTGCTGCTGAGGAGCTGAACTGCAGCCTAGCAATATCTCACACCTGGGGACATGCTCTAAGCTCCTCACTCAATCTTCCTGACGTCCTGCACTCACCTGCAGAGCAGGGGCGAGGAAGCAAAGCCTGATCTGCCTCCTGGATCTGGAAAGAGAGTCCTGTGGTATGCTGTGGGGCATAGGTATGCAGAGGCTGCTAACACCCCCAACAGAGATGAGGGGCCCCTCCCTAGGCTGGAGAGCCTTAGAAGAGGCAGGCTGGGAGCAGGATTATACTAAGTTAAGGTCCCAAGGGTTAGCATGGCAGGATTAAGAAGAATCTGGGACTCCAAGTGCTGCAGGGGCCCTAGCACCTTCCTGGGAAAGAGCCACTCTCAAAATCAGGCAGAAATTCTCCAACACCTCGAATCCAATCGCGTCTTAATTTAAAGAAAGGGGGGTGGGTTTCATTCCCCAGAACGGTCATTTCACCTTCCTCCTTCAAATGCTTTCCACTGCCCTTCGAATCAAAGTCACTCATCATCACGACTTTGAGTGCATGCAAGTACAAGGCCCAGCACTTCCCCATGCCTGGTCAGCCTCCTGGCTCCTCCAGGCACAGGAGCCTTCTTCCAGATCCTCAAATTCCTCCAGCTCTTCCCCTCCTCGGGGCCTACATACGATTTCTCTCTGCAAAAAATGCTTCTTCAGTCCCGTCCTTGCCTGACTCTACAATCTAAAATGAGTCCACCATCTTATTCTTTGGAGCACCTTGATCTTTCCCTTTCAGCGACCTTATGGAATCAAATACTTCTGTGCCTGTGTTTTCAGGGTCTCTCTCCAATGCCTAAAGGCAGGGACCCTATCTGTTCCACATGGCTTCCTCAGCATCTGGCACAGTCCTACAGTCCTTGGCATGTAGCAGGCCCTTAAATTAAAAAAAAAAAAAAAAAATACAACTAATGAAAAATAGCTCCTTTCCTCCTAGTCTTCTCCTCATTTAAAATGGATCCTTGGAGGCTCAAGAGGCTATAGCATGCAAACCAGTGCTGGTTAGGGTGTCCCTGGAGGCTTGCTCCTGCCACTCACCAGTTGCAGGAAATTCTGCAGGGCCCACCACCTCTCTGAGTCCATTTCCCCATCTGAAAAGTGGCAATGCTACTATCTTCCTCATCAGGCCACCTACTGTGGAGGTTTAATAAGAAAATGAAAGTGCCCAGGATAGCTTGGAGCTTAACAGCTACTGTTCTATTCACTTACTTTTAATTATTAAAAAAACCAAATGAAATAAAAAACTAATGATGTAATGTATGGTGACTAACATAACATAGTAAAATAAAATTAATTAAAAAAAAAACAAGTGAAGAGGCGCCTGGGTGGCTCAGTCGTTAAGCGTCGGCCTTCGGCTCAGGTCATGATCCCAGGACCCTGGGATCGAGCCCTGCATCGGGCTCCCTGCTCTGCAGGAAGCCTGATTCTCCCTCTCCCACTCCCCCCTGCTTGTGTTCCCTCTCTCGCTGTGTCTCTCTCTGTCAAATAAATAAATAAAATCTTAAAAAAAAAAGTGAAAAAAAAAAAGGGCCTCAATAGGAAAAGACTGAATTGCAAGTATAATTTTAACTTTAGAAAAGGTAGAAGGAGGCAAAACTCAAGAAAATGCCACAATTCATTGACATTCCTTATATAGGAGCACCTGGGTGGCTCAGTCAGTTGAGTGTCTGACTCTTGATTTTGGCTGAGGTCCTAATCTCAGGGTTGTGAGATTGAGCCCTGCATCGGGCTCTGCGGCTGGGCATGGAGCCTGCTTAAGATTCTCTCCGTCTCCCCCTGCCCCTCCACCCCGAAAGAAAAGAAAAGAAAAGAAAAAAAGAAAGAAACAAACAAACAAGACATTCCTTATATAAAATTTGACCTGCTGTCGCTATCTGGAAAAGTCTCTCTGACTTTAGTCAGCAGGCTGTGTCCCTCACTACTTCCAACTTCAGAGCCAGGAAGCATGATGGATGGGTTCCTGCGCTAATTATAAACTTCATGAGACACTGTATAAGGGCCTGGTTTCTTCCTAACCCCAAATGTATGCCATTTAATATGTATTAAAGATCTCTCTCAGGCCAGAAACCTAAGAAAGGGGACCAATTCTCAAGGACTCAGGAGAGTACTTTGTCATTACAAAAATTTTATATAACAATCATTCTGTTGTTTGTTGAAAACAATGATAATATCTCCTGGCCAATCACCCAACAGTATTACTCTAATAATATAATCATTTGTCTCAATGGCTATTGACTTGTAAAATGTTCATTTCACCTAACCTAGCAATCATACTTCTAGGAATTCATCCCACAGAAATTCTCCAACACTTAGGCAGGAGTACAAAGACACACATACTCAAGGATGCTCACTGCAGGTTTGTGGTAGGGAAAAACTGGAAATCATCCAAAGGCCCAACAATGGGAGACTAGTTAAATAAAGTACAGTGTATCTAGATAATAAAAAAGCGCAGTTAGGAAGAACATACTAACATGGGAAGATGTCCAAAAGATATTAAGTTTAAAAAGCAAGTTGAACAACATTATGAAAAGCACGGTCCATTTTTATAAAGTAATGATTATTCTATACAGATCTATGCATTGAAAAGAAAATCTGGAAATAGGAACACCAAAGTCTTCTCAGTGGGGGGACGCCTTATGAAGGATTTTCACTTTCTGGGTCATAAATTTCTGTGTTTCAGTTTTTATAATGAGCAAGTATTTCTTTTATAAATGGGAAAAGGAAAGAAAATGTAAAAAAATAAAACCTCTGTTGGCCTTAGTCTGTCAATACCACAGCATTCAACCAGCTGCAAGCTTTGATGGCTCAGGATACTCCACAGGGCTGCCCTGTCTCCCTACTTGGGCCCGAATCACAAATTGAGCAGACTCAGCACATGTCATGAGGTTGCCATTAAACAGCAGCAAGCCAAGGCACTTGAATTTCCACAGTGTCAGTAACGAGGTTGGGGGGCCATGTTTCTCCTAAAACTCAAGTGAAATTGCCTTGGAATTTGTGGTTAAGGCCTACCAATGGCAGAACGGGGAGCAGACAGCCTCTCCAGCAGAATTCTAAAGCACAGCTCAGAAATCAAGCCCTGCTGAGTTGGGGAATGGTTTCTTTTTAATGAAACCCAGAGAGTGGGGGGCAGGGGAGCAGTCACTGGCAATCTGAGAAGAAGGAATAAGCTGATCATAAAATTAAAAGGGAATGGGAAATAAGAGGAACTGGCTGCAAAGTGGGAAGGAAAGAAGTTGAAGTGTCTCCTGGTAGTTACTGATGTATGTACTGCAGGACTTACCAAATGATTCATGCCAGAAGCTGGATTTGATTCTAAATCTCCTGTAGCAAATGAAACGAAAGCTCCCCTGTCCTCTTTCCACTTGATGCTTTGGTACTGGCCCCGTGTCCGGATCAATGTGCAAGGGTCCTCTGATCCCAGGCAGGGCTAGGGCTTCTTGGGTGGAAGCGCAGATACTATTTTGCCCAGCTGGGGCCATCCCCCTCCTTACTAACACAACCCCAACTTCCTTCCTCTGCCTTTCCTTGGCTGTGCCCCTCAGGGAACCAGGGCCCATCCCAGCTGATCAGTAAACCAATACGATTGTCTCACCTTCCTGACATAACTCTAGCCAATGAGATGCAAGGGGAGATCAATGAGGCGGTTCTGTGAAGGTGTTGATTGGTCTTTAAAAGAGACACAGGACAGAAGTATCTCTTTTACTGCCTGTAGACTCTGTCAAGTGTGAATCCAGGATGCCAGGGATTATGGCAGCCATCTGTGGACCATGAGGGAACCAGTTCTAAAAGGCAAGCCAAAGCACTGAGGAAGGCAGAGCAGGAAGTTAGAAAGAACTCAGGTCCTAAACAACTTCACTGAACAGATGACAACCAACCCTGGATCTGCCCCACCTCCGGATGACTTGCTATGTAAGACAAGTGCCATTATTGTTAGGCCATTTCAGTCAGGATGTTCTATTATTTGTAGTCAAAACCACCCAACAGATACAAACAGGCAGAACAAGAGGTGCCTGCTCCATCTGTGTACTCCAACCGATTTGACTTCTGAGCATAACTGCGCACCAGGATTACTAGGTGACAGATGCCCCATGGCCTCATGAGAGCAACTGATTTTGCCTACCCAGAACTATACCAAATCTTTTTCTGCCGGGAGTTACCCTTTGCTTTAGAGGACTTCTTTCCCACTCCATGTGGTTGGAAGTGAGGAGAGGGGAGAAACTTAAACATAAATTCTGGTATTCCATCTCAACCACCACCAACAACCAGGGTGGTCACATGACCCAGGCAGAACTCATCTGAGTCCCTCCCCAAGACTGATGTAGGAATGTGGGAAGAATAAAGCCTCCTGCCTGCTGGGACTACAAACTGAAAGAGCCAGAAACTGACTGGTGGTGTTCATCTTTCCCGGCATGTAGGGAGAGTCAGTGTGTAGTACAAGACCAACACATGAATCAGGGCCCTGAGGATGCTGTTTGAACACACAGATCGAGCCATACCTGAAACCCTGGACAACCCATTTATCTGAGCCATAAAGTCATTAAGGTAGTTTGATTTGGGTCATTTTCTTATAACTAGAAGCGACCTGACTAAAATAAACACGAACCTGCCCCACCCCCATATCCTGAATCCTTCACCTCCTCTGGATAGTCTCCTTTCCCAGGCCTCTCTCATTTCTACTTCCTTTTCTCTACAGCTCAACTCCCCACCTCTGAGCAAATGAACCAACTGTCCGGCTAAGTTACAGGACCTTCTGAGTCATTCTTCAGAGCAGGCTTCGGAGGCAGCCTCACATGGCCCCACAACTGGGTGTGTGCACTGCCACCCACCAGCATACCGCCCAGAGCCTTGTCCCTCTTTCCCTTGCCTACCACTGTCCTGATGCTTTTTCCAAGGCTGTGGATGCTATTTAGACCTGGAAAAGCAGGTTTCAGCATTCCACTTACTTGATGGCACTGCTCAGCATGTTCACACAGGCAAATGGGCAGGTGCTCCACATAGTCACCGAGTTTACTGTAGCCGCACAGGTGAGGTAAGACCATCAGACAGGATTATACTGCCAGTTACACACGCAGCTGTATCTGTGTGCAGATCACATGTAAAACATGTGTTCTGGAGGACAGCATACGTGTAACCTTTGCACAGCATGGCCACTCAGACCACAGCAAGGCCTACACATCACAAGGGAGGTTCTCTGCAGCATCAGAAGAGTGTGCCATGCCCTGAGAAATCCTGAAAGGCCTAAACTTACTCTTACAAAACAGTTACAGTAGGGGCAATTATTCACTCTTTAAAAAGATTCTTCACCTAATAAAAGGAATTACTACAAGGCCCCACTAAAATGCATGGGCTCTAATGCATCTCGAATATGAGTTGATTTGTGTTAAGACTTTACAGGGACTGTCAACCACACAAATCAAGGAGCCATAGTTGAACTGAATTTATTTTTTGGTTGCATAATGTGATGAACACAAGGTGATTTTATTTGTATCATTATTATTGATTTTCTGTGTGGAGGAAGATAATGGCACCAAATATCATCATATCAGCTGAGGCAAACATCTGGTTCAGGGACTAGCAAGGCATTTCCTTCCTAACAGGGCTTTGCTGTTAAATGGCATCTTTATTGTCATTACAAAAAAGGACCAAGGTACTCACCTTCTCCATCCATATAAAGTTTTTAAAGACTAAGTAATAATAATAATCATTGCAGATAATACTTACATAGTTCTTACTATATATCAGGCATTGTTCTAAGTGCTTTAGAAGTATTAGCTCATTTCATCTCCTCAAAAACTTCATATGTAGTTCCTATTATTATCTCTCCTTTCTAGATGAGTAAATGGGTTACATTGCCCAAAGTCAGGAGGCAGAGCTAAGAATGAAGGCAGTCTGGGTCCAGGGGCCATGCTCTTCACCGTCATACTAGGCTGCCCCCCCGGACCTGGCAGTCGTGCACAGGATGGCGAACAGTAGAAGGGAAAGGAGCAGAAATGGGGGCTACTTAGCTTAGTACTGACAAGTTCAGGCATATGGTGCTCAGGACCTGTACAATGCAGTGAAGTGGAAAAAAAAAAAAAAAAGAAAGAAAGAAAGAAAGAAAAGGAAAGAACAAGGGATGGTGATTACAAGTGGGCACAAGGGAGGTTTCTGGAGAACTAGCCTGCTCCTTGATTTGGGTGCTAGTTATATGGGTGTGCTCAGTCTGTGAAAAGTCATCAAGCTGTACTTTTTATATACATATTTTCATGAAGAAAAAGTTAAAGGACCAGGGGTGCCTGGGTGGCTCAGTCAGTTAAGCATCTGCCTTCAGCTCAGGTCATGATCCCGGAGTCCTGGGATCGAGCTTGGCATTGGGCTTCCTGCTCAGTGGGGAGTCTGCTTCTCTCTCCCCCTGCTCTTGCCCTCTCACTCACTTGTGCTCTCTCTCTCAAATAAATAAATAAATAAATAAGTCTTTTTTTTTTTTTTTTTAAGATTTTATTTATTTATTTGACAGAGAGAGACACAGTGAGAGAGGGAACACAAGCAGGGGGAGTGGGAGAGGGAGAAGCAGGCTTCCTGCTGAGCAGGGAGCCCCATGCGGGGCTCCATCCCAGGACCCTGGGATCATGACCTGAGCCGAAGGCAGACGCTCAACCGACTGGGCCACTCAGGCGCCCAATAATAAAGTCTTTTTTAAAAAAGTTAAAGGACGGAAGGATGGATTTAAGAGGATTTTGGTAATATTATGAATGGCTTCTGCCCCCTTTATTTTCCAAATGTTCCTGAGTGACTAAGCGAGACATGATGGAGCTCACAGGCCACGTGAACCAGTGGAGTCATCCATATGGAGGATTCTCCAAACCCACTGTCCAGCCTGAGACAGCCCGCAGCACAGACATCAGGTGAGCTATAGGCCACACAGCATCATGGTTAGGAGAATGGCATAAAGAACTAACTTGCCTGGTTCAAATCTTGCTTTGCACAGCCTGGATGTGTGACCTTGGACATGTTATACTTCACCTTTCCATACTGTCTTGCTCTCTGCAACTGTAAAGCCGGCATAACATGGTGTCTAACTCACAGGGCTTTACTGCATATTAAAGGAGCACTCGTGACTGTGGCTGGCGCATGGAACACACTACTAAATGTGAGCCCTTTTCTTCACTATTTAGGCCCATAGCCATGGCCTCCTCCCTTGTATCAGTTACCATATACCTTTTAAAATCATTTTCCCAGGGCACCTGGGTGGCTCAGTCGGTTAAGCGTCTGCCTTCGGCTCAGGTCATGATCCCAGGGTCCTGGGATCGAGTCCCATGTCGGGCTCCCTGCTCAGTGGGGAGCCTGCTTCTCCCTTTCCCTCTGCCTGCCGCTCTGCCTACTTGTGCTATCTCTCTGTCAAATAAATAAATGAAATCTTTAAAATAAATAAATAAATAAAACCATTTCCCCATTATTTATTTATTAATAATTTATTGTTCCTGTTCCAAAAAGCATTATAAATATAATATATACAATACATTAATAAAATATAATAAATTAATAATTTATTGTGCCCTGTTCCAAAAAGCATTTCAGGTAGATTTATTTTAGCTATTATTTAAATAGTATGATCCTATTACAGAAAATCTGGAAAACAGAAAACCAAGTAGTATACTTTCAGGAGGGTAGCCATCCTGCCGAGGGCGCGCATTGCCTGACGTGATCTGAAGGCATGATAAACGGGGCCATTGGTGCAGAAGGGACTGTGGAGGTAGCCAGCCAGGCTACACTCAAGAAATAGCCACAACTTTTTATTTTAAAAAATTTCAGTCACATAGAAAAGTTGGAAGGTCGGTACAAAAATACCCATATGCCCTTCACCTAGATTCACCAGAATTGTTAACATTTTGCCACATTTGCTTTCTCTTCTCTCTTCTCTCTACATATACTTTATTTTTTTGCCTAATCATTTGAAAGTTAAGTTGTAGAAATCATGTCATTTTAGTCATAAACACTTCAGCTTTTATCTCCTAACATTACATCATATTGCACCCAAGGAATTTCAGTGGTACAGTCCTATTATCTAATATACAATCTGTATTTATATTTTTTCCAATTGCCCTAAAAATGACCTTTTTTTTTCTTTTCCAATTCAGAATCCAATCAAGGATCACAAGTGCATGTGTTCTATAATCTAGTAGAGCCCCCGCCCCTTGCCCTTGCAGATCTTTCACAGCTTTGACATTTTTGAAGAGTCCAGACAGTTTTCTTATAAAATGTCCTACCATCTAGATTTGTCTGATTGTTTGCTCATGATTCAATGCAGGTGAAATATTTTTGGAAAAGTGCTACCCAGTTGATGTTTTATACTGCATACTCCCACACATAAGATACATAGTAATAAGTTGTCCCATTACTGGTGTTGCTATGTTTGATCATTTGGTTAAGGTGATGTCCACCCAAATCCTGTCATTGTAACGGTATTTTTCTCAGTAACAAATAAGTGATCTGTGGAGGGGTTTGAGTCCCTGTGAACATCTTATCTTGTTCCCTGACAATCCTTTTATCCAGTGGTTTTAGCATCTGTTGATAATCTGCCTGAATCGATGATCACATTTGTGGTGCAAAATGGTGACTAGTGATGTTTACTGTGTGGGTGAAATGAACTGCTGCAAGTTAAATCTTATTTTTCCACTTACTTGCACTATTACTTCAGAACTTTAATATCAGAACTATTTCAGAAGCTCATCTGCTTGACTCCTCCTGACAGTGATTCATAACACCTGTTTTTACATTTCTCTGATCTCTGTCCACCTGAGCAAGTACATTAAGTGGAAACAAACATATAAATGCACTGGCTTAAGCAGTGGGCTAGGAGTTACCTGTCTATACAAGCAAAAGGTTGGCTAGTCTTTATAGCCCCCTTTCCTACAGCAGATCAAATTCTCCATCAAGAAAAGTCTGTTTTTCCAAAGACAGTTCTTTATCAGAGTCAGCTTCAGGCATCCCAAGAAGGGAAAGAGGGAAGACACAAAGGGTTCAGGCAAGAGACTCCTGGCACAATTTTAAAAAATTCTGCAAACTACATTAGGACAGTACCAAATCCCATGGGCCACTGTTTCAGGCAGCCTGCCTCCCCTGCCCCTATGAACAGGACTTCTTCCTGGTCAATAATCCTTTAGAACCCAAACATCATCTCCAGACCAACTGCCTTAGAATCCCGGGGAAGCTGATTAAGAAACAGATGCCTCTGTCTCACCTCTGACCAAATGAATCACAGCCATGCAGGGGGGTTGGGACAAATTCCCCAGAGGACCTCATGAGCAGCCAGGTTTGGGAACCCTTGCTTAGAAAAGACCCACTGTAGTCTCCCAAAGGGGACTACTCCATAGAACACAAAATGGTAGATAGTAGTTAAGGATCACTCCCATTATGTGATAGCCACCCTGCCAACAACTGACCCCAGGGGTCCAGAATGAGGACAGATGAGTTCAACCTAGAGGATCTATTGCACCCCCAATTTATAACCCACTTGAAGGCTGGGGAAAAAAAGTCACTGTCAGATCTATGGTTCCTCAAATTTAGTCTCTACCAGAAGCATCTGGGGACAACACCCCTAAAAGATTCTGAGTCAGAGGTCTCCTGTGGGGCCCAGGAATGTGGGCTTATAACAAGCTCTCCAGGAGCTTCTGATGCAGGGGATCCACGCTCATCTATGGCAGTCAAAGAGCAAAAGAGTTGGATAAAACTGTCGTGGCCTTCATCTGAAGGCTACTTACCAAACCAAAAAAACAAAATCTGAGGCTATGTGGGAAATGTTTCTGAGTAATTAATTAGCTACACAGAAACATCCAGATGATATGAAACCTTCCACAAAAGGTTTTAAATTTTGCTCTAACATTTTCTCCCACTGGAGGACTATAGGCAGGATGAGCTAAGAGCAGGAGACCAAGGTCCCAACACAAAGTCCCCACTTCGGTTGCCATGTTAGCAGTCTCCAGAGAGGCACCAGGAGCACAGACCATCCCCTGGAGGCCACTTGAATCATATAAATCAAATTTTTCTGACTGTCAAGGTCCTGCCTGATTCCAGCTTCCCCCTCACACTGTGAGGGATCAAACTCCCAGCAATTCTCTCTCTCTCTCTCTGCCACACCCTCTACTGTTAACCCAAGGCTTAACCAAGATTAACACATGCGCTTGGGACCCCAGAAATAGAGATGGCTAGGCCACTGGCAGCAGGGAGCAAGGACCATACTAATTATGGGAAATAGGACAGACAGAGAGAGCGGATCAGCTCCATGCTGAGTTGGCCTTTGGCTCGCTGGGAATCTGAAGTATGGCTGGCAGTCTGCAGCAAGGGCTGAGGGTGTCAGAACAGTGGCTGCTGGAGGTCACAGTGGTATAACCTTCTCTTCCCTGGCCGGTAGATTCCCACCCAGGAAACATCAGGCAGAACAAGTCACCTTCATGGTACAAATGGGGTACAGTACTCCCAGGAAAGGTCACTTCACAGATATCAAAATATGCCTATGAGTTCCCAAAGCCAACCAGGCTCATGGCATAAGGACCCCCGTGCCAGCCAGCTCTTGGCGTTCTTACCTGACTGGAACACGTATCTGGCCAAGCCCTGCATTAGCTCTGCTGGCCATGTTGGGGGGGCAGACTCCCCTGTTTCTCTCTTCAGACGAAATGTCAATTCAAAGCCAAAACCACTAGGCCCGTCTGTTCCTGTAAATCTGGAAGGAATAAAAAACAAATGTTTTTAGTTCAACTACCTTAGGAAAACACTGTTTTTAAAGTCCAATTAAAGTTCTCCCCTATTTTTGGTGGCCTCAGCATCCAAACCCCTTAATCAGAGGAATGTCTCTCAATAGCCTATAAGGAGCCACAATACTAGTCTTGCGCTCCTGCCAGCCACGATACATGGGTATGACCTTGGCCCAGCCAATCAAATTCCCCTGGTGGCACTCTAAATTATGAGTTCCACATTTTGTGGCTCTGGAACATTCCTCTGGGTGATTAAGGTTCCATTACTGAAAATCTTCCTTATTCACACTCCTTATTCCTTCAAGCTGTTAATAAGCACCTACTTAGTTTGCCACAAGTCCTGTTGTATGCTCTGTGAGGACAAGACCCTTTCTCCACTCCCACCTTCACCCTGCCCCACCCAGGTACAATCCTTGGGCTGGGCTGGCTGGTCTCCAAACTCGGCATTTGTGGAAAGGTCCCAAGGCAGATTCCAAATACTGGGAGGGCCTGTATTCTTCCTGAAACCCAGCACCCCACACGTGCTCATCAATTGGCATGTGCTCTTCCTGAAACTTGGTGTCCCATGGGCACTCTTCAATCACTGGAACGCTAGGGAATCACGGATTTGTGCCCCCTTCTCACCCAGGTGGCCAAGAATGATGACAGTTACTGCCTCTATGACCACATGCATCACGGTGATGATGAGGCGAGGGAGGAATGCCTGCCTCTGACCACTAGGAAACACTCAGGCGTTCCCAGTCTTCAGGGAAGTCCCCGAAATGGACTTCTGCCGGAGAGGAAAATGATGTGGATGAGAAAGCAAGTCCTGGGTGGGGGGGTGACATGCCCCCTTATGGGAGGGAAGCATCCAGGGAGGATTTCCTGAGAGTGCAGGAGGTTTGCCAGCATGGGAAGGGTTAAAAGTTAAAATATGTTCATGATATAATTTTCAGTAATTATATCTTGTACAAGCATGAGCCACAATGATTATACACATGTAAACTCCTCAGCATACAAATACAAACCATAAACTAAGATGACAGCCAACACCTCCTTGCCAAGCGCCCAGAACAGAGAGTCAGAGGTAAGAGTTTTGAAGGGATGATGATGCCCAACCCTGAAATTCCACATGGCATCTTTCCTTCATCATGCTCCTCATCACCCTTAGGAGGCCAGGCCAGGAGATTGGACAGAAAAAGATTCCAAAGTCTCTGAACCTCGGACACCAGTCCTAACCTTGCCTGTGTGCCGGGGTGAGCTCAGCCCTCCTGTACTTACTGCAGTGGAGAGAGAACCTCTGAGAAGCTACGTTCTCCAAAGGACTGAAAAGGAATAAAGTCATCATGCTGGTGCCTAATTATATTTAAAAGAGGTGTCTATGGTTTGCATTTCCTCTGGGTATCTAGCAATGTGGGAGGCAGAATCCATTTTTGAGGGTACACAACTAGAATTTCAGAGACCAGATGAGAAGAAGTTGTTTGGCAAGACACAGTGTAAGCTATTTTCTTCCCTTACTGAACTGTCATATTGGGGGGCAATTCAATGCAGGGGGGCTGAGGGAATAGCTAAGCCAGCTGAGGCCAGAAGAGCCACCTCCCCGGGGCTGCAGGCTTGAGAGGAGTGTGAAAATCCGAGGTAATGCAACACTGACTCAGAATTAAAACTCCATCGAAGGAGATGGGTCACTAGGCCAAAGGGAAGATTTCAAGCAGCCTCCAATTAGAAGCAGCTTTGTAAAATGTATTAGACCATTATCCAGGGCTTTCATCTTGGGCCAAGAAAAATACATGATTTCTAACCACAAAAACTTGAGAAACAGACAAAAAGAACGTATTCCTCAAATTGCACGATGGGGAGAACCATCAGATGCAGAGAGAAATCATACGTATCCAAGCAGCACCACCACTCTAAGGAAGCTGTGCACGCATGCACACGCGTGTATGAGCGTGCATGCGCACACGTGCACATGTCCACCATCTGCCTCCATGCGGGGTGCTTTCTGGGCCAGCTCTGTGGTGGGCAGGCCAGCCCTCACTGGGCTAGCTGGGAGGGACAGCCCCGGCCAGATGGTGTCCACCTGCATTTGATTACCACCCACCACGCTGGCTGGACGCAACCTCTAAACTCTGAAACATGCGTTTGGAATGGCCCAGCCTCAGGATAAACACACAACCTGGAGCCTGTCAGAAGGTCTCTTTTTCAAAGCAGATTGCCCAGGCAATAGCCAAGTGACAAGGTCATTCAGTCTTTCAAGTCCCTGGAGGGCCTGGCTTGGTCTGGACTTCCTCACGTGAGGGCTTCTCCAGCCGCAGAGGTTTTGTCTGACCAGAGGTTGAAGCCCCTCCTAGGGGGCAGCTGTCTCCCACACCCTCTGAGAAAGAAAAGCACGAGGGGAAACTGGCACGTGCTGCAGGAGGAGGGAGGTGGGTCAGAGAAAAGAATTTTTCTAACACAGAAGGCTGCTAAAACACCAGCCGGTGGTAAAGGAGGCCAGTGGAATTTCTTCCTACAGAGATTTTAAAGGAATACATTATAGATTCTCCCTAATCTGGCAGGGAGGGGGTGAGGGGTTCTTATCTTGTCTTGTTGCAAGGATGGGTGAGACTGTTTCCAGCTCAAGAACTTCTGATCCTGCTCACTGAGGTACCCAGGGGAGAGGATGGCTTTGTCCCAGCAGTTTGGCAAGCCTAGGGACGGATGTGGCAGTGTCCAGAGTAGTATCAAACCTGCGCACAGAAAGAACCCGTGCCTTTCATCTCAGACGTAGTTGCCCGACCACTGGAACCTGCCCAAAAGCCTGCCCCAAGCACCTGCACTAAGAAGGTATCAATCAGCATCCAAGAGGCCAAAATGACCACTAACACCAGGCAGAGATGAATGGGAACCCAGGAGAGACTTTCTGGTGGAAACACAACAGTTCAGGTGGGCAGAAAAGATGATCTAAAAGTTGGCATCTCGTGCTCAACACCATTAGTTAATAGGGAAGCTCAAATCAAAACCACAGTGAGGTACCACTTCATCCCCCTTAGGATGGCTAAAATAAAAGACAATAACAAGTGTTGACGAGTTAGTGGAGAAACTGCAACTCTCACACACTGCAGGTGGGAATGTCAAATGGCAGAGCTGCTTTGTAAAACAGTCTGGCAGCTCCTCAAAGAGTTAAACATAGAGTTACCACATGACCCAACAGTTCCACTCCTAGGTATACACCCAAAAGAACTGAAAATATATGTTTACACAAAAACTTGTACACTGGGGTGCCTGGGTGGCTCAGTCAGTTAAGCGTCTGACTTCAGCTCAGGTCATGATCTCAGGGTCCTGGAATTGGGCCCTGAGTCAGGCTCCACGCTCAGCAGGGGAGTCTGCTTGTCCTTCTGCCCCTCCCCCTGCTCATGCTCTCTCTCTCTCTCAAATAAATAAAACCTAAAAAAAACCCAAAAAACAAAAACAAAAAACAAAAAAAACTTTTACATTAATATTCATAGTAGCATTATTCATAATAGCCAAAAAGTGGAAGCAACCCAACGTCATCAATGGATGAGTGGACAAACAAAATGTAGTACATCCATACAATGGAATAAAGAAGAATGATGCTCTGATACAACATGGATGAACCCTGAAAACATTGTGCTAAGTGAATAAAGCCAGATACAAAAGGCCATATAATGTATGATTCCATTTATACAACATGTCCAGAATAAACAAATCCAGAGACAAAAAGTAGATTAGTGGTTGCCAGGGGCTAGGGGGAGTCAAGGGGGAGTGACTACTAATGGGCACAGTTTCTTTTTGGGGTGATGGAAATGTTCTGGAATTAAATAGTGATGATGATTGTACAACCTTATGAATATTCTGGAAAACACTGAATTGTATACTTTAAAAAGGTAAACTTCATGGTATGTGAATTATACATTAAAAAAAAAAGTTGGTATCTTAGGTACACCTCAGTGCTAGGGGGAGCAAGGCCAACCACACCACGTACGCCAGGTCTTCATCTGACTCTACCTATTAATAACTGCTATGATTAACTGAATGCCTATTAAGTTTTAGGCCTTGGACTAAGTACTTATGTCACAGCATTTAATTCTCCAACAAGACTCAGCCACTGTTATCTTCATTTAATTAACATGAGAAAAAGACACTAAAGAGAGTTTAAGTAATATTCCGTATGTCACACAGCAAGCAAGAGACAGAGCTTGGACTTGAAGTCTGCCTGACTCCAAAGTCCATCTTCTTACTGCCATGTGACCTCAGGCAAGACATTTAACCTCTGTGCCCCAGTTTCCTCATCCATAAAATGGGGATAATAACAAAACAGTAACTATTTCAGACTTGTGAGGATTAAATGTTAGAAAATGCCTGGAACACTATAAGCATTGCATCACTTACACTAAGTAAAAGAAGCCAGTCACGAAAGACCATGTAGTGTATGATTCCACTGATATGACATGATAAATAATATAACTTGTTTTTTTAAAGATTTTATTTGTTCATTTGAGAGAGAGCACGAGCAGGGGTCAGGGAGGGGCAGAAGGAGAGGGAGAAGCAGACTCCCCGCTGAGCAGGGAGCCCAACACTGGCTTGATCCCAGGACCCCAAGGATCATGACCTGAGCAGAAGGCAGATGTTTAACCGGCTGAGCCACCCAGGTGCCCCATATAACTTGTAATATATAACACAAATTATGTGTATATTATATAAAATGTCCATAGTAGGCAAATCTGTAGAGACAGAAAGCAGACTGGTGACTATGTAGGTCTGGGGGACTGAGGACAAATGTGGAGTGACTGCTAATGCGTATGGGGTTTCTTTTTAGGGTGATGAAGAAATTCTAAAATTAGATTATGATGGTTACATAACTCTGTGAATGTACTAAAACCACTAAATTATACATGTTAAGTGGGTGAACTGTATGGTATGTGAATTATATCTCAATAAAGCTGTTCTTAAAAATTGAGGGGGAAAAGAAAAGATTGATAGTAAAAAAATTCAAACTACAGACATATAGATATAGGTACAGACATACAAAGAGATGTTCAACCTCACTCATGATAGGAGAAACGCAACTTAAATACAAATTAAAGCAACAAGAGGGACAGCTGGGTGGCTCAGTCGATTAAGCATCTGCCTTCGGCTCAGGTCACGATCCCAGGGTCCTGGGATCGAGTCCCGCATCGGGCTCCTTGCTCAGTGGGGCGCCTGCTTCTCCCTCTGCCTGCCGCTCCCCCGCACTTGTGCTCTCTTTCTCTGACAAATAAATAAATAAAATCTTTTTTAAAATCTCTTTTAAAAAAATAAAGCAACAAGAGACACGATTCTCACCTATCAGATCAGCAAAATTAAAAAAGCAGGATATCATTCTATTGGTGAGGCTGTGGAGAAAGAGGTATTTTCATACACTGCTGGTGGGGATACAAGTTAGTACAACCATTTTGGAGGGTAAGTTAGCAATACCTAACAAAGTTACATCTATTTTACCTTTTGACACAGCAATCCCACTTCTAAGAATTTGTAATCGCAAAATATTGGAGACAACCTAAATGCCCATTCATAGAAGAGCGGTTCAAAGAGTACTATGCAGCTATGAGGAAGAGCTAACAAACTGATATGGATACTGTCAAGTAAAAAAAGGCAAAAAGTACTACAGTATACTACCTGTTGAGGAAGAAAGAGGGGGAGATAGTAAAATATACGTACATCTGCTCATTTGTGCAAAAAGCAACACAGCAAGAATAAATCAGAAACTACTAAGATTAGCTACCTACAGGCATAGGTAGGAACAAGGTGGGAAGGACTGCAGGGCGGGGGGGGCAGGGCACATTTCTCTGAATATGTATCCTGGTGTACAATAGGTGCTCAATAAAGACGAAAAGAACGAACTAACAGGCTCAGGCAGCAACCCTTTCCATCCAGATCCAGTCTGACCCCAGAGGAAGTGGCCCTGCTGGCCTCCAGGTCCTCTGGTAGCTGTGGAAGTGCTCTGGCAATCCTACAGTGAAGCTGGCAACAAGCCTTACCCCTCTCACCGCACAAATGTGACCACCCACCTAACTTTTCAAGATGTGTTTGCCTACTGTAAGCCCACAGCTCAGGATGTGGCAACATACCTGCACTGCAAGGCAAACACTCTCGGCATTGTATAATTACACTCAGCTGGGCCCTGGGCTGAAGAAGTGTGCTGCCGGGGAAGGGTGCGGTGAGAGCCAGCCCAGGTATCCAGGGCGCTTTCACTCCCCTCTCCGAAAAGCAGCAAACACCCACCAACCATCAAAAGACCAGTGGGTCAGGAAGAGTCAACACATTAATCTGATCTACTGCTCTGTCTGGGCAGTTTAAATTCCAGAATAACAAACAGGAGCCCTGGTCGATGTACCCAGAAACAAATGTGGAGGGGCCAGGAAACAGGAAATGGATCTAGCCCTTCCCCTCATCCTTCTGGCCATCTCCAGCCTCTCCTGATCTGGGGAGGCTCCAGCTCTTGACCTAGTTCCTAAAAAGACTTCATCGTGGGCCCGAGGACTCTGGTGTCGCTGAAATAGGGCGACCAACTTGTCCTTGTTTTTGCGGGACTTTCCTGGCTTTAGAATTGAAAACCTCACGTCCTGGGAAAGCCGTTAATCTCAGGCAAATGGGAACAATCACCCAATACTTAAGTGTCACTACCTGACCCACACAAAGAAAATGCCGCCAAATCCAAAAGCACCAAATATGCATCAAGAGCCACCAAAATGTCAGCAGAATCTCTGCAGCCAGGCTGCCTCTGCTCAAGTTCTGGCTCTGCTACTTCCTGGCTGGAGGGCAAATCTCTGTGCCTCAATTTCTTCATCTGTAGAAACAGAGATATGAAGAATAAACCCTAAGGTAAACTCTGGAGTCCAGGTGATAATGATGTGTCAATGTAGATCCATCAATTGTAACAAATGTGCCATTCTGGTACTGGATGCTGATAGTGGGGGAGGCCGTGCATGTGTGGGGATGGAGGGTATATATGGGAACTCTACATCCACTCAATTTTGCTGTGAACCTAAAACTGCTCTAAAATATAAAGTCCATTTAGGGCGCCTGGGTGGCTCAGTCCTTAACTGTCTGCCTTCGGCTCAGGTCATGATCCCAGGGTCCTGGGATCGAGCCCCGTATCGGGCTCCCTGCCCCGTGGGAAGCCTGCTTTCTCCCTCTCCCTCTGCAGCTCCCCTCTGCTTGTGCTCTCTCTCTCGCTGTCTCTCTGTCAAAAAATAAATAAAATCTTTTAAAAAATAAATAAATAAAGTCAGTTTAAAAAAATATTAAAAAGTCCATTTTTATTTATTTTATTTGTTTGTTTGTTAAAGTAGGCTCCACACCCATTGTGGAGCCCAACATGCAGCCTGAACTCATGACCCTGAGATCAAGACCTGAGCCAAGGTCAAGAGTCAGACGTTTAACAGACTGAGCCACCCAGGCGCCCCTAAAGTCTATTTTTAAAATGGAGACATGAAGGGCGCCTGGGTGGCTCAGTCATTAAGCGTCTTCCTTTGGCTCAGATCATGATCCGAGGGTCCTGGAATCGAGCCCCACATCGGGCTCCCTGCTTCACCCTCTCCCTCTGCCTGCTTCTCACCCTACTTGTGCTCACTTTCTGTCAAAAAAATAAATAAAAAATTAAAATAAAAAAAATAAAATGGAGATACAAGTAGCCATCATGTGGGAGCTACTTAAATGAGTTAATGCATATGAATCCCTCAGAGCAGTGCCTGGAACACAGCACGTACTGTCTCAGTGTCAGCTATGATCTATAGAGTTCCCAGTTCTGGAAATTCACCCTAAGAGCATAATCTTGTATTTGGAAAAAGTCTTGTGCATAAATATATTCCATGGTATTTTAAGAGTGAAGAATCTAGAAGCAGTCTAAATGCTCGACAAGCTGAGGTATTCTGAGTTCTGGTGCATGGAGTGCTGAGACATCACACAGTCATTAAAACTGAGAGTTCTGGGGGCGCCTGGGTGGCTCAGTCATTAAGTGTCTGCCTTCGGCTCAGGTCATGATCCCAGGGTCCTGGGATCGAGCCCCGCATCGGGCTCCCTGCTCCGCGGGAAGCCTGCTTCTCCCTCTCACACTCCCCCTGCTTGTGGTCCCTCTCTTGCTGTGTCTCTCCCTGTCAAATGAATAAATAAAATCTTAAAAAAAAAACAACAAAAAACTGAGAGTTCTGAAAACAGGACCAATCTCTGAGCTTTGAGAAGCGAAGGGAAGCCTCGTGGCTGCTGGTGGGAATGTACAGTAGTGCAGCTACAAAACAGTACGGTGGTTCCTCAAAAAAACTAAACACAGCTTTATCGTATGATTCAGCAACTCCATTTCTGGGTATAACCCAAAAGAAATGAAAACAGTGACTCAAACAGATACTCGCACACCCATGTTCACAGCAGCATTGTTCACAGTAGCTGAAAGGTGAAAACAACCCAAATGTCTATTCATCGGTGAATGGATAAACAGAATGTGGTAGGTCTACACAATGGAATATTATTCCGCCTTAAAAAGGAAGGAAACTCTGACACATGCTACAACATGGATGAACCTTGAAAACATTATGCTAAGTGATATAAGTCAGACACAAAAGGGCAAATGTATGATTCCACTCATATGAGGTCCCTAGAGTAGTCCAATTCACAGACACAGAAAACAGAATGGTGGTTGCCATATCTCCATTAAAAAATGCAGATATGAGTAGTAGAATGGGGTGGGGGAGGTGGAATGGGGAGTTATTGTTTAATGAGTACAGAGCTTCAGTGGGAAGATGAAAAAGTTCTGGAAATGGATGGTGGTGACAGCTATGTAACAATGTGAATGTACTTAATTTCACTGAACTGTACACCTAAAAATGGTTAAAATGGTAAATATAGATTTTACTAAACAGTCATGAAAAACCATGAAACAAAATCTCATACAAAGTGATTCAAAATATTTGTGCAGGGGCTGCTGGGTGGCTCAGTTGGTTGAGCGACCAACTCCTGATTTCGGCTCAGGTCATGATCTCAGGATTGTAGGATCGAGCCCCACATTGGGCTCCATGCCCAGTGCGGAATCTGCTTGTCCCTCTCTCTCTGCTCCTCCCTCTGCTTGTGCTCTCTTTCTCTCTCTCTAAAATAAATAAATAAAATCTTAAAAAACCATATTTGTGCATACACACACAATGGAAAAACATATGAAAAAATATATGTGAGGAAAAGACAGGAAGAAAAGGCAATAAAATTATCATAGTGGCTATCACAGTGCAATTTTTCTTTTTCAAACTTCTTTGTATTTTCCAAATTTTCTACTCTTTATAATCTCTGGTCTAGACTGTAAACCCCACAAGGACAGGGCTGTGTCTTATTCACTGCTGTATCTGCCAGACTTCTCACAGAATCTGTTGGCTGAGGGTACATATTGGACATTCCAGGTATGACAGGAGAGACCTGTAGTCAGCACCCTCTCTCCCCAGGGGTGGCTTGGATACTTCCATTGGTATCTGAAGCACAGAATGCTGGGCCAACTAAGGCGGCTGTCAAGGGTCCACCTTGTGGGGGTGGTACCTCTAAAGTCAGGTCTAGGGACTGTGGCTCAGTCTCAAGCTCAATATTGTTGTCAAAAGAAAAGGAAGAGTACACTATTTGCCTCAGGAAACATATGGCACAGGAGGCCAGGCCAGTCCAATCCCAGAACCACTTCATTCCCTATAAAGACTCCTGTTGTCTCTCCTTCCCCTTTCCTCTTTCCCTACTTCTTGGTGGGTCTTCCCCTCTAATCAGCCCTTCTTGGAAATTAGGCTTAGTTCCTGGCCTTACTGGGTTGGACATCCTCTCCCAGAAGAATGGAGCCTGTAGGTCCTGTCCCTGGGGAACAGACTGCAGACCTCTTCCCTTGGTGGCTTTCCTCCACAGGCACCCACAACCTCCATTTGTGTCTCTAATAGGCATAGGGCAAAGCCTAGCCTTAGCCCCAACTGGACCCAGAGATTACAAAAAGCCCTAAACCGAAGACCTCCAGTAGCTCTGGGGCTCTGCAAGGAGGCTGCCTATCTCTTCTCCACAGCTGCCTCTCAGAGCAATGCCAAGCACATTCAAGGACCACTCATCCAAACTCCAGCACATGTTTGGAGCACCATGTTTCTTGAGGTGAATTTGCTCCAAGGCCCTCAGTAGTGCCCCAAACCTCATGATGCCCTGCCTCAGTCAGTTAAGCGTCCAACTCTTGGTTTCGGCTCAGGTCATGATCTCAGGGTCCTGGGATTGAACCCCATGTCAGGGTCCACGCTCAGCACAGAGTATGCTTGAGATTCTTTCCCCTTCCCTCTTCCTACCCTTCTGCTCCTCTCCCTGCTCATGCTCTCTCTTTCTAAAATAAATAAATAAGATCATTTTTAAAAAAGAGGAAATTATATATGGTCCTTTACTTGACCATTGTTTTCTTGTTAAATAGGAGGTTGTTTCCAAAGCTGCACTCTTTTGTACTTTGGCAAAGATCTTAATGCATATTGCTTTTTTGCTTGTTTTCCCTCAATAACTCATATTTGGGGAAATCCACATTATTCTCTTGGATTTAGAGTCCCAGAATAAGAGATTTTAGAAGTTGGTCTGAGCACTAAAGAAAGAAGGCATTCCGACTAGGATCCAGGTGTGTGCTATCACATGCGGCCAACTTCATCCACCTTTTGGTGTAGGGTCACCAAACTGGTAGGTAAAGGAAATGAGGCACGCCCCAAGTGTCGGGCAGCATTTCTGATATTGACCAGTTTCTCTGCTCCCAGGTCCCACTATATCTAGGCCAATACCAATGCTGCACTGTGACACCAAACCAACCTCCATGTCCCAAACACACCCCCCACCCCATACCATGACTACTGCTGCCCTCAACCTGGAAGGCCCTTCTAGACCAGTCTTATCTTCCCAAATCCTCCTGCCAAAGCTCTTCTCAATTACCGTGTCTTTTGCTCTTTTTTATGCTTTTTCCCCCCCACGCTATGTTCTCTCAAAGCACTGTTTTGTCTCTAATATAGTTCTTTGTGTGGTCTCCCTTACATGTTAAGCAAGGGTCTCTCACATTATACTGTGGAGTCCTGCCATTCTTCTACTTCTTTGTAGTTCCCCAAAGTGACACACACTGAACCCAGAACAATGCTGCTACTTAGTAGGTATCAAAAGATATCACCGACTCCTGGTGACATGCACATACTGAGACTAAACAAATGTTTATTAACTAGACTGAATCTGAGAAAAGAAGCAAAGTTTTATAAGATTTAGAATGGTAGGTTAAGAGGTAAGGAGGAAAATGCTAGACTAAGGTTATGGGCTGAAGACCTGAGGCAGAGTCGTGAGCCCACCAGCAGTGACCAGGAAGCCAGGAAGTGAGGAAGGTAGACATCAGAAATTCTTAGTCTTGGTCTCCCTGGACTCTTTGGAGATCCCAGGGTAGACTTAGGGTGGCAATTACACAAAATTATACCACTCTAGGATCCTATAAGATGCCAGAGAGGAGTCCAGGGACATGGGCAAGAATACAGGGAATGGAGGTCGCCTGAGCCAACACAAGCCCAGCCCATCACTCCCTTGCTGACCCTTGGGCAAGTTAACTTACACATGCCCCCATTTCCTTAGCTGTTAAACTGGGATAAAGATACTTCCCTCGAAGGGGAGTTGGGAGGCTTAAAATGGGATGGCCCAGTGTCTTGCACCCAGCCAGGACGCCCCCGCCCCCAAGAAGCTAGCATTCATCCTTCCTTTGCTTAGGGCTCAGTAGAAGCAGTCTCTGTGTATCATTTCTCCCTTAAAAATTCAGCAGATGAGGTGCACCTGGGTGGCTCAGTTGGTTGAGCATCCAACTCTTGGTTTCGGCTCAGCTCATGATATCATGGGTGGTGGGATCGAGCCTCATGTCGGGCTCCATGCTCAGTGGAGAGTCTGCTTGAGACTCCCTCCCCCTGCCCCTCCCTCCACCTGCATGCATGCGCCCTCTCTCATAAATAAATCTTTAAAAAACATCAGCAGATGATTCTAGGTTCCCAACTTCTGGACTCTGGAGTTTAATCAGTGTCCAGCCTTCAAGGGCTGCCCAATATTGGATCTAAACATTTACAAAGGGGCACCTGGGTGGCTCAGTCGGTTAAGCATCTGCCTTAAGCTCAGGTCATGATCCCAGGGTCCTGGGATTGAGCCTCACATCAGGCTCCCTGTTCACTGGGGAGTCTGCTTCTCCCTCAGGCCCTCCACCCCTGCCCCCCGCTTGTGTTCTCTCTCTCAAGTGAATAAATAAAAATCCTTAAAAAAAAATAAAAATAAACATTTGCAAAGCTGATGTTTTTATTTTTGAACAATTCACATTTACAGATACTTCATTAGCTGTTTTGAAATGGTGTTTGGTGACTACACAAATACTATACTAAATAGAGAAACTTTGTAAAATTCTTTTGAAATATGTTTATAAGGTAATATTTTGCACAGCTAAGATTTTTTAAAAACATTCAGCTATATTGTATTAATTTTGTATAATCGTAAGAAAAGAAAAGGAGGGAAGGAGAGGGGGAGGGAAGAGGCAGGAAGGAAGGGAAAAATGACAGCCACTGAGACTGCATCCTTACACTGAGCTGGGAGTCTGACGAGGCCACAGAGCACAGCAGCCACCTCTGAGCTTTAACTCTGAATAGTAGATGTTCTTTCCACTACATAGCATCCAACGAGATGCATGGAATGCATTTGCCTCACTCAGGTAGATGTTTCCTGAGATCCCTTGTTGGGAGCCAAGGACCACATTCCCAAAGCATTCCTCAAGGTTCAAAACAGTAGCTCATAGGACTGATTCAGCTGAGAATCCAGCTGAACTCACCTGGCTCCCAATCCTTAGGGCATTTAACTCTATCCCAGGTTTTCAGTGAGCAAAGAGCTTCCCCAGACTGAGACATGGAGCCTAAGAAAAAGACCAGGTGGTCAAAAGGTACAAGCTTTTTCCAGTTATAAGCTAAGTCCAGGAGGATGTAATGTACAACATGATGACTATAGTTAACACTGCTGTATGGTATATTTGAAAAAAAAAAAAATTGTACGTAGGTTCCATACCCAATGTGGGGCTTGAACTCACAACTCTAAGATCAAGAGTTGTATTTTCTGGGTGCCTGGGTGGCTCAGTTGGTTAAGCAACTGCCTTCAGCTCAGGTCATGATCCCGGAGTCCCAGGATCGAGTCCTGCATCGGGCTCCCGGCTCAGCAGGGAGTCTGCTTCTCCCTCTGACTCTCTCCCCTCTCACGCTTTCTCTCTCTCTCTCAAATAAATAAAATCTTAAAAAAAAAAAAAAGTTGCATGTTTTACAAACTGAGCCAGCCGATTTAAAATTGCTAAGGGAGGGGCGCCTGGGTGGCTCAGTTGTCAAGCATTGGCCTTTGGCTCAGGTCATGATTCCAGGGTCCTGGGATGGAGCCCCGCATTGGGCTCCTTGCTCGGCGGGAAGCCTGCTTCTCCCTCTCCCACTCCCCCTGCTTGTGTTCCCTCTCTCGCTGTGTCTCTCTCTGTCAAATAAATAAATAAAATCTTTAAAAAAATAAAGTTGCTAAGGGAGTAAATCCTAAGTGATCTCATCACATACACACACACACACACACACACACACACACAAATACACACATTTTTCTTTCTTTTTTTTTTTTTTTGTATCCATATGAGATGATGGATGTTAAACTTACTGTGATAATCATTTCCTAAAATACGTGGTCATTATACTGTACATGTTAAACTTATACAGCTGCTATATGTCAACTATATCTCCATAAAACTGGAAAAAAGGGGCACCAAGGTGGCTCAGTTGGTTAAGCATCGGTCTTTGGCTCAGGTCATGATCCTGGAGTCCCGGGATCAAGCTCTGCGTCGGGCTCCCTGCTCAGTGGGCAGCCTGCTTCTCCCTCTGCCCTTCACCCCGCTCGTGTTCTCTTTCTCTCTCTGTCTCTCTCAAATAAATAAATAAAATCTTAAAAAAAAAAAACTGGAAAAAATTTTTGAATAAAATAAAATAATTTTTAAAAAGGAAAAACACCAAGCCAAGAGTAGCAGACCCTTTTTCTGCAGGGTGGTGAAAGCTCATAGTTCACCCTCCCTTAGTGGAGACCTACCATACCTTCTCCCCTCTACTCCCAACCACCAGCAAAGAACCAAAAGGTCAGTCCCCCAGGGGGATTCCAAGCCAGCCTGGCACTGTATAAAAGTTCTAGACCAAAGAAGAGCCTGGTGTTGGGTTTCTTGGCATCATTACAACAGCTCCCACTCTTGGCTTTGGTTTAAACAACATCTATACAAAATCTCTTTAAAAATAAGAAAAGACGGGGGCACTTCGCTGGCTCAGTCAGTGCAGTAAGTGGCTCCTAATGTCTGGGTCCTGAGTTTGAGCCCCACATTAGGTATAGAGATTGCTTAAATAAATAAACTTAAAAAATAATAATAAGAGCGCGCCCGGGTGGCTCAGTCAGTTAAGCGTCTGCCTTTGGCTCGGGTCGTGATCCTGGGGTCCTGGGATTGAGTCCCACAACAGGCTCCCTGCTCCATGGGGAGCCTGCTTCTCCCTCTGCCTCTGTCTCTCTCTCTCTCATGAATAAATAAATAAAATCTGTTAAAAAAAAAAAAAAAGGAGAAGAAAAGACAGGTAGGCCAACAGCAAGATCACAGTCTGATTTGGGAAGCGAGGTGCCATGTGCATAGAGGTGTACAGCTTGGGGCTTCTTACAGACCCAAGGGCCAGAGCATTCTGCCCAAGGGCCTTTTGTCCACCCACTATCCTCCTGGACTCTGAGAAGCCAGCTGCCCCAGAAGATCAAGACATGTGAAAGAGGATAATGGGAAGAAACAAATCCTTCCAGCATCTCAGTTCCCAAGGGCAAGGACTGTACTTTTTGTGTGTTCTGTACGTGGGTACATCATGTCACAGCTGAGCAAACGCTAAATGGTAATCATATTCCCATTGCCGTCCAAAGAGATAACAAGACTGAGACATTCAACGACAAGCAAGATAAGACAGCATTAAAAAAGCAATGAGCCTTCCTCTCTGTCACTATCAAAGTCAGACTCAAATATCTTAATGGCATTTCCTTTGAGCCACTTTTCTGCTATTTCCTTTTTAGGGAAACAAAACACCACTCAGCTCGGTTCCCATGCCTTCATACTGGTGCTAAGGTCCCACACTACTGGAAAAGTTTCCTAAAACCACACTCCTGCCTCCCCCGTCACATCATCCCTTGCTTCCCTCACAAGTCAACAGATAATCTGTTGAATGTCACATTCTTTACATTGCTTTCAAACTCTCCTGCCTCATCTTGCTCCATTGCCCTCCTCTCTTACCAAGCCCCAGACACACTGGCCTTCTTTCTGTCCCTTGAACACCTCAAGGTCCCTCCTGCCTCAGGGCCTTTGCTTTTCACTGCCTATGATCTTCTCATGGTTGAGTGACCAGAGCACTGTACAACTCCAGGGAACACAAACGGCACAGAGTAACATGAATGGTGCCCCTGGAGTTGTATAATGTGACGGCCCTGGCTGCCACTTTGTCATTGAGTTCAAATGTTACATCTTCAAGGAAACCATCATTGGTTAACTACTAAATGTACTGTCTCCACCCAACTTAACTCCTACTTCTACCCAGATATTCCCTAGCACATCACCCCTGCTTTATTTTCAACACAGCACCTGCACTATCTAAAACTATCAATACTTGTACATGTTTCTCCTATAAGAATGTTAAGATCCATGAGAGCAGAAACTTTGCCTTCTTGCTCCCATGGTACTCCCAGCATGTAACAGAACACCAGACATCTAGATAATGTGCACTAAACAGTTATGGAAATCAATTAAGGGCTTATCATGTACCAAGCACTGCACCAGGTGCTGGAGGTACTCCACCCCACCCTGATAAAGCAAAGGTCAGACATTTTTACCAAAATTGCACACCTCCTCCCAAAGGAAGGCTCTGACTCCTGTGAAAATGCAGTACATTTGGATTATCTTCCCTCTTAGGAGAGTAAGGGTCCAGACTGAAGGAATCCCCCTAAAAGAGCTAAATGCTCGGACTTGGTGCTGGACCGAGAGAATTCTTCACCTCTGGTGTGAGAATGCTTTCTCAACAGCCATAGAAAGCCCAAAAGAGGGCTACCAATGGGAAGCCACTGGATGGTGCTGAGCAGAGGGGTGACATGTGTGAGATGCTGTGGACGACTGCCCCCGGCCACAGAGCTAGCACAGAACTAAGGGATCCGTGTCAGCGATGTTCCTGCAAAGAAAGCTCCAATCCCAAAGGCTCCCTGTGCAGCTACTGCCTTCTCCCTGGGCCTTTCCTCTGCACAAAACCCTGGCCACGGAATGAAAAATTGCAAGACTGGCTCCAGGAGGGCAGGAATCCAGAAGGTCTGCAACCCGATATATTAGAAAAGCTAGAGCAGGAAGGAGAAGGGGTTAGGGCAAGCCACGGCGTTGTCTGTTGGTTTTCACTATACTTTCTCCTCTAACCAACCAAGCTGTTCAGAAGCATTTAGGAGTGGGCGCCTGGGTGGCTCAGACGGTTAAGCGTCTGCCTTCTGCTCAGGTCATGATCCCAGGGTCCTGGGATCGAGTCCCGCATCGGGCTCCCTGCTAGGCGGGGAGCCTGCTTCTCCCTCTGCCTCTGCCTCTCTCTCTTTCTCTGACTTTCATGAATAAATAAATAAAAAAAAAAACATTAAAAAAAAAATTAAAGCAAAAAAAAAAAAAGAAGCATTTAGGAGTCAAAATACATCACAAGCAGAAAGTGCAGCCAGCCAGCCTGACCCCCTGGGATGGGATGGAGAGCCTGGGCCAGGCCCTATTCTCTAGTAGTCACCCCTCCCCTCAGGCATGGCTCCTGAGCTCCTGACCTCATGTTGAAAGGCGTGAGATCAGAGTAAGGGAAACTAGTGGTCAGAGGCAGGGCTCCAAGCGCCCCCAGGCATCACATGGAGGTCAGCACTGGAAAAACAAAAGCATCTCCTTGATTGGTCTTCTTGTGACAAAGCCAGTTCTATGACTGGAACCTCAAGAAGCCTGAATAACATGGAAGGAAGCAGGAAGGAAAGGGATCTTTGGGGCGCCTGGGTGGCTCAGTCATTAAGCGTCTGCCTTCGGCTCAGGTCATGATCCCAGGGTCCTGGGATCGAGCCCTGCATCAGGCTCCCTGCTCTACGGGAAGCCTGCTTCTCCCTCTCCCACTCCTCCTGCTTGTGTTCCCTCTCTCGCTGTGTCTCTCCCTGTCAAATAAATAAATAAAATCTTTAAAAAAAAAAAAAAAAAAAAAGAAAGGGATCTTTGAAGGCCACTATCTTTTACTAACACACTAATAAAGCCTGGAGTCCAGTGGAACATGTCCCTCTGAGAAGCTGCTATGAACCCACATTCTCCCCAACAAATGGGCAACTGGTCTAGCCCCAAACATAGGCCTGGCCATGTTTCTGAGCATGGTGACTCCTACTTGAAGAAAACCTTCCACCAGGCCTCAAGGCATGGACTGTAGAAAAGAAGGCAAGGAGGCTCCATGTGATCACTTAAGATTCAAAGGCTGTATCAGGCCCGCCTGCCCACAGTATTTTCCAGGTCAAGGACTCTTCAGCCAAAAAGACTGGGGGTCGGGGCGCCTGGGTGGCTCAGTCGTTAAGCGTCTGCGTTCGGCTCAGGTCATGATCCCAGCGTCCTGGGATCGAGGCCCGCATCGGGCTCCCTGCTCCACGGGAAGCCTGCTTCTCCCTCTCCCACTCCCCCTGCTTGTATTCCCTCTCTCGCTGGTCTCTCTCTGTCAAATAATAAATAAGATCTTTAAAACAAAACAAAACAAAACAAAAATATTGGGGGCTCCATGAAGACCAGACCAAGAGTATGCTGCTCATTAATAAAAACCTCATGCCCAGAATTGCCCCAGCAATGACTATCTCTGTAGTAAATGAATGGCTGGCCTCCTAACAGGCCAGTGGTTAATGCTGGTTGGGAACCAAGTGTACCCACTCATCACCCAGGAGACCCAGTGCCAGGAAAGATCAACTATTACTAAATTATTTGATTTTTATGTATGGCAGAAAGCCTCAAAAGCCCCAAATGGAAGCCTATTTATTTCAGGAAATTACCTGAAAAGGATCTCATCCATCCCGTGGCACTTGTGCTTATACCTGTGAAACTTCTGTGTACGGTGGGTACACGGAGCCTGGGGCACTCTATACGGCCAGGCTCGGTCTTCTATATCCACACACCCAAGAAAGGAGAAAAGAGGAGGCTCATGGTGTTCATTTCCAGGTGACAATGACCACCAAATCTAACCACTGATCACCTTTCTTTTTTTTTTTTTTTTTTTTTAAGATTTTTTTTATTTATTTATTGAGAGAGAGAATGATAGAGAGAGAGCATGAGAGGGAGGAGGGTCAGAGGGAGAAGCAGACTCCCTGCTGAGCAGGGAGTCCGATGCGGGACTCGATCCCAGGACTCCAGGATCATGACCTGAGCTGAAGGCAGTCGCTTAACCAACTGAGCCACCCAGGCGCCCCTACTGATCACTTTTCTAAGAGGAAAACAGAGGCGCTCGGGTGGCACAGTTGGGTAAGTGTCCAACTCTTAGTTTTGGCTCAGGTCGTAAACTCAGGGATGTGAGACAGAGCCGCGCATCAGGCTCCACTCTCAGTGTGGAATCTGCTTACAGACTCTCTCTCCTTCTCCCTCTGTCCCTCCCTGCCCAAATGAATAAATATTTAAATAAACAAACAAACAAACAAACAAATAAATAAATGGAAAACAACAGCAGGAACAACACACCCCCTCAGGACTATCACCATGCACGGTGATTTGTACCAAAGGGACTGAGGTATTAACTGAGAGGTGGGTGGCCAGCACAGTCAGTACATTTACTACCTAAACTGCTCCTCATTCCTATGAGAAGTCAAGCAGCAAAAGGAAAAAAAAGAAAAGATGTAGTTGGGGCGCCTGGGTGGCTCAGTCAGTTAGGCGGCTCACTCTTGATTTTGGCTCAGGTCCTGACCTCAGGGTCCTGGGATAGAGCCCCAAGTCAGCCTCCTCACTCAGCAGGGAGTCCGCTTGAGGATTCTCTCTCCCTCTGCCCCCTCCCCCCGACTCGCATTCTCTCTCTCTCTAATAAGTCTTTTAAAAAAATTATAATAAAAAAAAAAAAGATGTAGGGGCGCCTGAGTGGCTCAGTTGGTTAAGCATCTGCCTTGAGCTCAGGTCATGATCCCAAGGTCCTGGGATCAAGCCCCACATCGGGCTCTCTGCTCAGTGGGGAGCCTGCTTCTCCCTCTCCCTCTCCCCGATGCCCACCCTGCTTGTACTCTCTCTCTGTCAAATGAAAGAATAAAATCTTTAAAAAAAAAAAGAGGGCGCCTGGGTGGCTCAGTTGGTTAAGTGACTGCCTTCGGCTCAGGTCATGATCCTGGAGTCCCAGGATCGAGTCCTGCATCGGGCTCCCTGCTCAGCAGGGAGTCTGCTTCTCCCTCTGACCCTCCCCCCTCATGTGCTCTCTCTCTCTGTCTCATTCTCTCTCTTTCAAATAAATAAATAAAAAATCTTTAAAAAAAAAAGAAAAGAAGAAAAGAAAAGATGTAGTTAATATAACATGGCAATGGGTAGGAACCGTCTTCCCCAGCAAATGTGCTGTTTTCATAATTTGGAAACCCTAGCAGCCCTGGGCTGACTGAATTTAGAAAAACGCACTAGCCAGGCAGTGAGGAAGCTTTGGAAGATGTTAATTCCCAAAGTGAGGGGACTCACACAAGACAAAAGCCTAATGCACACCTGGGCCAGCAACACTCACCATGAATTATTTACAGAAATCATCATGAAGACAGATACAAGATCACAAAAGGTGATAGGATTAGTAATATTTTTTTTCTCCTTTCTCTTAATTTTCAACATTTTGGGTAAAATGGTTCAACTGTCTTTATAAGTGAAAAAAGCAAATTTATAACTAAAAAGTAACAACAATGATGGATGGAACAAGAAAAGTAGAGGCCAGGAAAGTTTTGGATTTTGGAAAGTCTTCTCGATGCTGGTTCAATTAAGACAAAGAGTTTGAGGTCTGGCTGGGATCTCAAGGAGCCTGGTGTACTCATTTCTCATCTAAAGCAAGGTGAAGCTCGCCAGGGTCTGAAGTGGTCAAGTTTGCACACAAGTCTTTCCATCATCTGTACTGGAAGGCACAATCAATCTTGAACCTTTGGATTAAGACTAGGTCCCAGTACCAGCTACAGACTTTATGGACGACACCATCACTGGGGAAAAGGTATAGAATTCATGAGCCAGCCCCAATTAAAACCAATGGAGACAAAGGAATTCAGATGTGGACCCAGTACTACTCAGGGGAACTAACTCACTTAATTGCTTGAGAAGTGACGAAAAGGCAAACATGCCAAAAATATAATCAGCCCCATAATTATGTCTGAACCCATAGTGTGAGAAAAAGGGTATGTGTGGTTGGGGGTGAAGTGGGAAGTGGGATGAGGTTAGGAACAAAAACCAAGATATGGAGGCGCCTGGGTGGCTCAGTCGTTAAGCATCTGCCTTTGGCTCAGGTCATGATCCCAGGGTCCTGGGATCGAGCCCCGCATCGGGCTCCCTGCTCTGTGGGAAGCCTGCTTCTCCCTCTCCCACTCCCCCTCCTTGTGTTCCCTCTCTCGCTGTGTCTCTCTCTGTCAAATAAATAAATAAAATCTTTTTTTTTTATTTTTCTTTATTTTATTTTATTTTATTTATTTGACACAGAGAGAGAGACAGCTAGTGAGGGAACACAAGCAGGGGGAGTGGGAGAGGGAGAAGCAGGCTCCCGGCCGAGCAGGGAGCCCGATGCGGGGCTCGATCCCAGGACCCTGGGATCATGACCTGAGCCGAAGGCAGACGCTTAACGACTGAGCCACCCAGGCGCCCTAAATAAATAAAATCTTAAAAAAAAAAAAACAAAACAAGATATATCACCAAAGAAGAGATATAGATAGAGATAAGCATATGGAAAGATGCTCAACATCATATGGCATCAGGAAATTGCAAATTAATACAACAATGAGATACCACGCCACCCCTATTAGAATGGGTAAAATCCAAAAAACTGACAATACCAAATGCTGGTGAGGACACAGAATAAGAGGAACTCTTATTCACTGCTGGTGGGAATGCAAAATGGTACAGCCGCTTCGGAAGATAGTTTGGCTATTTCTTACAAAATTAAACATACTATTACCATATGATCCAGCAACTTTACCCAAATGAGTTGAAAACTTATGTCCACACAAAAACCAGCATATGAATGTTTATGGCAGCTTTATTCAAAATTGCCAAACACTGGAAACAAGATGTCCTTCAATAATAAATGAATAAACTATAGTATATACACACAATGGAGTATTACTCAGTGATAAAAGGAACTGAGCAAACCACAAAAAGACATGGAGGAACCTTAAATGCATATTGCTCAGTGAAAGAAGTCAGCCTGAAAAGGCTATGTATTGTATGATTCCAACTGCATGACATTTTGGAAAAGGCAACACAGTAAAACGATAAGTGGTTGCAAGAGGCTTGCGGGGGGGAGGGAAGGAGGGATTAATAGGCAAAGAACAGCACATTTTTAGGGCAGTAAAACTATTCTGCATGATACTATAATGGTATTTCAGGACGTGTATTTGTCAAAACTCACAAAACTATGTAACACAAAGTGTAAACCCTAATGTAAACTGTGGACATCAATTAGTAATAATGTATCAGTATTGGTTCATCAATTGTAACAATGTACCACACTAATGCAAGATGTTAATAACGAGAAACTATAAGCAAATTAAGGTATATATGGGAACTCTGTACTATGTGTTACAATTTTCTATAAATCTAAAGCTGCTCTAGAATGTAAACCTCATTAATTTAAAAAAATCATTACAGTTCACTCATATGTGGAATTTAAGAAACAAAATAAACGAAGAAAAAAAAAGAGACAAACCAAAAAACAGACTCTTCACTATAAAGAACAAACTGATGGTTACTGGAGGAGAGGTGGGTGAGGGAATGAGTGAAATAGGTAAAGAGGAATAAAGAGTACATTAATCATGATGAGCACTGAGTAATGTACAGAATTGTTGAATCACTATATTTTACCCCTGAACCTAATATAACACTGTACATTAACTATACCAGAATTAAAATTTTTAAAAATAAATTTTTAAAAATGGCTAAAATGGTAAAGTTTATGTTATGTACATTTTAGAATTAAAAAAACATAATAAATAAATAAATACAGGAATTAAAAAAAATTTTTTTAAATAGAGAATGCTTTCTTTTATTTATTTATTTTTTTTTAAAAGATTTTATTTATCTGACAGAGAGACACAGCAAGAGAGGGAACACAAGCAGGGGGAGCTGGTGAGGGAGAAGCAGGCTCCCCGCTGAGCAGGAAGCCCAACGCGGGGCTAGATCCCAGGACGCTGGGATCATGACCTGAGCCAAAGGCAGACACTTAATGACTGAGCCACCCAGGCATCCTGTCATATCACTTTTTAAAAACATTTTAATTCCTGGGGCGCCTGGGTGGCTCAGTCTATTAAACGTCTGCCTTCGGCTCAGGTCATGATCTCAGGGTCCTGGGATTGAGCCCCACGTCAGGCTCCCTGCTCAGTAGGGGGTCTGCTTCTCCCTCTCCCTCCGCCCTTCCCCCTGCTCATGTGCGCTTTCTCTCTCAAATAAATAAAATCTTTTTTTTTTTAAGATTTTATTTATTTATTTGACAGAGAGAGACACAGCAAGAGAGGGAACACAAGCAGGGGGAGTGGGAGAGGGAGAAGCAGACTTCCCGCCAAGCAGGGAGCCCGATGCGGGGCTCGATTCCAGGACCCTGGGATCATGACCGGAGCTGAAGGCAGACGCTTAATGACTGAGCTTCTATGTGGGTAAAGGACGAGAGGGGTGGGGACTGCAGGAGCCAGACTGCCTGGGTTTCCAGCCCAGCTCCAGCATTCACTGGCTGGATGGATAAGTTCCTTAACATCTCTGTACCTCAGTTTCCTTACAAAAAAGATATTGGTACTTACCCCCACAGAGCTGCCGTGAGGAGGAAATGAGTTTATATATAAAGCACTTAGAACAGTGCCTTGCACGCAGTGGGTGCTATAAGTGCTTACAATTATTACCTGTTTTGAGTTTCTTGAAGTGCTGAAGATCACAAGGTGAGGGGAGGAAGCCTCAAAGCCACAGACGTCGGGCAAAGCCAAAAACGTGCTCCCAGCCCCAAACCCATTGCCTTCTTCTTTCCCAGGGTCTCTGCCATCTTTTACCAAGCAGATGGTGGGTGTTTCAAGGACAGAAGTTAGATATAATTTCTCATTGTCCCCTCACCCCCACCTGAACAGATCATCTTCCCAAATGTTCTGTCTGTACCTGGCACTCAACAGAGCTTTGCTGGAGGGGTGTGCTCTGCAGCCCCAGGCTCTGTGTCAGAAAGCTCGGCAGGCAGGGAGGGTGGTGATGTGCAAAGGTATGTACTGGAGTGAGGAGACCATTCCTATGGGGTTTGGGTCAGACAGGACAAGGTCACTGCACACGCACCTTAGGACCCAACATCAGAACTACACTACTGAAACAGGAAATGAGGCTCAGTGGGCTACCTCAGAGGCAGGATGGAAGAATGAACTGAGGAGTCAAAGGCCAAAGTCCAGAGTCAGGAGCTCTGAGTGAGAAATCTGGGCAAGGGAAATGCTGGCAAACCGAGACCCAGAATACGGCAGACGTGAAGACCAGCATTCAAAAAGGAAAAAGCCTCAGGTATTGAAGATAGGAGCCTAGAAAGGCGGGCTGAACAGGGAAGATTCCTGGGACTGAGAGATCCAATCATGTCAAACCCATAAAGCCTTCCAAGTCTTTGCCTCTCTCTGTGGGAAGAGAAGGAAATCTGCCAGTGCTGACCAGCCCAGTATCACTCTGGCTGGCAGTCACTCCCGATAATCAGGCTGCTTGAACTTTTTAAAGTGAGTTTGAGGGGCACCTGGGTGTCTCAGTCGGTTGAGCGTCTGCCTTCGGCTCAGGTCATGATCCCAGGGTCCTGGGATCGAGCCCCGCATCGGGCTCCCTGCTCAGTGGGGAGCCTGCTTCTCCCTCTCCCTCTGCTGCTCCCCCTGCTTGTATGCGCATGCTCTCTCTCTCTCTCTGTCAAATAAATAAAATCTTTTTTAAAAAAATAAAAAATAAAGTGAGTTTGACTGGGCCAGCTCAAGGAATCTCTTCCCAACTGTCTCCTTACTGCTGAGGGATTCTCTGATTTGGAAGATCTGGAATCCTTACCCCATGAAGGAAGAGATAATCCACTGCAAATGAAATGCTTTTCAAAGGATGAAGCCACATACCCACATAGATTGCTGGGAGCCCCACAGTGCCTTAGGTCTTCCCCTGGTTACAAAAGAAATGGAATTCTCAACATTTCAAACCTCAGAGATCTGGGGCCTGAAATCCAGCCCAAAGTGGTGGCTTCAGCTTCAAGAAGAGTTCTAGCCCTTCTGCTGGCCGTTACTCCCTGGGCAAGGGCCAAGGGCCAAGGGCACCCCACTCTTTCTAGGTAGCCCAGAGACCCTCCTCTTAGCAGAGAGCATCACTATTTCATACAGTCCTCCCAAAACTCAACACCTCAGAGATGAAAGGCTAGGGGACCAAAGCCCAGGGAGGCCTGCCCTGCCATAAGCCTGCAGAGCACTTCCTCAGCCTGCCATGCCAGCCATGGGGAGGGCCGGGCCTGCCATCTGTGGGTGGTTTATAGAGGGATTCTGGTTGTCAGCTTCACGAGAGTTCTGGGAGAAAGCGAAGGCCCAACCAGAGGAGAGACAGTGCTCCCAGGACAGGTATGCTAGGGCAAAGACGGGATGTCCACTGGAAACCCCAGAGGATGAAATGACACATTAAAAAGTTCCTGTGAACCAAGCTTTGAGAAGGGAAAATTAGCATTTCCCAACTGCAGGGGACCAAGGCCACACAAAACAACATGTGGAAAAGTTAATCTGTATCCAGTGTTTTAATCAATAACTCATTCGGTCCAGAGCCCAACTTAGAGGAACCTGAAGGGAAAAGGAGGTTCTCTACCAACCCAGTGGAGACAGCCACAGAAAGCCAGTCAGCAGCAGTTCCAGCCCCAAAGGGGGCAAGAACAACTACAAATTGCACAGGCATACCCGCCAAGAAGCCAGCATTTGTGGGGCAGAGCGCAGATGGACCGTGGGCGGTGGAGGGCAGGCTCTACCCCGGGCCCACACCACACAAAGGCTGTCTTTGGAACCAGCCGACGTGTCAGAAGATGACCTGCCCAGTGGAATCCCACCAGGGAGGTCTGCCTGAGATCCCAAACACACTCTGCGACTAGTCAGCCTCCTGCGCCCTGTGGTTTGGGTCCAGCTAGGGCTGCTGGCCGTACCAGGGGCGGCCAGAAATCCTCACAGAGAGCAGTGCAGAAGCCGCCTCTTCCACAGCCCTGCAAATCTCCACATTCCAGGCCATAGCTGCCGGCCACAAAGGGAACGGCCAGAGCCGGACGCTTCCGACAGCCTGGCAGCTGAAGATCAGCTATCTCACACCTCCCAAGTCCAGGGGGAGAGCAACAGGACAATCCCTGCCGCTGAAGTCAGTCGAGAGGAGCCTTAGGGTTCCTAGAAAAGCACTCCATTCTCCCCTGTGGCTGCCCAGAGCTGGAACTTGTTCCATCTCTTGGACTTCAGAAAGAGCCTCTTAAGAGCCTTTTAATCCAAACAAGTGCTCTCCTGTCCTGTTTCCTTTGGGGACTGTGAATAGGGAAAGAACCTGGATGGAACTGGCCATTCCAGGGCTCAGGCAACCAGCCTGCTCTTCACTTCCTTCAGGGCTACCAGGATGGGGGGGTCCCCTCCTACTCCCACAGCAAGCCTGCTAGGGGACCCCTGGACTTCTGCTTGTCCCTATCCTCGACAAGCTGTGAGAAGGAAAGATCTTACAGGGAGGAGGCGTACTGTAGGCATTCAATAAATGCTGGTGACTGATCAAAATGGAAAGGCAGTCCAGCACAGAAGTTCAGAAAACAGACTGTGGGATCACTGCACCTGGCTTCTAATTCACCACCTACGCAGTAAGTTCGTTAGCCTAAATTTCTGTATCTATAAGCAAGACATGATAAGAATTCCTTGTGTCACAGAATTACTATGGGGATAACATAAAAGGATACCTTTATGAAAAGAATTTAGCACTAACCTGGAATATAGTAAAAACCGAAAAAAAAGTCTGCCTATATAATTATGCTAAAGACAATGTCCATACATTTGCTTCTCCCCAATCATGAAAGAGAGCACAGAACAGTGGGGACGTTGGGAGACGCTGCCACTCTCATTAGCTTCTGCATGGCCTTCAGCAGGCTACTGTACTTTCCTCCACTTACAATTAAGGGACATGAACTAGATCAGTGTTTCCTGTTTGTCTGACAATAACAGTACTGAATCATACTTTCTATTTTTATTTATTTATCTTATTAATTTATTTATTTGAGAGAGAGAGAGAGTGTGCACCGGAGCACGAGTGGGGGGAGAGGGGAGGAACACAAGCAGACTCCCCACTGAGCGCAAAGCCTGACACCGGGCTCCATCTCAATGACCCTGAGATCACGACCTAAGCCAAAACCAAGAGTCAGATGCTTAACCGCTGCGCCACCCAGGTGCCCTGAGAGAGAATCTTAAGCAGGCTCCACACCCAGAGTGGAGGGGGATGCAGAGCTCCAACTAATGACCTTGAGATCATGACCTGAGCCAAAATTAAGAACTGGGCACTTAGTCAACTGAGCCACCCAGGTGCCCTTGAATCATACTTTTTTAAAAAAAAGTTCCCTTTAGGGCGCCTGGGTGGCTCAGTCGGTTTAGCAACTGCCTTCGGCTCAGGTCATGATCCCGGGGTCCTGGGATTGAGCCCCGTGTCGGGCTCCCTGCTCGGTGGGGAGCCTGCTTCTCCCTCTCCCTCTGCTACTTCCTGCTTGTGCTCTCTCTCTCTCCTTATGTCAAATAAGTAAATAAAAATCTTTAAAAAATTTTTTTAATAAAAATATATTTATATCACCTTTAAAAGGGGGGGTTAATTAATTAATTGATTTTTAGTGAGCTCTACGCCCAATGTGAAGCTTGAACTCATGACCCCATGATCAAAAGTCCCATGTTCTTCCGAATGAGCCAGCCAGGCGCCCCAAAAGGGGAGTTAGTTGGAAAAGAACATAAAGTAGATGATCTACTACATGGCAAAAATTATGAAGGGAGCACTCGAAGTTTCGAAAACACTGGGCCAGAAGATTATTAAAGTCCCCTCAAACCTGAAAGTAAGTGCTGGTTCCTAGAGTGTCAGGCTATGATCCTCCCCTGCCCCCTGCCTTCCTACTGGCCTGCAGCTTGCAGATGCCTCTCAAACTTCACTTCCTCCCCAGAGCTTCTTCCAATTCAGCAGCCTGACTAAAAGTCATACCCTCCATTCTGCTCCCAGGTCATGTTCTTCATCCACGGATTGTAGCATTTATTACCCAGTACTATAACCCTCTCTTTATGTTTATCTCCCCTCTAGGACATGAGCCCCTTGCAGATAGGAATTATGTCTTGGCATTTTATCCCTAAAACATCTATTAAGATGTTCTGTGTCTGGAACAAAATAGGTGCTTGAGGAATGTATGCTGAATAAATGATCCAATGCTTGGGCCCTTTTTTCACTGAATAGAAAGACAAAAGATGGTGGAAGAAGAGCATTACTAGAGATTCATTTGCCGTAATTCCAGTTCAACACTTCTTAGCATTTAAACTGGATGGCAGGGACGCCTGGGTGGCTCAGTCAGTTAAGCATCTGTCTTCAGCTCAGGTCATGATCCCAGGGTGCTGGGATCGAGTCCCACATCAGGATCCGTGCTCAGCAGGGAGCCTGCTTCTCCCTCTGCCTGCCACTCCCCCTGCTTGTGTGTGCGGGCGCACTCTCTCTCTCTCTGACAAATAAAATCTTTTAAAAAAAAAATAAATAAATAAACTGGATGGTAGAACACTCACCTTTTTGACCTCAGCTTCAAGCACTAAATTAAATAAGAATCTTTAAATCTGTTTCAAAGAGGCCTTGCCACATGAAATGTTTGGAAAAGCAAACTTTTCTTCAAGAAACTTACCAGGACTGAGAAGAGACCAGTCACACCAGCACAAGGGCCGATTACAAATGTACTTTTGACTTCTGCAACATAGACCAAACTGGGTAAATATCTAAGAACACTCCCTCCATGTCCTTCTAGTGGTAGGACATAATACCAGAAAACACTAGATTCCAGCGGTGATATACAGCGCAAATCGAGGTCTTACTATTGTCATAAATGATATATGAATATCACAGTGCTTTATCATACAGAAATGACACACATATAAGGGGGTACTTTCAAAAGTGGAAAAACAGTAAGGAAGGCCCTCTTTAAAATTCAGAGGTTGCCCCCTCTGAAATATGGGGCTTTCTCAATTATGTTCTTCATGTCACTTTGGGCTTTGGACCCATCACTGACAAGCAGGTATACTGTAAGAATCTTTAAGCCACATAGGAAATGGTATTCTTCTGACTGGAATAAATCTGTCAACAAAAAGGTACAGGCTAACTGCACTAAATACCCTCTGCAGGTTTTTATTAAAAATATACAGTAAAGTCCAGCATAGTGCCTTTACTGCCCACATCTGTTTGCTATTCTATCTCCATTATTAATACTGTAATGCACGGTCCCCATTCAGGCAAGATTAATTCACTGTTCCCAAAGCCTTCTGCTGACATTGCAATGGATCTGTTTGGAAGGCTATAAAGGCAGGCCCAGGCATTGCTCTCGACATGTGATCAGTAAGGAGATGAGGCCTGGGCCCCCAGCTTAACGAGAGAGAAGAGGAAGTTGGGTTGGACCTGTGATCAGAGAGGCAGAACACCCTAGTGGTTAAAAGCTCAGACTTTGGACTCAAGACAGTTCAATTGAATCCTAGTTCTTTTCCTTTAGCCAATTCATTTACCCCTCAAGTGATTTAATTTTCTCACCTATAAAACGGAAATAACAAAAGAACCTGGTAAGATTGTAAAGTATTTGATGTGATGATAAGGAAGATACTAAGAACTAAAACAAAGCAAAAAACAAACAAACAAAAAAAACCCTGATGATTATCATCTTCATCATGATACCATCAACATCCCCAGAATCAGCCTCGTCTGCTGAGGCAGGGCAAGAAGAGCCCTGCTAGTCTTTCAACCTACACATGCTAAGTAGTCATCACCAAGATACCAAAAAGATAGTGTAAGAGGCAAAAAAGGACAAAAAGCAAAAAGCAGGAAAGGATATGATAACAGAAATAGAATCAGCTTTTGATTAACCATGCTGATGAGGGGGAAGGAAGACAACATTTAAACTGAAGAAAAGAGGGCGCCTGGGTGGCTCAGTCGTTAAGCGTCTGCCTTCGGCTCGGGTCCTGGATCGAGTCCCGCATCAGGCTCCCTGCTCGGCGGTGAGCCTGTTTCTCCCTCTGCCTGCTGCTCCGCCTACTTGTGCTCTCTGACAAATAAATAAATAAAATCTTAAAAAAATAATAATAAAATAAATTGAAGAAAAGAACCCCTCTCAAAAAAGAGTGTAGATGGAACAAAATATTTGTGTTTTTTTTTTTAATTACAGATAGTAACTTACTCGAGGACATGATATAATTGTTCAAGAGGCAGTAGAGCACAGTCATGAAGAGCATGAACTCTGCAGCCAGAATGCCTGCATTAGAATCCTGGCTCCACCACCTCCAAGCTGTGTGACCTTAAGCAAGTCATAGACTCTCTTTGTATCTCAGTTTCCTCATCTGTAAAATGGGGCAAATATGAGTATCCACCAGTATTATATGGTTGTGATGAAAATAAAATTAGTTTATACATGCGAAGTGACTAAAAGAATACCTGGCTCATAATCAATGCTTAAGAAATGTTACCTTTCATTATTATTAGTGTTGCTGTTATGGTTTTAGCTGACTTAATACTAAGTTGATGTTTAACTTAATATTAAAATTGTCTAAATTCAGTGGTTATAGGGGCACACAGGGGAGGCAGGTAGGATTTAGAAGTATACAGGGCAGAAAATGGGAGATAGACTAGAATAAAAAATGTACTATGGATAAGCTGAGCACAGATAACTGCAGGTTACAAGGAAGTAAGTAAGATCAAGAGAGGGAGAGAGATGGATATACTCATGATAAAGTAAGTAGAGTAAAATGTTAATTGTAGAATCTAGGTAGTGGGTATTTGTGTGTTGGCTATAAAATTCTTTCAACTATGCTTTATGTTTAAGATTTTTCACTACAAGCTAGAAGGGAAAAAAACAAGTATACTTAGAGGCATCAATTCAAATTCTGGGTCATAGCTATTCTGCCTGTCCTCTGAGCTCAAACAGCAGAGCAGCTTGGAAAAACCTGATGGTTTTAGAACACTTGCTCATCATCAACACTGTCCTGCACCAGATGAGCAGAGTTCGGGTGCTGGCCTGGATCACTCTGGCGCAACTAGATACAAGCAGAGGATAGAAACCCAGAGGTTCTACCTGAGAAGTACCAACCACATAGAACTATGACATTATCACCCCTGCTCAGGGAAACCCCAGAAATATGGCTCAAGGCTAAGGAACAGACAGGTGGAGGATGGGCAAGTGCCATACACTCACTCATGGACTCTGCTGTCACCATAGAGATCACTCAGGCCGAAGCTGATGTAGTGCCAGTGTTCAGGGATGTTGGCAGAAGGGCTCCCCACGTTCCTGTACATGCTAACATAGTCCAAGGGGTCTGGGCCGCCCAACCTGCAAAAGACAAAACACAGCGGAGTCAGTGTGAGCCTGAAAGCAGACAATGTGAAGCTAAGAGGTCATGCCTTACAAATCTGAAGACCCCATCCTGGAGGAACCTGGGATGACTAAAAGGAGGCCACACCTCCAGGATAAGAACAAGGGATGGGCAGCTAGAAGTGCCCAATTCCATAAGCACAAGAGGCTCCCTTCGATCCCCAACATGCAGGACCTCTTTTAGAAATAAAACAGACTAGGTGGTTACCCCTTTTACTTCCTCCTATTTCAAATTACCAATCCCAAATGGGATTGGCAGGAATTATCTCTCTTCCATGGTGCCTGTAAACATGCCAAGCTTCAAGGCAAGAGGTGCATTAGTCAATCAATTGGCTTCTGTTGAAAGACCATCCTGAGCATCCTCAATGGGCATTGTTCCTGGAAGCAGAGGCTCAGCTCCACTCCTGCCTCTTACACAGCTAATTCCTGAAAGACTATATTGTGCCCTATGTTAATTACAGTTTGTTCTAAACAAACCCAATGCCTCCAGACCCCAGCCTGCACCCCACAGACCAAAGCTGGTCTTTTCTCATGCAAGTGACAAAAGCCACACTTAGGCTAGCCCTGCACAGAGAACCGCAGCAGGCCGGACTGAGCCTTGGGAGCACCTGCATCCAGGAGATGATCCCAGGAGACTGTCGCCTCAAAGGTAGAGCTGGAATAGTAAATGATTTGGGGCCTCTGAGAACCACATTAAACATCCCCCATAATTCCAACAGAGAAGCAGCTGAGGAAGAGATTCAGTCATTAGCTCACTCCGAGGATTTAATTCCATAAGGGTTTCCTTTAGTAGAGCAATTAGTGCTCTTTAAAAAAAAGAAGAAAAAAAAAAGGGGGGTCCTGCTTTTCTTCAGAATGGATAGGGAAACTTGGTAGACTTGAGAAACAGCCTAAATGGAAGCCATCAGTGGAAGGAAGTCTGCATTTAGCCCACAAACACTCTGCATTTGAGCTGCCTCGGACATCTGACTGTTCCACAGACTGCAAAAAACTTTGCCTGCCCCTGGGACACCGATGGAGTGCACTCTGCAATTGGGATCGTACGCTGAAGTAACACTAATAACCAAATAAAAGACATGTTACATGTGATCCCAGCAAGAGTGCCAGTACCATGCAATTTAAATAGTATTTAAAACCAGTAGGTCTGGTTTCATCCTCTTTTGCCAGGGTATTACTTGCCTTTATAGAAATCCTTATTCTCTGCTAGGAAATGCTAAATTATTTATAGAACTTGTAAGAAAGTTGCTACAAATAGCTAAGAATCTCAGCTGAGTGGATTAGGAAAAGGGACAAATCCCCATGTCTTTCCTTAACTCTGATTTGGCCAAATCATTTGAATACTTCCACAACCAGTTGAATATAGAAAAGTTTGCTGGGGGAAGGAGGAAACAAAAGGGTAGCAACCACATGATAGCTGCAGAACCCCGTAACAGATCGGAGTGGCTACACGCTCCATAGGGGCTCCGGTTTCCTGCTGCTAATTCCCAATCTTGCCCCTCCTACAGCCTAGGTCCATCCAGCAACAAGTGGCAAAACTGTATCCACAGTTCCATGCTCCATCTGCCATACCCCTGCAGCCCTCTCTCAGGAGATACTGCACCAAGGAATGGGCCTTTACCTTAAAACTACAACTGCAAGGACTAACCAAGAGTCAGACAAAATTAACCTTGTCCCCAAGTACAGTGTTCTATTCTACTTACTCAGAAACCTGATGGAAAACAGATGAGTATATAGAAAATAATCATATTTTGGGGGGCAAACAGGAATGGGAAACAAGAAAGGACCATTCCTACCCCAAGGGCAGCCCTTCTGTAAACAGGTCTGATCCTTAACAGAGCTACCTCAGGGTTACTCTCATTTGGGGGTGGCTCAGTTGGTTAAGCAACTGCCTTCAACTTAGGTCATGATCCCGGGGTCCCAGGATCAAGTCCCGCATCAGGCTCCCAGCTCAGCAGGGAATCTGCTTCTCCCTCTGACCCTCTCCTCTCTCATGCTCTCTCACTCTCTCTCAAATAAATAAAAATAAAATCTTAAAAAAAAATCTGCACTTAGAAAAAGATGTTATCCAAGGACCCAGAGCAACCCTTGATGCTCTTCCTTGAACTTATTTCCTTGAATTCCTAACTTCACTCCACACGTCAGTTGCAGGACCACTGTGGCTCCAGGGTATAAGCTCTGCCTCCGTGTTTCTGCTCCCTGCTTACTAAAGTCTCAGCTTTCAGCCAGGATGTCCCTGCTGGCCAGGGTCCACTAGCCAAAGAGCCAACCTTCTGTCACAAGAAAAGGAATCTCAAGGGACCCTGGGCCATGACCAGACCCAGGTAGCCTTAGTCAGTCAAACTGCCAATGAGGTCTTGTGGGATCCCAAATGTGAGGTATATCAATGAATTGATTTCAGAATCTTACTTAGGCAAACCCTTCCAAATCTTAGAAAGAACCAGTCTCTCAGCTGCTCCTTCTTATATTTTTCTGCAACTAGCCAGCATTTCTAATTTCACAAAGTGCTCTTTATTAGTCATTACACGTTGGCCCATCTCTAAAGTCCTGCCTGGTTAACAAGCTTGCAGCAAGAAGAAAAAAGAAAAAAGAAAGTTGCCCAAATCAGTCTTAGTCCTTTGCATGTGCTTTAATATCTTCTACACACAACTCTATCCTTCATGGCCAGTTGGGTGACAGAAAAACTCTATCCTTCATGGCCAGTTGGGTGCCCAAGTCTGTGTAGGGATTTCTCCATACACTCAAATGAGACCTGAACAAATAGCATCGTAGAACCTGGCCCGCTTTTCTCATGACACAATCCAATACAGTTCATTGCAATACATACTTAAATATAGACGTGCAATGAGAATGGGTCATTAAGTTATCAAGAGCTGCTTTTCATTCAGAAGCTCTCTTCAAAAACTGCCCTCAACCAAAGAACAGTTTGCCGACGGAAGAGAACTGTCCTGCTGGCCACATCTCCTCCTGGCTATCAGACATGGCCCTCCCATAGAAGGGGGCTGGTCCCCAGGCCCTCCATGCTGTCAGTCTTTTCACACACTCCCACTGACACAGGGAACTAGCCTCAGCCCTAGACAGTCTAGTTTCTGCCATCTCTGGAGGAACTTAAGAGGTTATCCTGGAGAAGATTCAGTCCTAAAGGGAGAGGTAACCAGCAAAGACATCCACTCTACCAATCTCCCTCTTTGGGTCTACCTGCCCCTTTGGCCACATTCCAAGCTGCTTCCTGAACAGTCTTTCAGAACTCAGTGAAGGGGATCATCTAATACAGTGCCTACATGAATGCAGTTCTGGACAGATTCAACCAATTCCTCAATTTGGTCCAGAAAAACCATGAAGACAGGCTCTTTGTCAGAGTCCCTCGAACACCTGTCTTGCCCAGAGGATGTAGAAAGAGACAGGTTGCAAAGAGGAATGGGAAACAAGAAAGGACCATTCCTACCCCAAGGGCAGCCCTTCTGTAAACAGGTCTGATCCTTAACAGAGCTACTTGAGGGTTATTCTCAGCTTCCCTGAGAGACTGTTGCCTAAATCCTGAAGCTTGTGGCCAGGAAGCTCCTCTTAACATCTCGCTGCACTTCTTTGCTCCGTGTCCAAGTCCCAGATCTTCATTATTTACGGCGGTCCCCTTCAATCCTGAGCCAAACCATGGATCTCCCTGACCCTGCCTCTGTTCTAGCCAATGTCCTAAAGCAAAGCAGCTGCACAGCCAGAGGAAGCTCTGCTTGGCCAAAGAGAACTGTGCCGAGTAAGCACAAAGTTTATCAAGAAAAGTTGCTCCGTGAAACTTCAAACGCAAAAGCACAGCACCGAAATGACTGACGTATGAGCTCATGGGGAAGGTATCAAAAGGAGACCTCCTCCTCCTCTCGTCACGGGCACAACTCTCAAAACTTGCTCCCCTCCTAACCTACGGGAGAGCGGGGGTCCTCAAATCCCCCCGTACCCTGTGCAGTCTCGAGCCCTCTGAGTTCTGCCAGCCGCACTCCTCCAAAGCCCTCTCATACGCTCCCCAAGCCCCGCCTCGCCTCCCCCATCCCACTTCAGCCGCCCCCCGCCCCCGGCTTCCCCTCGCCCACTAATGACCCCCTACAGGCGCCCCCTCCTTTCACCACGTTTACAGTTCCCTCTCTCCTATCGCAACCCCCCCGCTCCTACACACACCCCCAATTCACTCTATTCTCCTAATCCCAGTTAACCCTTCATCCTCCCCCCTCGTTAACCCTTCGCTACCCACAGGCTCCGTTAACCCCTTTGTCCCCATTCCCAACTTCAGCCTTAACTCCTTCCCTCGCAGCAGGACGCCCTCCTTCCAAGTGCTTTAACCATTCTTCTCCACCTCCTCCTCCCCCGCAAATGACTTCGCCCCCGGGGTTCTAACGCTTCCCAGCCCGCCCCTGTCCGTCTCCCCGCGGCCCAGAGCATACCAGTACTTGACGATAGCGGTAACCTGGAGCGGGTTCGGCTGGTCAGGGTAAAGGCGACGGCACTCTCCGTAGATGGCGTGCAGTCCTGGGGGAAAGAGCGAGGCGAAGGCCGGGGGCGCACTAGGGCCAGGGGCCGGGGGCGCGGTGGGGCCGGGGGCGCCGCTAGGCCGCAGCTCCGCCATCCGGGCGCGAAGGGAGCTGGGGGGACCGGGGAGGGTGGACGAGGGGAGAGCACTGACGCGCCAGCAGGCGGACTCCGTGGGTGCGACTCCCCGAGGCTATGGGGGCTGCAGCGAGGTCTAGGCTCCGCGCCTGCGCACGGTGCACCGTCTGCCCAGGCCGTCGCCGCCGCAGAGACGGCCAGAGGGTGCCTCGGGGGCCGCGGGGCGCTCAAGGGGGCGGGGCGTCGGCGCGCCCTATCCCGGTATCCATTGGGTAATGTCTGTGCCAGTCACAGGTGGGGAAGGCGTGTCTTGACAATAGGTCCTGCCTCCCTCTCCTGGTGTTGGGGGTGTCCCAAGACTCTTGGCCTCCCCCTAGTGTTAGGAGGAACCCAGGTTCAAATAGAGACGTTGAGACATCCTAAGGTGCTAGGGTCCCACGAAAGCAGTGGGAAGTTCGACAAAGGGCTTGTCATCTGCTGACACGCTGCTAACAAGAATTTAAGCATAAATCTGACAATAATGGGTTGATTCATTCATCCATTAGTGTGATTTTAGTTTCAATAGATTATAAATCTGAATGTTTCCTACCGTCATTGAATGTCCATTTACGATATTTACTGACACTAACGCCGCCAAATTCAGGGGTCGTATGTTGAAATACTTATTTTGGAGTCCTGTTAAAAAGTAGGAAGAGTTAAGTAAACTAGGACTAATTAAAAAGACTTGGTAATTTTTTTTTTTTTAAGATTTTATTTATTTTAGAGAGAGAGAAAGAGAGGGCGCGCGCGTACGAGTGGGGGGGAGGGGCAGAGGGAGAGGGAGAAGCAGACTCCCTGCGGCTGGATCCCAGGACCCCGAGATCGTGACCTCATGACCGGAGCCCAAGGCAGACGCTTAACCTACTGAGCCACCCAGGCACCCCAAGACTTGGTAATTTTTTAATAAATGCTTTTAGTTATGACAATCTCTTCTTTGTTCTGTTTTATGCAGATGTATGCAGATTGCCTTGAGGAACCCCAATATTCATTATCTACTATGGACCGCTCTTTCCCATTACATTTCACTCTCTGTAACTGGGAGAATTTCTTTTTTTTAATTTTAAGTAATCTCTACACCCAATGTGCGGCTCGAATTTACAACCCCCAGATCAAGAGTCGTATGTTCTACCGATTGAGCCAGCCAGGCGCCCCTGGGAGAATTTTTAATTCTTAAGGCACCTGGTTGAGAATTATTTTCCTGTGTACAATAAGGAATTCCAAGAAAAAGGAATAAAAGGAAGTCCTGATTACCAATGCTATTGACTAAAGGGTCCCAGCAACTTGAAGGGGGTAGAGGTTGCATAATCTGGAGAAAAATGCTCTGGGCTCATTTGAAAGTAGTGACACATAACTTCTCTTCACCTCCATTTTCTGATTCATCGGTGTCAATTCTAACTCTCCATGAAAATTAGAGATACTAAAGCAGTTCCTGAAGCTATTAAATGAACGATGTTTTTTTAATGACCAAAAGATCACCTGTACCCGTAGTTCCAAATGTCAGTCTTCAGACCAATGTTAGCCTTTGCAAAGTTTACACTCACCCAGGAAAAAATGCGAAAAGAACCAAAATGTGCTGATTTTTCTCAAAAAGCAATAAAACTGAAATTGTTTTCTTTTGTTCTGGGAGTATGTCCTCTTTCCCCATGTGTGTGTGGTGGAGGGTAGTATTAAATTTTCCTTTATTAGAGTTTGATGCTGATAAATGTTTATTAATGTCTTACTGACCCAAATAAAAGCATAGCAACCTTATACTGACCCAAATAAAAGCATAGCAACCTTATACTATCCAGGGGAAGTAGTGGCACGACTGATCTGGAAAATCTAAACATCGACGAAATACTGGCCAATCCAAACCTAACTACAGGCAAGTACTCAAGAAGACTACATACTTCAGCATGCACTGCGAATCCCTTCAAAGGAACTACAGATCCAGGCATGCAATACACCTATCAATCAGCGTCCCCGTCTATTCATCTACGGAGACTACAAAGCCCAGGGTACTATGCGTGGAAATGTGACGCCCTATTCTTAAATTAGGCGGGGCTCCGGAGCTGCCTGGCGCGTTATACTCAGGTGCAAGGCATGCTGGGGGTTGTAGTTCTTTGGAGGCGAGGTCGGGCCGCTCCCTGGATGCCCTGTACCGGCGGCTAGACTGCGCATGCGTGTCAGTGGCGTTAGCAGCGGACCCGGCTGGCAGTTCCTTCCTCGGAAGGAGAGATTCTTCTGCCATGGAGTCCTACGATGTGATCGCCAACCAGCCTGTCGTGATCGACAACGTGAGTTGCGTCTTTCCTATCTCTAAACGGATTTATTCTCTTTTCCCCAAAGGGATCGCTTCCCGGGTTTCGGCCTGGGCCACCGGCTCTTTGTCACTGGCCCAGCCTGTCAGGCGGGTTCAGCAACCGCCGCCTCTGTCCTCCCCTCACCCGTAGTCCGCAGGCAGGGCGGCTGGCCAGCAACCATGGGATGGAGAACTTTGGGATGAATAAAGGGAAGGGCTGTAGTCCGAGCCGGGTCCTTGGGCCCTTGGCTTGAGGGGCCTTAACCGCTCTGTGAGCGCCCGGCGTCCGCCCCTCCCCAGTTTCCAATAACTCTATTGGCTCTTCTGGCTGTCCATCTTGACCGATGACCCCGCCTCTGGGCCTTGCCGGATGAGGGCAGCTCTCCGCAGTGATTGGCTTGCGCCCCTGCCGTTCTTCCGGGCCGCCATAGTGTTTCCTCTCTCTAAGGGGCGGGCGTGTGCGCAAGAGCTGTGGGGATTGGCTTCGGGAACTCAACAGTGGAGCGGCCTGACGTGCTAGGGCCCGCCCTCGTGTGGAGAAGGGCTAAGTTTCCTTCGGTCCCCAGCCCGGCAGGCGGCTTGGAGGTGTATATGGGTGGGGCTCGGGAATCTGGTGCCGAAATGGCCATAGGATTTCAGTTATTTCTGTGATTATAGATTACAACGTTAATAAAAACAGAGTGACCTAGCAAGCAGGGAGGTACCATCCTCTTCAGAACGGCTAGCAGCTGGGGAAAAAAATTACTAAACATATTTGCCAGGCGCTCAATGGCTGCAGGGGGGGTTTCACGTACATTCGAATTGAGTCCTCACAAAAATTGGGTGGATAGTTAAGGCAGGAAGTTTGATCCCCGTTTTACAAATTAAAAAAAACAAAACAAAACACGAAGAGGTAAAGTGAGCCCAAGGTCACACGGTAGAGGTGACCTAAAACCAGTTCTTTATCCGCTATTCCTCTTGCTAGTAGTAGTCCACGCAAATGCATCAATAGTGACAAACGAAAAGAATCTAAATAACTGCTCTTATTTGGGGCGGAGGGTGACTGTTGTAAAACAGCTGCATTTCTGTCTTCCACTGAAAGGGCTCGTCCGGCCGAGATTGGTTGTACCCTCTGGGTCCCTCTATTGAGGGAAAACTGTCAGTTCTATCCGTCCTACGCTGTCGGATTCATTGTTGATCCAGCCCTTGGGACCTTAGGCATGTTACAAGTTACAAGGTGCCTTCGTTTGCATCATCTCGTTTAAGCGTCAGCTCTGGTAGGTGGATAGGAATTACTGTCCCCTGTTTATGCAGGAAAGTGAACCTTAGAGAGGTTAAATAGCAGTTAGTATGCAAGCCACCTGTCTTAGAAGTTGAGGAGCCAAGACTCAAATTGAGGTTGGGTTCCAAGTTTCTCATTTTTTCCGAGGAAAGGTGCTTGTTTGTTGTTAGCTTTCCTTCTCTTCAGAGGTATAGCTTCTGCCTTGAAAAGCAGGAGGGGGAGCTCAATGAGACACCTCATTTTGGGGAGGAATTTTTTTTTTTTTTTTTTTTTTTTGGTCTCCCTCACTGGACCATTAAATGCTTGGGGGGAAAGATAGCATTCTTTCATTTTTTTATTACTCTCCCCTTCCCACCTTCCTCCACACACATAGCACCTACAGCCTGGCACCACTGTGTGCTCAGTAATTGTTTTTTCATTGTACCGATGGGCGGGTGGATGAGTGACCAAATATCGCAGTAACAAAGATGTCCTTAAATAAGGAAAGGACTGAAGTGGGGAGAGACCCCTAGTTAGTTACTGCAGAGGGCTGAATAGATCTTGTTCTTGATTCGATTTTCAGAGAACACTGTTTCTGTCTTCAGCCAGTTTGTATGTACTTCATCTGCGTTTTTCTTAATTTTAAAGAGAAAAAAATAGAAATTAACAATTTCCTGTTTTCATCAGCAATGCAGAAGCAGCAATCTGTCCATCCATTAGATCCTTTGATCTAATGGAATTTGGGGGCAGGAGTTCCATCTCCAGCCATTTTCTTTAATATCACTTAAGCTAATGCTTTTTAGTTTCTCCTTTCTCTTTCTCCATAGTGTATTTGAAATGCATCAAAGCAGAGGTGCATTTTCAGTTTTAAGATTTAAAGAATTGATTCGTTTATTTTCTCTGGGAAAACATTTTATTTTATTTTATTTATTTATTTGAGAGAGAGAGAAAGTGTGAGCGAGAGAGAGAGCGAGAGAGAGCAGGAGCAAGGGGGAGGGACTGAGGGAGAGGGAGAAGCAGACTCCCGGCTGAACAGGGAGCCCAATGCGGGGCTCGATCCCAGGACCCTGAGATCATGACCTGAGCTGAAGGCAGACACTTAACTGACTGAGCCACCCAGGCGCCCATGGGAAAAAGTTTTTTTTATTATGCCAGTAATTCTGCCAAAAGGTGAAATAGAAATTCTCTCATTAGGATTTACTGAGCATCTGCCACACATTTAGATCTGGGACCTCAAGTAGTTCTTGCTGTTTGACATTTAGAGATTTTGTTTTGTTTCAAAGTGAAAGATGGATAGGAAAAATCATTTGAAATATTTGAGCCCACTTTACAAGAATAATGTGTATCTAGCAGATTTTTTTTTTAATTTTTTTTTTTAAAGATTTTATTTATTTATTTATTAGAGAGCGAGTGAGAGAGAAACAGCATGAGAGAGGAGAGGGTCAGAGGGAGAAGCAGGCTCCCCGCTGAGCCGGAAGCCCTATGTGGGACTCGATCCCAGGACCCTGGGATCATGACCTGAGCCGAAGGCAGTCGCTTAACCAACTGAGCCACCCAGGCGCCCATCTAGCAGATTTAACTGCTCCATAGCTTAACACATTGCTACAACTTTATTTCTGGGTAAAGGAGAGTGTAATTAAAAGAAAGGAGAGGGGCGTCCAGGTGGCTCAGTCAGGTAAGCATATGACTCTTGATTTTGGCTCAGGGCGTGATCACAGGGTCATGAGATCGAGCCCCCAGTTGGGCTCCTTGCTCAGGGGGGGAGTCTGCTTGAGGGTTGTCTCCCTCTCTGTCTGCCCCTCCCCTGCTCACATGCACATGCTCTCTCTCTCTCTCAAATAAATAAATAAATAATCTTAAAAAAAAAAAAAAAGAGGGGCGCCTGGGTGGCTCAGTCGTTAAGCGTCTGCCTTTGGCTCAGGTCATGATCCCAGGGTCCTGAGATCGAGCCCCACATCAGGCTCCCTGCTCAGCCGGAAGCCTGCTTCTCCCTCTCCCACTCCCCCTGCTTGTGTTCCCTCTCTCGCTGTGTCTCTCTCTGTCAAATAAATAAATAAAATCAAGAAAGGAAGGAAGAAAGAAAGAAACGAAAAGAAAAGAAGAACAAAGAAAGCAGGGAAAAGAGGGAAGAGCCTCATTATCAGTTCACAGCCTTTCCCAGTCTTAAAATAATTGTTGACTACTCCTTTCTTCCTATTCTGGCACCAAACCAATTCATGAGAATTTAATGAGGAAAGTGGAAGGGGAGGTGCACGTGCACGCACTCTAATGACAATAATAAAGTGATAGGTATTCTTAAAAACTGAACACAAGTCATTCTTCCTAAAGGTATGTCATAGATAGTAATACAAGAGGAGGGCAGCTCCCAGGCCACATTTTGAGGACTATAACACTGATTAGAATACTGTGTTTATTCTGAAGCTCAAATCTTTGCTGAGATCTCAAAGGTTAAGTTCTGTCCTAAAATGGATCAATGTTCTGGTCAGTCTTAAAACTGTCTTCGTGGGCACCTGGGTGGCTCAGTCGTTAAGCGTCTGCCTTCGGCTCAGGTCATGATCCCGGGGTCCCGGGATCGAGTCCCACATTGGGCTCCCTGCTCGGCGGGAAGCCTGCTTCTCCCTCTCCCACTCCCCCTGCTTGTGTTCCTGCTCTCGCTATCTCTCTCTCTGTCAAATAAATAAAATCTTTAAAAAATAAAAAAAATAAAAAAATAAAATAAAACTGTCTTCGTGACTATTTGGGCCTAAATGCAGGAATAGTATCAGATCTTTTCAAGTTCATCAGTAAACTAGGTAAGTTTCACTGTTTGGGGGGATCTTATACTGCTTTAGCCCACCTTTTTTAAAAAACGAGATATTTAAACATACAGGAAATTTCAGAGAAGTATATAACAAGCACTCACATAGCACGTGTCTACCACCCACATTTACTAAATGTTGACATTTGCCATATTTGCTTCAGGATTTTTTTTAATTTAATTTAATTTATTTTATTTGACAGAGCACAAGCCGGAGGGAGCTGCAGAAAGAGGGATAGGGAGAAGCAGGCTCCCAGTTGAGCAGGTAGCCTGATGCGGGGCTCGATCCCAGGACCCTGGGACCATGACCTGAGCCAAAGGCAGACGCTTAACCAACTGAGCCACCCAGGCACACCTGCTTAAGGATTTTTTTTAGGAAATAAACATTACAGATATAATTGAAGCCTCTTTGTGTACCCCTCCACAATCCTGTCCTTTCTATCCCAGAAGTAACCTCAGAAGCAAACTATCATCATAAGTTGATGTGCTCCTTTCCATCCATGATTTTGCAGACATAGATCTTTTATAGTGTGTGTGTGTGTGTGTGTGTGTGTGTGTGTGTAGTATTTCTGTTTTGAATTTTTACTTAAGTGCTATCATCTTATTTGCCAGCTCTTCTTCTTTTTCTTTTTTAAGATTTATTTATTTGAGAGAGAGTGAGCACGAACAGGTGGAGGGGCAGAAGGAGAGGAAGAGGGAAACGCAAGCAGACTAACTGTGCTGAGCCCAAAGCCCAACACGGGGCTTGATCCCATGACCCTGAGATCATAACCTGAGCCAAAACCAAGAGTCAGACGCTTAACCGACTGCCCCACCCAGGCACCCCAACTTTTTCTTTTTATTATAGAAAATGTCAAACATAAACAAAAGGAGAGGAGTAGTGTAACAAACATCCACATATTCATCACCTAGCTGTAACAGTTACCAGCTCCTGGTTAATCTTTTTGAACTGCATTCCCACCTACTTCCCTCTCTTATACCGTGGGGTTTTTCTTAACTTTTTAAAAATTTATTTTTTTTTAAAGATTTATTTGAGAGAGAGCACACGAGCAGGGGGAAGGGCAGAGGGAGAGGGAGAGAGAGAATCTCAAGCAGACTCCACCCTGAGTGCGGAGTCCAACATGGGGCTCAATCTCACGACCCTGAGATCCTGACCTGAGCCTAAATCAAGAGTGGGATACTTAGCCAACTGGCCCACCCAGGCGCCCCTTTATTTTTTTAAGTAAGCACTATGCCCAATGTGGGGTTTGAACTCACAATCCTGAGATCAAGAGTTGCATGCTCTGAGCCAGCCAGTTACCCTTCCCCATGCTCTTCTAAAAATATAATCAGGGCACCTGGGTGGCTCAGTTGGTTAAGTGTCTGCCTTCAGCTCAGGTCATGAACCCAGGGTCCTGGGATGGAGCCCCATGTCTGGCTCCCTGCTCAGGGTGTCTGCTTCTCCCTCTCTCTCTACCCCTTCCCCCAGCTAGTGCTCTCTCTCTGGCACACATGCTCTCTCTCTCAAATAAATAAAATCTTCAAAAAAACCATAATCAATATACTATTATCAAACCTAAAAAAATTAATAATTCCTTAATATCATCAAATATTCAATGTTCAAATTTCACAAATGGTCTCAATTTTATTATTATTATTATTATTATTTTAAAGATTTTACTTATTTATTTGACAGAGAGAGACAGCAAGAGAGGAAACACAAGCAGGGGGAGTGGGAGAGGGAGAAGCAGGCCTCCCGCTGAGCAGGGCCCGATGTGGGGCTTGATCCCAGGACCCTGAGATCATGACCCGAGCCGAAGGCAGTCGCTTAACCGACTGAGCCACCTAGGCGCCCCTTATTATTATTTTTTTTACAATTTGTCATCAGCTCTTGAGATCTGCTGATTCACTTAAGGTTTATTTTTAAAGATTTTATTTATTTATTAATTTTGAGAGAGAGAGCACGTGTGAGTGTTAGCGGGGGAGGGGCAGAGGGAGAGAGAGAATCTCAAGCAGACTCCATGCTAAGTTCGGAGCCCGAAGTGGGGCTCAATCTCAAGGCCCTGAAATCAGGACCTGGTCGAAATCAAGAGTTGGATGCTCAACTGACTGAGCCGCCCAGGCACCCCTGATTCACTTAAGTTTAAGAGACATTAGAATTAGCGGAGGAAATGAAGTCAGTATATTTATTTAACCCTGTCACTTGTGATATGATATTCAACCTGTTGGTTGTCCAACTTCAGCAAGAATCCATCCCTAGCTTACTGGAAAGAATGAAAGGAGGTGATTTACAGAGATAGCTCACTGTTCAATTATGTGTATTTTGAGAGCCAAGGATGTGCTTCACACCAAGCTGGGTGCTCTGAGGGTAAGAAAGAAACCAGGTACCATGTGGAAGGAGAAACATCATGAATTAGTCGCTGGGAATGCCTTGAATAGGAGTCTCAAACTCAGTGCTTGCAGAGGCCAAGCAGGAACATAAAAAGGGGGAGGAAGAGGGTAGCCTTAAAGAAGAAGACATGAGGACTCTGGAAGGTGCATTGAGTGTGCCTGACCAAAGGACCAGCTGCTTTTCATTTCCAACCAGTTGCCCCCATGCAGGAATGCACACCCAGTGTTGCCAGATTTTCTGTTGTTTCAAGAGAAACCAGAAAATTGATAAATTGTATATGCAGTCTAACTTTTAACTGTTGGAAGTTAATGTAAAAGTAGTTTGTCGTCTGCAGAGATGGATGATAGATTCGTGGTTGCCTAGGACTACTTGGCGGGAGAGGGCAGGTAGGATAGAGAGTGCTGATGGGTACAGTTTCTGGGACGATGAGGAAGTTCTAACATTTCATTGTGGTGAGGATTATACAACTCTGTGACTATACTAAGAACCATTGAGTTATATACCTTAACTGGATAAATTATATGGTAGTGAATTTTATTTCCATAAAGTTTTTTTTTAAGATTTTATTTATTTATTTGACAGAGACACAGTGAGAGAGGGAACACAAGCAGGGGGAGAGGGAGAAGCAGACTTCCTGCCGAGCAGGGAGCCCTATGCGGGGCTCAATCCCAGGACCCTGGGATCATGACCAGAGCTGAAGGCAGACGCTTAACGGCTGAGCCACCCAGGTGCCCCTCCATAAAGTTTTTTAAAAAGTATTTTGTGGGGCGCCTGGGTGGCTCAGTTGGTTAAGCGACTGCCTTCGGCTCAGGTCATGATCCTGGAGTCCCGGGATCGAGTCCCACATCGGGGTCCCTGCTCAGCAGGGAGTCTGCTTCTCCCTCTGACCCTCCTCCCTCTCATGCTCTCTGTCTCTCATTGTCTCTCTCGCAAATAAATAAAATCTTAAAAAAAAAAAATTTAAAAAAAAAAGTATTTTGTGGGCCAAACAAAATATGTCTTGGTGCCAAAATGGGCCACCAGTGTCCTGGAATCTGAGGCTCAACCTCTCAGCATCTTTTCCCACTTGTCAAATGGGAGACAGCTAGCCTCCTTCCCACCGTGTCAAGGATAAGCAGGGGTACTTAGGCTGAAGGTTGCCCAGGCCACGGGCCCATAGTCAGCAGGTACTGGGAGAGCCTTGCTGAGGGATTCACTTTTTGCCTGCTTCAGAAAGAGAATGGTCATTGGTGGCTGGCAGCAGACTTGAGGCCTCAGATCTCAAATATTTATTATGAAACTACTTTTTCAAGAAGCCTCTCTACAAGGCACTTATTTATTTGGCATTGCCAGGGTGAATAACAGAGTGGAAGCTCATTTGCCAGGTACATAGTTCCTAGGTACAAATACTATTAAAGAAATGGACAGGGCCCCTTTATATGGGGTGGTTTTAGCAGAATAGAAGCAGCTCAGCTGCCTCCCCCATCCCGCTCGCTCTTCACCCAGTTGCTGGCCTGGCAGGTGAGCTCGTGGGACTGCAGAGACAGCTGGGTCTGGTTCCACCGTGCACATCATTCCCGATGCCACCTTCACCTTTCCTGCACACCTCTGCCTGCGGCTTCTGGCATTCCAGCCGCCTGTTCAGGCTCCATACTTTAGGCTTCATCGACCAATCATTTGAGCTTGGTTTTAATTTTAGGCAGCCAGCATCTATCTGAGTACCTTCAAATGCCAGATACTGCTGATACATAAAGTCTCTGAGCTTGAGAAACCTGGGCTGAAAACGGACAAAAATGGAAACCATAAATTCAAATAGATAGCAGAAGGAAATGCAGACTACCTAGTGGTACAGGTAATGGGGATTTTGTGAAATAGTAGGAAGAGGATAATTAATTCCAACAGGGGATTATCGTTCAGGAGGAAGGCAGTGACATTAGAACTGGGTCTTTAGGGCATCTGGGTGGCTCAGTCAGTTAAGCGTCTGCCTTTGGCTTGGGTCATGATCCCAGGGTCCTGGGATTGAGTCCCGCATCGGCCTGCCTGCTCAGCCGGGAGTCTGCTTCTCCCTCTGCCCTTCCCCCCTGCTTGTGATCTCTCTCTTTCTCTCTCTCTCTCAAATAAATAAATTAAAAATCTTAAAAAAAAGAAGAAGAAGAATGTAGCAGGAGGGGAAGAATGAAGGGGCGGAAATCGGAGGGGGAGAAGAACCATGAGAGACGATGGACTCTGAAAAACAAACTGAGGGTTCTAGAGGGGAGGGGGTTGGGAGGATGGGTTAGCCTGGTGATGGGTATTGAGGAGGGCACGTTCTGCATGGAGCACTGGGTGTTATGCACAAACAATGAATCACGGAACACTATATCTAAAACTAATGATGTAATGTATGGGGATTAACATAACAATAAAAAAATTAAAAAAAAAAAAAGAAGAAGAAGAAGAAGAACTGGGTCTTTATACTCTCTTGCTGGGAAGGACAGAGAGGAAGAAATGAACCTAACATCTTAATTTGCCTTGTTACTGGGAGTCTAGTCTGATTTTGCTAGTAAACTCAAAATTAAATATCTAGGAAAATCATCTCTTCAAAATATCTAGAATCTGAAATGCAGGTCTCATCTTTACTTTTCTTGTTTTCAACCTCTGCCAGCAGGTCCAATTAGTCTGTTGGCATCACCACACCCAGATGAAGGCAGTGAGCAATTACTGGAAGCTTGAGCCAACAAGTTCCCGGAGTTCTCCTGTGCAGTGCTGTTCTCACTCCTTGAGCCTCTGTCCCACAGCCCTGGGGCTGCAGCCATACTCCTCCCTCCTTCCCAGGCTCTCAGCTCAGTTTACATCTGCACCTTTTCCAGGCTTCTTGCTCCTCTGCCCAGGCCAATGAGTTTGCACATTGTCTCCTGTTTTCTCTCTTTTCTGTTGGCAGAGGTTCCTGCTATCTTAGAGAACGGGCATTCCCTATCCTTTAGCTATTTCCTCCTCCTTCTGTCTTGCCAGAGTCAGGCACCAGGATGGCCTATCTAACCACTGCTCCCCCCCCCCCCCCCCCCACTTCTCCTATAGAAGAGCAGGAATAAGAGACAGAGAGGAAACCAGGGATGTTGCAGGAAAGCCTTTGGTGCAAAGATAACCTTGGCTATTTAGCATCTCCTGATGTGTTTACTGCTTGCTGTGTGGGTTCTGGAAATATCACTCTCCGCCCCAAGAGAAGTGATCAATAGGCAGCAGGAAAAGGCTTGCCCCTGTTATATGTGCAGCTGCAAACCGTGTTGGGGTGGAAGGGTGAGCGTATCGAGTGTGGTGGTAGAAGAGTTAAGAAGGAAGAGAACAGGGACGCCTGGGTGGCTCAGTTGTTTAAGCGTCTGCCTTTGGCTCAGGTCATGGTCCCAGGGTCCTGGGATCGAGTCCTACATCGGGCTCCCTGCTCAGCGGGGAGCCTGCTTCTCCCTCTGCCTGCCTCTGTCTCTCTCTCTCTGATAAATAAATAAAATCTTAAAAAAAAAAGGAAGAAGAAGGAAGAGAACAGGCTCTATCTGCAGGCAGTATCAAGCCTCGACATCTGTCCTGCACAGAGTTGGCATCTGTGTCTCGAGACACCGTTTACTTTGGTTGGGCCCTAGGTGGCACCAGAGATGTTGACAGAGAAGTCAGATTCTCTTCTGGCACCCCACCCAACTTACCAAGGATTGGAGCAGCCGGATTGTAATGTTGGGTCTTTTCTCAGGTGATGCTTTAGAACTTCCCTGCTCTTTACCATCAGAATCCCAGTGAGTAAAAAAAAAAGCATAGTAAAAAAATAAAACAACCACAACCCCACCCCCACCAGAGCATAGAGGTTTGCCCCTGCAGTATGAACCAGATAACGTATGTTCCATCAGTCAGCTTCAAGTATGGTGGTGTTCACGCTGGTGTCTGTCCTAGAGACCATGGAGGGCAGGGAGAGTTCAGGCCTGAGCTGTGAAAGTAGGTTAACAGTGTCCCATGTGGTTTAACAGAAAGAATCACGTTCTTCCCACCTTGATTATGTTCCTGAACTTGGCTGCTTTGGTGCTTCTAGGTACTTTTCTCCCCTTAGGTTTTCTCTTTTTCTTCCCTTTATTAGTATTATTTTTGATCCTAGAAGTAAAGCATGGTCAGTGTAGAAAAGTCAAAGAATACCAAAAATCAAGTAATACTTTGAGTGTACAGTGAAAGTTCTCACCATCCCCAGTCCCACTTCCCTCCTGGCAGAATGCGTTTCCTCTGTAGACGCTCATACAAATGGACATGTTGTACACAGATATAAGGTCTCTTTTAAATAAAAGTGAAACCATATTATACATACTGTATGATATATATCTCTTGTTTTTGTCGTACTTCTGACTTCTCTTTCTCTCTCCTCTCTCCTCAGGGATCCGGTGTGATTAAAGCTGGTTTTGCTGGTGATCAGATTCCCAAATACTGCTTTCCAAACTAGTAAGTAATTCTGTAGCTTAGTCAGAAGCTTGGGAGGCTTGTCAGCTTTGTTATGGGGTCAGCCCTCCACCTTTTACAGAGAAGGATCTCTGATTTGGGTCAGAAATATGAAATATACAAATAACTTAAAATAATACATGTTCATTGTAGAAATTGTGGGCAATGCAGAAAGGTAGAAGAAAATCAAAATCAACTATAACCTCACTCCTCAGAGATAATCACAGTAGAACTGAGTCTATTTCTTCCCTCTAAGCATGCACGTCGGTACATCGTCCTTTGTTCTGTCATGAAATGAAAAGTGATGGTCCTCCCTCTCTCTTTCGTAGTGTGGGCAGACCCAAACACGTTCGTGTCATGGCCGGAGCCCTTGAAGGTGACATCTTCATTGGCCCCAAAGCCGAGGTAATTCCCAGTCCTACTGAAGAAGCCTCAAGCCAGCAGAGGACTTTCATCATTCCCCACATGGGCAGTGTCCCAGCAGTGGGACAGCCATGAGTAAAAGAAGCAGTTTCCTCTTAAAATATCCCCTTTGGCCCCCTCATCCTAGGTTTAGTTGGTTCAGTTCTCCCAGGGGCAGCATCTGGTTTTAGAGAGGAAATATCTGGAACCCCACTTTGAGAAACAGAGACCTGTCTGGAAAACAGGGCTCTTGCTTTCCTTCTGTATTCTGTCACTACCTTGCCAATGATCAAATTGGCTAGCTTCATTATTTTTTTGGCAAAAGGGATTCAGGGGGAGATCCTGGCTGGGATACCCTGGGGATGAATTAATTAGCACCACTTGGAGGAGCCCTGGGGCAGCTTCCAGAAGCGGACCAACAGAATCACTGTTGCCAACCTTGGCTGCAAGCATTGAGGCCCAGAGGTGGGAGCCCAGGAGATTTGTGTCCTGGGATCAGGCTATGAGGAGGGTGCTTCCCGTCACTTGCTGTAAGGGCACTGAGGGCCCATGGAAATGCAGAAGCCTCCGCTCTGCCGGCTGATCGGGCAGTGAGAACAGTTTGCAGCATACAGTTTAGAGATGTGGCAAACAGGGGCCTACCTTTAGCCCTGGGTGAGGACGGTGCGGTGGGCATTCCTAGTCCTAGAGGAGCGGGGCCCCCTGAGCTGCCTGGCTGAGAGGCTAGCTGCCGCTGTAAGTCCTGCTCTCTGCCCCCAGGAACACCGAGGGCTGCTCTCCATCCGCTACCCCATGGAGCACGGCATTGTCAAGGACTGGAACGACATGGAGCGCATCTGGCAGTATGTCTATTCCAAGGACCAGCTGCAGACTTTCTCAGAGGAGGTGAGGGTCCCGTGAGCAGGGTGTGCAGAGCTGTGCAGAGTCACCGCCCCAGAGATGAGGAGGAGCAGAATGATCACTGCTGGGAGTATTTGAATCTTACTGGGGTGCCAGGCCACGTGCTCTTCAGCCAGGTCTGCCCTTAATCTGCATACTAGTCCTAGGATAAACAGGGAGTATTATCTCCATTTTACAAACAAGGGAACAGAAAGAAGTTCAGGGAAACCAAGTAGCATTTCCAAGATCACCTAGGGAATAAAGTGGGAGAGCTGGGACTCAAACCCATGTCTTTCAGACTTCAGAGCTTATACTCTAACTTTTAAGGAAGTAACTCTCAAAGCACAAAAACAAGGGAAGGTGAATACTAGACATATCAGAATTTCCAGGGGAGGGATATGTTCTGTTTTTCAAAAATACCTTCAATATTTAAATTTAATTTTGAAAAAAAATTTTAAACGATTATTTTTAACATAAGAATTCCAAATTTAGAGTTTAGCAAAATCTGGACAATTAGAGATATAGAGTAAATACAGGGGCCTATGTAAGAATCTTGGAGGACAAGGTGGAAGGGGGCAGAGGCAAGGACAGAATGAGACTTGTAAAGGGGCCATAAATTTGGAAGGTTGACAAACTGGCTTGTGCAGGGGTAGATGGCAGGCCCACCTTGCCTTTTTTTGGAGGGAGGTTCACAAAGGTCCCCTCAGCGCTCTAGCCCAGCACACAGGGGCTTCTGTGCTGATGAGGGGTATAGATCTCGCCTTGTCCTGATGACCCTCTGGGCATCTTTCATCAGCATCCTGTGCTCCTGACGGAGGCGCCTTTAAACCCACGGAAAAACCGTGAACGAGCAGCTGAAGTTTTCTTCGAGACCTTCAATGTACCAGCCCTTTTCATCTCCATGCAAGCTGTGCTCAGCCTGTGAGTAGCTGCCTGGCCCCTTGAGGGCAGAATGGAGGTGCCTGTCCTGTGGGTGGGAAAAGGGAGTATTGAGACCACATCCCATTCTCACTTCTCTTGTTCTTTGTCTTGGCGGCTGGGCACCCAGGGCTCTCCACTCTGCCTGCTGGGAAGGCCACACACTGCTACAGTTCTTCCTAAAGGCCCCTGTAACACGTTCAGATGCGTATCCAGTGCCTGCTTGTGCAGACATTATGCTAGGCTGGTGATAGAGTTGTGATGGAAACACCACAACGTGGTCCCTGTTCTCACACCCCTATCATCCCTGTCGTGCTCCCAGCCTGCCTCATCCCAGGGTTAGGTCTAGGGCCGAGATTGTACACTGGTGACCTGCAGGCAGAATGTGTTTGACCCCATTAAAAAATTGTGAGCCAGCATTTTAACTAGATTTCCAGGGCGCCTGGCTGGCTCAGTTGGTGGAACATGTGACCTTTGATCTCAGGATTATACGTTCAAGCCCCACATGAGGCATGGAGCCTACTTAAAAAAAAAAAAAATTGGGACATTTTCTATCAAAATCCAAACTTCTGGCTTTTCTGAAAAAACTGGGATGACCTGGCAGTGCTGGGCATGCATTCCTATAGATGAGACAAAAATCAGCTGTAGCCGAAGTCGCCGCTGCCATTTCCGGTAGAGTTTGCAAGCCTCACTCTGCTACAGCCCGTTCTACTCCCTGTTGTCCTCCCAGCACAATCTTCATCACACATCATGGGTTTTTCCCCATCGTATCACAGAAATACGTCTATACCCTTGTCTTTACCAAAAGCTAGAGAAAAACAACAACAACAACCGAGGATCTAGGAGGCCATGTGGGGAAAAAGCGAGTTTTTTGTGCAAGTGGAAATATTATTTTCCTTTACTCATTTACCTTTCCTGCCTGGCCCCTGTAGGCATTTGAGTTTTTTCCTCTTGTCCAGAAAGTAAAAACTGCCCCATAGGCTGGGTTCCTGAAGCAGTCAAAGGCAGGCCATCCCCGGAGACTGGAAGGCCTGCTCTTCTGGAGTGGGGGAGGGGCTCAGGGAGGCTCAGCTCTCTTCCAAGTGTTTCAGGCTTGCTTATGCTTGGGCTTCCTCAGTACTGCGTAGTCTGAAGTTCCTAGAGAAAGGCAGGCCTCAGCTTTAGTCTAGCTGACTTTGAACTCTAAAAAAAGTGAGTTTCTTCCCCGAGTGAGGAGGCGGGCGTTAGTGACAGGTTTGCTCCCTGTGCTTCAGTTATGCCACAGGCAGGACCACAGGCGTGGTGCTGGATTCTGGGGATGGTGTCACGCATGCCGTGCCCATTTATGAGGGCTTTGCCATGCCCCACTCAATCATGCGCATCGACATCGCTGGCCGAGATGTCTCTCGCTTCCTTCGCCTCTACCTGCGGAAGGAGGGCTATGATTTCCACTCATCATCCGAATTTGAGATTGTCAAGGCCATAAAAGAAGTGAGTGCTGCCCCATGCGCCCAGGGATGGGATAGGGAATGGGAACGGGGCAGCCAGGACCTCTGTGACCTGGAGTGAAGAGAGGCGAAGCTCCAGTCCTGGGGGGGCGGTCCTCTGGTCAGGCTCTTTTCTCCCCAGCCAGACCTCCTGGCTGCCATGTGATCCCAGCTGGGCCCCCTCACACTGATAGTCACTGTCCCCAAGTGCTGCCATCTTGTGGGGGAAAGGGAGCTGCTGCTATTTCTTAAGCTGGGTGAAGGTTATACCGGTGTTCATTGTGTTTTTATAACTTACATACAAATTACATATGTTTTTTTACATCCTTGAAGAAGTCAGAATACAGTTTTCTTTTAAGTAAACTAGATCCCTCTGCCACCCATGCCTCTAGGGCAACTTGAGTTGGGTAGATGGGACCCAGAACCATCAGTAGTAGAAAGAAAAAAGAAGCCTAAGTCTGGACTAAAATTAGATTGTGGTCTCAGACCCAGCTCCAGAGAGCCAGTTTCCACGCCTGCCCACAAGGATGATGGAAGAGGTAGGAACTCGAATCCTAAGTGCCACCCAGTGGAGGCCAACAGAGGCCACCCTGCTATGCTCCAAGGCAGGAGCTCTGTGGCCCTTTAGGGCAGTCACTGTGGATGGGCAGATGTCTGCAGCAGCACTGGGACTTTGACCAGGTAGGCCTAGGTTTCCCGCATGCCTGACTCCTGCTCGGTTCTGCAGAGAGCCTGCTACCTGTCCATAAACCCACAGAAGGATGAGACTCTAGAGACAGAGAAGGCTCAGTACTACCTGCCTGACGGCAGCACCATTGAGGTAGGTCTGGATCTCCCTTCAGTCCCCCCAGAAGCTCTGGGCCCCAACAGAACTCCGCAGAGGGAGGCTGGAGTCACATGCATCAGCCCTTTCACACCCTCTCCCTGGAGCCCTGGAGCTCTCGAATAGCATTGTCTCCTGCAGAGCGAGGCATCAGGGACTTTGCTTCTCCTGTGTGGAGGAGAGGAGGCACCAGAGGTCAGGATGGGGTTTGGAAGAGGGTGGTTAGTGCTGTTTGTAATCACTTGGGCACAGTATAGGGTGAGCTGCCTCTTCCTGGACCTGCATTAATAGGAAGAAATTTCCATGAATGAATAAACCCATGTATTAATGCCAAAGGTCTCTTGGCTGGAAAGTGCCAGAGCTAGGAATAAACATAAGAGCTTCCTCTCTGTAATTTCCCGAGAGCTCTCTTTGTCCCTTTTTGTTTCCTGATTATTCCCAAGAGCCTTGTCTTTGTGTTTTGAGGCCCTTGACATACCAGGTCTTCCCTGAGCCTGGCCTTCCTAGCCACCTGGTCACTAACAGATGGGCAGAGGGGTCTCTTCCATTCTCACTCCCAAAAGGACCTCAGCCCTGGGCCCAGCCTCTGAGTTTGCCCTCCACCCTGCAGATTGGTCCTTCCCGATTCCGGGCACCAGAGCTGCTGTTCAGGCCAGACCTGATCGGAGAGGAGAGTGAGGGCATCCACGAGGTGCTGGTGTTTGCCATCCAGAAGTCAGACATGGACCTGCGGCGCACGCTTTTCTCGAACATTGTCCTCTCAGGAGGCTCCACCCTGTTCAAAGGTTGGTCTTTGCTCTCAGGGCCCATTGCCAAGGAAGTGTCCATATCTGGCTGGGCCCAGATGCCCAGAGAATTGACTTGAGATTCTCCTTTCCTGCCCATTCAGGCTTCGGTGACAGGCTACTGAGTGAAGTGAAGAAACTGGCTCCAAAAGACGTGAAGATCAGGGTAGGAGCGTGGTGGGGGCAGGGCTGGGGCTGCGTGGAACCGGGCCTCCCCTCCGAGGCTAGACAGCTCCAGCTTCCACACTGACCTTGAGGTCTGTCAGAGGGGAGAACCCATTTTCCTTCTCCCTCCCAACAAAAGGGGGCAGTTCTGATATCCTGATGGGGCAGGCTGCTAGGCTGAGGGCCCCACGTGAGGTCTTTCAGAGAATCCGTCACGTTGGCAGATTGACTCCTGGTACTCCCTTGTGACACAGCCCACCATCTTAGTGCTTGCTGAGGGGAGCTAAATGAAGGAGTGTGATCTTGCCACAGAGTCTTCTTCCAGTCGGCCCCCAAGAGCTGAATCTTGTACCGACAGCTCCAGCTTCCCTGACAGCTGTAGATACTTAGGGCTGCTGGAAATCTCCTCCAGATGAGTGTCAGGCTGGCCACAGTACCCCCCAGAGAGGCCACGGGGTCCAGCAGGGACACTGTGTGAAATGCATCCACTGCCTTGGGCATTAGAATTGGCCGTAAAGATGAGCGTTGGCCGGGAAAGGGACAAGGAGGATGAAAGTCTCAGAGTCCTCTTTCCACCAACCCTTTCAGATATCCGCACCTCAGGAGAGGCTGTATTCCACATGGATTGGGTGAGTAGTTCTCCTGGGAATAAGAGCGGAACAGGAAGTAAGGGCATTGTTACCCCTCACCACCCCATCCCTTTAAAGCAAAGCCTTGTCTGCTTTGGCCCCACGGGGACACGAATACCTACTTTCTCCCTCTCACAACGTTCCTTGGGATTCTCTCCACTCCAGGGGCTCCATCCTCGCCTCCCTGGACACCTTTAAGAAGATGTGGGTCTCCAAGAAGGAATATGAGGAAGACGGTGCCCGATCTATCCACAGGAAAACCTTCTAATGTTGGGACATCATCTTCACCTCTCTCTGAAGTTAACTCCACTTTAAAACTCGCTTTCTTGAGTCGGAGTGTTTGCGAGGAACTGCCTGTGTGTGTGTGTGTGTGTGGGTACGAATGTGTGTGCATATGCGAGAGCCGTGTGGCCCAGGGATCCCAGGGCCCAGAAAGGACGATGAACTACCCATGATGGCAACGGCGTGAGGCCTGGGGTTGACCACTAACTGGCCCCTGACAGGGAAGAGTGCTGGCAGAGGGCTCCACTCCTTCGTCAGCTGGGCCTTTGTCTGGCTGTGTGGGACTATGTTTACTACCATAGGGAGACAGAGAGGGTAAATCCCGGGAGACCTTGCTGCTGCCCACCCTAGGCTGGGCTAGCCCCACCCCGTCCCACCCCCAGGGTGCCCTGAGGCCCACTGCCTCCCTTGCTCGTCCTTCTGCTCTTGATGCCAGTTGATCATGGACTGAGGACTGGGGCCGAAGTTGAGTTCTGTCTGGTTTTGTTGCAATTTGGGTTTGGGTGGGAAAGCACTCCAGGAGCTAATACTGAGACTTTGGGGTCAGGAGATGGCAGGGAGCCCTCAACCTCACCTGGGGACCAGGACCACACTGGGCATTTGAAGAGGCAGGAGTAGTGCTATACTTCTGATTGGTGGCAGAGTGAATGCTCCAACCCCTAGCCCCTGTCCAGGGGGTCTCGGGAGAGTTTCAGGAGCCTGTTGGCCCCAGGCCCTGTTACTTGCTTTTCATCCATCCTTGGGCAATGCCATCTTCAAACAGTTTTATTTATTGACGTGTTTGTTCAGTATGGGACTGGAGAGGGAGCCCATAGCCTCCTGCCCGCCGGTCACCCTGTTCACACTAATGTTTACAGCACCTCAGTTTAGCATAGCGTCCAGGGCCCCGCCACTCCCTGCTAATGGTGAACTAACAGTATCCACAGGCCTCAGGCCTATTTAGGATCAGAGGCTACATTCAAAGTCACTACCACCAGCCTCTTTCTTTCTTCCTCTTCCATTTGCTCACTGCCCTGGAATCAACAGGCTGGTTGCCAGTTGGAATTTTTGGAAACAGGAGGTAGAATCACTCTTTGGCAGAGGCCTCCAGCAAAGGAGGGGTATAGGGGATCCAGCCCCCTTAGGACTGGAGAAAGCCACCATTAACCAGGTTGCCTTTTCCCACTCTAGCTGTCCCAGGGGCGCTAGGTTGTAGAGGTGACAAGGCCCCAACTGGGCTGATTTGTGCCATTCTTAACTTTGGACTTATCTGGTAAAGGAGGGAGGAGGCCAGATCAGAGTGCCAGGAGCTGACAGGCTCATCTCCCCTGATCCCGAGGGGCCAGGTGCCTACCCTGGACTGGGCTGGCCTCGCAGTGTCCAAAGGCTCTTTAGCCCAGATGGTGCAAAGCTGGGGCTAGTGGATCTTCACCGGCACCCTCACCTGTGACACCAAGACCCGCCCCAATCCCAGATTCCAGGCAGCATTCTCCCCCATGCCGTCCAACGACCAAAGGCCCTGCCAGGTATGGGCCACAGCAGCAGGTGTGTGTGAAAGCGATGTGGCGACCCACGGACTGCAGTGTGCTTAACCAGCTCACCTCCCTTCTCCTAGCCCAAGCCTGTCCCTTGCACAAACCACGTTGCCTGGTGGGGCCCAGTGTACTTAAATAAAGTCGTTCCAATAGATGCATCAGCTGGGCCTCTTTCTCTGGTGCTGCGTGGGAAGAGAGTTGCTGCGGGCCCTGAATCTGAGGCGGTGATTGGGCCTTGTCTGTCCTCTAGAGGGCACTCTTGTACCAGCCAGACTTAGCCAGCCCTTCGCCCAGGTCCGAGCCTGTCAAGTGGATACAGAGATGGTGTCCATGCCAAAGCCCCACTTCAGGAACTGAGGGTCCCAGCCCTGCATGTACAGTAAAACCTATGACTGAAACTACCTCCAATGAGGGGAGCACCTCTTGACATCCCTGAAGTCAAAACTTGCACGTGGATAAGAAGTTCAGGAGCTTAAAATGTAGTTCCTGGGGCCCACACTCAGATATTCTGACTAATCAGTTCTCCATTTTAAACCTGTATACTTGTTGGGGGTGCGTTCCAGGCACTTTGCAAATGTTAACCTATCTGATCCAACAACCCTGCAAAGTATTTTTATTATCCACTTTGCGGATGAATTAGAGCCACACAAAGATGATGTAATTTCCCAAAGCTCTGCCCTTTATTCGCTAGGATTTGAACCCAAGCAATATAGCCCTAGAGCCTCAATTTTTAGCCACTACACAGACCCTCAAAAACCACTGGCCTTGAGCAGTAGGTCCCAATCAAGTGGGACGCATCTGGCAATGTCTGGGGACATTTGGTTGTCACAACTGTAGGGAAATGCTACCGTCATCTAGGCAGAGGCCAGGGATGCTGCTTTAAATACTTGCAACAAAGGACTATCCAGCTCCGAATGTCTCCAGGTTGAGAAATGCTGGCCTGGAGCACAGGTGTTCTATCCCAGCTGCACAGGAAAATCAGAGCTTCCCAAAACCTCCGTGCCCAGGCCATAGCTTAGAACCCATGACAGTAGAATCTTGGGGAAGAGAATTCAAGACATCAGCATTTTTGAAAGCTCCCAGTGACTCCAGGGTTGAAGACCTCTTGGAAGCAGCTGCTTTTCCTTGCTCACCATGTCTGGCAGTGGTGCATGGGAAATGCACCAGGACATGACCGCAGGCCTGCAAGTCATTTTGCTCACAAATGCCCGTGCAGCCTGGTCTGCATGCCCTCCCCGCTACCTCAGTGACTCTGATGAGGGTGACCCCCACCCCCACCAACTCATCTGCAGAAAAACGTTCTCGGGGTGCTTTTCCTATTAAATGAGGAATCCTGTTCCCCAACCCCACCAACCCACCACTCCCGCGCATAGCACAGACCTCAGGAACGGGAACAGATGACTGACTTTAATCAGTCTGTGATGACATGAACCTCTTTGAGAGATCAGGTGGGGGTGGGGGAGCCCTGCAGCAGCTGGGGCACAATACTTTAGGCACAACTGAAGCAGAGAGGTCAGAGAAACCACTGGAAACGTGGAGGGAGGGGGCGGTGGGACTCACAGCTTCCCCTGAGTGGGTGAAAGTGGCTTCTGAGCCCACACACAGCACCAGCCCCAACCAGGTGATGGAACAGGCCTTCATGCCCTGCAGCAACCCCATGTGATCACAGAGTAGCCCCATCCCTTCTTGGTCCTCTTCTTCCTCCTGCCCCACGGGGGGAAGCAGGTCCCTGAGCACATACAGCCCAGCCCTTGCCCAAGCTGGGCCAGACAGCCAAGCCAGAACTTAGACCTCAGTGATGCTCCTGGCTCAGCCCCAGAAGCTCGCACTCTGCCATCTGTCCTCCAGGCTGTGCCCCAGGGAGGCAGAGGAGCAGGATGAGGGGCTGGCAAAAGTGGCTCCTGCCCAGGGCTGCGACAGTGTCCTCAGCAGGGTGGCCTTGCTGTACCTGCCCCTCACACCATCTTAACATCCAGGGTTTGGGCCCGTGATAGGTTCTGGCGCTGGGCTTTGACCATGTGCAGGCGTCTCCCGTGCAGTGTGAACTGGGACCAAGTGAACAGCTGCAGCAGAGCACAGGTGATGGGCACCAGCACCAGCAGGTAGAAGCAGCCCTGGCGGAGTGTTGGGGCCTGGGCTGGGGCTGGGGCCGGGGGCTCTGGCCAGGGCTGGGCACTCCCCACAGGGGTCAGTGGGGGCTGCTGGAAGAGATCATGACCTAGGGTGAGAGAGCATGCAGAAAGAACAGGGTCAGCCCTGGTCTCCTCCAAGGTCCGCAGTGCCACATCTCAAACGACACGCATACATTTCTAAACCACAACTCACCTCCTCCCCCAAACTTGCTTCTGCCCTGTGCTTTCCTTCTGGGTGACTGGCACCACTATCCACACCATAGACTCAAAGTCTTCCTGGATTCTTCGGTTAACCTCAGTACTCCCCAGCAGCCAGTCCTTCCCCTCCCCCGAATTCCAGAACACATGCCACACCCAGACACCTTCTTCCAGCCCCCCTGGCTCCATCTGCTCAAGCTTCCACGGCTTCTGCCACAGCCTCCCCACAGCCCATTCTCCATACAGCAGTCAGGGTGAACTTTAAAAACCAGATCAGACCATGTCACTGCCCTGCTTAAAACCCTTGATATAGTTTCTCTTCACACTGAGAATAAAATCCAAACCCTGCCCTGATGGACAGAGCCCTCTGCTGCCCCAGCCTCATCTCCTAGCCACTCCTAATACCTTGGGCTCCATACTTGCCCCCCCATCCTGTCTGGGATTCACTGAGATCTTTCTAGACCAGATTCTTGCCATCCAGTCCACATCCTGGGTGTCATCTCCTCAGAGAGGCCTTCCTGGACCACACACACTAAGTAGCTTCTCAGTCACACTGCCTATTTTACCATCGCTTTTCCCACTACCATTGCTATTTCCTTGTTCGGCTCTTTATCGCCAACCCCACCCATCCCTCTAACTAGAATATAAGTTCCATGATGGCAAAACCATTGTTACCTCCCTAAAGGGACCTGGAGCAGCTCCTGGCAGTGAAAGTATTCTATACACGTTTGTTGAATGAATGAACGAACGAACGAACCACTGAAAGACGGGAAGAATTGGAGACTCAGTTCCTCCGCCCACATGGGTAGAGGCAGAGGAGGTGGGGCCCAGGAACAGCCTCTGCTGGCCAGTTGCCATTCTCTCCCCCTTACTGGACCCAGCTTGTAGCTTTGACCCCCGGAGCCTCAGGAGCCCGGTGCCAGCCCCCGGACCCTCACCTGTGTAGAAGCACAGCAGCCAGGTGCCCAGCAGCGGGGCGAAGGTCTGGCCCGGCTTGGTCACCAGGGCCACCATGCCAAAGAGAAGAGCTGAGGCCGCCTGCTTGCGGTGGTTCAGCACCAGGTCCTCGTCCACCAGGTCAGTGACCACCAAAGTCAACAGCTTACAGGTACCCTCCGTGAAGACACGGTTGCTGCCAGCGAAGAGAGAGGGGGCAAGGGTGAAGGGGTGGAGCAGAGGGGCGGGGCTGAGGGAGGGCAGCGCATACCTGGCAATGAAGAGGCAGAGGAAGCCGGGGCGGTCGGGGCCGGCCAACAGCATGAGCAGGCTCAGGCCCAGCTTGAGCAGGAAGAGCCCCCGCACCACCGCGTAGACGCCCCAGCGCCGGCACAAGGGCAGGAAGTAGAGGTTGTTGACGTGGGGGGCCACATAGGAGATGCCTGGACAGAAGGGGGCAGCCTTGTGAGGGGGCACTGCCGCGGCTTCCACAGCTCTCCGCACCAACCATCGGCGTGGCAGGCTCTGGGCTACGAGCTTCACATCCTGTTATTTCATCCTCACCACCCTTTAGGATCAGTCCTGTTATCATCCCTACCTTACGGGGGATAAACGGAGGCCCCAAGAGATTAAAGAAAACACAGCCAAGGCCACACAGTGAATAAGAGTCAAGACGCACAGCCAGGCCCGTCAGCCGGGCGGCCCCGCTGTGAGCCGGCCACTGCGCCGCCTCACCTCTGGGGGCGCCGTCACGGGGACACCAGGAGAGCAGCCCTCGCCTCCTCACGGCGCAACGGGCTCCCACCGCTTCCTCCCTCAGCACAGCGAGGCTGGAGGGGCAAGCCCACAGCAGCGTAACCCACCCCCGCACCCCGGGCTCCCCCGCACCCCCGGCCCGCACCAGGCCCCGGCTCGGGAGGGAGCTGTGCCTGCAGCTGGGCGGCTGCCACTCACCCAGCAGGAAGGAGCCCGTGGAGAGGGAGATGTGGTCTGACAACAGATGCTCCAGGAAGAGGGGGAAGAAGTTGCTGTTGAAGTGGCAGTGAAACACCTGTAACCCAATGGGGGCAGTGAGGAGGCTGCTGGGCTGGAGGGCAGTTGGGAGCAGGCCGGAAGCCAACCGGGCAGCGGCGGGAGCAAGAGCAGACTTTAACCCCATGTCCCTCCACACGGAACATGCCAGAATAACACCCAACACCAGATTCCTGTTGCTTATCTAATTTTGCTAAAAGGTAGAAGGAAGGATAAAATCGTCAAATTGAATGATTAAGTTTTTCTCTCTTTAATTGAAAACACTAGTAAATCAAGCTTGATGATATAAACACCATCTATTTCTGAACTTGGCGAGCTGACATACTACATGTGTTTTAGGCGCAGCATTTAGTGTTTTAAAAAGATTGTCCCAAAGTTCCCAAAGGGCACCTCTTTTTCATAGCCTCCCTTTGCAGGTGAAGACACAGCTGCCCCGAGAGAGCTGCCTAAGATCACACGGGGAGTGAGGAGTTCTGATGGTGCTGGAATCCAGCTCTCCCAACTACCCGACCTGTGTTCCTGCTAGCAAATCGCCCAGCAGTGCTCACACAAGGCCCAGCTTTTAAGGAGCCTGTTCCCCTGAGTGAGGCACATCCTGGCCATCGGGGGGCTGGGGGGGTGCTGCTCCCATACCTGCACCAGGTCCATGCCCACGAACCACAGGAAGTTCCGGTGGCGTGCGAGCTGCTGGAGGTACTGGCTCAAAGTGATGCTACCTGCGTCCTGGCAGCCGGTAAGCAGCTCCTCTCTGCACAGGCTACAGGGCAGGGGGGAGTCACCGACGGCCTAGGGCTGGGCCAGAGCCATCCACCACCCCAGGGCAGCCGCCCATCGGCCAGGGGACTCCGTGTGCTGGGGGGAACCCGGAGAGCTGGGCCAGGCCACTCACCCGCCATTCACAGCCAGGGCTGGGCACTCTGGCTCCCTGCCAGCCGCCTCAACCTGCCGCCCAAGCAGCCGTGCGGCCCCCATAAAGCCCAGCCCAGAGCCGGTGGCCAGGGCCACACAGAAGGCGCGGAAGGAAGAGAAGTCTTCCTTGTTCCAGAAGGCATAGGAGGCAAAGACAGAGAGGGAGCCAGCCGCACTGAAGAGGGAGCAGTAGAAGTTGAGGTGGGTACGGTCGTGGGCAGAGAGGGCCAGGTCAGCCAGCAAGGCATGATGGTGCAGGTCCACGAGCGTCAGGAAGCCATCATAGAGGCAGAGGCACAGCAAGAACTGCAGGCCAGCGGGTGCCCAGGGCACCCAGAATGCCAGGAACGACAGCGCCAGCAGCGGCCCGTGCCAGCCCAGGGCCCGCACCCGTGCCAGCACCACGGCCCTCGAGGAGAGCCCGGTGCCCGACCTGCCAAGGAGAGGAGGAAAGGTGGCAGCGGCTTTTACCAACTGGGCAAGCCCCAGTTTCCCCTCTGCCCAGGCCCCAAAGGAAGGACAGAGGCCCAGAGTATGGGACTCACAGCAAAGTGAGCCCACTGAGCCCCGCGTCCTCAGCCTTTGACAGGAAGGACAACTCACCAGGGGGTATACTCTCTCGTCTGCTCCCTTGCCAGCCTGCCAGGGCTGATGGGCAAAGGGTGGTGGGATACCTATTTCTCAGGGTTGGAGGCAGTGTTGGGCCCAAGCAGGGTTGGGGTCAAGGAATCTGCCAGAAGCAGCAGAGAGGGTCTGCTGTACAGCTCCCAGTTCTGAGGACCTGACAAGCCAAGCTGGGGTGAATCTCTCCCCAGGTGAGCAAGGCAACAGTCAGTCAAGGCCACTTCTCCCACGTGCCTGACCTCGAGAAGGGAGGGAGCCTGGCCAAAAGCTGAAATGGTCTCCCTTTCTCTCCCCACCCCAAACACAGGCACCCTGGGGAGGGGTGGGGTGGGACAGGACCCGTTGCAAGCCATCCCCAGGACACAAACCGGGGCTGAGAGCTGAGGAACTGACGGTCACTCAGCCAGCCGAAGAGGGGGTCGTTGAGGCTGTTCCAGAGGAGAAACACCGTCTGTGGGCAGAGGGGACATGGGGCAGGTGGGCTCCAGGCAGCCTCCTCTCCAGAGTTTTCCCTACCCAGCCTGTTCGCCACCCCTCAAAGGTGAGCCCAGCTTTCCTGACTGCAAACCTTCGTTCCGCGTAGTCCCTCTACTAAAACCCACTCCACCAGCCACTGCCCCATCAAACTCCCACCCATCCAGGGCAAATTTATCCAGCTGATAAATATACGTGAATATATTTTATCATATATGTGAATATCTAGAACCGTGCCAGACTCATTGGACAGTGGCCAGGAGAAGGAGGAGTCATCAACACCTCCAGCTCCAGCTTTTCTTGCTGAATCACAGTGGGCAACCTGGCCTGCCCCTGCTCCGGACTGGGTGGGACCCACCCCTGCAACCTGCCCAGCTCCCCCCCAGTGCTGGCCTACCTCTCCAACCCAGAAGGCAGCTTTGTTGATCTTGTACACTGAGACAAAAGTGTCCACATAGTAAAGCAGGAACACATTGTGCAGGATGGAGATGAACAGAGCCAGGGAGCCATAGACCACAGGCGTAGGAAGGCCCAGCATCCAGGCCTGGAGCCTGCCCAGCCCCATGGCTGCCAGCTCGGCGTCAGCCCCAGGAGCACTGAGGAGCGCTCACATCCAAGAGCAGTCTGGCCATCCTTGTCCCTAGGGGAGAAGTAGCCAGTTAGCTGCAGGGATCAGAGCAAGCTCTGCTCCTAACCCCAGACCTCTGAATCATTTAAAAACTCATTTCTGGGAGCACTTGGGTGGCTCAGTCGGTTGAGCATCTACCTTTGGCTCAGGTCATGATCTCAGGGTCCCGGGATTGAGACCCACGTCAGGCTCCCTGCTCAGTGGGAAGTCTGCTTCCTCCTCTCCCACCCCCACCCCCCTGCTCGTGCGCTCTCTCTCTCAAAAAAAAAAAACTTAAAAAAAAAAAAAAAAAAAACCTTATTTCCACTGGGAGAAAGTTTTTACGCAAAACAAAGCTAGGGAATTATCAATGACATACAACTGAAACAGTGCTGGGCTGGATACCACTATTCAAGAGTAACCCAAGAAAACTGATAAAGGCATGGGAAAAGAAGGCAGGCATCCAACAAGTGCTAAGCCAGGTCATGTGCTAGAGCAGTGTGCTCAGTATCTTCTTTCATCCACACTATCTTATCACAAAAACCGTAACCATCTGGACATGCCAACTGTGGGCGTGGGCATACAATGCCCCTATAACCTCAGCAAGCTACTTAACCCAAGCCTCAGTTTCCTCTTCTGTGAATGGGAAAAAGGGATGATCACGCCTATTCTGCAGAGGAATGTAAGGATCAAGTGAGGTAACTCATAGAAAGTGCTCAATAAATGGATGGTGGTGGTGTCATGATTATCTTTATAAAATCCCTACAAAATTTATAGCACTATTACCATGTGAAAAGAGAGCAATCCCAAGCTCAAAGATGTTAAGTAATTTGCCCAATGTTATACAGCAAAAAAGTAGGAGATTTGACCCCTGGCCTGTCTGGTTCTAAAGCCTTTTCTGCCACTTGACCTTTTAAATCAGGTTCCTACGCACTGTTGGGTAGAACAGAGAAAGTTGCTGTGATGTCAGGTTCCATAGGTATGTAAGAGTGATAGAGTCCACAACCACGCAGGCACTTTGATTCTGGAAATTCCACCTCAAGAAACGAACCCCAAAGGAACATGTACAGAGACGTTCATGGCAGCAACAGTAATAAACAGCAAAAAGTCGGGCACGGCCCAAGAACGAAACAAAGGGACTGTCTCAGCAAGGCCGATGCTCTCCAGAAAAGGCAAGCCCGTGGCCCACCTCAACACGCAGAAGAGAAACTCAAGAACATGTCACGTGAAGAGAGCACAAAGCACAGTGTGGCTGCCTAGCTTCCAACCAGGCTAACTTATACACAGAGGCTGGAAGGACAGACTGACTATGAGAGGGAAGGAAATAAAAGTCAGATCTTTTTTAGGGCAGGCCTTCTCAAACTGGAATGTACTTTCAAGTTACGTGGGCACGTCATCAGAATGCAGATTTTGACTCAGGAGGTCTGGGAGGAATCAGATTCTGCATTTCGAAATGGCGCCCTTCCCTGGTGGTCTAGCAGTTAGGATTCAGCGCTCTCAGAAGGGCACCCAGGTGGCGGCCACAGGGCCATGACCACAGTTTAGGCAGTGAGGCATTAAGCCTGCCTGTCTCTTTTTTTAGATTCAAAGATGCCGTTCTCTTTTCAGAAAAATAACCCTGTGTGTGCTTGCCTGACCCCCAGAGGGAAGCTATGAGGATTTCCTTCTCTCAAATTCCCTGTTGTGCATTAAATCATATCCCCAGAAAAAAAAATATGCTCAAGCCCTATCCCCCAGTACCTGTAAGTACGACCTTATTTGGAAACAGGATCTGGGCAGATGTAACCACGTTAAGATGAGATCAAAGTGAATTCGGGTGGGCCCTTACAGGGAGAGGGAAATTTATACACAGAGACAGACACACACAGAAGGAAGGTGGCCATGTGAGGACAAAAGCAGAAATTGGAATGATGCAGCTACAAGCCAAGGAATGCCAAGGACTGCAGGCAACCACCAGAAGCTAGGAGGAAGCAAAGAAGGATTCTTCCCTAGAGCCTCTGGAGGGAGCATGACCATCTGGAGTTGTTTCAGACTGTGAGTGAATAAATTTTGTTGTTTTAAGCCACCCAGTTTGCAGTAATCTGTTCCGGCAGCCCTAGGAAACTTACACATACCCTCGGGGGCTGTTCCTCTTTTGAGTCCTTGTGACCCAAGCCTGCCCATGGGCGTGATCTACATGTTGGTGCGTGCAGACATGCACACGCACATGCACACACAGACACACACAGCTGAAACTTCTGCTTCCCATCATGGTCAGGCCCTGGAGAGCCAACTTCAGCCCAAGTCCAACAGCAGTTGACCTCCAGGACATGTCCTTGCCCCATGACCCACTATAGCTCCTGCTCTGTGCCCACCCCTCCAGGGCCTCTGTCCAGCCCAGCCTCCCCTAGGTCTTCAAGCCACCCTCTCCTCTGGCCAGGCCTTTGTCCTTGGTAGTGCCCCTGCCAGAAATGGCCTCCCATCTCCCCATCCTTCAGGAGCCAGCACTGTGTCCAGACTCTCTCCAGCCCCTCACTGATGCCTCCTGCCACCGTACCACAGACTCTCCTGACTGCCCCCACAACAACGTGTGGGGTTTTTCAGGGCAGAGCCTGCATCTTTGCCCTCCATCTCCCTTGGGGAGGGTGGGCTGGACACGGCCACTCTGGTAGAAAAACAGGCCCTGAGTGGGGGAAAAGGAGGGAGTCTCAGTGGGATCTCTCAGGCTCATTGGAAAATGAGGACAATTCACTCAAGAGATCCAACCTGGTGCCAGTCTATGCCTAGTGCTAGGGAATGAGGGAAGGAGAAGCAGCTAGAACAACCTGAAACCAGCCGCTAAGTCTGTGAGAATCTCTCCCGGGCTACAGTGATCCTACCTTGCCCCAAAGCAGGAGGATGGCCAGCTAGCCTCTCCCTGGAGCCCTTAAGCCCCTGAAGGAACATTTGGTGGGAAATACTTTTTTTCCCCCATAGCTTTATTGAGGTATAGCTGACCCACAATGATCTGCATATATTCAAAGTGTACTGTCTCATCAGTTTTAACATATACATGCACCTGGGAAACCATCACCACAGTGGAGATCATGAACATATCCATCACCCTAAAAGTTTCCCTGGCACTTTCTAAGGAACATAATGGAAAGAAAACACAATTGGGGGCCTTCTAAGTCCTGACTGTACCATTTACTACCTGTGTGACCTGGAGGAATTTGCTTAACTTCTCTGTGTCTGTTTCTTGATCTGAGATATGGCACCAACCTTCCTAAGACTATTTTTAGCAGTCAAGGGGAAAATACTCTCAAGCACTTAGCACATAAGTGCAGTGGACACTCAAACTTCAGAGATTACTGCTGTTGAGCCTCTCAGACCCCCCAAACCCACCACACAAGGATGGGGTGAGTATTAATCTAAAGGTGCTTTGGGGCTGTAAAGCACAACATATACCTCTAAAGGTGCTATCCTTAACCCAGCTCACTTTCTCAAATTCCCCAGGGCCTTTCAGAACCCCCCACCCCGGCCACCACCTCACCTCCAAAGCCTTTGTCCAAAGGGAGTGAAGTGTCCCAGGCCCCCACCCAGATGTCCAGTGACCTATCCTGGTTGCTGGAGAAGGTGAGCCCTGAAGGCCAAGTCCCCAGCCTCTACCAGCTGGCTCCTGGCACTGATGCTGGGGTAATAGCAGAAAACCTCAGAGGGCGGTGACATGGGAAGGGTGTGACTTTTGCCATCAGGAGAGGCTGGGTTTAAATCCCACCTGCACTTCCTACTAAGAATGTAACCTCAGGCAAATCACTTAACCTGTCTGAGCCTTGGTTTCCTCACCTGTAGAATGGGAATAATAATGCCCATCCTTTAAAGGAATGCAGGGAGGACTAAACTAATGCCCAGGAGCCCAGAGCACTGTTACATGAAAGATGTTCAGAAACTGGCTTCTTCTTGGGCTCACTATTAAAAGACTGGAGTAGGAGCAGGGGAATATCCTGGTAATCAGGCCTCTTCCCACGGTAAGGGAATTTGAGAGACAAGACAGGGCACACAAGGCTAAGTCAAAAGAGGAGAGTCTACAAGTAGCAGGAACACATGCACAGTTCAGGAGAGCCAGATACAAGCCCCCACCACAAGCCAGGGCCAGAGGCAGAGTGACCTGGCCAGGTGAGCCTCTGCCCAGGAGAGGGGGCTGGGGGAGGAGTGTGCAGGGTTACACTCTTCCAGATTCCGCTCCTCCCTCAGGAAATGCCTTCCCCTACTCGCCCTCCCACCCTCAATACGCCCCAGCAGAAAATAGCAACCCTGCCTCTCCAAGGGAGGAACAGTTTAGAACCCACACCAACCTAGTTGCATAACCCGGGTGAAATACCCTGTAACCCAGCCAACTCCACCCCCACCTTGGCACCTGGCAGGAGAGCCTGTTGGAGGTCACGGGAGCCCACCCCGCCCTCGTGCTGGGATGGTCCCAGTTATGTGGCTTTGAGCCAGGCTTTCCTTCTCCCTAGGCCTTGGTCTCCTCATGTATAAAGTGGGGATGATGCCAACCTCTTGGATTGCTGCAGGGCTGAAATGCAAAAGGTACATAAAGCCCCAAGCACAGTGCCTGGCACATAGGAGATCCTCAACGAACAGTAGCTACTGTTATTCTTTTTCATATCTCTCAAGTTTGGTTTCATGATCTTTAAAGGGTTTCAGTCAGTCTCCTTCTGTCAAATCCATGATGAAGTGGTCTCTCCAGCACCCAACACTGATGCCTCTTGCTGCCTAGTATATCCTGCCATCCCTCAAATTCTCTTTTAAATGCCACCTCCACACCTTTGTTCATGCTGTTCCTTCCACTTAAAATAGATGTAACTACATATCATTTCTCAGGCATCTGGGTATGTCTGGCTTTTACATCCATCATCAAGAATCCTTACAACTCTTGTTACTATTTCCATCTCATTTTATAAACGAAGAAACCAAGGCTCTGAAGGTTAAATAAATCACAAAGCTATTAGGGGCTGGAGCAAAGATACAGAAGCGGTGTTTTTGACTAAAAAATGTCAGCATTTCTCATGTCACTATGCCCAAGCCCACCACCATCTTATCAAATCCTGCTGATTCAAGGCCCAGTTCAGTGGCACAGGCCTGAGTACACCTAGGCAGGTGTTCTCTCCCCTCTCAGGCCCCTTGGCTCCTTTATCAGGTTCCAAATGTCTCCCTTACCCTCCTCCAGCACCCAAGCTCTGTAAGAGCAGCACCAGGTCAGACCCCAGTTTTCTACTCCCTGCTTCCACCAGGCTCCTTCACCACACAGTAGGTGCTCAATTAATGCCTGCTGAGTCAATCTGTCCCTAAAAGGCCAATATGGGTATCCCCAGAACAAGGGAACAGTAGCAGCCCTAGAATTGCCACCCCCAAATCCCACTGTGCCCCTCAGCTCTGCTTGGCTGTGGGAGTCAAAAAGAGGCAACCAGGGGAACCTTGATGAGCCCTGCTGAATAAAACATGTACAGCAAGGCAAGAGGTGCACAAAGAGGAAGAGTGATAACAAAAAGTCACATTTATTAAGCTTGTACCACGTGCTAAGGAAAGCAGATACAATATGGAAAGAGAGCTCAGGGCAAGGAGGTAGAAAGACACCAGATCAGGAAGGGTTTTGTAAATCACACACAAGATTCTATCCTGAGGACAATGGGATGGGGGGCACTGGGGGGGCTGGTGAGGTGACAGAACTAGATCTGTTTGGAAGGAATCCCCTGGCATAAAAACTCTCTCTTCCTGACCCATCAGGCTTCTGGAAGATGAAGAACTAGAAAGGATGGAAACAGTAGCATCTCCCTGATTTCTGAACCAACCTATAGTGGCTGCGGGCTGGTGGATTTGGTGGAGGAAACCAAGAATGCCAGACTGGGCCCTTAGAGTGAGGGGCATCAGGAGGGTGGGTGTTGAGTCCCTTCAGAAGGACTAGCGGCTATAAATAAAATCTTAAAAAAAAAAAAACAGACTAGCGGCTGTATGCGAAGCAGTTTAGTACAGAGAAAAAGCTACTAATAAGCATAATTTGGAGTTGGGGGCCCTGAGTCAAGTCTGAACATTATCACTACTAATTAGCTGAGTTTATTCCTACATCTGTGAAGCAGGAGAAAACAATTCCATTCTCTACCGGTCCTCAGGAGTATCAAATGAAATTGAAATGTGTAACACCCTACACAAATATTAGGTGTGTCCTTTTCTCAACACGCAGCTGACCTCTGAATTGTCTGCTCCCTTTCCTGTTTCACAGCCGCCTTGCTCGTCTCCCTGCCCAGTCTCCCTCCCCACAGCAGCTTCCAGTCCCGGCAGGAGGGCCTCCCCTGGCGTGGGCGGTGTGTGTGTGGGCGGGGGCGGGGGGGGGGAACACTCTCCATTCCAAATACTAATAGGCCTATCCTCCTCCTCCTCACGCTGGAAATGAACTTTCACCTTCCTGGGGGAGGGAGACCCTCCCCCACAGCACTGGACGGTCAGCGACTTCACCCTGGGACCACCCGCCCCTCCCAAGCCACTGAGGAGTCTGGGGCTAACCCAGGAGCTCTTTACTCAATAGCTGGCGCTGAAACATGTGGTTCTTCAGCCCGTCTGTACATGAAAGTCACCTGAGGAGTTGCTCAATACCGAGGCCCGGGCCTCACTCCTGACCAATCAATCGGAATTTTCGGGGGTGGGGCCCAGGCTTAGTGTTCTTTTAAAGCCCCCAAGTGGTTCTACTACGCCACCAGGGTTAAGGGCCATTATGTTAATGAAATGGATACCGGCCTGAGACATCCCGCGACCCCAGCCCCCCAGGGAGCCCTTCTGCAAGGATTCCACCCTCACCCCTTGAGCCCAAGCTTCTCCCATCCTGACCCAAGGGCTCTCCCAACCCACAACCTGATCACCTCAGGGACCCCCCGCAGACAGCCCCCAGGACTCCCAGAGCCGACAGCATTCCTGTCCCCCTCGGGTCCGTCCTTTGTGTCTGATCGGCCCCCAGTCCGGCCCGCTCCTGCCCCCGCGCCCGGGCCGCGGGCCAGCCCCTCACCGATACCGTGGCAGGCGAAGCCTAATCCTGCGGCTGCCTGGAGCCAGGTGCGAGTCAGTGCGCCTGCGCGCGCCCCGCCGGCGGCTTCCCCAGCCTCTCCCTCCGCCCCCAGCCGGCGATTGGCTCCGCGCGGCTCCCGGGACCGCGCCCCGGCAGGTGCCCGCGCCCGAGGCTGCCGCAGCCATATTTGTCATGGGCGCATGCCCTTAGGGACCGAAAAGAAAACGTGGACGCTGGCAAGAAGAGAACAGTGGCCTGGATTCCTGATGATTCACCTCCTCTCTTTCACCTTTATAGATGCTTAAAGTCAATTTCTGTTCAAATCAATAAGACTTTCTAAGCTCTCCCCTCTCTCTCCCGGTCCTTCCTTAGTATTGATTGGCAGAATGAAGAGAGCACAGCACCTTCTTACAAGCCATGTGGTCTGACTAGATACACAGCTAGGCGGATGAGGAGATGACAGTGGCACAACCTGGGACTCCCTGATGCTGGATTGTGAGCCCCTCAAGAGTGGACAGCCCCAGCTTAATGTGTGGGCACCAGGGCTCAGGCCACAGGCGCCAGGTCCTGAGAGAGCTACCATGCAGCCTACCGTCCTCGAATTAAAAATAAGAATAATAAAGTAAAAGGAGTACTGAGCTCTCACTAGATGCCCTGTACTGTATTAAGCACTCTGCATCCATTATCTTGTTGAGTCCTCACATCATCCCTCGGAGGCAGGTGCTGTTATCCCCATTTTACAGAAGAGGAAACAGGTTTAGAGAGATTCAATGACTTTCCTACAAGCAAGAGGCCCAGACTAGCTGGAACCCAGCTCTTCTGCCTCTCAGAACAGTCTTTCTTCTTCCTACCCCTGCCCAGGGCCTCAAAGTCAAGTTTTGTTTTGCTCAGTCCAGTCTGGTGAGGATGTCCCATGTCTTTTCACAATAGGCCTGTAAGGCTGGTTAGTTTTCCAGGCAATCAAACAGCACACACTTCAGGCCTACTGTTTTCCTACCTTATGATACGGGGCAATAATCATGGGGGGAACCTGAGTTCCGGGAGTCCTGGGGCCCAGTCCCCTAGCTCCACTTCTTTGTTAAGGGACCCTTCTGGGGTGCCTGGGTGGCTCAGTTGTTAAGCGTCTGTCTTCGGCTCAGGTCATGATCCGGGGGTCCTGGGATCGAGCCCCGCATCGGGCTCCCTGCTCTGCGGGAAGCCTGCTTCTCCCTCTCCCATTCCCCCTGCTTGTGTTCCCTCTCTCTCTCTCCCTCTGTCAAATAAATAAATAAATAATCTTAAAAAAAAGGGGGGACCCTCCTTTTGTGAGCCTCTGTTTTATGCCTTAGAGGGATTTTGTAGCCATTAAGTGAGAAATGGGAGTGTAAGAATTTTGCCAGCTTTTGGTCATTATGCTTTTGTTGATGGTTGTCAACAGGAAAATCACCCTCTTCCTCCTGCCTGACAACCTGGCAAAGGGCCCACCCACAGCAAATGGTCCAACACTAGAGCCCTGGTATTCAGGGGTTAGTCTGTCCAACCAGTTCCTGTGGAGCCCCAGCAGTCCCATGAACTTTGCTCCCAGCATCCACCACTCACCAATCTCATTTCTCCCCAATCCTGTCCCTTCAGACCCTCTTCTTACCTCCTACGTCCCCTCGAAGCAACACACATCATTTCTCTTCTAGACTTCAAGCAATTTCTGGAACCCTCCTGCTCTAGGAAGCCCTCATGACTAAAAAGAAGGTGACCATTATTCTCCCATCCCAAACCCTTTTTCCCATCTGTTTTCCTGGCTGAGAATACAAGGCTGAAAACCTAGCATTCAGTATGGTGTCTGGCACACTAGGGCCTCCATAAATTGACTAAAGGAGTTCCCCCTGCCTTTCCATTTTTGACCAGCATGTGCCTTTGTTGCAAAGCAACCCTGACTCTTTACTTAGTCCTCCAGTCCAGGGGGAGAACAGGGGAATGGAAAGGGCTGCCAAGGGGCCAGAAATGAATGTGACCCATTGGAAAAAATTTGGCCCCTATGTTGCACTTAATGTCTCATGGTTACACTGAGGCTCCTCATCCCTCTGATTTTTTATTAAAAGATTTTATTTATTTATTTATTTATTTATTTATTTGACAGAGAGAAAGCACGACAGAGCACAATCAGGGGGAGCAGCAGAGGGAGAGGGAGAAGCAGCTCCCCACCGAGCAGGGAGTCCAAAGTGGGGCTCAATCCCAAGGACCGTGGGATCATGACCTGAGCCCAAGGCAGACGCTCAACCAACTGAGACACCCAGGTGCCCCCTCATCCCTCTAATTTTATAAACAATGTAACCAGTTAACCTCTTGTGTCAGCACCAGGACTAGGCCTTGTGATTATCTCCAATTTCCCTTCCTGGTTGCCAGCCACAGAGCTAACTGGGAAGGGACATAGGATTCAACTGGGGGATAATATCATCTGCCTGACTTCTTGAGTCATATCAGAATCCCTGAATTGTGGGACAAATAGATACATAAACAGTCTCTCTCCTTGAAATTCTCTCCTCCCTTGGCTTCTGACCTCTCTGATCTAGGTTTCATCATGTTCTCCTCCTAACAACTCCTCCTCAGTCCCCTTCACTAGGGCACTTTTTTCCCAGGGCCTTTCTAAAATCGGAGGGCAGTTCACCCAAGTTTCCGTTTTCTTTTTTTTTAAGATTTTATTTATTTGAGAGAGTGAGAGAGAGAGAGTACTCGAGCGGGGGGGGGGGGGGGGGAAGAAGGGGAGGAACAGAGGGTGAGGGAGAAGCAGACTCCCCCCTGAGCAGGGAGCCTGATGGATGCAGGGCTCGATCCTGGGACTCCAGGATCATGACCTGAGCCAAAGGCAAATGCTACCAACTGAGCCACCCAGGCAACCCCCCCCCCCCCCCGGCCTCCAAGCTTCCATTTTCAAAACTCTTTTCATTTATTCACTCAAACTTGCCAGGCCATAGGCTATCTGGGGTAAAAGGGACTTCAAACACAAGATTGCTGCCTTCACAAGGTGTAAGTAGAACCCAACAAATTGGCAGCCATGACGACAGTGAGGCGCGTGCCAGGTAGCAGCTATTCCAGTCCTTCACCTACTGCTTTTCCCTTCATGACTACCCCACCTCCCATCTCCAGCCTGAAGATAAAACCACATGCCGGACAGCTCCCCAAATGAACTCCCTGACTGCACCATTTCCTCAACTTCCAATCGCCCACAAGAGTTTTTTTTTCTTTTCCAGGCTTGCCTTGACTACCCACCCAGGCAACTAAGTCAAAAACATGTGCATCCACCTCTATGCTACCCTCTCCACCCAGGCAGTTATATGGGGTCAACTCTAGATGAATCTGCTCCCATCTCTTTTCCATCTCCAGCTCCTGTTTTGGTTGTCAGTTTTCCTGGGCTAGTGTGAGAACCTCCTCCAAGACTAGTTTCCAGCCTCTCTCTCACCAATCTATCCTCCACTTTGCCAACAGGAGAGCCTCTGATCATGGGGTTCACAGATCAAAAACTATGCAGGTTGTTGCATTTTGAAAATTTTCATAAAATGCTAGGGAAAACACTGTTATCGGCGATGCAAACAACAGAAGACTCCACTCCACAGTGCAATAACCCAAACTTTTAATTTTCTAAGGACTTAGATGATGGTGCTTTGTAATTAAAAATAAAAGTCTATTTCATTGTCTTCTGTAGTTAAATTTATATGAAGTAAACACAACTGGTGTGTGAAAAGAAAAAAGAGTCCACTCAAACCAGATTAAGCAAGAAAGGAATTTATTGGGGGGGGGATGGGAGGAGGCATTGGAGGAAGGTAGTCGAAAGGTAAAGTTCCAGAAGTACTAGGTATGTAATGTACATGATGATTATAAACACTGCTGTATGCTGCATGGTATATCTGAAAGTTAAGAGAGTAGATCCTAAGAGTTCTCATCACATGTGAAAAAAACTTTTTTTATCTATAAGATGATGGGTATTGACTAAACTTAATGTGATAATCATTGCACAATATACGTTAAGTCAAATCATTTGCTGTATACCTTACACCTATACCGTGGTGTATGTCAATTATATCTCAATAAAACTGGAAGGGAAAAAAGGAATTTATTGGCTCATGTAACTTTAAAGTCCAGGATTCAAATGATGTCATCGGGACCTAATTTCTCTTTCTGTCCCTTGGTTCCACTTCTTCTGTGGCTCCATGCTCAGACAGGCCTTCACCTCTCCACCCAGACTGCATTCTTTCAGATTTCTGTCCAGGGGAAAGAGAGCACTTCCCTCCACCCCAAGAGAACAAAGTCCTGGGCCTGGTTTCCACTGATCAATTGAGTCACCTGGCTACCCTCAACCAATCCTTATGGCCAGAGGGATGGCAGTGCGATTGATCTAGCCATAAATCACCCCTAACTTTAAGGACAGAATAGAGCCAACTCCCCCAGAACCACTTTATTGAGTAGATAAGGTATGGGACCTCAAAAATCTAGAAGCTGTTACTGGAGTCAGGATGAATGTTGAGAAACTCAGTTTGGTCCTTATTTTTCTCATTTTACCTGAACCACCACCAGACCAGCAGAGGTCTTCAGCAAGCATGTAGGGACTAATTATTAAAATACAGGCTTCTCACCCTCCCAGTCTCCAACTTGAGCTTGGTCTCACACTCTCCCCACCTCCCACCCAGGTGTGACCAGATCCCCATGTGGGAGCAGGTGGAGAAAGGGGCCAGTCCCATAGGGCCCATGATTGAGCTCCAGGCCTGGGTGAGGTCAGTCTATAGGTAGTCTTGGACATTCCTCAAGTGCTGAGATTTGGAGAGGGCAAAGTTATAAATAGGAATGGGGAGGTATATTAATTTCCTATTGGCACTGTAACAAATCAGCAAAATCTTAGTGGCTTAAAACAATACAAATTTATTATCTTACAGTTTTGGAGGTTAGAAGTCTGCCTCACTAACTAAAATCAAGGTGCTGACAGAACTGTGTTCCTTTCTGGAGGCTCTAGGGAAGAATCCATTTCCTTGTCTTTTTCAGCTTCCAAAGGCTGCCTGCATTCCTTAGCTCATGACCCCCTTACATCTTCAAAGCCAGCAATGGCTGGTTCACTCTCATATAACATCACTCTGACTCTTCCGCCTCCCTCTTCCACATTAAAGGACACCTGTGATTACACTGGATCTATCTGGATAATCCAGGATAATCTCCTTTTAAGGACAGCTAATTCACAAACTTAATACCATCGACAACCTTAATTCCCCCTTGCCATGTAACATAACATATTGGCAGGTTTGCAGGGATTAGGTTGTGGACATCTTGGCAGTGAAGGCCTCTCCCAACAAAGGCCACTGTGTCTTGGGACTAGTTCCTAGAGTGCACAGAGGGTGAGGCTCCCTTCTTGGAGCTCTGGGGTAGGGAGTGTTAGGTAGATACCCGGTTCCAGTATCTATCTTCACCAGGCCAATGGCCCAAAACTTGGGAGAGCAGCTCAGTCAGGAATATAAAAGTGTGACATCATCAGGGTGAGTGTAGAACTTCTCAGAGGGTAGCTGGCCTTTGTGAGACACTGAGAACTTAGAGGAGAACCTGTGGGGGTTACTGGGGATGCTGCCTGAGTCAAGAGAAGAGGAAGAAGGAAAGTATGATGGCCCAGCAGCTCAGCAGCTGGGAGAGGGTATCAGTTTTAAGTATCCAGCAACTACCACCCACCCCACTGGGGAAGAAAGAGGTGGAGGACTGTGGCTTGCAGCCAGAGGGGACTGGAACTTAGACAGGGCTTCACACCACCTGGATGAAGCAATCTTCACCCAAGCAGCTTCTGGGCTTTGGCCTTAGTTGGACTGGGTTCAAATCCCACTGGGCTACCTAGACTGTATAAACCTGGGAAAGTGTCCTAACTTCTCTGAGCCTTTGGTTCCTTATCAATTAAGTGAAAATGATATTACCATGTTCTTCACATGGCTATTAAGAATTAGTTCTTGGGGCGCCTGGGTGGCTCAGTCGTTAAGCGGCTGCCTTTGGCTCAGGTCATGATCCCAGGGTCCTGGGATCGAGCCCCACATCGGGCTCCCTGCTCAGCAGGAAGCCTGCTTCTCCCTCTCCCACTCCCCCTGCTTGTGTTCCCTCTCTCGCTGTGTCTCTCTCTGTCATATAGATAAATAAAATCTTTAAAAAAAAAAAGAATTAGTTCTTATGTAACATTCTAGAGGGGAGGATTGGAGACAGTGTAAAAGAAGTCCCAGCATGGATTGGCTATAAAGCTAATTACCAATCACGATTCTTGAGACAGACATGGGGTTGAATTTTGCTCTTACCATAACTAGCTGTGTGAGTCTGGGCAATACACTTTAACCTACATAAGCCTACAACACTGGAAATGTTTCCTAGTCATAGAATACATTTACTACCAAATTTGAGGCAAGCAGCTTCCTCCTATGTAAAGTGGGGAAAATATTAGTACCTCCTTCCTAGGGTTGATGTAAACTTAAAGTTAGATACTCATAAGCAACTTGATTCAGTACCTGGTGTAGGAGCTTCACTCAAATGTTAGGATAACTCGACCCATTTGGAAGGGCTGGGAGGATGGAGTGTAGGGAATAGGTGGCTAACTGATTGGAAAGGGCACCAAGATATTCTCAGTGATGTAGGAGTGAGGGCATCCCTGAGCACAGGCCTCACCGTCCAGGGCAGGCAGGTACGACCAGCAGGCTCACCCAGTGTAGATACAGGCTGGCTGGCTTCTGGCCAGCAAAATGTGTTTCCCTTTGCCTGGAAACCAAGAGGTGTGGCTGAGGCAGGGCATGGAGGGGAGCAGAGCCACTAAAAAGTGGTGGAGAGGAGCCTGCTCTGGACTTCTCTGGCTCCCCCAAATGCTGGGGACCAACTCCCCCTGGGTTGAAGGAGACGAGTGCGGAGCCACCTGGGAAGAACACTTCACGAGCGAAGGCTTGAAAAGGTCTTGGGTCCTTACTGCTTACTGAGAGTCTGGGGCTCGGCTCAGCCCTGGGACAAGAGGTGAGATGGAAGCTGAATGCCTTAGGAAGAGTTCCCCCAAACCATCAGGTACTGCACGTGGGCTCCTGCTGTGAACCAGAGCCCTGGGTTACCAAGCCCCAGGGATTGGTGGTGGAGATAGAACAAAGGGTATCCACACACACCCCCACCGCAGGTTTGGACCAGGCCCCAGTAAAAATGCCCGCCGCCTGAGCTTCAGACCATGTACTCGTACAGCTGCCTGGCATGCGGGGAGGGCGCCTGGCCTCCGCTGCAGCCCCTCACCTACACCTACCTGCCCGGCTCTCTGCTGCTGCTCCCCGTCCACGCCCACAGCTTCTGCAGTCGGCCCCCCAGCCTGACCGCGGGCGAGTGGCCGGCTCCGCGGGAATACCACTGCTTCCATGGCTCAGGCGCGCCCCTGGCGGCAGCGCTGCCCTCGTGGGCCTTCCCGCAGGCCTACGCCGCGGCCCTGCACCCGCCTTTCCCGGCGCCCGGCTACCTGGGGCCATCGCTACAAGGGCCCGCGGCAGAAGGGACGGCGGCTGCTCAGCGCCGGGCGCCGTGGCCCGAGGGCGGCACCCTGCAGACCGAGCTGCGCTGGGGCCGCGTGCACCGCGCGCACGGCCCACGCCTCGAGCTGCCGGACGTGGTGCGCCGGGAGCTGCGGCGTGTGTACGGCACGTACCCGCGCACCGACGTGCGCGTCACCTACCGCGGCGGGCAGTTCCTGCTTCAGGGCGCGCCGCACGTCCCGGAACCCGAGTATCGTGTGCAGAGGCGTGTGCTGCGGCCGCCCGCCAGCAGCGACAGCAGCGACAGCAGCCCGGCCACGGAAGCGGCGGAGCGTGGCCGCCGGAGGAAGAGGAAAGGCCCGAGCTGAGGACGCCGCAGGGCCCGGCGGCTGGCCCGGTGAGCACGCGCGCGGCTCTCCTCCCCTGCGCCCGCCGCCTTCAGCCCGCCACGAGGGAGACCTCCGCGGTGCGCCGGCGCTGGGTGCACCTGTCACCTCGCTTTTTTTTTTTTTTTTTTTTTTTACCAAGCCTGCACGCCGCCCACCTGCTGCACTTCTCTGATTTCTCTCGCGTTATTGCTGGATAGCGGGGGAAGGGCGAGAAGAGATCAAGAACATCTCCGGGTGGATGTCCTGTTTCTCTTCCCTCCCACTCGGCCTTGGGAAACCTGGGTGTGCGGCGGAAAGAAGGGCGTGGACCCTTTGTTTCGTCTCTCCCTCCTCTTCCCGATCTTAGAAGACTGCCCTGCACCAAGCCCCCACTTTCCCTTTTTCCTCTCCTTCGTCTAACAGAGCTTCCCGAATTGCCCAAGTTCCTCCCCAAGCCCAGGGCCCACCTATCCGCAGGTTGTAGTAAAAAGTAAATAAATGAGTGAAGTCAAGTGTATGCTGCGAGATCGCTTTTCTGTTTGGGGTGGGTGGGGGTGTTCCTTATCTCTGTAATATGAGCCTTACTCCCCTGCTCGGGAAGAGCCAGTGTGCCTCCTCACGGGTGGGGCTCGGGTGGGGCCGAGCTCCCTCCTTCAGCAGCTCTTCTCCCGTGTGCAGGACCATAGGCTTCTTAGGCCCGGCAGCTCACCACCCGCGGAGAGATTCTGAGGGCCTAAGCTCTTTTGTTGAAGCGTGGGTGGTAGGCGTGGCTGAGGAAGGAATGCCTAAGACATAGATTTAGGGCTACCACTGACATTTTCTAGTCGTGTAACTGGGCTTTCCGAGCCTCAGTTTCTTCATTTGTAAAAGAAGCATAAAATCAACCCAGCCTACCGGGAAAATGCACTAGGGTTGAAATTTCAGATGAATGTCACTTCTTGTCTCCTTACTACCAGTCTTTAACAGGCTGAATTTGCAGTATTCCAGGAGTTTGCTGGAGGGTTAGGCCACACATCCAATTTTAACTATAGGTCTGGCAGGACTCCAGATCTGATACCCATGCTGTACAAATGTGGCTCCTTATGGAATTGCTTTTACTGAATTTCCACTTGTTGGATGGCCAACAGCTGCCTGGGTATACAGGTATGTTACTGAAGCCGTACACCACTGGACTGCATACTGCTGTATTTATGAACCTCATGGAAGGGCTCTCAAGCCTCACCACTTGGGAAGAGTTTTTCTCTAGATGAGTGGTTTACTTTTATTTTGGAAGCACCAAGGATCTCATAACTGATCATATTTTTTCTTTTTGCCCTGGCTTCTAGGGAGCTCAGGGCCAAATTTGCTTAGTATCTTTTGTGTAAAGCCTGGATCCTGAACGGTCACCCCTAGTTTCATCTTATTTTCCTTTCCTTTTTTTTTTTTTTCTTCCTTAAATTATAAAGACACAGGGAGGTGGTGTAGTGTAATGGGTCTGCTATGTGACCTTAGGTAAATTGCATAATGTCGCTGAATCAATTTCTTCATTGCAAATGGGGGTGATAGTATTAGGACCTCTATCTCATGAGGTTATTGAGAAGATGCCTTGAAATGCTGCACACAAAATGTTTACCACAGTGCCTGGCATGTACTAAGTGATCAAATGTTAGTGTTCATTTTGAAAAATATAGTTTGTTGGGGGTGCCTGGGTGTTTCAGTTGAGTGTCCTACTCTTGATTTTAGCTCAGGTCATGGTCTTGGGGTTGGGATCGGGGGTCCTGAGATTTCTCCACACTCAGCAGGGAGTCTGCTTCTCTCCCTCTCTTCCCCTCCCTCTGCCCCTCCCCCCTTCTCTCTCTCAAATAAATAAATTTTAAAGATTTTTTAAAATATTTATTTGACAGACAGAGCAATAGAGGGAACACAAACAGGGGGAGTGGGAGAGGGAGAAGCAGGCTCCCCGCCAAGCAGGAACCTGATGCGGGGCTCAATCCCAGGACCCTGGGACCATGACCTGAGCCAAAGGCAGACGCTCAACAACTGAGCCACCCAGGTGCGTGCCCCTCAAATAAATAAATTTTAAAAAATAAAAAATATAATTTGCTACATAGAAATATATAAAATAGGAAGTTAAGGTCTTTTTAATATCCTTATTCCCAAATGATTGGTAGGGTCCAAGCTGTTATTTTTCCTATATTTTTTCTGTGCACATAATGTTAATTACATAAAAGGAATTAACACTGTTTTACCTGTTACATTTTACTGTAAGTATATTGTGGACATCATTCTGTGCCAGTGCACATGGAGCTACCTCATTCTTCAACAACCACCCAATATTCTATAGCATTTGGATTCTTTCCAGTTTTTAGCTATTAAAAGTCTATCCAACAATTTCTTGAGGAACTGTTCTAGGCCCTGGGGATACAGTAATGAATGAGACAGCCACGGCAGTTTCTGCCCTTATGGAGCTTGCATTTTAGGGGAAGAAATGGGGATGGGACACCATGCAAACAGATAAAGGCAAATTGTTATAAGTATTACAGCAGGAATGAGAGGCTGAGATAGGAAAGACAAGTGCAGTAGTGGAACTTAGAATAAGGTAAACAGGGAAGCTTTCTGAGGAGGTGACATTTAAATTGAGAGCTAAAGAATGTGACAAAGCCAGCCATGCAAAGAGAAGGGTGAGGAAGAAGCCAGGCAGAGAGCTGGTGGGTGCAAAAGCCCCAAGGAATGAAAGTTATCTTCATTCCCTCAGCAGCCATTTGAGAATCCACAATACACCAGGCAAGTATTCTAGGGACTGGGGTTACAGGAGAGAGCCAAAAAAGTCCCTCAGGGAGCTTACTTTAGAGGTGGAACCCAGAGAAACAGGGACTAACAACAAGCAAACTGGTGAACATATGACATAATGTCAGATAGTTATTAAGTGATGGGGTGCTGTTTTCAATAGGATAGCCAGGGAAGTCTTCCCCAAAGAGGTGATTCTTGAGTGGAGACCTACTAAAGATCTTCACAAGCCATTTGATTACCTGGGGGAGAAAAGCAGGTACAACAACCCTGTGGCTGGAGTATCCTTGTCCTGTGATCGAGCAAGAAAGTGGGAGTTAATGGGGTTAGGGATGAAGCCAGATCCTGTGGTGCCTTGAAGCCATGTTGAGAATTTTGGATTTTATTCTTAGTGGGTGGAGTGTTACAAGCAGGAGAGAATGTGATTGGATTTTTTTAAATTATTCTTTTTTTTTTTTTAAGATTTTATTTATTTAAGGGCGCCTGGGTGGCTCAGTCGTTAAGCGTCTGCCTTTGGCTCAGGTCATGATCCCAGGGTCCTGGGATCAAGCCCCACATCGGGCTCTCTGCTCTGCGGGAAGCCTGCTTCTCCCTCTCCTACTCCCCCTTGCTTGTGTCCCTCTCTCGCTGTGTCTCTCTCTGTCAAATAAATAAATAAATAAATAAAATCTTAAAAAGATTTTATTTATCTATTAGAGCATGAGTAAGGGGGATGGAGGCAGGTAGAGGGAGAAGCAGGTTCCCCGCTGAGCAGGGAGCCCCCATGTGGGGCTCAATTCCAGGACCTGGAGATCATGACCTGAGCCAAAGGCAGACGCTTAACTGACTGAGCCACCCAGGCGTCCCTTTTTTAATTGTTCTGGATGTTGTGTGGAAAAGAGACTGTAGAGCGGCCATTGTGTAAACAGGGAGACCAGTTGGGAGGCTTTTAAAGTAATACAGGCGAAATCAGATAGTGGCTTGGTCTTACTTAGAAGTAGTGAGGCTGATGAGAAAACAAATGTCCTTGAATATGCATCTTTGTTCACACGTACACGTATTAAATTGTTGAATCAGTAGTCCTAGAAATGGAATCACTGAGCACTGACACCCTGGCAGCAACAAGCACAGCCAGCAGCAGCCCGATCTAAATTTCTAAATTTCATTCTCCACTAAAAGGAACCAGGCCCACTGGGAAAATGGCTGGTTCCGAGGCTGTAGCAGGAAAGGTACAAGATGACTGGGGCGCCTGGGTGGCTCAGTCGTTAAGCTTAAGCGTCTGCCTTCTGCTCAGGTCATGATCCCGGGGTGCTGGGATCGAGCCCCGCATCGGGCTCCCTGCTCAGCGGGAAGCCTGCTTCTCCTCTCCCACTCCCCGATTGTGTTCCCTCTCTCGCCGTCTCTCTCTGTCAAATAAAAAAATAAAAAAAATCTAAAAGGAAAGGAAAGGTACAAGATGAGCCCGGAACAACTTGTGCCAAAAAATAAAGGATGGCTCAAATATGTCAAACAAAGGAGCCAGCTGGAAGGGACTTCCACTGGCCTAATCAGGGACAATTGAAGCATCAAAACAATCACAGTAACGGATTATTACCTACTGAATAAAATAACCTCTATTAAGTACATACTAACACTAACTAAACAAATATGAAAGGAAAGCTCTTACTCATAGCAGGAGGAATAATGAGGTCAGAAAATCCATCTCCAATCAGTAATAATTGATTCCAGTGAGAATCATTCATGGATACTAAAACTAATGAGTAAAAGTTTGATGAGAAACAGGCTGTTTATATAGTTTTGAAGTATGCTCCAAGATTTTTTTTTTTAAAGCGCACCAGCAGGGGGAGAGGAGCAGAGAGAGAGGGAGAAGTAGACTCCCCACTGAGCAGGGAGCCCAACATGGCTCCATCCCAGGACCCCAGGATCATGACCTGAGCCGAAGGCAGATGCTTAACCAATTGAGCCAGCCAGGCAGCCCCCAAGAAGATACTTATTAATTACAAAGAAAAAAAGAGTATCCTAGATTCCCTAGAATCACAGGGAAAACTGACCACACTTGAAGCCCACTGCAGCGGTCCCTCTCGAATAAAGTCTTTTTCACCATCTTTAATGAGTGTCTTGAAAACTTTTTCTTTAACAAAGACAAGTTGACATCATGTGCTTTCTGATATATTAAACTGAGAAAACACAACATCAGTTCAGCAGTAATGCATAATCATGAGGAAACATCAGATAAATGTAAACAGACAACCATAGTAGTCTTTATTGTTCAAAAATGTTGATGTCATAAAAGACAAAGGAAGGCTGAGAAGCTGTTTCAGGTCAAAGGAGACTAAGAGACATGAAAACTAAATGCAATGCATGAAAGTTGTTATGAAGGACATTAATGGGACAAGTAGCAAGATTTGAATAAAGACTGTAGATTAGAGAAAGCAACGTGGCAAAAGGTTAACAGTTGGTGAATCTGTAAGAAGGGTAAGCAAGAGTTCTTTGCACTATTCTGCAGACTTTTTTGTAAGTTTAAAGTAATTTCTAACTAAAAATAAAAACCAATAAGTAGGGGCACCTGGGTGGCTCAGTCGGTTAAGCATCTGCCTTCAGCTCAGGTCCTAATCTTGGGGTCCTGGGATCAAGCCCTGCATCGGGCTCCCTGCTCAGTGGGGAGTCTGCTTGAGATTCTCTCACCCTCTGCCCCTCGCTGCTGCTTATGCTCTCTCTCCCTCTCTCTCTCAAATAAATAAATAAATAAATAAAATCTTAAAAAGAAAAAACAGTAATAAGTAAATTGAATCTGTGGGTCAAAAAGTAGTAAATGTGCTACATAGCTATGTCTATGTGTTACATTTTAATCTTGGACAATTGTCTGCATGCCAGTAAGTCTCCTCAAATCCTTTTTTGAAACAAGGCAGGTTTCAACTGAATCCTGAGTCCCATATCACATAAGGTGTGTTCTGTATCTCTTTCCTTCTCTATCCTCTCGGGTTCAGACCTTGAAGTCTCTTAACTTCCTCCATTGCTGAGAATCTGCATTCCTCACAGACATTTCTCCCCAAGGCTTCTACTTATGCCCTAGAAATGCCCATAGCCTGCACACCAGTTGACCCCCAGCCCCAGTGAGGGAAGAGGGCCCCTGATTACAGGCTTTCTGAAGGAAGTATAGCCACTCAGCTCAGTTCAGCATGCTGCCATGCACATCCTTCCAAACCCCAGTGCTTGCTCCAGGCCCTGTGGATGTAAGGGAGCCCTGCAGGGAGCCTAGATGCCTCCTTCTTTGATCTTTTATTTGAACTTAAGCCTTAGAAGCTTAGAACTCATAAAACATCTCGGCTGCCAGGGACTTTGCTGTTCACCTGGTCCAATCCCCTCAATTTACGTTATGCTGGGAATCCAAGGCCAGAGAGAAGGAGTGACTCACCCAAGGTTATACAGTCGGTGGGAATCCAGAACTCCTAGATCTCAGCAGGGCTTGGGCTACCAAACTCTGGTCCTGATGGCCTCCTCCTGGTCTTGCCCCAGCCTTACCTGACCCTGGCAACTGGTCTGGAACCCTTCACTCAATAAACCATGGCTGACTAATTTTAAGCCTTATCCTACCTCCCAACGGGGTAGCTCACATTCTACTTAAGGGAATATAATAAGAATCATAATAAATTCACACACTTAACTGAGAACTTACTGTGTGCAGATACTGTGCTAAAGCCCTGAACAGAAGAAACTATCAACTCATTTAATTTACACAAAACTTTTATGTCCATATAATTATTTTTTTCTACTTACAGATGAGCAAACTGAGGCCTATAGGGGTGAACAGCTTACTCAAGGTCACACATGGAGAATGCACCTGGGATCTGACTCTACCTTAACTTCTAGGCCAAACTGCTTCTTCATACATTAGACACACTCAGCAAAATGCAAGGAACATTTACTGAACAGTTACTATGTGCAAAACGCTGGACTAGACACTATGGGGCTCATGAATGAGCCCCTCTAGAGAGGAGTATGGAGGATTTGCAGGAGATCATCTGCACTGCTGGGAAGTTGAGGGACGCTTCTTGGAAGAAGCATCTGAGACTTTGAAGGATGTATAGGATCCCAACAGATAGTGATGGGGAGGAGGTGTCCCAGGAAGAACTGAGGAGGGTTCAGCATGAGTAAAGGCATGGCAGCAGGAGCAGGGGGCAACGGGGTTTCATTAGAGGACAGGTTATGACCAGGGAGCAATGGACTCTCGTGCTTGAAAGCGAAGTGGAGGCCATACTGTGAAAGACTTTAATGACAAAGTAAGGAGTTTGGAGAAGCCATTGAGGTCTTTGAGCAGAAGGGTAGTAGTCCAAGTTGAAGTTATTAAAAGATGTGGACAGTGCCTGGAGGAGCGCCTGGCTGGGATGCTGAGAGCCTGAGCCAGCAGCTTCCCCACGACCTCTCTATCGATGGTATAGCACAGCCGGGCACCAGAACTGAGTCCCTAGGCTGTTTGCTCAAGCTCACAGCCTATGGAATTCAGTTCTCAGAGCCAGGTGGCCAACGTTCTCCCAGCCTTGATTCTGCCCTCCTGTGCTCTCTTCTGTGAATTCCTCCCATTCCCACAGTGGGTCAGATGAGGAACCTGGGATCTCAAGATTCCTCCTATCCCAGAGAGGGTCTGAGCTTAGAGCTAAAAAACAGGGCCCATACCCGGGGAAAGGAGCAAGGGTTCTCTGAACTCCCAACAGGATTGATGCAGGATATGAAGGGAGGGGGTTCAGGGCCATGGCAGGGATTCTATGAGTACTGTGGAATCATTTCTTGCCCAGATGTGCTCCTGGTGGGGCCAGATGTGGAGAGGTACTCCAGGAGGAGTTGGGGCTGGGGCAGAGCCAGAATATGTGCACAGAGAAGGGCATCTCTTGGGAAACTGGAAGGCTTCCTGCGCCAGAGGGGACCCCTAAAATATGGATCCCCAAAAGTTCCAGCTCCCTGAAAATCTCCCCACCAAAACTGAAGATCTGAGATACCTGGGATAGGTAGGCGAGAGGAAGAGAAATCTTTCCCTGAAACACACTTTCACTTCTGGAGAGTTAAGCAGAGGGATGGGGGCTATTCCCCTTCTCCAGGTAGAGCTGCTGCCTGTCCCTGGAGAGGGAAAGGCAAGCCTGCAAGCTCAGGAGCCGCCCTACCCCCGCCCTGCTTGAGTTGTGAGCAAGGGCCCACACTTACCATGAAGCCTCCTCTCTTGCTCTTGGGACTGGATCTGCAGTGATGCTCTTAGAGAATGCTCCTTAAATAGGGCTCCCTCCCTGCCCCAGCCAACTCCCACCCCCGCCCCATCCTGGCTCTTCTGAGAAAGGAGGAAGGTGTGGGAGGGCTGGGCACCTTGCCCAGAGAGCCCTTTCTGACCTCAATCAAGAGCAGGGACCCCCTCCTTTCTCCCCATCCTTTTGAAGTGTCCCCTTCCTTGCTCAGTCTCTGAGTCCCTCCCACCCCTTGAGACCAGCCAGATGGGCTTTATCTCTGCTCTTAATGTCTGGGAAATCTGCCCTTTATGCCTATTTCAAGCCCAGTTCCTCATTCTGAGGTCGGATGATGGGGAATTGTGCTAGGGGAAGCTTCGGCATAGGCTTCTAGCTTTTCCCTTCAGCTGAGGGGACCTAGGCTGCAAAACTCACTTGAGGGAATGGGAAGAGACGAGTCATCATGCCACCTTCTTTCACCCTATGTGGCTTCCAGCAGCACCCAAAGGGCAGGTGGAATCTGGTCCCAATTTGGGGATGGAGAGACAGACCTGAGGGGACAAAAAAATCAGAGGCTTAAGGTCTGGCCAGCTATGGAATGCCAAGCAGGACAAGTGTTCTCCAGAGCTCCTATCTTACAGTTTGTGTGTGTCCTTGTGTCTGTGGAAGTCCCTTTCCTCAGCCCACCCTCTATCCTCTGACCCCAGAACCAAACTCCTGCTGCACAGAGTTGGGACCCTTCAGGATTTGAGCTAGGAATCAAGGGGCTCCCCCTAAGAGGTCTTTCCCATCATCCTCCCAAAGCTCAGGAATTTCTTTCTGATGATATCTAGCTACATCCAACTGCCAGCCAAGAAACAGGCCAGAGGGGAGAAGGGAAAGGCACAGGGACGGCTACAGGGATCTCAGGCCAGAACTAGGGACAGCTCTACTGAGAAAACCTGAAAGTTGCCGTATTGGGGGTGGTAGGGAGAGAAGAGTCATCAGCATTATGCAATGAAGGCGGGGATGGGGCTGGGGGAAGGGAGGGATGGCCAATCTTTAAAGGACTGGCAGAGGCCTGGGGCTGATGGAGCTACCCATTACCGCCCTTCCCAGGGGCCAGCCTAGCCAAAGTTCAAAGTGGCTGTCACCCCACCTCTCATTAACCCTAGCAGCGCCAGGCTGGCAGCGGCAGTATTTTTATGGGAGACGCGATGCCCAAAGTGCTCCCTCCTTCCTCCCTCCCCTTTCCTGCCCCGACTCCCCAACAGTGAACATCTTGCTCTTTGAGGCTAGAGGGTCCTGGTTGGGGGGAGCTGGGAGCCTCCAGCAAGGGACAGAGCTGGAAGAGGGAGAGTGATCCCTCTTTTCTCCATATTTTGGAACTGCCTCAGCCCTTAGGGGAGAAGAGAGGATGGGACTTTCTACCTTGGACCATGAGCTCCTGAGGACAGTGACAGTCTCTGAGTACCCAGCCCCTTATGAGGTGACTAGCCCTGAAGGGGCTCATTCCTGCTGATTGGGGATGGGCTAGCTCACCCTTGGAGGGAACTCTTTCCTTCATGACCCCTTACGGGACTCCTGGGAAGGGATGGCTGTAGGTTTCCCCACAGGGTAGCACCAGGAGCAGAAAGAAGCTGAGGCCTTGATGGGTCCTAGGGTTCAGTTGTCCTATCCTAAATGAGAAGTCCTGCCAACATGGGCATGAAGGCCCTGGGAGTAGGCATGGCCTTTAGACTGTCCTGGATCTGGGCTCAGGTTGATACTCACCCAGAACACCTGCGCCCTGCTTCCCCCATCCAAACCAGGCTCCACCGTCCCAAGATCCAGACCCTGTAACCCACCCTAATCTTGGGGGAGACATCGCTGTTAAGGGAAGGCAAAGGGGACAGATATGGTGGGGAAGGAAGTCATCACCTAAGAGCTGACTGGGTGACGGATCTTGAACCTAGACTGGACATAAAGGGGGAGAGACACAGGGATCTGGGAAGAACACCAGGTTCTGGGTGTAGGGGCCACCAGATCCAATCAGGGATCCAAGTCTGTGGAAAGACGGTAGAGACAAGGAGAGGGGAGGAAGCTATAAGATTTGGGGGCGGAGATTTTAGGGCAAGGAAGGCGGACAGGAAGACACTGGGTGGGGTCGAAAGGTTCTCGGTCTTTCGCAGTTGACAAGGAACTAGGCGGGGATGCAGTCAGCCGTTGAGACTCCACCCACTGGCGGGACCTCCCCGCCTAATTCCTCCCAACCCGCAACAAAAATGGCCTCCGCGGGAGCCTGTGCAAAACCCTGAGACAAATGGGCATGGGCGCAGAAGCCCCGCCCAGTTGTGGGCACTTGCCCTTCTCAAAAATGGCTACCGCGGCGCTTCTGAAAGGGAACCGCTCTGGGCCTCGCCTTTGATCTCGTTGGTGGGTCTGGGGGATGAGAGCTGCACCGCGCGGGACAAGTCGCCGGCGGCGCCCGACGGAGCAGGTGATTTCCCCTCCGGCCCCCGGCCCAGGGCTGGGAGAGTCGCGGAGAACACTGACCCAGGGTGCCCGTCCTGTGTGTTCCCCCACGGTACTCCCTGGGGCCCATCGGCCCCCCCATCTCTGGTTCTCGCCGTGGCCTGTTATCAAGGCATATCCCAGCTTACTCAGGCCTCCCTAGTCCTGTGTCCCCACGGCTGCAACCGCATTCCGGTGCCCTCGGGCCCACTATTCCGGACCCTTATGGGTACCCCACTAGCTTGTTTAAGGAGCTCCTGCTTCAGGGGTGGACCATCATCACAGTCCCACTTCCTGTGCACCCCACTATCCCCGTTTGTGCTTCGGTCTGACTTTGGGTGCCGGAATCCCTTGTAGCCCTCAGTGTCCTTGGCGCCTCTAAGACTTGACTTGGGGGTCAGGGGACAACCATGTCCTCTGGAACCTGCGTTATGGGACTAGGGCCCCAGGAGCTGGGCTTCATAGTGACTGAGAAACCAGCGAAGACCTCCGTGCTAGACCCTCTGAGTGCCCACACTGCTTCCCAGGACTCCTCCCACATGGCCTTCTGCTTTCTCTCCACCTTAAGCAGCTCCCCACCCCAAGGGAACAGCATGGTTCTCCTTCCCCCAGTCTCACTTAAATTTGTCCAGGGGATCTGTATTGAGCATCTGGAGTCCAGGCTTGTGCCTGGTCCTGGGGATGCTCTCAGGCCAGCTGGGGGCAGTGAGGATGGGACACTCAGGGTTGGCTTCAGGGAGAAAGTGAGTCCCGCAGAATGAGAGGCAGAGGGAAAGACGTTCTGAGTGGGGAAAACGGAGTAAGCAAAGATTCTGGGGTAGGCAGGAGGGCCAGCCAGGCAGGACAGGAGGATCAGAACATGGGCTGGGGGCCACATCATTTGCTTCATAAGAGGTAGTGTAGCGTAGTGGTTAACAGGGTTCTGGAGCCAGACTGCTTGGATGTAAATGTGCCATTAACTTACTGTGTGACCTTGGGCAAGTTACTTAACCTCTCAGTGTCTCCATTTCCTTTTGGGCAAAATGGGATAGTATAATATTATTAGTATCTATATTTTAGGGTTATTGTGAGGATTAGGTAAGTTAATATGGGTAAAGTGCACAGAACTATTATTACCATCATCAGAGGTATTTAAACAGGACTTATGACAGGATGACGATCACATTTCATGGATGCTACTAACCAGTGAGCCCTGATTTGGAGCCCTCAGGAAGTAATGGAGTTCTGTGGACTACATCCAGAATTTTAAAAGTCTCATGAAAATCATGTTCTTACCCTGGAGAAGGCTGGCTGCTTAGGCTACAGCTTCCCCAACTCGGGGACTGTGGAGGAGAAATATTAGAGAAGCCTCTGGGCAGGAAAACAATGCTGAGGAAGGCTAGGGGGATGGAGAAGGGTGAAAGAAAGAAGTGGCAAGCTTTAAAGGCTGGGTAAAGTTTGGTCAGCCCCAGAACAGGAGAAGGGAGGGTGTTGCCTCAGGAGACAAGCTAGAGCAAAAGCTTAGGGGAGGAAGACATTCTTTGGGGGCACAGTGAAGAGTTTCCCAGTAACAACTCCTTGCCCCTCAGACCCTGATCAGAAACCCAGAGGCATCAGACACATCCCTGAGCACTTCTTCCCTAGAAACTAGACTTTCTTGCAGCAGCCTTTGTCCCAGCAGAGGTTGCCAGGCAACTGACAGCAGCCAGGATTTGATGTAACCCAGGGTCGGTGTAGCTCTCTGTATGGGGCTGACCTCTTGGGGGAACCACGTAATGGTGTCTGGCATGCATGGTGTGAGCAGTTCTGCTCTCCAGGGCCCATGCTAGGCTACGGCTTCTCAGTCTTGCTGTCCAAAGTGATCCCTGTGCTGTCACAGCAACACTATGTTACTACTTAGGGGACCCAGGAACTGTAAGCATAGATCGTAGCTCTGTCTCAACCGGCTTGAAAGTCTTGAGATTTTTCCCCCCCCATCCCGTGGAATATACACTCAACTAGGCGACCTGGATTTAAATCTTAACTACTACAGTCCAGCCAAGTGACATTGGGCAAAGCATTAAACTCACTGAGCTTCAGTTCCGTCATTTGTAAAGCGGGGGCAGTAACTCTTTATTGAGTGTCCCACTTCACAGGATACCGAGCATATGCTGATGAGTAAGCCAGGAGTATAGTCCCTGCCCTCATGAAACAGCTGGAAGAAACATTAAACATTGCCCAAATAATTATTTAATTAGAGCTATGAAGGATACTGTGAAATAAGGGAAAGTGCAGTCTGCAATGAGGGTGTAAGATGGTGGGGACCAAAGCAGTTCTCGAGGGTCAGGGGCAGCATCCCGTGAGGAAGAAAATTTTAAACTGAGACCCGACAGGTAAGAAGGTGTTAGACAAGTGAAGGGGTGGAGGTGGAAGGCTGTCCAGGCAGAGGAAGCAGCTGTGCAAAGGCTCTTGCCATGAAAAGGCTTGAATGTTGGCAAACTGGAAGAAAGCCAGGGTGGAGGGGAGTGATCCAGGAAGGGTGTGGTACACGGTGAGGCTGGAGAGATGTACACAGGGGGAAAGCCCTCAACTGAAGGCCACAGAAGGAATCTGGGCTAATCAGAAGGGAAGGGGGACATCACTGATAGATTTTTGGTAGGAAAAACAGGATTTTTGTACAGATCACACAACTGTGATCTGTGTAAGAATAGATTTGGAGGGAAGGATGGTAGTAGGGGTAAGGGTTAGGAGACTCTGGCAGGGAAGGCAAGAGGTGGAGCAGAATGGGAGGAGAGATGGAGAGACGCACGTGTTGAGAGGCGTGAGAGGTGATGGTCAGGGCTTGGCGACTGGATGTGGGAAAGACTGGAAGGGGTAGGATGGTGTGAGGATCATTCCCAGACTTGTGGCAAGAGCAGCTGGGTGCGTGAACATGCATTTACTGATGACAGCCTTGGAGGAGCAAAGGACTTAGGAGAATGTCAGTCTGGGACTTGTTAAGTCACCTACATAGAGGTGTCAGAGAGGGAGATGTGCAAACCTGTAGGTCCGCGGAGGGGACTGGGCTAGAGGACCGGCATTTGAGGATCGGTGACATAGAGTTGGTTCATAAAGATGTGGGCCCAGACAAGGTCTTCTAGAGAGAGGGGATGCAGAGGAAGGAGAGAGGAGGAACAGCTGTGAGCCTGAGCCTTCTTGCCAGCAGAGGAGAGGGGGACAGAGAAGGGAGCCCAGGAAGGAATGGCCAGAGAAGGAGGAGAGTAATGCCTCAGAAACCAACATTGATGCTGCTTGAAAGGGCAAATATTAGGTGAAAACTATAAGAAATAGCCTTTTCTTTCTTTTCCTTCACTCCTTCTTTCTCTCCCTCCCTCCTTTCCTGCCTCCCTCCCTCCCTGTAGATCCAAAACAGGGAGTACTGGCAAGCTTATATGGTTCAACCTAATTAAACCAAAACCGGAAAAAGTAACTCATGGCCTTGGATTGAGCAATTTTGGTAGATGTTGGAGCAGAAGCCAGATGAGCCAGGGAGAATGGATGGAAAGGAGATAATAAGGGAATAGAATTGAGAGGATTGGATTGGCTGAGTGCAGCAGATGGGGTTGAGAGGGGGTAAAATCAAGGGTAATTCCTAAGTTTCAGGTTTGGCAGCTGAGTGAGTGAATGGTTGGGTCAGCCAGTGAAATAGGAGGGGGGATATATACCGATCATGAGAATACTGTAAGTGTGGGGTAGGTGGAATTTGAGATACCTCTGAGTCTTCTGAGTGGGAAGAGCTGACATTTGGACCTGTGGAGCCAGTCATTATCATCTATGTGTTCCTGACTCCCACATATGGACTGTTGGGAGTCAAAAACATGTAGATGGGAATGAAATGAGTCAATGAGTATTTATTGAGCATCTACTAAGTGCAAGCATTTTTCTAGGTGCTAGGGTTACACCAATGAATAAGACAAAGACCCCTGCATTGTGGAGCTTATAGTCTAGGAGGGAGGTCAGACAATAGGCAAATAAACATAAAATAACATTAAGCTGTAGTAGATGCTGTATAGAAAATAAAGCAGGGCAAGGGACTAGGGAGTAGGAGGAATACTCCCTATTTTTGGTAGGTTAGTCAGGGAAGGTCTCTCTCAGAAGGCAACATATGAGCAGAGCTCCGGAGGAGGTGAGGGGATGAACCATGTAGATACATGCGGGAGATAGGTAGGAAGAAGCTGGGGAAGTTTGAGGACCAACAAGGAGGCTGGTGAGGCAGGAGTGGAGTGAGTGATGAGGTTGGAGAGGTGGGCAAAGGCCAGATTTTTGTAGGGCTCCATAGGCTTTGGGAAGGAGGATGGAAAGTCCTTTGTAGATAACCCCAAGCTGCTGGATTGGGCAGGAAGAGAGAATTCCTGAAAGACTTCCCCTTCCCTCAGAGCCCCATAGCCAGAAAAGCCCCTTTGTGCAGTGGGTGGGTGGCCCATTCTGGCTGGGGGAAGGCTGTGCTTGGTCCTGAGGTCTGCTCCTTGGGGGGGCTAGACAATGGGCCCCTTGTAGTTGGACTTGAGGGCCAAGTGGCCCTCTCAACGATGGGATTCCTCAGCCAGGAGGCATGTGACCCCAAGACCTTGGCTTCTTGCCAGAGGGTCTGGGCCTGCTGCTGGGGAATGGGGTGGCGAGATGGGGAGAGGTCGGGGGAAGGGCGAGGGAAACCACTGTGGAGCCCTGTCTCAGGCTGAAGGAGGTGGAGAGATGGGCAGGGAGGGGGCTGTAGCTCTGCTTGAGGGAGCGGGGAGGGCTGCCGAGCTGGAAACTGGACAACATCAACAAATGGTTTCCACAGCAGGGTAGGAGGGAGGGGCTGGCCGCCCCTGGGCCTAGTGGGTAGGGGCAGGCAGAAGAGGGCCTGACAAACCTACATCTTCTGTCCCTTCAGAAGAGAGAGCATGGAGCTGGAGAGGATTGTCAGTGCAGCCCTCCTTGCCTTTGTCCAGACGCACCTCCCAGAGGCTGACCTCAGGTAGAAGCAGCTCTTCTAGAAGGGTCATGCTAGGGTCAGGGTCGGAGCTGCTGGGCAGCACTCTGGGCCCTGGCCCATGGAAAGACGGGGTGGGAAGCCCTCAGCTTTAATCCTGAGGTGGGGGAGGGCTGATTATGATCTGCTGGTATGGCCTTACATCTTAACCTGTCCCTGTCACCTTGCTGGACAGATGGGAAACACAAAGCTCTGTGGGAGGGTGGGATACTTTCTGGCTTCAAGGCTTGAAGTCTGGCTCATGGACCCAGTGAAGCCGAGGGCTTGAGTCTCAGGCTAGGTCGGGTTGCTGGAGGTATCCAGTGTCCTACCCAGGGCTTGTCCTGTCCCTTTCCTGCAGCGGCTTGGATGAGGTCATCTTCTCCTATGTGCTCGGGGTCCTGGAGGATCTGGGCCCCTCAGGGCCATCAGAGGAGAACTTCGATATGGAGGCCTTCACTGAGATGATGGAGGCCTATGTGCCTGGCTTTGCCCACATTCCAAGGTGGGATCTGGCTGGGGCAAAGAGGGAGTGGAGGACTGGCCGATGGTGGAGGGTGGGCAGAGTTGTCCTCTTACCACCGTCCTGTTTTTTTCAGGGGTACAATAGGGGACATGATGCAGAAGCTCTCAGGGCAGTTGAGTGGTGCCAGGAACAAAGGTGAGTTTGGGGACTGGGCACTTGGATGACTCAATACCCCCATCCCCTAAAGCCCTGGCAAACCTGATGCTCTCTCTGCTTCCTTAAGAGAACCTGCAACCACAGAGCTCTGAGGTCCAAGGTCAGGTGCCCATCTCCCCAGAGCCCCTGCAGCAGCCTGAAAAGCTCAAAGAAGAGACCAGGGCTTCTCCTACTGCTGCTGGAGACACCCAGGATGAGGTACTGCTAGAGGAGGGTACTGGTGAGAGAATTAGGGATCAGGAAAGAAGGAAGTACTGCTTCTTGTCAACATCTCTGCCCACAGGCAGCTGGTGCTGAGGAGGAGCTGCTGCCAGGGGTGGATGTTCTCCTGGAGGTGTTCCCTTCCTGTTCAGTGGAGCAGGCCCAGTGGGTGCTGGCCAAAGCTCGGGGAGACTTGGAAGAAGCTGTGCAGATGCTTGTCGAGGGGAAGGAAGAGGGGCCTCCAGCCTGGGACGGCCCCAACCAGGTATCCTCTGCTAGACATCCCCCTCAACCCAAATAGCCTCAGCCACGTTCCACCTTAGTGTTAAGCGCCTGCCCCTAGCCTATCCCTGTCTGCTTCTGCTGGTGCCCTAGGGTTTAGACTAGGCTTCCCTTCTCTGCAGGACCTGCCCAGGCGCCTCAGAGGCCCCCAAAAGGATGAACTGAAGTCCTTCATCCTGCAGAAGTGAGTCTGGGCTGGGCTGGGCTAGACCCTTAGAGGGTCTTCCCAGAGTGGCAGGAGCTTCACCCAGCCAGTTTTTGGCAGGTACATGATGGTGGATAGCGCAGAGGATCAGAAGATTCACCGGCCCATGGCTCCCAGGGAGGTGAGAGGGTTATGGCTGCTGGAGGTGTGGAGTGGGTGGGATGTCTCCTGGCTTCTGCTGCTCACTGCCCAATTGCCTGACAGGCCCCCAAGAAGCTGATCCGATACATCGACAACCAGGTAGTAAGCACCAAAGGGGAGCGATTCAAAGATGTGCGGAACCCTGAGGCCGAGGAGATGAAGGCCACATACATCAACCTCAAGCCAGCCAGAAAGTACCGCTTCCACTAAGGCATTCGCCAGACTCTGCCGGAGCCTTCTAGGCTCAGATCCCAGAGGGATGCAGGAGCCCTACACCCCCACACAGGGCCCGCCCAAACTCCTGTCCCCCTTCTCCATCCTGCTCTCTACTTCCTTGCCCCACAGTGTTGACCTCCTCTTGGAGCTGCCCACGGGCACAGTAAAGGTGGCCCCAGGAAGGTGTGAGTGCATTCTGGTCATTTCTGCTCAGAATTGGGGTATTGTGTCTGTCTGACCTCTCTCCCAACTTCATATCCCTTATCTCCAACAGGGCAGCAGCACCAGGCAAGAGGGGGTAAAAAGCTCTTTATTTGAAGCTCCAGGGTGGGGCAGGGCATCCACCTCTAACCAGAGGCCCCCACAGTCCAGTTTCCCTACAGTTCATAGGCAGGCCCCGCCACACAGTCCAGCTGTGCCCCATCGGCAGGCAGGTCAGACCTGCAGGTTGACAAAGGGTGCAAAGCCTGCCATGTCCTGCAGCAGCACCAGAGCCTGATGCAGCGGCGGCTCCACGTCGATGTCCACGCCGCGCTTCCGCAAGCGGCTCAGGCTGGGCTCGGCCACATGGTGGCAGTGCCGCACCCGCAGCGAGCGCAGCGCCGGGCAGTACTCGGCCAACGTCCTGGGGGAGGAGCCGGGTGAGGCTAGGGGCCAGAAGCCGCTACGCCCACGGTGGGGGAGCCAGCAAAGCCCCTGTCTCCCTCAAACTCAGAGCATTCTTTTTCCCTCCATAAACGAGGGAGGGAGCCCGGATGGAGTCATACATTCAATGTCTCCAGTGAACCAGGGACTTCCTCCTGTCTCTTAAAGGGGGAAACTGCTCCTCAGCTCCGCCCAGGATTTCAAGGTTTTCCCCTTGTTGAAGAAAAGCCAGAAACTTGACTGTATGTGAAATCTGCCAATGTGTAAATACTGGTTCAAAAAAGTTTTTTTTTTTAACTATGGGCTCTATGGTCTAGGCAATCCTAGAGGCCTTTCCTGGTCTGAACGGGGGTGCCGTGGTATCCAGACACCCCCGTTCTGCCCTGCGACAGCTACAGCCCGCCCCTAACCCAGAGGCTAAGTAAGTGATTGCCCTTTTCCCAACCCACCGATCCCATGCCCAGGCACCTGACGCCGTCGCTTCCGACGCGGAGGCAGCCGGTTAGGTCGAGGTGCTCGAGTTCCGGGCAGTTCCGAGCCAACTCCTGGACTGCGGCGTCCCCCACGTTGGCGTTGACTGCCAGCGAGAGGCTGCGGAGGCCCGCGCCGCGCCTCTGCGCCAGGTATACGATGGCCTCATCCTTGAGCTGACGGCAGGCGGTGAGGTCCAGCTCCTCAAGGGCCGGACAGCGGTCGGCGAGGCCGCGCAGCGCCAGGCCGTCTACCCAGTCACAGTGCGCGAGGGAAAGGCGCTGCAGGCGGGGGCAGCCCTCCGCCAGCGCCCCCAGCGCGCGGCGGCTCAGTTGCCCGCAGCCGGCCAGCGCCACGCTCCGCAGCTGCGGATTCCGCGTCAGCACCGGCACCAGATCCTCGTCCGACAACCATTCGTGACACGGCGCCAGCGCCAGCTCCTGCAGCCCCTCAGCGTCCCGCAGCAGCCAGGCCAAAGCGGCCCGCGGGATCTGCGGACCCACCTGCGGGCAGGGAGGCACCTCGACTCTCAGCTGGTCCCGGGGGCGGGACGGGCGCTGCCTCTCCGCCCCTGAAGAGTTCTTTCCCGTCAGCAACCCGCCCTCGGGGTTTGCCACCTGCCCTCCCGGGGGAGACCCCAAGCGCCTTCTGAGTTGATACCCGGCCCTCGCCCTTTGAGAGTACTTCCCGCGGGGTCCGGCAGGGTAGACAGGGGCTGGGGGCTGGGCTGGAGGCGGGGCGGGGGCGGTACCCAGACGGGGCGAGGCTCTGGCCCCCGGCTCACCTGAGCGGCGTCGAAGCGGCGCAGCCCCGCCAGGTGCAGCTGCACTAGCGCCCGGAAAGCCCGGCTGACGCGCTGCAGCCGGAGCAGCTGGCGTAGCGGCACCCGGCTCAGGACATGTGGGAGCAGCACGTCTTCCCAAGGCAGGTCCAGGAGCCTGCGGGTAAAGGGGCGGTGGCGTCCCCGGGCCGCTGTCACCTACGAGTCCGCCTCCGTTATGCTTCTGCGCCCCGGCTCGTAAGAGCGGTCCCCAGACCCGGCCCAGTTCGGCTCCCCTCCCCCAGGTCCTTCTTCTCTTTCTCGGCCCCTCCCGTCCTCGGTACCTGACGGCTCCGGGCTCTTGCTCCCCTCCGGACGGCTCCATCGGTGGCTCCATCGGCTGCCTATTGCGCGTGCGCAGTAAGGTCTTCTTGCTTTGGCCTTGGAGAGGCCTCAGCGAACCCGCCTCCTTGGGCTGTAGAGACAGACCGATTCAATCGAGTGCGGTCTCACTGAGGATCCTATCTGAAAGCGTTCCGGATGGATCTCGAAACTGAGGGCGGAACAGACTGGTGGTGTAACATCAGACCTCGCCTTCTCGGCTACAGGGCTTGAAAACTGAAGCTGGAGAACGCAATGGTGCAGCAGAGACTGGCTCTTTTTTCGTCTTGGGCCAGTGGCCGCCTCTGAGTGAAGTGGTGATGGGAGGAGCAGGCAAAGCCAAACGCAGAAGGGGCGGAGCCAAGACTCCAAGGTTCTGGGCCTACTCTTTGCCCTCTGGTCACGTTTAGCGACTTGGAAAAATGGGGAGAAACTATCCAGGCTTACTGTCTGGCACATAGTAGGTGCCCAGTAATTGCTGAATGAATTAAATGGGCGAAGCTAGAATTTTTTTTCCTTCATCAAGCAAACTTGCCCAAACCTCTTGTTCCTGGTTAGTTATGAAGTACAGAGCTGTCCAGCCCCTTCCACTCCCGGACGATTTGGAATGGATTTGCACCTCGAGGGGAGAGACAGAGGGGGCGCTAAGAAGGATTATCTCTCCACTTGGGTCCCTATCTTTTCCCCAGGAGGTCTAGAGTCCTGAGAAGAATGAGTGCTCAGCTCAGCCCACCAGGAGTACCGCTTCTCCGTTGACCTGGGGATTTAGTTGTGGGGTTTGGGGCTGGGCCCGCCCTGGGGCAGTGATGTCCCAGAACTCTAGACTCAGACTTTGGGCCGCCCTCTCACCGCGTCCGCAGTTCCTGGTTCCAGGGTCCGCTCCGGGGAATCCCCGGAGCAGTGCTTTCCCCATCATCCATTGGTGGGGAGGGTGTGAAGGACGCTGAGGGCTACTCCTGTCGCCGAGAGCTGCCCCCTAGCAGGGCTGCGCTCTCCCTTCGTGCAGCCGCTTCATCTCCCTCTGCATAACGAAAACTGCTTCCCATCCATTATTTCATCAGGGCTTCGGGCACTTCTGCAAGGTGAGCAGCTCTGTGCTCTTACTCCATTTTAAAAGATGGAACCGAAGCCCTAGAGAGGACGCGCCTTGTCCAGGGTCAAGCGAGTCGCGATTGAGAATTCAGGCATCCTAGTTTTCCCAGAATCCCTTCCACCCTCCCCCACCCCCAATGCAGCAAGAAGGGAGAAGCCAGCAACGGGGAAGGACCAAAGAGGGTTATCTTGGGTGAGGGATTTGCTTCCTCTTCCTTAGCCTGCTTGGGGAGGGGGTAGATGGGAGGACCGACCTCCGCTAAGATAGAGCCTTGTAGGCGCGCACCACCTCGGGACGCGCGCCTCCTCCTCCTCCCTGCTTTGTTCGCGCCTCTGCGCCTGCGCAGTGCGACAAATCTGGCGCTGTCCCCTTCAGCACCACGCGGAGCCCGCGCCGCCCCTCCCCGCGGTGAGCCCCGCGCGCCCCCGCCGCGCAAGTCCTCGCGCCCCCTGACTGCCCGAACAGGCCCCTTCTTCATTCCGAGGTCACCACCTGCATGCCCTGGCGTTCCCAAGGAGAGCAGTTGCCATAGTAACTCTGGCAGTGCTTTCCTAAAATAGCTGGGCCCCCTTCTACCTTGGCCAAGGGCACAAGGGTTGCCTGCTTCCCACTTCCTCCACTCCCGGCATCATCCCGTCTAACCATTTACCCTCAGATAGCCAGGACACCTAACTCAGGCAGCAAGGAAGTTCCTTCTAAAGTCTGACTAACATCCCTCCTGCTGCATCCTGGGCGAGTGGTCAGGGTTGGGTCTCCTGGGTCCGAAACGTAGAACCCCTTAGGGCTTGAGGCACTGTTTCCTAGATCTCTCTCCCATAAGTTGATGGTCTCTTGGATTTAGGGGGCGGGTCCGGTCTACACCCATTCGGTGTGCTTGGCGCGGCCGCGTGCTCGTGGGGGCGGGAGCGCGTGTGGCATGTAACAGGTCATGTGGCAACCTCCTAGGGACACGCGTGGGGTCTGGAGCGGGACACGCGAGTGCAGCTGGGTCTGGCGTGTGGCTCAGGGGGCGGTGGAGGAAAGGGATCAGGACACGATTGGGGTGGGGCACGTGAGGGTCTTGGGAACAGAACCAGGGGTTCCATACATCCTCCCCCTCGTCAAGGGCGGGTCTCAGGTTGGCGGGAGAGCCCAGCGGGGACCTAGCGTCGAGAAGGGGGGCCAGCCTCCGGGGCTCAGGGCCCCGGAAAAGGGCGGGGGGTGGGTGGGGGGATTAGCTCTGCCTGAGCCGCGCGTAGGGGGGAGGGGGAGGGACTGAGAGGCAGGCGGGCCTGGAGCAAGCGGGAGCAAGCGGGAGCCGCGCTGCCTTCACAGCTGAGCTGGGCCCAGCCTCTTCCCCGCCTCTCCTCGGCCCCAGCTCCAGGCGAGCAGCGGTGAGTACTGAGGCAGCTCCAGTCGGAGCTGCACTGGGGATGCCCTGGGCCCCCACTGAGCTTCGGAAACCTGCCTGGCAGGGTTGCTGCTCCTGACCTCTGCCCCTACCCTGCATTGCCACCAGAGGCCCCTTCACCCCTTTAAGGGCTGGACAAGATCTGTCATTCCCTTAAGAGGGAAGGAGGGACAGGGTCTGGTGCAGCCTTCCCACCCAGAGACAGGTGACTGGTGGGGGTTGGGGGAGAGGGTGTGTGTTCCTGTTTAAGTGTGTGTGTGAGGGTGCATCTGTATTTGTATGTGATTGTGACTAGTAGGTCCCTGTGAGTGTCTGATACGCCTGTCTGTGTGCATTGGAGAATGAGGCCCTGTGAGTATATTTGTGTGTCTCTTTGTGTATTCTTGTTTGATGACAGTGTGTGTGTAAAATAAGCATGTGCCTTTCCATTACACACATATTTGTTATGACTGTGAGAGTGTATGAGGGTGTGTCTTTGGGTAATGTGTGTATGTGTGTGCCTGGGTCTGTGTGTGCAGGAGATATTGCCTATGAATATGTTTAACTGTGTACTGACATTATTTGTCCCTGTGTGTGTGTGTGTACTTGTATGAAGAACAAGAATGTCCCTTTCCCATTCAGCATGTATACATCAGGAGTAGGGGCCTCAGTTCTCCTCCCCTTCACCATATGCCTCTCAGCCCCTCATCATCCCTATATAACACCCCCCCCCAATCTTCCTGCCTTTCCTTCTAGGAGGCCTGAATTCTCTCTCACTGAGTGAGGGGCCTCCATAAAAGAGACTGTGGGGGACCCATGGCTGTAAGATGGTTTTGATTGGCTGACACTCCTGGTCCAGAGGGTGGGCTACCAGCCTTCCCCCTCCTCCACCAGAAGTAGCTCCAAAATGCCACAGGGACTCTGAACTCACTCAACTTCTGAAATAGCTTCCTTTCTCCTCCCAGGGTGATGCTTAGGGCCCCCAGACAGAAGGAAAGGGGCCAGGGGCCTACTGGGGACACAATTCTTTTCTCCTCAGGCCTCCATGGAAGTAGCCCAAGTAGGAGGCCTGATCATTTCTAGGGGTGGGATCAATGATGCCATATTCCCAGGACAGGCTAGGCCCCTGGCTCTCAGATGGCCTATCCTGCTTTCCCCTCCCTGTCTCTGCTCTCCTGCCCATCCACCTTCCCTGCAGCTCACCCCCTGCTCCCCCTTCCTCTCTTGCAGGCCTGTCTGAAGAGCATGCTGCCCCCTCACTCCCCGCCTGGCCTCGCCATCCCTGCCCCCCCAGCCTGACCCCCGGCCCCAGCATGGCCCAGGGTGCCATGCGCTTCTGCTCGGAGGGCGACTGTGCCATCTCCCCACCACGATGCCCACGCCGCTGGCTCCCCGAAGGCCCGGTGCCACAAAGCCCCCCAGCCAGCATGTATGGCAGCACAGGCTCCCTGCTACGGCGGGTGGCAGGTCCAGGTCCCCGAGGCCGGGAACTGGGACGTGTGACAGCACCCTGTACACCCCTGCGTGGGCCCCCCTCACCCCGTGTTGCTCCCTCACCCTGGGCACCCTCTTCACCCACTGGGCAGCCCCCACCAGGGGCTCGGAGCTCTGTGGTCATATTCCGCTTTGTGGAGAAGGCCAGCGTGAGGCCACTGAATGGGCTACCTGCTCCAGGAGGCTTGAGTCGGAGCTGGGACCTGGGTGGGGTCTCTCCTCCCAGGCCCACCCCAGCCCTGGGGCCTGGCTCCAACCGGAAGTTGCGGCTAGAGGCATCCACATCAGACCCACTCCCAGCCGGAGGAGGCTCAGCTGGGCCTGGCAGCCGGGGCCTTATACATGGGCCACCAACCCAACCTCAGGTTGGGGCAGATGGCCTTTACTCCTCTCTCCCCAATGGGCTGGGGGGACCCTCTGAGCACCTGGCCAAGCTATTCCCAGGACCTGCTGACACTGGACTCCTGAACCAGGTATGCGACCTCCCTTGGGCTCCCTGGAACCCCAGAGCCCCAGCATAGGGGCAAGGCTTGGTCCCTTGGAAGTTTTGAGCCTGTCAGCTGTTCACTCTGAATTCTTCGATCTGTCCTAAATCTGTCTCTTTCTTGCCCCACATGTTTGTCCCTGTGCCTCGGCACCTCTATATCTGTCCCTGTGTGTTTTTCTTTCTGTGTTTCTGTCCCATGTTCTTGTGTCTTTGTATGTGTGGCTTTACCTCTGGGTGCTTGTGTCTGTCTCTCCCTCCTTGGCTTAGGGAGACACCTGGTCCTCCCCCCGGGAAGTCTCCTCTCATGCCCAGAGAATTGCTCGAGCCAAATGGGAATTCTTCTATGGCTCCCTGGACCCCCCAAGCTCAGGTAAGATCCTGGATGAGGCAAGGGGAACAGGGCAGGGCCTTCCCCACAGCAGCTGAGGCATGGTAGGGAGCCTTCCTTTAAACCTCCCCCCAGTCCTTTCCTGGGCTCATGAGTTGGCTAATGCCTCTCCAGGTCTTAAACTTTCCATCTGTGTTATGATGGCGGGTCAGGGGATCATGGCTGGGTTGGGCACCTGGAGGAAGCTAGATTGTGGAGAGAGGGGATGGCGGGATATCAAGGGTCATTCTGTGAAGTAGAAAAGAAGCTGGTCTCCCTCGGGCCCCTCAAAGTTATTTGACAAGAACTTGATTTGAAACGAGCTTCACTGGCACCAGGAACAAGCTGACTTTGTAGCAGGAAGAATGGTGGCTAGACAGTGAAAGAATCTTCCTGCCAATATGAGGCAACAGGAAAGAGCTCCTTCCTAGAACAGTATCAAGACAGGTAGCTGACAGGATAACCTCTTGACCAGGATGCCTATACATACTGCAGGTGCTAAGCCCCCAGAGCAGGCCCCCCCATCTCCACCTGGGGTGGGCTCAGGGCAGGGCTCTGGGGTGGCTGTGGGGCGAGCAGCCAAGTACTCCGAGACGGACCTGGACACGGTGCCCCTGAGGTGCTACCGCGAGACGGACATCGATGAGGTGCTGGCTGAGCGGGAGGATGCTGACTCGGCCATCGAGAGTCAGCCCAGCTCTGAGGGCCCGCCTGGCACTGCCCGCTCACCTGCCCCACATCCCGGTCCATGCTTTGGCCCTTGTCCCAGCCTGGGCAGTGGAAATGAGGACGAGGACGAAGCAGGTGGGGAAGAGGAAGTGGACGACGAGGTGTTTGAGGCCTCAGAGGGGGCCCGGTGAGTGCGGGAATGGGAAAAGAATGAGGCTTACTCCTTGGAGCTGGCCCAAAGGCAGAGCTGGGTCAGAGGGACTGGAATGGAGATGAGGGTGGGACTGGGAGGGTCAGGACCAAGCTAGCAGTGCTGACAGGGCGATGCAGCAGGAGATTCTGGACAGAAGCCCCAGGCCTGCCAGAATGCTGGGGATGTACGGGGTGGGGTATGTCAGCAAGAGCCCATAGGGTAGGGAGCAGCCAGAAAAGGGGTTCTAGTGAAGAACAGGAGGTAGAGTGAGGAGGAAAGGGGTTCTAGTGAAGAACAGGAGGTAGAGTGAGAGGCCAGGGGCCAGAATCAAGCCTGGGGGTGTGGGAGCATCAATCTTGATCCTGGATCCTGGCAGGAGAATGGGGAGTGTGGGGGCTTTCCTCTCCGTCTCACACCCCACTGCAGCTTAGAGCCTCATCTTCTTCTCCTAAGATGTTGCCAGAAATAGAAATGGGATGGCAGGAGGGGAGAGGATCAGGGAGAAGGAGGAGAAAGGGAGATTAGCAGGGAGGAAGAGAGGAAGGGATTGGGTGCTAGGGACGGTAAGGCTGGGGTGCCTCAGGGCACTGAATAGCTTGGTGAACCCGTAGTGGGGACTCCCTACCCAGGTGGCTTTTTTAGAGGGCTGGGGCCTGTGAAAAGGAGGTGATAGTCCCCTTCACAGAGTCATATGAGAATTCAATGAAATGCTACCCAAGAGCTGTCCTTTGGGCCCCTGATCAGAGACTCTCCCTGCCCCTGCAGGCCAGGCACCCGGATGCCTCACCCTGGGCCTCTCAAGTCGCCTGTGCCCTTTCTACCTGGGACCAGCCCCTCAGCTGATGGGCCTGACTCTTTCAGTTGTGTGTTTGAAGCCATCTTGGAGTCACACCGAGCCAAGGGCACCTCCTACACCAGCCTTGCCTCGCTGGAGGCCCTGGCCTCACCTGGCCCAACCCAGAGCCCCTTCTTCACCTTTGAGCTGCCTCCCCAACCCCCTGCCCCCCGGCCTGACCCTCCTGCTCCCGCCCCACTTGCACCTCTTGAGCCAGATTCTGGTACCAGCTCTGCTGCTGATGGGCCTTGGACACAGAGACGGGAGGAAGAGGAGGCAGAGGCTGGAGCCAAGCAGGCCCCAAGGAGGGAGCCCCCTAGTCCCTGCCACTCAGAGGACAGCTTTGGGCTGGGGGCAGCACCCCTGGGCAGGTGAGTGATTCCTTTGGTTCCTCAGAACTGAGGTCCCCAGGCCCCCGGAACAGCTGCTCCAAGGGAAAGAGCCCTACTGCAAAGAGGCAGTTTATATTCCCGACCCCTGATAGAGTGGTTAGGGGGTGCAGATGTCTGTTTTTCCATTTGGAGGGCTACTTCCATTGGCTGTGAGGGGGAGCCCACCCCCTTGGTCTCAGATCCAGTGACTTGAAAAACCATGATTCAAGATTTAAGAGTTCCCAGAGAACACCCTCCTTTCTTTCTAGGAAGGCCCTTCCTTCCCCAGGCAGAGCCTCTAACCTGTTTAGAATTCTTGTGACCGTACTCCACCCAGCCTGGAGGCTTCTCCCAAAGACGCAGCCACCAGCCTCTCCCATTGCCTCCCTCCCTTGTCGCCTCCCCTCTTCAGTCAGGAGCCTCTCACCCTTCTCCAGGAAGTCCTTTCACCAGTCTAACCTTTCTGCTCTCCCTCAGCCAGCTACCCTCTCAGTCACGGAAGCCATGGCAACGGGAGGGGGTGGCCAGGGAGACAGGGTTGCCTAGCAACCAGGAGTTTCCGGCCTCTGTCTCTGGGGTGACAGGTGGCTTTGCGAGTAGAGCAGCTGGGATGGCGGGAAGGGAAGGGGAGGAGGAGACGGGATGAATGGGGTGCACGTTGACCCCCATTCCCCTCTACCCCAGAGTCTGCCTCTTTGTGGGTGGAAGAGAAGGACCAAGGCAAAGGCTAGAACAAGAAAGACATAGGAGGGGGAAGGTGTCCCTGCTGCCCTCAAATCATTGTTTGACCCTCCACTGTTCTTCTCTGGCAGCCTATCTATATCCCACCTTAGCCCATATTCTCAGAGATAGAGGACTATATTCTCAGTAGGGCCAGTGTGGAGATGGGAAATCTGTGCCTAATAGCGAACTCCATAGGGAGCTTTGGAGAAGCAGTCAAAATTCCCACAGCAGAAAGATGGATGTGGGTTAAATTTGATGTAGGACTTCTACAGAGAGATGGTAAGGATGGCATCAGTTGATAGAGGAAACCTGTACAGTGTCCTCTGGTGAAAAGAAAAATGCCTTCCCCGTGTCCCAAATACCCCCTCTCTGTCTTCCGGTTTTGGAGGCAGAGGAAGGATCGGAATGGCCCCAGAGGGACTGCCCTACCTCTGAGCTGGTGTTCTACCCCGGCAGCGAACCACCGCTGAGCCAGCTGGTGTCCGACTCGGACTCAGAGCTGGACAGCACAGAGCGGCTGGCCCTGGGAAGCACAGACACCTTGTCCAATGGGCAGAAAGCAGACCTGGAAGCCGCGCAGCGCCTAGCTAAGAGGCTATACCGACTAGACGGCTTCCGGAAGGCCGATGTGGCCCGGCACCTGGGCAAGAAGTAAAGTCATTGGTTGGGATTGAGAATGGGGGGAGGAGGGATGCATCCTGTGGGCAGCACCTCCACATCCCCTCTGTCTAACAGCCCCGGGGCTGTAGGTAAGCCCACCTGGCCCCTGGAGCCTTTCCCTTGAGACTCCACCTGTCTATCTGCCCTGCCCACAGCAATGACTTCAGCAAACTTGTGGCTGGCGAGTACCTCAAGTTCTTTGTCTTCACGGGCATGACTCTGGACCAAGCTCTCAGGTGGGTGTTAAGCCTTTTGAGGGCAGCCCCCACTCTCCAGGCTTGGTGTGCAGGGCCTCCGCTGTGCCTCCTCCGAGCCCCTATGCCTCTCCTAAGGTGCCCTGATGTCATCCTTCCCAGGATGGCTGGGCATGGCCAAAAGCTGGGGCTGCCTGGTTAGGGGACCTTGGGTAGGGGTGACATGCTGCCTCTTCCCCACTCCCCAGGGTGTTTCTGAAGGAGCTGGCCTTAATGGGTGAGACCCAAGAACGGGAGCGTGTGCTGGCCCACTTCTCCCAGAGATACTTCCAGTGCAATCCTGGAGCCCTGTCCTCAGAGGGTGAGGAAGCCAGGGGGCAGGGCTTTCCCAGCTGGTCACCAAAGCAGATGGGCACAGTGTGTGTGCATAGGAGCATGAGTGTGTGTGTGGGAGTGAATGCATGCACAGGCTTGCAGGCGTGTGAGCATGCGTGTGTGCAGTGCTGACATGGCTTCAGGAAGGTGGAACTGTGCCTGTGGGCAGGCATTGCTAGGGTCTAGTGTGTGTGGTCAGGAGCGGGTGTATTTGCACGCCACTGTCCACAGACAATGTGATTTGGCTGCACTGGGCAGCGTAACTGTGAGGGGCCCACTGGCTTGTGTGTAGTGCATACTCGCCGAGGCCCGTGGGTGTTGGGGAAAAGGTCCCTTTTAGGGATCTGCTGGAAAAGAGAGGGCTTTGGCAGGAGGGTTCACTATGGGGTTCAAGACTTTAAAAAGTGTGACTGGGGGCCAAAGAGGGTAGGAGATAAACTGGAAGGCTGGGGAAGATGGCTGTGGGAAGAACCCGTGGGATGTGGCCGAGGCTGAATGTTAACTCTCCCCTAGACGGTGCGCACACGTTGACCTGCGCCCTCATGCTACTCAACACCGATCTCCACGGCCATGTGAGTGGGGGGCTGGCGGGAGGGAGCCCAGAAAACTGCGTCCAGAGACTTCAAGGCCTGGGGCCCAAGGCCCCCCTCACAGTCCTCTGTGCCCTCACTTAGAACATTGGGAAGCGCATGACCTGCGGAGACTTCATCGGAAACCTGGAGGGCCTCAATGAAGGCGGAGACTTCCCCAGGGAGCTGCTCAAGGTGGGGGGGGGGCGGGGGGGGGGACGGGCAGGGTAGAGGTTGCTGGAGGGGAGGGATGGGGACCTGTCGGCGGCAGCGTGGAAATCGGTGAGGTGAGGGGCTTGCCGGCCCCCAGCTCCTGCTGCTGGAGCCTGGGCTCTCGTGACTCAGCTTGGGGACCGCCCCCTCCCCCAACCCCCACACGCAGGCTCCCCCGGAACATGCGCACTTATGTGCAGTCTTGGCCGTGCGCAGCGGGGGAGGGGAGACAGCTCTCGAAAACCCGTGATCAGACGGCCTTGGACCCTGCATTTGCTTTAAGTGCCCCTCCTCCAGTGTTCACCGAGGATGGGAGGGGTCTCAGCATAGGGCAGGGACACACAGGTGCCCCTGCTTCCCTCCTCCCCCTCCACCCGTTGCCCCAGGTTATATGGCCACAAAGGCCCTTCTGGTACCACTGTGCTGGAGGGACCCGGAGGTAGAGGGGCCCAAGAGGGACAAAGGCTTTTCCAAGGTCTCAGAGCCAGTTACATTCAAGCTGGGACTAGACACTGCTCTTCTGACTCCCCTGTTGCCGGGCCCTGCTCCCACAGGCCAGCACTTGAGGGATTTAGCTACACAGGGAGTGGTATGCATGGGAGGAGGAGAGGGTGTCCCGGTCCTGTAGTTTCACTCCTTTCCCTGATCCGTTGGTTTTATGCAGAGAGGCCTGGACTCATTTGAAACCTCTAGGGTTGGCAAAGGGGTCTCTGGGCCATCACATACATGTGACTGCACAGGAGTGTCCTTGGGTGCGTCTGTGAACTTGGGGTGTGTTGGGCTTCTGAGTTTGGGAATGTATCGGAATCGGGGGGATGTCCATTGTGAGTTTGGGGTGCCAAAGAGTTGGGGTGTATGCTTGAGTTGTGTATATATAATGTTTATGCTTTAGGGTGTTGGTAAATCAGGGGGTTTGGCTTGGGGTATGTTTGTGCTTTAAGGGCTTACGATTTAGAGAGTGTATCTGTGTTGGGGTGTATATTGGGTCTTTCTGTGTATTAGGGTGTATATCTACAAATTGCTGTCTGATTTATGGCATGCATCCATGAGCAAGGATTGTATGAGTTAAAGACTAAATTCTGAGGGGTGCATCTGAATTTGCAATGTCTGTGAGTTGGGGTGAGTGTGGATTGGTGATCTGGCTAGTTGGGGTGTATGTCTGTAAACTGGGCTGTGTGTACGTGAGTTGGGGTACAGCCTCGGGCGTTTGAGCTATCTTCGGTTGGGTGAGTTGGCTGAGGCTGGTGCGATTCCATGGCTGCCTCCATTCCCGCCCCTCCTGCGTGGCCTGTCCTGGCTCGGGGCGGGGAGAAGGGGCCGAGGGGACGCGTTCCCACCTCCTCCGCCCCTGGTCCCCCCAAGGTGACGAGCCAGGAGGGAGCTGCAGACCCTACAGGGTCAGCCCACCTTCTTAGACGCAGGCCTAGGGGCTTCCGGCGCCACCGCCATCACCCCCGTTGCCGCGCATGTTCGCGCACGGGCCCACGCTGGCCCCCGAGGCCCCGCCCCCGTGGCGGCGCGCCGCGGGCCCCTGCGCTGTCGGACGCCTCCATTTTGCGCCGTCCCCGCCCCCAGCCCTCGCCCTCCCTCCCCGTCGGCGGCCCCCTCCCGCTCGCGCGGAGCCGCAGAGCCGACAGCGCCGCCGCCGCCGCCGCCGCCGCGGCGCGCTCTGTGCGTCGGTGGGAGCCGGGCCGGGCTCGGGCCGGGCCGCTCGCGCCGGCTGTCGGGGGAGCCGTCCGCGGGCCGTCCGGGCCGTCCGGGCCGAGGGCGGGCGGGGGCATGGCCCGGGGCCGCGGCGCGCCGGCCGGGCCAGCATGATCGGCGTCAACAGCATCCACAGCAGCGCTGGGCGGCTGCGCTCGCGCTCGCTGTGCTCCGTGCGCTACGGGCGCACCCACCGCGGCGCGGAGACCCTGTGCTACGGCTGGCCGCAGCGCTCGCGCAGTCTCAAGCCGGTGCTCTACACCGACCTGGTGGTCAGCCGCCTGCAGAGCCGCAAGAAGAAGAAGGCGGTGAGGGCGTTGGGGCCGCGGCCCACGCCAGGCTGGAGGGGGGGGGCGGCCGCGGGGGTTGTGGAGGGTGGTGTGGCTGAGGGGGCGGTGTGAGGGAGGCACCGAAGGTGGCACGAGCCGAAGGGGCATCGGTCGGACTGAGGCGGGCGGGCCGAGCCCGGCAGGGACAGAGCCCATGGGTAGCCAGGAGTGGGCATGGACTGGAGGGGGAAGGGCACAGACGGTCGGATTAAGGTGGGCATCTCAAACCAAAGGGTCTTTGGGTCTTCTAGCTGGGAGCATGACATGGGGCTCACCCATAGGGTTTAGGACTTCGGAAGGAAGACGTGTTTGTGGGCCAAACGGGGTCCTCCGAGGGGGCAGGGGATGAACTGGAAGGCTGGAGACAGGCTGGATCTGGGTGGCCACTTCAACCTCCTGGCCCAGAGTTGGAGAGTGAGGGTTTAGGGTCTGGGCTCTGCCGGGCTTGGGCTGGGGGTGTGCTGGGAGGGTTGTGTGTGCATAAAGCTGGGTTGTGCTGTGGAGGGTGTGGAGGTTGTGGGGTGTACCCACCCCTGGACAGGATGTGCACATGTGGGATGCTGGGCTAGCCTTGTGGCTGAGTGTGACAGTGGGCAGTGAGAGCCAGTGACTGTGGTATGTTGGTGGTGGGGTGGGGGGCTGTGTCCCATCACGGAGAAGGCACCGACGTCACCACTGCACCCAGATCACGCAGGCAGCATCACACGCCACGCGCTTAGCCCAACACGCACATGCTGGAGACACACCCACTCACAGACAGGCTGGTGGAGTCGCCCCCACAGTGGGAGGTGCTGCTGTGGACCCATGCTGCAGGCCACTCCCAAGAAGAGGGGTCCCCTCTGCAACTCCTGGAGCCCATTCTCTACCCTACCATCCCAAGGCCCCCACAGGTCCCCCATGACAACTGTACAGAGGGGAAGTGACTGGTTCAGGAGTTCACAGGGAGCTTGGGGTGTGCAGGATTTGGAAGCTAAAACTTCTGCCTTTGAGACTAGTGTTCACTGTCCGGTAACATGAAGGATGTCAGTGGGCAGGGGGCTCACCCACCCTGGCGTTAGACTTGCTGGGGCTGTCTGGGCTGGGGGAAGCGCTCAGCTTGCCCAGAGGTTAGGAGTCATGAGAATGTGCTCTCTGCTAGCCAGAGAGGGAGGTGACGGGGGTGAATCCCTGTTGCTGGGCCTCAGTTTCCCCATATGTTCTGTGTGGGTTTATCCTATGGAAACAGGCCAAGGCACACGACTGGGGAAAGGAGAGCTTCTTGGCATGCTCTTTTCTATTCCTTCCAGTGCTGTGCTTCTCCCACCCAGGATCTGGGCGGGATACCCCTCACAATAACAACAGCAAAGATGATAAGAGCAGTTGCCATTTACGGTGCATCGACTATATGCCTGGGTGCCCTGTGCCGACTGCCTGCTCTACATTACACGCCTGTTACTACATTTGTTCTCCCCACAGATACTTGCCCAAAGTCCTGCAGCAAAAGTGAAACAGGACTGTGTCCTAACACTCTGTTTCGGAGCCTGTGTTCTTGGTCATCACACCCAGCGGGGCCCCCGCTCCCCGCTCTCTCCTCCCCTGACTTAGGAGGGAGGGCTCTGAGCTCTGGCATTGGGATACATGGTTTGCTTCCCCCACGAGTGACCCATACCTGCCTGATTTGTTCCTCCCTTCCCAGGCCTTGTACAGCTCCATCAAGAATGAAAAGCTGCAGTGGGCCATGTGAGTCCTGGGGCTGTGTGGTGAGGGAGCTGGGGTGTGGGGAAGGGGCTGCCTGGAGAGGCTGAGAGTGCTGAGGCAGGCCCTGTGAGTCCAGGTTGGGTTTGGGGCAGGGGAGGCGGGTGAAGCCGTGAGAGGCACCGAGGCTGCCTCACTTCCTTCTTTGGAGATGGCTGCCTGGTCTTGGGGATCTGTGTCTTTTCTTCAGCTGGGTTGTTATGACAAGCTAGGCTGGGGTGGGTGGCCACTGTCAGCGGGCCTGGGAGGAGGAGTGCTGAAACAAAAAGGGAAGGTCCCTTGGCAAACCAAGTGGGAAAGCAGAAGTCTCTGGAGGTAGAGCCCCCTCTTAGGTCCTAGGGAATCCAGAGTGTCGTAGAACAAGGGACCACATTGTCTACTCTTGGCAGCCTCAGTGGAAAGAGACTCAGAGTAAGTCTTAGAGGAGTCCAGACTAAGGGAGGAGGTCCAGTTTTAGCCTTGGGACCCCCAGTCTGACAGGGAGAGCCTCATCGAAACAGTCAATAGATCACTCATATTTGCTGGTGTCTGCTGAGAGTCCAGTCACGGATCGGTTGCGTTGGGAGCTCCCAGTCTGCAGGAGAGAAGACCTGAGGAGGCAGAGCTCAGGACTGGGGTGCAGATTGGGACTTGGGGCAGGCCTTAAAGTAGGGGAAGCATTTGGGGAGAGGGAAGTTGATATTTGGGAGGCAAATATGTGGTGGCTGAAATGAGTGTGGGGTGGGGAGACCAAGAGGAGGCGGGCCTGGCTGGCTGGAGAGTGAAAAGAGGAAAAGGCAGCGTTGGCAGAGAGGTAGCATGGGCTCTTTGTGGGAGGTAATAGGGAGCTACTGCAGGTTTTTGATCAACAGAGTGACAGGGTAGAACCTGATTCTTTCGATATCTAGCAGGGCCTGCTGACCAAGAGGTACTAGGCGACCACTAGGAAGCCACTTCTGCCACCATTTACCCAACAAACTATGAGCAAAGCATGCTGCTGGGTGTGGTTGAGACCGTTGAGTCAGATGTGCATTTGCCCTAGTGGAGAAGGGGGTGAGGGTTGGTGTGTCTATGTGCAGAAACAGAAAAGGATGGGGATGAAGGAACAGTCATAGTCCTACCCTTGGGAGCTCTAACCGAAGTGAGAAGATACGCTACCTGGAGGAATGCTCATCTGAGCGGGGGGCACAGCTACCCCTGGGGAGAGCTGATCTGAGGCGGGAGACAAGGCTCCGGGGAGCCTCGGGTTGAGGGGAGCCACACCCTGTGAGAGGAGCTGTTCCCCCACTCCCTCCACAGACAAGGGGGTACTTTCCTGGGGTGGGGGCAGAGGCTAGGACGGAGGGGGGGTTGTGGCTGCAAGGCCAGCCCCCTTTGAGGTGATCACACCTGCAGAGACGAGGAGGAGCTGAGACGCTCTCTGTCTGAGTTGGCCGACCCCAACCCCAAGGTCATCAAGAGGGTCAGCGGGGGCAGTGGCAGCGGCTCCAGCCCTTTCCTGGACCTGACTCCTGAGCCTGGGGCTGCAGTCTACAAGCATGGGGCCCTGGTGCGAAAGGTGCACGCAGACCCTGACTGCAGGAAGAGTACGTGGCTGGGTGGGGAGGGTCTGGGGGATGGAGGGGAGAGGGCGGGTCTCAGGCCCCCTGACCTGTCTTCCTTCCCCCCAGCACCTCGGGGCAAGCGGGGCTGGAAGAGCTTCCACGGGATCCTCAAGGGCATGATCCTCTACCTGCAGAAGGTGCGGGGCCAGCCCAAGGGGTTGGGGCTGAGCTGGCTCAGGGGAGTGTGGGTGGGCTGGGCCAGGCCGGGCTGGGACCATGGCCAGGACAAGATGGGCACCCCTGCAGGAGGAGTACCAGCCCGGGAAGGCCCTATCAGAGGCAGAGCTAAAGAATGCCATCAGCATCCACCATGCACTGGCCACGCGCGCTAGCGACTACAGCAAGAGGCCCCATGTCTTCTACTTGCGCACAGCAGACTGGCGGGTCTTCCTCTTTCAGGCCCCGTGAGTGCCCTCCTCCTGCCCATCCTGGACCCCTTTGCCCCAGTCCCACCTTGCTCCCTTCTCTTGTCCCTGGATTGCCTCATTTCTTCCCAGGCCACACCCTGAGCCAGGAGAGGCATCCCGGACAGGAATCCTGGACCCAGGTTCTAAGTGGCCGTGTTGTCTCCCCAGGAGCCTGGAGCAGATGCAGTCCTGGATCACTCGCATCAATGTAGTGGCTGCCATGTTCTCTGCACCCCCCTTCCCAGCTGCTGTTAGCTCCCAGAGGAAGTTCAGCCGCCCTCTGTTGCCCAGTGCTGCCACCCGCCTCTCCCAGGTACTCCCAACTCCGTCCACCTGGTGCCAGTGGGATGGAGTGGGGCAGGCCCAGCCCAACTGCACTCAGGGCTACCGTGGGTGATTACGTAGATGTCCACCACACCAGGACACCGGCCATGGGGGGTGAGTGAAGGCTGGAATACGGTCTCCATTCCACTTGCCAAGGCGTTAACCTAGACACGGTGCTTTGCTCATCCACAGGATGGGGCAGCTTTTTAAAAAACATGCACAAAGGCACTGTATGTACTAGAGTGACCCTGACTACACTCCCCCTGGCCTCTAGGAGGAGCAGGTGCGGACCCACGAGGCCAAGCTGAAGGCCATGGCAAGTGAGTTGCGAGAGCACCGGGCTGCGCAACTGGGCAGGAAGGCCCGGGGCAAGGAGGCTGAGGAGCAGCGGCAGAAGGAGGCCTATCTGGAGTTTGAGGTGAGCCTCCCTGCACTGGCGCCTCTGTGGCTCCTTTCTCCATCAGTGGGACCTCTCTGTTCCCATATACAGGCTCAGGCTAGAGATTAAGGGCATGGGCTCTAGGAGAATAGGACCAGCTGGGTGACCGTGGGCAGGTTGCTTAACCCCTCTGAGCCTGTTTCCTCTTCTGTGGGCCGGGGATGACATGTTGTACCCAGCAGGGTAACGAAGTGAGATGAGGTCTGTCAAGTGCTCAAGTGCTCACTTTTCCCAACTCTAGTCCCGGCTCGGGAAGTATTAGCTGTTAGAATTTGCAGCCTCAAGAGCGCCCACAGAGGGTCACCAACCTACCGGGGCTCATGTCGCCATGGGGCTTTGGGTGGGCAAGAACCTGCGGTCTCCTAGCTTTTTTCTCCAGACGGGGCTGAGATGGGCAGAGGGGGGAGAGCAGGCTCACAGCCCCGCCCTCTGCCTCAGAAATCCCGCTACGGCACGTACGCCGCGCTGCTCCGCGTCAAGCTGAAGGCAGCCAGTGAGGAGCTGGATGCGGTAGAGGCAGCGCTGGCCCAGGCCGGGAGCACGGCGGATGGACTCCCCGGCCCTCACTCCAGTCCCTCCCTGCAGGCCAACCCCTCCAGCCAGCCCCGGGCTCAGGGTCATGGCTCAGAGCCTCGCACAGGGGCAAGCAGTGGGCGGTGGAAGCTCTGAGTTGAGGGTAGGCGCGTGGGGGGGTTGGCGCCCACTGGGCACCTGCATGACATAGCCCTGCCTGAGCCCGGGCCGGCCTCGGGCCACCCGTGAGGGCCCCTCGGCCCAGGGCCCGACCGCGCCGGACGCGGTGTCCGGGGCAGGGCAGGGCTAGGGCATGGGCCTCGGGAGCCTAGGTTAGGGGCCCCTCTGAGACCCCCATTTTGTGATAATGTTTTGCACTTTTTCGTATGGGGTGGGGAGGGCTGGAGTGGGAGGGGCCAGGGCCCCTTGGACTTTTGATGCTTTTTTTTTGTGGGGGAGGCCTGACGTTTCTGCTTTCTGCTGAGACCACCCCCACCCCGACACCAGCAATCCCCCTCCATCCTGGGGCCTGGCTCAGATAGAGGCCAGGAGTCGGGGCTGAGCTGGTTTTCCCTCCTTCCTCCCTGAGGCTCACCCTCTCTCTTTCCAGAGGTGGAGGAAGGGTATCCATGCCTAGGCCCCCCTACACAGTCTGGGGACAGCATGGCCTCGCTCTCCCTCCGTCAGTGGGCCCTGCCCTTTGTACAGCCTCCACTCCCATTAAAACTGCTCTGGACTTGCTGGCTGGGCCTCCTTCTCTCTCCGGTACCTGGCTTGGGGCCAGGGTAGGCAGCTGGTTCCGGGGACAAGAGTCACATCAGGGACTGCTGTAAGTTAGGGAGGGGGCTGTGTCCCCCCTTCCCAGGAGAATCCTTTATTTGCCCCAACTGAGGGGTGGGCATGGGGTGTTAAATAAGAACCGGACTAGACGGGGGTGCTGTACAGAGGGGCCCGGGGAGGGGTGGGGGGTGGGCAGCAGTTCAGTGCACCTGAGGCTGGGGGTGCCCGTGGCAGAGCCCTCCTGGCGGCTCGGGGGCCGAGCCCAGCTTCTCTGCCTCCTGTCCCACCGACTGGCTCCCGTACGCACTGTCCTCCTTCACCTCTGTGGGGCGAGTGGGCACAGGGAAGGCGGTAGCAAACAGGCAGGGTCCTATAGGCCTCCCACCCTCCAGGCCCGGATCTGCGTTCCAGGTAGGACCCCTTTACCTGTGCTGGGCAGCTTGTCTCGGGCCTCGGGGCCCCTCAGCAGCCTCACTCCTTCCTCCAGGCCCATGTCAGACAGGGCGTCCAGCAGGCCTGCCAAGTCCCCACCAGCCAGCTGGAGAGAAGGAAAAGGCAGGAGACTGGAGTGTGGGGACCAGGAGCCCTGGGGCCAAGGGAGCACCTGAGATGGGAGACAGGGGACAGAAGCCAGGCATGGAGCAGGGGATGGGGACCCACTGACCTTGTAACTGCGCAGGAGGCTGCCGCTGGGCGAGGCGGTCTTCCGGTATGTGTCCACCAGACTGCGCAGCCCCAGCCGTTCTGCCAGCTCTGCCCAGCTGCCCTGGGCTCCTGGCCCATCTAGCAGATGCTCCAGGTTCTGTAGGGTTGTATCCTCAAGTGGCGGCTCTGGCCCTGACAGGGACACACACGCAGATGTGTCTGTTACGCCCAGAGATGGACCCAGGCAGGCACCTTGCTCTCACGGGAATCTGACGGATGGGGCAGCGGGTGGCAACAGGGATGGAGCAAGGGAGCCCTCCTTCAGAGGTTCTAAAGAAGAGAGCTCTGTGAGCAGGGGTCTGCAGCCTGGCAGTGGGTGAAGAGCTCTCACCTGCAGGGCTGGGCGGGGTCAGGGGGGGTGCTGTGGTGTCCTGAGCAGCATTTAGCAGCAACGTCTTCACCTGGGGAGACAGCCTCCATTTGATGACCTCCCACCCCAGTCCTCAAGCCCAGGTGCCAGCCCCTCCGGGCCCCAGCCATAAGCCCAGGTACCCCCAGTCCCTGGTGCTTCTGGCTCCAGGCTCGCCTCACCTTGGTGCTGCGAGTGAGGTCAAGAGGTGTGTGGCCCCGGAAGCTGCCTCGGGTGTCCCTCTCGGGTCCCTCAGAATCTGAGTCGCTACCAGAGGTGGGGGGCGAAGGCAGTGGGCAAAGGGGCTCCTCATTCTCTGCGTGGATATCGGCACCTCGGGAGGGAGGGAGGTGTGAGGAGGTACAATGGGAACCCACATGGTGGGGGGGGACTGGGAGGCACCCCTTTCTCTCCCCCCCAGCCCTGTTCATATGCCCCAAGGATGAGGCTCACCAGCCTTTAGAAGGAGGCGGGTCAGGGTGGGGGATCCCAGTCCAGCTGCCAGGTGTAGGGGTGTGTTTCCCGCAAAGGTGCGGGCATTCACGTTGGCACGGAGCTGTGGGGTGCAAGGGAGCGGTTGATCACAGCACCCAGTGACTGGTCGCCCCTGCCCCCTGCATCTTCACCGTCCTTGGTTCCACAACCCTTGGCCCCACCCCCTCATCAATCCTCAGTCCCACCTTGGTGACCAGGTGTGTGACCAACCCCAGCTCCTCCATCTCCGTGGCTAGATGCAGGGCTGTTCGGCCCCCTTGCCGCTCTGCAGCCTCCACTTCAGCCCCACTGTCCACCAACAGATCCAGGCACTCGGGGCTTCGGGCACGGACCGCCAGGTGTATTGGGTACAGCCCTAGGGACACAGGCACTCAGCCTACAGCTGCGAAGCCAATGTGGCCCCCTGACCAGCTGACCTCAACACCTCATGTTCACACCAGGTGTGAACACTCGCCAGGTGCCCTCCCCAGTTCCCACCTTTGCCCCCTGGTCCAGATGAGGTGATGAACTCACCCTCGAAGTCCGGCATGTGCAACAGCTGGGGCATGGCGGGAACCCCACTGCGCAGCAGGGCGCGCAGCAGGTCGGGGGCACCGGCACCTGCCCGGAGAGCCAGGTGCACCGCGGAGTCTCCGTGCCGATCCAGCAGTGCCGGGTCTGCGCCCACCTGCAGCAGGAAGCTCACCACGCTCTTCTGCCCGGTGATCACTGCCAGGTGCAGTGGCGTCTGGAGACACAGGCAGAATGAGCCAGGTTCCCCCCTGGCCTCGGCCCACCTGCCTTCCAACTCCTGCCCCCTCACCCGTAGGTGCCCCTCACCTGGTGCAGGTGATTGGTGAGGTTGACAACACCCAGGTGTCGGGCATGGTAGATGACATGGGCTATTTGCTCGATGACACTGGTCTGCCCATGGATGATGGCTAGGTGCAGCGGCCTGAGGGATGTGAGAGAGAATGTGGCCCAGCAAGCCCAGCCACTCAGGGCATCCTCTACCCTCAAAACCCCACCGCCTCCATGATCCCCGTCACTGGGGCTTGTGGAGCCCAGACGTCTCCAAAGGCATCGCTGCACCTGAACTTAATCCTCCCCAGCACCTCGTGCAGTATGTAAGTACTATCATTGTGCTCTCAACAACCAACAGAACTGAAACGGGGAGAGATCAAGTACCTTGAGCACAGCTAGTACATAGTGAGGCCGGACTCGGAACCGGGTCTGTCCGCCTCCACAGCCCTGGCTCTTTGCAAGTCCCTTCCCCGCCCCGCACCCCACGACCTTCCCTGGCGCTCCAAGTCCCTGACTGGCCTGGGAGCCCAGGTCTCCCGCCCGCCCTCGCGCCCACCTACGTGTCTCCGTTCTCGTCCTGAGCCGTCAGCAGGTGGCGCTGTCCCGCCAACAGCGCGCGCGCGTCCGCCGTGACGCCGTAGTCCAGCAGGGCTCGGGCGCTGCGCTGCGCCAGGCCGAACAGGCGCGCATTGTACTCCCGGGCTGGGGGCGACAGGGGCGTGGGCGCAGGTTCGGTCCCCACCCGCAGCGTCCCGACCGCCCGGATTCAAGAGGCTGTACCTCGCTGCAGCAGGTCCGGGGCCTGCGGTTCGCGCTGGGGGGTCAGGGGGGACGTGCCCGGCTCCGCCGCTTCCTCCCCGGCATCCACGCCGGGAGGCCCGGCGGCCATCTGCGCGCCGCCCCCGCCTCCGGGGTAACAGCCCATCGGGGCCGAGCCCGACGGGTAGGGACTGTAGGCCAAGGAGGAGTGTAAAAAGCCGAGGCTGCCACCTGCGGATACAGGCCGGGCTGTGGGTAGGAGGCACCAGCCAGGACTCTCCCGGATTTCTTCCCCCCCCACCAGCTTCTCTCCTCCTTACCCCTCCTCCGTCCCCCTTCCCGCCACCAGCGGCCCCTCACCTCCTCCTCCAGCTCCTCCATAACCCCCAGCCGAGCCCCCAGAGCCTCCACCCATGTGGGAGCCACCCCCGAAGGGCTGGGAGAAGGTGGGCAAGGCTTTCCTCCGTTTCCGCTGCACCTCCTCCTTGTCTGGGGCCAGAGGGAAATGAGATGTTAAAACCCCAACTTATGCACCACGCCTCAAGAGCTCTGTCCTGAATTTGGTCATGGCCCTCCCTCCAAAAGCCCTCAGGCTGTCTCCTAGGACCACCTCTTCCTGGGACCTTCCCCACTCCTGACTTGACTCATGGGTCCCCTGATCTAGTTCTGGGACACTCCAGCCCAGGGACCCCCCCCCCCCTTCAGCCCAGCTCCACCTTCCACCAGAGGGTAATAGGTGAACTGTTTGGAGTCCGACACATCCCCGCCACGCTTGCGTTTCAGTTGCAGGAACACGGTTACAGGACGCTCAATCTTCATCTTGTGATAGGGAGGTGTCCGGAACACAATAGCATACTGGCAGGGGGTTGGAGGGCATAAGGTGTTATTGAGGCCTTGGCCTAGTTCAGCCCCCTAGCCCTGGCCCTGGCCCTGGCCCTAGGGTACCTGTTTATGAACATCTGTGGGAGAGAAATCCCCAAAGGCCTGCCATCCATTCTCATCATCCTCATAGAACCGAACCTCGATGTCATCTATAGGGAAAATTGAAGCTTGGCCACAGCTCCTAGTAGAATCTCCAGGGCCTTTTGTCCTAGAGCTGCCCTGGCTCCCCATCTTGATACCCAGTGTCCCTAGCTCCCAGCCTGGGCTCCAGCCTCACCTTTCTGCACCTTGTCACAAAGCAGATAAACCTCATCTCCACCCCGCACTGAGCCAGCTGTCTTGTCCATTCGAGAAATCTTCAGGTTCGAGGCCCCAGGAGACTCTGTGGGGGTGGGGGGATATCAATTACTTGAGATGACATAATAGCCATGGCCCCATTTATGGAGCCAGGTGCTTTGTATTATTCTTTGAACAACCACAAGAAGTACAGGAACTGCTAGTATCTTCATTTACCCAACATGGAAGCTGTACTTGGAAAATGACTTGCTGAAGATCACTCAGCTCATATGTGGTGGGTCAAGTTCAAACCCAGGCCTGTCTAACTCCACAGCTTGAGATTGCCCCCCATGCCCCCTCTGGCACCTAGGCCTGGCACCCCAGATGGTCAGGATACTCACTGCTGTCATGGATGGGCTGAGAAATAACTGGCTTCAGGGGCAGGGAGAAGGAGCCATCGCTGGCTCGAAGGAAGGCAGAAAAGCGCAGCCGCACAATGCTCAGGTCCATCACCTTCTTCAGCTCCTTGGCCTCCTGCTCCAGCTCCCGCCGCTCAGCCTCTGGGCGGTGGACATACATGTGAGCCCGGCACTCCTCCTCCTCCTCTACTCCTTCCATGGTCACCTCCCATGACCCCTCCTCCCTCCATACCAGTAAGGCCCTGGGGCCTGGAGCGGAGTCGCTGCCTCTGAAGTTTTTGTATCATAATCTCCATCATGTTCTTCTTGGTAACATGCAGAACGCCCAGGTTGTTAAATCTGGGTGGGGGAGGGGGAGTCAGAGGCTTTGCCAGCAGTTCTCTCCTCCTGAGGCACTCTCCCCACGGCCAGGGCTCAGCTCAGCCCTACTTCCTCCAGGAAGCCTTCCTGGTTTTTACTTGGGGCCTTGGGTTCTGGGCCCAACCTATCTCACCCCTTGGTCAGATACTAAGCTCACAGAAGTGGGCTGGGACCTAGGACTGGCAGGCAACGAGGGGGCACCTACTGGGCAGTCATGTCCTTGGGCCCCACAGACACGGCGCAGACCCCCAGCTCCGAGCATTGCTTGCCCACCAGGCTGTGGGCATGAGCACGAGGCGGGTCACTGTGCGTTACCAGGTCCACCTCGATCTTGGCTGGTCCCTCGTAGTTACAGATCTGGGAGGGGTGAGGGCTGTCAGTAATGCCCCTGAACACACTGTCCATTAGCCCACCCTCCGGCACCATCCTGACTCACCTTGACTGTGGGGTAAGTCTTCCGGCCCTTCTCACTGGAGGCACCTGGCAATCCTCCATGGGAGGGGCCTTCGCAGCCATATCGAAATCGGAAGCCTCGCTGAACGTCCCGGGGCAGATTGACATTGTGACCAGGAGAGACCCCCCCCCCCCCCAAGCCAGCCCCGCTCCCCCGCCAGCAGTGACCATAATAACTGGCAGTATCTCCCAAGCCACACCACCGTGATTAGCAGCAGCCAACCATTCCAACCTCAAGTGGCCTCTGTGATCAGTGACCCTCCCCATGGCCTCCCAGCTACAACTCCCCCACTTGTCCCCACAGCTGAAGTCATCCCACACCACCCCTTCCGTTCGCTCACCTGCTTAGGCTGTTCCACTATCACCAGGTAAGGGCCATCAGCTGGGGACAGAGGGGCCTTGCTGAGCCAGGATTTCTAAGCCGGTCTCCCCAAGGCAGAGGGCACACGCTCCTCCCTCGCCCCTCTCTAAGACAAGGAGAGGTAAGGAACTTACCTGTCTCCGGGGCTGGCTCCTTGGGCTCCACAATGGACGGGTCGAATTTGAAGTCATCATATTCAATCATGCCATCCAGAGCCTGGTTTGGAGACAGACTGGGGTGGCAACTGATTCTGAGCCACCCCACAGCCCTCCACTTCCCAGCCCTGAGTAACCACTCCCTTTCCTCCTCAGGCCCGTAAAAAAGCTCCTATTGGAAGAAGTTTGCAGACAGGCAGACAGATTGACCGGCAGGTTGAGATAATCAGAGAGCATTACAAGTGTAGGGGAGCAGAGCGGACTCCGACAGACAGGCAGACAGAGACAGACGTGGGGACAGCCGGCCCGGCTTTAGAGCCAGGAGGCGTGACTCACTGGGTCGTAGCAACTTTCCATGTCTCTGGGCTAGGCCCGGCTGTGTCTGGTGGCTCCGGCCGGGTTCTGTTTCCCAGAGTTTCAGGCGCCCGCCTTAGATGGGGGGTGGGGGAAGTAGCGGGGGTAGGGAGAGACAGATCAGGACAGGAGTGGGGGGGGCGAGGGGGACCCAGATTTGGGGGAGGGTCTGATCTCTTCCAGCCACCCGTCCGGGTGTGGCGGGCGAGATCCGGTGGAGAGCGAGATCCGGAGCTGGGCTGGGCTGGGCCGGGGAAGCGGCAGGAAAGTTAGAACAGCTTAGGAAAGTCCCGAAAATACCAGGGGGAGGCGGGGCCGGAGGGGGCGGGCCTGGAAATGACGCCACTAGCCACGCCCCCGCGGCGGGAGGGGCGCGAGGTGGTTGCTGGCCTCTGAGCTCCTGGCAGCCTCTCTGCGGGCAGAGGGGCAACAAGACCCAGGGAAGCGCCCCTGGTGGTTGGGCCCACTTCCACACACCAGGGCAGGCGCCGGGGACTGGAGGGTCTTTCAAACCTGCCGAACGCTTTCAGGCCCGGGCCAGGCCCGCCTCCCGCCCCCTTCCCCTCCCCCGTCCTGGAGCAACCTTGGGATTTTCTACCCCGAGGGAGGCCACGGCTGATTCACCCGGGGGCTTTTGGGGGGACATTCCTGCTGTAGGAAGGCCTCCTTTCCGAAGGCCTGTAGGCGGGGGCTCTTCCCAGTGGGGGGCCCCGGGGTTCTGCCCCGAGAACGGACTCTGGGGCCGTGGGGCGGGGGAAAGAAGGGTGTCTCCTTCTTGGGATGGACTCTTCTGTTCCCTCTCCCCGAAACATCTCAGCAGTTCCCACACCGCCCCTGCTCTGGGTGCCCACTTCCCCTGCCCCGGTCCCATAGCCGTGTGTGTCTCTAGTGTGTGTTTCTATTAGAGGTATAGAGTGTGTGCATGAATATTGTGTATGTGTGGTGTCAATATGCATGTGCCAGTGAGCAAGGCTGTGTACAGGTGAGCGTCCTTAAACTCAGTGTGGACGCGTCTGAGCATGTCTTTATATATAAGGGTACAGGTGAACAGATCTGAGTTTGTGCGTGAAAGGTATGGGTCCAGGCACCTGTACACGGGTGAGCATGTTTGCATGTACGTGTGTGCGAGTCTGAGTGTACGGACAGTGCTGTGCGATCGCTAGCATACACGTAGGTGCACGTATGGGTCCGCGCGTTTTTTTTGTTTTTTGTTTTGTTGTGCAAGGACGTCGGTGGGTTTCCGTATGTCTTGTTCCTGCGCGTGCTCTGTGTGTGTGCGTGCATATGCCGCTCTCCAGCCCTGGGACTCGGTCAGTTAAGGGCCCTCCTTCCGCCCTTCCCCGTGTCCCGGCCACTCAGGGGTCTGAACCCGGCCACTCACCGCGGCGGCGGCTCCGGTTCCGGCTTCTCTCCCGGCCCGACCCACCTCGGACGGGTCCCGACACCTCTCCACAGCCACCAGGGCTCCAGCTGGGAAAGCCCCTTTTCCACCCCCGGGAGGGGGGAATTCCCGTGACGTTTCCGTGCGTCACGCCCCGTGACCTTTTTCATTGGCTGAAAGTTTAACTCCGGACTCGTGCAGCCAATCCGGAGCGACTCGGGCGCGCCCCTTAGAGGGGAAATATTAGCTCAAGCAGGGGAGCGGGGAGGTAGGATGATGGTCAGCTAAAGCTCGAGCTCTGGCAGAGGGATCTGCCCGAGGCTGGATTCTGACCGAGCGCCGTCGCCCAGCCAAGGGCGCCGGCTCCGGTCTCTTCACCACCCTGCCTACCCCAGACAGCTGGCAGTCCCTGCTGCCACTCGGCTTATGGTGCGCCTAACTCTTGGCCACTTCTGAAGCCGGGGAACTCCAGGGGGAAGCTGGCGGGCCCCAGCCCTCGGGTCCCCCGCCCGGAGCGGGGCCCCGCTGCCGGGAAGAGTTGGGGGAAGAGGAAGGAAGTTGATCTTGCAGTTGGTCCCAGGCGCCATCTGGCGGCCTCTCTGGAGCCGCAAGGAGACTCCGTAATCCTCTCATGTTCAGTCTCCCTTACTCAGTCTCCCCTGGAAGAGACCATCTGAACCTGAAACTTATTCTATAAATGGCAGGGTCACAGGGGGCCAGACTTCCAGACCTGAGCTCCGGAGCTCTGCGCCAGGGAAGGTAAATGAGGGGTTCATCTGAGAGACTCAGGTCTTGCTCATCCATCACAGAGATTTGGAACATTAGAATTGAAAAGACATCCAAAATCTTTACGGTTCGGACTTCCTCCATTGTAGGAAATTGCCTTTTCTATAGCTCCCAACTCCGCTGGAACACCTTCAGTGGCAGCAAGATCAGTAAAGGATTTCATAAAGTACTGACTCTGGCTGAAGATCCGTGATAGGTAGAGTTTCTCTTTAGGAGGTGTCATGAGCAATCTCCATTCTTGGAGTCGTCCCCCCTTAGGCTCATGGTAGAACACAGGCTTTTGTTTCAGATTTTCCAAGCAACTTGCCCCTGACCTCCTCCTCCTCCTTCTTCTTCTTCTTTTTTTAGCTTTTTTATTTATTCCTTTGAAAGAGAGAGAGTGAGCGAGACCATGAGCAAGGGGGAGAGTCAGAGGGAGAGGGACAAACAGACTCCCCATTGAGCAGGGAGTGTGATGCTGCAGGGCTGATCCCAGGACCCCAGGATCATGACCTCAACCAAAGGCAGATGCTCAACCCACTGAGCCACTCAGGGGCCTCCGCCCCTGACCTTAATAATGGATTTACAGGCCTGCATAGGTCTGCATAAAAAGCAGACTCTTATAGCCCTTGATATGAGCTATTTCCTGTTATTTCACCCTCCTCTTCATCTTGCAAATGGAATGTGGCAAGTACTGTGTTAAGGTACTGTTAGTATAAGTTCTTATTTTTCCTCCCAACAACCTTGGAGGTAAATATTACCTTTACTGATGAAGAAATTAAGGCTCAGAGAGGTGAAGTAGTGACCAAATACAACAGCTAGAAAGGGACAGAGTGAGAGTTCAAAATACCCAGTCTATTAATTCTAGGATGAAGCTCTTCCTTAAACTGATATAAAACAAAGCAGGCCTTTCCATCCCACTGTGAGCCTCTCAAGTGAATATCATAAAATACCACCAAAAATTTTGCTGAAATCCAGGGATATTGTCTACTACAGTCCCGTGGTGAACCAGATCCTTAACCCTTACATTAAAACAAAATGAGGTTAGTTTGGTATACTTCAACTTAGCCTGTGCTGGTTGCCAATGATTACAACTGTCCTTTCAAAGCGCTCATAAACTACCAGCTGGAATTGGCATGAATTCTTCCAGTCTCCACAACTGCCTCTAAAAGGGCCCGTAGAGGTTGAGCTATTTCTAAATATAAGATTCTGAGCTGTAATTTATCTGAAGATTTTTAAAGAAGAAAAACTCTATTATAGAAAGTTTCCAACATAGGGCACCTGGGTAGCTCAATCGGATTAAGTGTCTGCCTTTGGCTCAGGTCGTGATCCAGGGGTCCTGGGATGGAGCCCTGCACTGGGCTCCCTGCTCAGCGGGGAGTCTGTTTCTCCCTCTCCCTCTCCCCCTATCCCCGTTTGTGCTCTTTCCTAAATAAATAAGTAAATAAATAAATAAATAAAACCTTTAAAAAATTTCAAACATATAGAATAGTATGATGAGCCCCCATGTATCCATCAGCCAGCTCCAACAATTCCCAACGTTGGGCCTGGAGATTTTAACTGATTCAAAGTAGTTTATTGTCAGTTGCTATAGCCTCATCTATCTGGGATTAAGAAACCTCTTCACCACTAATTTCCAGCCTAATGATTATCTGTTCCTGTACCTAGCCTTAGGACTACACTTGGCCCAAAGAAGAGGCACCATAAATTCACTCCATTCATTCACCAATAGTGAGGGCCTACTCTAGAACACAATGTCTTTGTTTATAGATAAAAATCAAATGGATGTTCAGTTGGTGATAAGGGCTAGCAGAAAAATTAAGTAGGCAAAGAAGTTGTAACAAGGCTTTTCTTTGTAGCAGTGGAGGGAAGGCTTCTCTGATGAGGTAACATTGGAACAGTGCCTTGAAAAAAGTGAGGGAGTGATGTGGCTATCAGAGGGAAACACATTCCAGGAGGAGGGACTAGCAGTGTAAAGTTTCAATACGAATGTGTTTGGTATATCTGAGAAAGCAAGAAGCTTAGGTAGGTGGGATAAAGTAAGAACTTTGGACTCTGTTCTGGGTGAGATGTAAAGCCTTTGTGGGGGGGCGTCTGGGTGGCTCAGTCGGTTGGGCGCCTGTCTTCGGCTCAGGTCATGATCCCAGGGTCCTGGGATCAAGCTCCCGTCAGGCTCCCTGCTCAGCGGGGAGCCTGCTTCTCCCTCTCCCTCTGCTGCTGCTCTCTCTCTCTTTCTGGCAATAAATAAATAAATAACATCTTTAAAAAAAAAGCCTTTGGAGGATTTTGAGCAGTGGAGTGAAAACGATATGACATTTGTTTTTTTAGATTTAATTAATTTATTTGAGAGAGAGCAGGGGAAGGAACAGAGGGAGAGGGACAAGCAGATTCTGCGCTGGGCATGGAGCCCCATGCGGGGCCTGATCCCATGACACTGAGATCATGACCTGAGCTGAAAAGAAGAGTCAGGCACCCACCCAACTAAGCCATTCAGGCATCCCGGTATGACATGTTTTAAAAAGATACACTTCACTGTGTGGAGAGTAGAGAGCATATAGGACTGAAATGAAGGAGGGAGACCAGTGGTCCAGCAGACGATGGCTTGGACTTGGGTGATAGTGAGTGAGGATGGTGAGAAGTAGTCACATTCCAGATAGATTTGAGTGATAAAAGCGACAAGACTTGCTGAGGAACTGGATGTAGATATGAGAAGGGGTTGGGGGAGGTTTGGCATGAGAACCTGGAAGAATGAAGTCCTTTAGTGACATGGGGCACAGTGGGGGAGGAGCAGATTTGGGGGGGGATCAATAATTTTTCCTTTAAGTTTGTTATATTTGAGAGCCTGTGAGGCATGCAAGTGGAGATGATGGGGGTAGTTGGACAAAAAGTGGATGGTATTTAAAGTCTTGACAGTAGACAACATCACCCAGCAATTGAGTGTGGAGAAAGAATTTGAGGACCAAGGGTTGAGCCCTGGGGTGCTCCGATGTTCACAGTCTATGGAGATGAGGAATGAGGAGGTGCCAACAAAGGAAATTTAAAAGGCATGGCCAGGGGCGCCTGGGTGGCTCAGTCGTTAAGCATCTGCCTTCGGCTCAGGTCATGATCCCGGGGTCCTGGGATCGAGCCCCGCATCGGGCTCCCTGCTCAGCAAGGAGCCTGCTTCTCCCTCTCCCTCTGCTGCTCCCCCTGCTTGTGTTCTCTCTCTGGCTGTCAAATAAATAAAATAAAATCTTTAAAAAAAAAAAAAAAAAAAAGGTATGGCCAGGGAGGTAGAAGAGAACCAAAGAAAACTAGTGTCTCAGAAGCCAAGGGAAGAATATTTCAAGGAGGGGGTATTTGAACCAAAGTTCTTTTTCCTCGGGGCACCTGGGTGGCTCAGTCAGTTAAGCATCTGCCTTTGGCTCAGGTCATGATCCCAGGGTCCTGGGATCCCTCAGCATTGGGCTCCCTGCTCAGCGGTGTCTGCTTCTCCCTCTTCCTCTGCTGTCCCCCCTGCTTGTGCTGGCTCTCTCTCATAAATAAATAGATAGATAAATACATATTTAAAAAAGAATAAAGTTTTTCCTCAGTTGAAGCCCAGGGGCTGAGTGGTTCTTGCTTACTCATGGCCACTCGTCTCCCAAGCAGTGAACCCTGAACAAAATTAAATACCCGAGGGTTCAAATACCCACATTTTTTGTTGTTCTTAGCATTTTGGGGGGGCAGGGGGAGGTATGTGTCCCTTGTAGCTAATTCTATAATTCATCCTTCCTGATACCATTATGTGCTTAGAAAATTCATTTATTCTTCGTGTGCATCTCTTTCTAGTTTTCTAGTGAACTCTTAGCTCACTAGGTAATAACATGTCCCTTCAGATGCTCAATGTTTTACTTTTTTAAAAAGATTTTATTTTTTATTTGAGAGTGAGTGAGAGATATCACAGAGGGAGAGGGAGAAGCTGACTCCCTGCTGAGCAGAGAGCCCGATGTGGAGCTCAATCCCATCACCCCAAGATCATGACCTGAGCCGAAGGCAGACAGACGCCTGACTGAGCCACCCAGGTACCCCTCAACCTTTTATTTCTTAAGAGCTATGGAAAATATATGTAGCTTTGAAGGGTTTCCATACCACCACCACCACCACTTTTGAATTGAGGAAGTGTCATAGGAAAGACCATGAGGTTTAGAGTGAGGCAGACCTAGGACTTGGCCTCTCTGAACCCGTTGCCTCATCCGTAAGAGTAAACCCCTCTACACAGTTGTGTGGCCAACGCACTTACTGTTGACACATACGGTGCTCCAACAATGTCACTTCTCCACGTTTGGTCTTAGGTCCCTAGCTTTCCTCTGGACTTTCTGAAATCTGCTATCCTGGAGTTCTTATAGGAGACACCATGGAGACCAACACTTTCCTCTGGGTCACACTGTTACTTTCCTAAAAGTTGTTCTGGCACTTCCACATCACCAAGTCCTTCTGTGTTGATTAGAATTGGGGCCTGAATATTAGCTTCTTCTGTAGCTTCCTTTGCCTTCTCAGGGAGAACATTTGTCAATAACGTTAAGTCACGTATGTGTCAGCTGATCTTTAAGAGAATGAGACTTCCAAGTGTTTTTTTGCAACCCAATGGGGAGAGGGTCAGTTTGCAATCATTCCAGCTTCTTTCCAATATTTGCAGACTGAGGGGCACAGACTTGTCATATTCTTTTGTTCACAGAATGACCTTCAAATTCCTTTGCAGTAGCCAACATTATTTCCCCCACAGGGAAGCTTCGAAAGGCAGCACTTGTGGAGCTCAGATGGGAGAATAAAGACACCTCAGCCGAAGCCGAGGGCCCTAGTGTCTACCTGACTGAAGACCCAGGCCTTTCAGCATTCATACAGAAAAGTACAGATCAGGAGTGCAGCCATACTCCTAATTTTCCTAGGGACGGGGTCAGACAAGGCTTCTGGTTAGTGTGGAAACCAGGCATGGTCTGAACTACCTGGGTAGAAGGAAGGGAAGAGGGAAAAACTAGTGTAGGAGGTCACATGTCAGTATTTTTCCACATGAGGCTGTTACCATTTCCAAGGTACCCTTTCCTACACGTGTGGAAGGCACTTCCTGAGGTCTAGACACCCAGCAACATCCAGGTGGTTGTGCTGAGCAAAGGGGAGTCCAAGCTCCTGACTGGTCGATCATATAGCCAGCTGGGCCCACATGGAGAGGCTGAGCGCCCCTAACTCTCCATGGTGGAGGCCAGCTGGTGTATGACAGGTGGTACCACTGCCTTGCCCCCCCTAGAGAGGGAAGGGACTACCGTGGAGGAGGAAGCCAAGACATGTAGAGGCTTCACCTGGGAAAGCTTCGTGCATTGCATCCTGCATCCCACCCACAGTGCCTCAGCCTGCACGAGCCACGCTGCCTGCCCCGCGCACACTCCCACTTGTCTTACCCTGACACAAAGGGGAAGAATGGGAAAGGTTCCCCAATCATGCTTCAGAAAGTGAGATGGATGGGGACTGTAGGGCAGGACAAAATTTCCCTCCTCAGTCTGGGGCCAAAACAAATGCCCTGTGCCCAGAAACCCAAAATCATAGCTGTGGGCAAGACAGCTCCTAAAGCACCACGGTCTCCCCTTTGTGCTCCTGGACCATGGCGTACATCTGAGGGAAGGCTTCTGAATAACTACAGCTCAACTCTGGTTCACCTTCCCTTTGACTTTGACCCCAGTTTAGACTGTGTCAGGTATCAACCTTGGAGCAGTGAGGGAAGAGGACAATACCAACCTCCTGGCATACCCCCCGTGACAAGAGTGCACCGCTCTGGTGGTGGTGGTGGTGTAGGGCAGCAGCACTGGTGAAGGAATCCTGACTGGCGTCTGGCTGGCTGCTGGCCTGGGGCGACATGGGCCAGACTGTTGGTAGGCTCAGCCTCACTGCTCTTCACGCAAGGCCCAAGCCCTAGGTATCCCAGTAACACGGTGCCCATAAGCTCAAGAAGGACACCAGCAGGTAAGGCAGTGACATTGGTACTAAGACATTTATTACATCATAAAAAGTCCATTGTTGTCTTGTTTTTCCATATGTACATGTCCCTCTGTCCAGCCCCACCTGCCAACCCTCCATGGTGCCAATCAACTTTCCAAACTGACTAATTAATAAAAGAGGAAGAATTGGAGGTGGTGGCCCAGCGCTGATGGGAGTGAAGATGGGAGAGGGACACAAAGTGCAGAGTGGCTGGCTTGGCTCTCAGTGCCTGACCACGGGCAGGAGGGGCAGGAGGGGCAGGAGGGGCAGGAGGACAGGTACTATGGGTTGGCACAGAGATGCCTCCCCAGGGCTGCCAGGTTGCACATGATACCTGAGTGTGTTCTCAGGTTAGACCCCCAGGAATGGAGAGCTGAGGAAGAAGGTCCCCCATCCTGATTGTGGGTCCTAGGAGGGGCTATAAAACTTCTCTTTTTCAGGTCCCTATCCAAGTAGCAGTAACAGCAGCTCAGGCTGGGCCTGAAAAGTTTGTGCCCTGGGGACAGCTGGAAGGGTGGCTGGGGAGTCTGGTAGGAAGTACTGGTCCTAACCTCTGAGGGGCCTGCCTTAGTTGACCTCGGAGGTGGGCATGGGGTCTGTGGAGCGGGGTGTGGCCAGGAGGGGCACTGGTGAGGTGGCCTCAATGAGAGCAGGGTTGAGGATGATGGGCAGAGTCATGGGTGGTACGCCCACCTGCAGTGGGGAGGCCAAGGGCTGTAGGATTAGTGGGGGCTGAGCCAGGGAAGGAGGCCCATCTGGAGTAGGACTCAGTCTGCTGGGGCTAGACGCCACTGGTGATCCAGGGGAGCTGCTGTTGGCAGGTCGAGGGCTCTCAGGCTTCTCAAAGTCTATAGGGAGAGCAAGGGGCTGGTCAGACTCCTTTACATTCCCCAGCTGGTTTACCTAATCTCTGCTTCTCCCCATTCCTGTGAACAAAATGACCCCTATCAGGCTAAGTAGTTGGGACTCTCCCCTTGAAACTCATTCAAATATCCAGCTATCTTATATCTACCTTCTAACTCCTTTGCTTCTTACCTCCAGTCAGGTAAGTTCTGATCTGATCTTTACTAGAATCCCCAAAGGGCAACCCCTGCATATTTATTCCAAGTTCCTGATCCAGCCTTCTCCTTCCAAGCCTGAAAATCTCAAGCAGATAGCTCATCATAGCTTATTTGGCCCTGCCATTTCCCACAGGAAGAACTCTGGTTCCCTCCTTCCCCTGGCTCACAGCCCATGCTCAGCAGTAATCCCAAACTACCCTGGGCCTCCTCTTAGGCTTCCTACTTCCTGCTCAACACCCAGGAGGCTAGCTCAAAAGGACTCACCACAGGCCCCCAGCTCAGAAGGCATCTCTGGGGGAGGTGGATGGCCAGGTGTCCTTGTGTCCCCAGCAGCAGGAGTCATGTGGGCTGAGGCCAGAGATTTTTGGGCATGTGGCTCCATGGGCATGGGGTCTGGGGAGGGCAGAAAAACCAGGTGGCAGCTCTTAGTGTTTTCTTTCAAGCACAGCCCTGGCTACCCACCAGTCTTCCCACTGATATGAGTACAGAGAACTAAGTATTAGCTCCAGACTCTCTGATGAGGATTCTTTTGACAAAGCTGAACTAAGCCCCCTACCCTGGATGACAGTCTGCTTGAAGAGCTCATCTCGTAGATGGGGCAGAAAACAGTCAATGCGCTCCCAGGTGATCTCCCAGAGGGCTGAGGGGCTGCCTCCTCGGGCATCTGCATTGTGGAAAATCTCTGCTGTGTCCATCACCAGAAGCATGTTCTTCAGAGACTCAGGGATGGCCTCTGACTGTTGGTGGCAGTGGGACCATGTAAATAGGAAAGAGGGCATGGCGGGGACATGGTAAGGAGGTGGCAGCCACCAAGGGCAAAACAGCATGTCTTCCCAGCAGGTGGGAGAGGAAGCAGGCAGTGGGAGTTGGGCTGAGGTAGAACATACCAGTAAGTCACTGGAGCCTGCGTGCATATACTTGTCCATGAAGTCCAGAATGGTCAGCCAGAGGGCCGCAAAGGTAGAGAGTGACAGCAGTGGAGACAGGTGCTGCAGGAAGACCTAAGGCCCGCCAGCCCATTTTAGTGAAGGGTCGGAGCTATCCACATCCCTCTCTAAGGCTGGGAGGCAAGCCTGTCCTATCTTGCATGGGAATCCTAAATCAGAGATTCCTCTGAATTCCAGAATCCTCTCAGGTCCCTGGGTCCTGATGAGTCTCCATAGCTGGGGGTCCCAAGCACCCACATTGCATCTCCAGGTCCTAGGAGAAGCCCTGGCTTTGTCCTCGCAGAAAGGCGGGTATGGGGAGAGTGGGTAGATGAGGGTGGTGAGCAGTACCTTAGACAGCAGTGTGGAAGCCCTCATTCGAGTCTCCTCCATCCCACCCACATCTGCAGGGCTGATATTCTCCAAGAGCTTGGTCAGTAGAGGAAACAGCACCTGGTGGGTAAAGAGCCAATTTGTCCCTAACGGGTCAGTTGGCAGCCTTACTCCAAGGCAGCCAGGGGCTGGGATGGATAAGCACAGAGCAGAAGGAAAGGTAGGATGCAAACTGAGGACTGACATTACGGGCTCTTCAGGCTGCCCAGTTCTCCCTGTCTTAAGGATTTGAACTTTAAGACTAGAGGGAAGTCCCACCTTGTTAAAACAGGACTCCCACTCCAGGGCATCTAGCTTCTGCAGATCATGTACCAGCAGTGCTCGCTGTAGATAGGTCAGTGCCTGCATCCGCACCTGGCGCCGGGCGTCACAGCACAGGCAGGCGATGCCTGAGAGTGAGAACAGGCTCAGGATCCTTCAGGCATCCCAAGTTCCAGCTCCACCTCTGCCCCTGCCCTGCCTGCTCCCCTGAGGTTTACCCTGCAGTAACGGGCACCAGCAGTGGGCCCAGAGGGTGCGGGAATCAGCTTCGATCTTCCGGCCACCTGTCTCTAGATGGCGCTGCTCCTCCGCCCAAGAGCTGTAGATCGAGGCCGCTCGAGTGTGCAGGGTGTGCATCAGGTCTAACAACTGGAGTCACAGGAGGGGCAGGAAATGAGCTGGGGTAAGGTCTGGTTGATGCCCCCCAACACTGTCCCTGACTGAGTCCTCAAAGGAGCCCCTAGTACAGTCACACCATACTCTACCCCTCACCCCTCTTTCTCGACTTCATGAGCTGGTTGTCCCCTGCCAGCCAGTGTTTCCCAAAGTTGGGTATTAATCCTAGTGGAGGAGATATAAGGAGGTGTGTGGAATGAGTGTGTAATAACAATGAATTACATAGTGAAAAAGGTATTTTCAATTCTCTTGTATACCTTCTGATGACAGATAAAGCTTCATCTTGTTAATTTTGTTTTAAAAACAGAAAGCAAACCTCAGGCTCAGAGGCTTTGGTGGGCAACAGTGTCTGGTCAACTTTAATTTTTTGTTTTCATAATTTTTCTAAGGTTATTCTATTTAAGGCAATTAGTTCTCCATTTTTTTAGTGATAAAAAGTCTGCTCATAAAATAAACTTTATACGCCTTGAATAGACAAAGAATTCTGGAAGGATAGGCAAGAAACTAGTGGCAGCGTCTACCTCTGGGGAGGGGAACTTAGCAGCTGGGGGCAGGAATGGAATAGGACTTACTTTTATCTGTTTACCTTTTAGTACTTCTGAACTTTGTACCACGTGTATATATTACTTATTCAAAACATAAATCTTAAATATTAAGCAAACAAAGATTTACAGTGGTCTTGGATAGGGGAACACTGTGGAAGTGGTGGCCGAGGCCCTGGGTTGGAAAACACAGGCCCTTCCTCTCAGCCCTGGCTGTCCCTGGCCCTGCCCACACTCCCAATGTCAGGGGCAGGGAGAGGAAAGGAAGTAAAGGATGCCATACTTACGTCCTGACTGACCTGTAAAGACACCGTATGGTAGCTGGCAGGCACACCTTCATCCTCATCATCGTCACTATGCCCACCCCGAGTGGCATGTTGGCTGGAGGTTCGAGGCCGCCGAAGCACTGAGCCGTCCTTGGATTTCTTCTTGAAGCGGTTTCCTTTGCTATCATATTTGTGACTCTTGCCACGTTTTTCCTGGGATTTGCACCCTGAGCAGAGTCAGACCCAGGTTACATTTCTACATCATGGACACAGATGGCCTACCTTTTCCTCCCTTTCCCCCATATATTCACATGGCTACTCCCCAGCTGCCCCTTCATTGGGTAACCCACCGCCATTCAGACTGGCCTCCACAAAGATGCGGAGAGTCTTGACGCAGAGCTCAAAGTTGTCAGGTGTAATGTGGGCAGCATCACGCACGATGAAGGACAGAGATTCTACACATTTAAGCAGGGACTTAGTATCGTGTGGCCCGAGGTCCAGCCCCACTGTTAGGCTGTACTGATTGACCAGGGGTGAAGGGCCTAGCCGGCTGGGCCCAGGACCTGGCTTGGAGTTATCGATGTCATCCTTCCCCACCTGTAAAGTACACAGAGTTGCTGGGAACCCAGGCTTGAGCCTGATCTTCCCTTAGATGCCCTCTCGGAGGACCAGGAATCTTTCCCACAGGCCAAGGAGGGAAGACTCACCCACTGCCTGTATGCTCACTCACCACTAACCAGCCGCTGTTGACCACATCAGCGTCTGTGGCTGATCGGTGGATCTTGCCAGGCCTGCAATGGTCAGCGTAGACCTCTGAATCAGAAGTGTATCCTCGGTCCAGGCTCACATCATTCTGATGGTAGGATGGGAGTTCGCTGTCTGATTGGGCCCCTGAGTCAGCAGGGAGAAGAGAAGAGTCAGGGTGGAAATGGGGACACTGGGATTAAGGATGATTTCAGTTCTAAGAAATAGGTGCTGAAGCCTGGCCTCTCCTCTCTCTTGGTCCAGCTTAGTTTCAGCCCTGTCACCAGGGGGCTGGAGGATGGTCTGGATAGATTCTCTCTTGGCCAAATGGGGCAGTAGGCTAATTTGGGCTCCTGATGGCATCTAGTAGCAGCTGTCAGGGGATGGGGGTGGTGGGGAGGACATAGTTTCTGAGAAAATAGTCCTCAGGACAGTAGGAAGCCTAGTGTCATAGACATCTATGTTGCCTACTAGCCTTCATACTGTTTAACCCATGAGTGCTGGGGAAAGGCCAGTGGGTATAGGAAGCTCTGGAAGCAGATGGCGGAAATCAGGGGTGTTTAATCTGCTAAATACAATAACCTCTATTTTGTTTTCCTGTCTCAACCCCCGGGGCCATAACTTGATCTGCCAATGAGGGTCTCCCTGGGAAAGGGCTTACCAGCATCAGGTCCATCAGCCCTGGCTGTGGCCTGCAGGGCAGCTGGAGGCTTTACACCTGAGCCAATGCATTCCAGCAGTGTGAAGAGGGTGGCCCAGTCATCACCTGAGTGGATGGATGTTGGCTGCGTTGGTCTTAAGGAGTTCGTGGAGCCCATAGGCTACCTGGTGACTGACTCGGGACAGCACGCTGGGCTTCATTAGCAGCAAAATGCGCAGGGAGAGCAGCACCTGGGTGGGTGGGTGGGGAGCAGGAAGTGGGCACACAGCTTCTTGTCTGGACTCCTTCCCCACCAGTTTCCTTAGGCCAGTGAGGATGGTTTGGCTAGAACCCTCCTAAGAGTACTGCTGCTGGTCTTTTCTTCAATTTTTTTTTTTTTTAAAGATTTTATTTATTTTTTTGAGAGAGAGAGAGAGCCCATGAGTCAGGGGAGAGACAGAAGGAGAAGCTGGCTACCTGCTGAGCAGGGAGCCCGATTCGGGACTCAATCCCAGAATCCTGGGATCATGATCTGAGTCGAAGGCAGATGCTTAACCAACTAGCCATCCAGGTGTCCCTTCTTTAGTTTTAATTTTTTTTTTTAAGATTTTTAATTTATTTATTTGACAGAGAGACAGCAAGAGAGGGAATACAAGCAGGGGGAGTGGGAGAGGGAGAAGCAGGCTCCCCACTGAGCAAGGAGCCCAATGCGGGGCTCAAACCCAGGGTCCTGGGATTATGACCTGAATCGAAGGCAGATGCTTAACGACTGAGCCACCCAGGCGCCCCCTGTTTTTTTTTTTAATTAAAATTTTTATTGAGCTGTAGATTCATATGCAGTTGTAAAAAATTATACAGAGGGATGCCTGGGTGGCTTAGTCAGTTAAATGTCCAACTCTTGATTTCGGCTCAGGTCATGATCTCATGGTCGTGGGATCGAGCCCCACATTGGGCTCTGCACTTGGCGGGGAGTCTGCTTGAGATTCTGTCTTCTCCCTCTGCCCCTTTCCCCACTCATGTGCACATGCTCTCTCTCAAAATAAATAAATAAATCTTAAAAAAAAAAAAAGAAATAATACAAAGAGATCCTTTGTATGCTTTGCCCCCTTTACCCCAATGGTAACATTATGTAAAACTATAGTAAATGATAAGTGATACTGACATTGATACAATCTACTGATCTTATTCAGGTTTCCCAGTTTTACTTTACTCATATGTGTATGCACGTGTGTATTAAGTTCTACATAATTTAATCACCTAATTTTAGGTTTGTGTATCCTTCACTAGTCAATATGTTGAATAGTTCCACCACCACAGGTTGACTTTTTTTTTTTTTTTTTTTTTTTTAAAGATTTTATTTATTTGAGAGAGAGAGAATGAGAGAGAGAGAGAGCATGAGAGTGGGGAGGGTCAGAGGGAGAAGCAGACTCCCTGCCGAGCAGGGAGCCCGATGCGGGACTCGATCCAGGGACTCCAGGATCATGACCTGAGCCGAAGGCAGTCGCTTAACCAACTGAGCCACCCAGGCGCCCACCACAGGTTGACCTTTTAAAAACAATTCCATTTATATAACATTTTTGAAATGACAGAATTATAAAAGTTACGGACAGATTGCCAGGGGTTAAGGTTGGGGGCAAAAAGAGGCACACCCCTAGAGTATAAGTTCTTAAAATTGATGAAGTCCAATTTACCAATTTTTCCTTTTATGGATTGTGCTTTTGGTGTCAAGCCTAAGAATTCTTTTCCTAGCTCCTGAAGATAATCTCCTAGGTTTCTTCCTAAAGTTTTCATAGTTCTACATTTTACATTTAAATCTATGATTTATTTTGAGGGGTGCCTAGGTGGCTCAGTCGGTTAAGCGTCCAACCCTTGATTTTGGCTCAGGTCATGATCTCAGGGTCGTGAGATCCAGCCCTGCGTCAGGCTCCCTGCTCAGCAGGAAGTCTGCTTGAGAGTCTCTCTATCTCCCTCTGCCCCTCCCCCTACATGCTCACTCACTTTCTCTCTCTCAAAATAAATAAAATTTTTTTTTTTAATTTGTCAAAGAAAGAGAACACACAAGCAGGGGGAGAGGCAGGCAGAGGGAGAGGGACAAGCAGACTCCCCGCCAAGCAAGAAGCCCAATGCGGGACTTGATCCCAGGACCCTGGGATCATGACCTGAGCCGAAGGCAGATGCTTAACGACTGAGCCACCCAGGCGCCCCCCCCTTTTTTTAAATTTATATTCAAGTTGTTAACATATAGTGTAGTATTTGTTTTGAGGAGAATTTAGTGATTCATCACTTACATATAATACCCAGTGCTCATTACAAGTGCCCTCTATAGTGCCCATCACCCATTTAACCCATCCCCCCACCCACCTCCCCTGTGTGATTTTTTGTGTTAATCTTATATCCTGTGACCTTGCTGAACTCACTTATTAGTTCTATGCTGGCTGTCTTTTATACCTGAGCCAAGAGATCTCAGGAGGGTCCTAAGCACGAGAACCAGGAAACCAGGTATAAGGCTGAGACTACCACAAGGCAGTAGCCATCCAACCCTACAGAGCAGATTCATAGGAGCCTGCAGAGGTGCTAAGTACCAGCTTCATACCTGAGACCATTCTAGACTTATCCCTAATGCCACCTGTTAGATTCCTCTAGCCCTGTGGTAGATAACCAGACTCACGCTATGGGGCACTAAATGTACTCTCTGTCTCAGGCCATACCCATAACTGACACTGTGGCTTTAGTCCCCTGCATACTTCCTGCCCTCCAGGCTGTACTCTGCTTACCTGGCCACTGATCTCTTCTCTTCGGAGTAGTCGAATGGCCAAGCGCAGCAGCCCCACCACTGCCCGCTCTACAAGGAAGCAGAAATCCTGTGCCTGGACACACAGGTGATATAGATGGTCTCGGACAGTCTGCCACACACAACCCACACGGTCCCTGAGGAACATAAGGGTGAGGACAGTCTCAGTTGGAGAGGCCACTGGGCAATAAGTCTTTTTGATCCAGGTTAGGCCTTTCAGGGCTCATTGGTATTATACCCTAAGCAGGCAGGTATAATAAACAAGCTTCTCCACTGCCTACAGCTACATGTGCTTCTTGCCCCTAAAGCCCACTCAGCAAGATGGCTCCAGTCTTCCATCCCTTCGGCACAAGCCCAGTATGAGGCCTGCCTAAAGACTGCCTTCTACCTGTTCTCCAGCACAATCCTCAGCAGCACCTCTAGGCAGAAAGCAGCATCCTCCTCATCATATGTCTCTTCATCTGGTGTCACTGAGACCAGAGCCTAAAGCACAACAATAGCAGGAGAGCATGGAGAAGTCAGCCACTGGCCCTGCCCGGACAGAAATTAAGGCAGTCACCATTGTCTCCATCTCCCCTCCCAGACACAGCCAGCCCTTTCATCCCTCCTCTTCCCTCTTCACTCTGTACCTTCATGAGCTCCTGCAGTGACTCCAGCTGAAGGAACTTGCTTTCTGTGATCATCTTTTCTGGATCACATTGCTAGAGGGGATGCAAGAGGGAGGAGGGTCAGTGACAAGGGCTGGAGGGAAGAGAATGTTCCCAAGAGCTAGGGAGAGAGGACAAAAGGCATCAGCTCTGGTCATAAGCCCTGGATGATTCTACTCTTCAGTTTCTAGGGCAGCATCCATCCAGTAGGGAGGGATCTAGGCTTGTTTACCAAGGGTAGGCAGAGGCAGTTACCTTGATACAGTCCAAGGCCGCTCTTTTGGCCTCTTGGTTCTCAGTGGATGGGCCCCGCACACTAGACTGCTCAGTACCACTTAGTGTCAGCCAGCTCACAAAGCTTAGTACTGTCGACTCTCCTCTATAAAAAGAGTTCAAACCTTGGTGAGCTCCACAGTTCCGACCCTCCTTCTCCAAGGCCTTTAGCCTCTGATCTGCCCTTACCGATTTGATGGTGTCTCCTCCCTCTGTAGAGATATCTTGCCATTGGGATCCACAAAATCTTCTACCTGGAAAATCAGGTCAAGAATAATTTCCTTCCACATGCCCTTTGCATTTTCTGCTTCTCCACGCAAAATTCTCTGGCTTTCTTCCTGTAGCTCAGTGCCCCACACTCCTGACTGGGCTCCCTACAGTTGGTGACTGGCAATGGCTTATATCAGCCTTCTTTTACAGCTATCCCCTCGCCCAAGATCTGTGGTCTTACATTTAAGGTGTTCCTGGTAAGCTTCAGCAGTCACCGGGCCCAGTGCTACTCTCAACCAGTTCCATACACAGATAGCACATAGTTTATGAGCTTTTGCCTTTTATTGTCCACTAGTTTCCTATAAGAATTACCTCCACCATAGCTTTGGGCAGCAGCTGGGCTCGGAAGAGCTGTAGCATGGCTTCCATGATATTCTTCCAGCCCTCCCGCAGGATGTCACCATGACGATGGGCCAAATGGAATACTGTCTTGGCTGCAATGTGGGCTTTGGGGTTGCTTCCAAACACACTGGGAAGGTTCTCAATAGACTGAAAAGGAAGATGAGAAAAGGCTTAGGGTCTGGCAAATGTCTGGAAAGGAGATCTCTTAGGCCTTTACCTATAGTTCCCCAAGGGTCCTTCTGCTTGTTATGGTTCAATCCCCCCTAATACTGGTAGGAAGGGCTAACCTGGTTAAGGCCTTCCCCACTGATGCATCTCCTCTCCCATCCCAACTGCATGAGGTGACACTATTCTCATCCAAGGGGGTGTGAAATAGAAATGGCCTAAGTGCTACTGTAGTCTAGGGGGAGTGAAAGAATATGCCGAGGGAAAACAGCTCCACAGATAAGGATAGATTTATGGCTAAAAGAGAGGTCCTCCTTTGGAACTCTTAAGTACACAGTTCTTACCCCTGCTCACCTCACTGCTAAGAGCTGTGAATTTGCACAGAGATATGATGAGATTGTCAAACACATCGCTGAGGCCATAGTGGGCGGAGATCATGGCGCACTTCCTGTAATTTCACATTCCAGAAACAGAGTGAGTCACTGGAAGGCCAGGCAGCCCTTCCAAGTCCCTGAGGAGGCTTACTTGGGATTCTTCCCCAATCAGTCCCAGGAAGAAACCTTTTACTCTTCAATCTGTTTAAGACTGAGCTTTCCCATGCTTCAGTCTCCTTTCAAAAACTCAGAGAAAACCCTTTCTAATAAAAATATGAGTAGGAATCAGAAAGGCATGGAGGCAACCACGTTTGCCCAGAGAGGTGAGAGGAGGTCAAGACCAAGGCCACAGCTGGGCTACCTGAAGCCTGAGATGGCTTTCTGGATGATTGTCTCCTCAAGGCTTTTGTCAAAGACATAAGAAAGGGCAGCAATAGTGGGGCCCCATGTCATGGTGAAGAGGTCAAGATCATAGCTGCCAGCAGGCACACGAAGGAATATGCCCTCTGGGGTGGCACCTCGATGAAGCAGCACATTCCACACATAGTTGTCCCGAACCAAGCCTGTCTGCTCTTCAGGCATCACAATTTCCTCATTCCTGTCAGGAGGTAAAGGAAAGAGTAGATGCACTGCTCCTAACTGGTTCCAAACTAGGACAACAGGTGTTGCCCATACTGGCACAGTCCATCAGTGAGAGGTCACCAAAAGTGCAGCTCAGTGGTCTATTCCTACCCACTAGTGGGACCAGGGAGAAAAAAAGGAAGCACCTAGTAATGCCCCATAATCTCAAAGCCCTGTTTCTAACTGGGGCCTTTAGTTCTGTAGTGAGATCTCCATTCTTTCTGGGTATGAGAGGATGAACATTTCTCTCTACCCTTTCTGATTTACAGTAAAAAACTAAGTGTCCCATCTCTGATCTCTGACCCAAACCTCACCCTCCAGTGCCCATCTTGGGTTCTCTACCAGCTTCAGAATGCATCTTGTGAGCTGAACAGGAAAACCCAGATGCTCTGGGTTCAGAAAATGGGCCCATTATATTCTACTTAGCAGGGGCAGTTTAGATCCTGGCTCAGAGTACTAGAGCTCCAGTACTATTCAGGCTTCTTTAAGAAATAAATGGGAAGAGGGGCTGCCCAGCTGAGTCTCAAGGCTAAATCCAGGGCATATGAATCACTGAAGTCTGATGGAACTCTAAAATCTGGAAAAGGAAGTAGTGTGCTTCTGCTTAACGAGATGCCCAACTATTCTCCACAAATACTCACTTGATGGCATGGTACATGTCCTCCAGGATGTCTTGCTCAAAGTCCTTGCCTCCATTCACACCTTTTAGGTTTTTGCGAAACTCCTAGAGACAGGCCAATAAGCTTTTCCCCCATATGTCAATGCTGAAGCCCCACCTAAAGAACTCCTGGGTCTACGGTAAATAGGACTAAGGAAACAGTAAGTGAAAGAGCCCACATCCCTAACCCAGTTATTTTCCTGGATTGGCCAGCCCTCCCTGATTCCCTTGGACAAACTCTGTCCATTGTGCCCACTGAAAGATCCCATGTCCTTCCTGCTATACCTCCAAAACTGTGCTGGACCCTCTCTGCCTTGGCTGGGATCCAAGCTTACCTCTAGAGTCATGGGTGCATTCTGTTTGCGAACGTTGTGGTTGTGCTGGTCAGTATTAAGCATGATGACAGCATAGGCCAGGGCAAAGCAGGCATCGCTATTGGCAAATGGGGAGCCATTACAATTCTGAAAAAGCAAAGACCCCACCTGTATCAATGCCCTTCTCTGGCCAATCAAACCTTCACTACCAACCCACTGGCCAGTGCTGGGTACCTAGGGGGGTTACCAGCCAGAAAGCCTCCAACCTCTTGTGAACTCCTTAACAGAAGCTGATATCTCTATGGAAAGTTTGCTGATGTTGCTCTCAGCCTTCTTAGGAGACAGCAGCTGGGTCCTTCAGTTGAAGCCATAAAAACCCTCCAGTCAAATGAACCTGGGATGCCAGGCTCAGGCCCTCCCACTCAACTCACTCTCCAATGCTCAGTGAATGCCTCCAGCAACCTCTGGATGACTGGTGCTTCCCCAGGTAAGCGGAAGGCTTCCAGGTAGAGGCGAAGAGCTTCATCCAGCCGTAGACCCTGAAAGCTGAAGGTGCTAGAGGGAAAGGAATAAGGACAAAGAGGCTAAAGATATATAAGCTGCAAATGTTGGGCTCCCTATTAGCTCTAGTCCCTCTAACCTCATATTGGAACAGAGGAGGCTGAAGGCTCTAGCAAAGGGGAACAATCTTGTGGTCATCTCTACACAGACTAGAATCTGGTAACTCCTAATTTTAGTACTTTCCACATCAGTGCATTCTTGCCTGGAAACCTCATCCACTAGAACTACCTCGTGCTCAGGAACCCTGGTCTACCCTTATGCAATGCTCTCTATGCAGAATGGAATGGCTCCCAAAGCTATCTTGCTGGAGACTCTCTCAGGTCCAATAGACATAAGTCATGGGAAGAGGAAGAGTGTGTGACCTAGGTCACCAGCAGGAACTGACTGAGACTATTTTGAGGGAGGGATGCCTTGCCCTTTGATCACCAACTATGTCCCCCATTTCTTGCCACTTCCTCACCTCACAAAGCTCTCCAACAGGTCAATGTTTTTTCGGTCACTCACAAACTCTCCAATCATTTTCTTGTCCAGCCGAGGGTTCTCTCGGAGCCACTGGGCTACCTCTATGTTGTCCATTGGGATGGTGAGGAGGCCTTTCTCCTGCAGAAACTGGATCCCCTTCTTTGGTTTCTGGTTGAACTGCTCTGTGCCAGTGATTAGCAGCTGGAGGAGAGATACCAGAGGTGTCATAAGTTGCTCTGCTCCTAAACCAGACAAGGCCAGGCTGAACTCCATCATGGTCCACAGCTGGTCATCTAATGGGCTCCTAGGATGTGGTTCTAAGTGACTCCAAAATTAAGGCTGGATCATACCAGCCATAGCTCTTCCCAATCTTCATGTCTAATTAGAACTGGCTGAGGAACTGGGGTGCCCGGCTGGCTCAGTTGGTAGAGCATGTAACTCTTGATCTCAGGGCTGTAAGTTTGAGCCCCATGTTGGGTGTAGAGATTACTTAAAAAATAAAATAAGATAAATAAAATAAAATATATAATTTTTTAAAAATTGCACTATAAGAGGCACCTGGCTGACTCAGCGGATAGAACATGCAACTCCTGATCTCAGGGTTGTGAGTTCAAGCCCCACACTGGGCATGGAGCCTACTTAAAAGAAGAAGAAGAAGAAAAAGAAGCAGCAGCAGCAGCAGCAGCAGCAGCAGCAGCTGAGGAGCTCCTTTTCACTCATTTTCTGAGTTCTCAAGATGCAGCCCTTCTCCACCAACTTGGCAACCAGGAAAAAGTAGAAGAGAGACTAGAGAAGGTTCTCTTCTCTCCAGTTTTTTAAAAAAAATTTTATTTATTTGTCAGAGAGAGAGAGAGAGAGAGAGAGTGAGCGAGCACAAGCAGGGGGAGCAGCAGGCAGAGGGAGAAGCAGGCTCCCTGCCGATTAAGGAGCCCGATGCGGGACTCGATCCCAAGACCCTGGGATCATGACCTGAGCCGAAGGCAGACGCTTAACCAACTGAGCCCCCCAGGCGTCCCTCTTCTCTCGAGTTTTATAGCCATCCTGGCATCTGTTTATAGCCTAGCTTAGATTTCCCTTCTTTCTTCAGTTTTCCAACTTTTAAGGACAAAGTGAACTAACTGTGATGATAACTCAACTTTTTGTCTGTTGAGTCACAGCCCTGCAATCAAGGGGACACATAAACCAGTCATTTAGGCTGACCATAAGAGGAAGAAAGGGTTAAACAAAAGGTTTTCTGTGTTTAAAAAAATTTTTTTTTGAACTTTTCTAAAGCACCAGATAAATGTCGATTCCCTTACACTGCCAATCCTTACCCCAGAGCTCGAGATGACCAATAACCTCCAGCGACTCACATGATACCAGGTCCCAGGTTCTTGTTACCACCAGTAACAACTGGCTCTCACCCAGGGCAGCATTTGCCCAGGGGCACACAACAGGGTATGCCTAATTACATGGCTTAGAAGTGAAGGCTTTCAAAGGAGACTGGGTGGTTGCTGAAGTCCCAACAAATGCAAAGATTAGCCTTGGGAAACCGTCCAATGAGCTGCTAGACTCTCCCTTATCCTCTGGGACAGAAACCCTACAAAAGACACCCAGACAGAGGCAGGCAGAAGCTAAGTTCTGGGGATAGCCATACACACCTTCTTTTTGTTTTTAATTTCAATCAGTTCCCGTGGATCTGGCAGGAGACAGGAAAATCGAGGTGGCTTCCGGGTAAACTTTTTGTCAGCTAGGAATGGGAGATGGGAGGAAGAAAAGGAAAAACCCATAAGATCACTTTTACAATATAATGGCTTTTGGAAGGTTGCCAATATACTCTCTAGTGAAGAAGGAGAATGCCTCAGAAATTTTCTTGTCCTCATCAGTCTTCCATGTTCCTAGAAGTCCTATCTTCTAGGGCTCCAAACATTTTATTTCCTCTCTCCATGTTTGAGGGCATGGGTGAGCAGTCAAGGTTCAACTGCCTTAGGGTGTCTGTGCCCCCGCCCCCCTTCCCTCTGCTCTCCACCAGACCCTCCAGTTGAGGGGGCTGAGGATCATGGACACCCAGTACCCACCCCCAGAGTCAGAAGCTTCCTCCAGATCACTGCATCCTGGCTTCCCATGTTCTGCTGGCAGCCGCCCTCCGCCTGGCAGATGTAGGCCTGGGATGTCTGGGGCTATGCCTACAGGTTTCCCATCACTGGCTGTTCTTTCAGCTGGTAAGAGAGAAGAAAATAAATGAAGATGGGGTAGGAAATCAAGCAGAGCTGCAAGAGAAGTTATGTATTAGGCCAAGGAGATCTGGATAGGTCCCACACAGACCTACACAGGTCACCAGGCCTGAAGACAACAAACCTAAGCCCAAATAAGTAGTCACTGCCCCAGGTTAGTCAAGCATTAGATTCTATAATTTAATAGAGATTACCTAGTCCCCTTCTCTGATCTTCTGCAACCTCAGTCTCAAGGGGATGTCAGAGAAGATTAATCAGGGTGGAAGCAGATACTGGGAGTGGGGGAAGGTAGGACCTGGACCTTTCAGGAACAGAAATCCTATATCCTTTAATCTAGGTTCTCTTTTCTCCCCATAAAAAAATAATAATACTCCTATGTTGTATACCTGAAACTAATGTAACATTGTATTTTAACTATGCTTTATTTTATTAAAGATTTTATTTATTTCTTTTAGAAAGAGTATGTGCACACACACATGAGCAGGGGGAGAAGTAGAGGGAGAGGGATAAGCAGACTCCATGCTGAGCTCAGAGCCCAACGCAAGGCTTGATCTCACGACCCTGAGATCATGACCTGAGCCGATATTGAGTTGGTTACTTAACCAACTGAGCCACCCAGGTGCCCCTGTTAACTATACTTTAATTAAATAATAATAATTCTATAAGAAAGCCAAAGTGTGGAGGATAAGAAAAGGACAAGTCCATGAGTCTTGCTAATATGCCTGGCCAATGATTCAAACCACCAAACCCTGGAAACACAGAATTGGGAGAGCCCCCAGAGGAAGTGATATAATGGCTGGAGAGAGGATTCAGTGAGTAGAGAAGTGATAAGCATAGAACCCTGGGATCCTCAAAGAAAGAAATGCCTCTCACTATTGCTGGATTCTCGGGAGCCATCTACTGCCTCATAGCCAGGTCTGGCTGCTTCTTTCTTCTCTTGCTGGGTAAGATTGTTGAGGACTTTGGCCTGGCAATGGGCCTCAGTGCTGTCAATCACTGTCAACAGGGCATCAAGAGACAGGAGGTGTGTTGTATAGAGCTGACCAGACACAGGGAAGGCATTCTGGAAAGTAAACAGATCCAGTAGACTTGAGGTGAGAATACTTTACACTTTATCCTTTTCCAAAAACCCTGAAACCGCCTGTAACTTCTACATTGTCCTGAGAAAATGCCTTTCTTCTTCCTGTTCCCCAACTCTCAAGTGTTTCCCACCCCGCATATAGTATGCTCACTACCACCAGAGAGATTTCCTTAACAGAGCCTTTCTAGAGGCCAGTAATAATGCTCAGCACCTTGGACAGCAGCTTGGTGAGGTCTTCAAAGAGGTTCGAACAGTAGTAGTCACAATCATAGTTGATATAGAGCTCAGTGACAAAACTGGGGATGTGCCAGAGCTGCACAATGGCCTCCAGTGCCATCTCCTTCATCTCATAAGGCATTTTGGGGTTCTCCACAGTGATGATCTCCATGAGCTTTTTGATGTACATCTGGCAATAATCCAGTAATAGCCATTTGGGAGGGAAAGGATTCAAGATAGGAGAGAAAAATTAGACAGGTAAACCATTAAACACAAGAAGGAGAAGTCCAGCCAGGAGGCATGCATTAAGAGACCCTTAAAGGTATTCTATCCTCTTTGGCCTCCATGTTGGGGGAGGCCTGGCTCTCTACCTCACACCTCATCCAAAACAAGTTGCTATTGCCCCTCTTTGTGCTCTCTATGTGAGCCTGACCAGTTTGACTTGCTTGCCTGTGCTGCAGAAGAACTGCTAGGCAGAAAATCATACCCACTCATGGTGAGGTTGTCTACCAGTCCTCATATTTGGCTTCTCTCATTTTATAGCCAGCCTGTTTCCTCTGGGCTTCTTTAAATTTCTCCACCAAAGAGGCCAGCCAATGAACCAAACTATGGAGGCTAAAAGCACTGTCTACAGGAGCCCCTAAATCCCATCCCTGCAGAATGACAGAGCTGGCCCCGTTGAAGATGCCATACATCTTTTTTTTTTTTTCTTCTTCCAAGTTCAATACACTCACCTCCAATTGGAACTTGAGGTGCTCCCTCATGCTTTCAAACAGCAGGAAGCATACCCGCAGGGAAGCAGCATAAAGGTTGAGTCGCTCTACACTGAGTAGCTAGAGATCAGAGTAGGGTTAAATCATTAGCTTTCTGAACCTATGGCTCAACCAAGAGAAAAGCAGGAGAACAAACTGTGTGAGGCTGCCACTAAGGTCCTGTGCTCTAAGGGAACTCTGTATCTAGCCATTCCCGTATTTCTCTTTGGCTGCCAGAGTCCCCAGGGAACTAATAGTATCCTTCTGACAATGACCACTGGCCAACTGGGGAGGGAGGTTCTTTTCTGGATCCTATACTTTTTGCACCAATCAGCCAAATGTCCCTGTGCACTCTTGGTCCTTAAGAGACCCTGAAAAACAGCCAGGGGCTCAGAGCCCCTCTAGAAATCCAGTCTTACCTGCAGTAAGTGGCGGCACATCTCATCCTTGATGAGGCCCAGGAGGGTTTGGCACTGGGCTACAGGGGCTGATTCAAGAGCCACTGTCAGCAAATGCAGTCCCATGTGGATCATAACCTCTGAATTGTGGCGGTCGTGTGGATTGGTCAGGGAGATGAGGAAGCGGAAGAGCTCACGGATGCAGGGAAGACCACAGGGGACCAAAGCTGTACCTAGGGAAGGCCAGGAGTAAAGTGGGATTGCTAAGAAACAACTGGCTTGACAGCTTGGCCCAGCCTGCCCTGCATTATACAAGGCAATTTCAGATAAGTGATTTTCTTCAAGGAAAAAAAAAAGTTTTCTTTCTGGGGAGGTAAGAAGGTTACTCTCACTTATTGAAGGCAATCAGAATTGATGATCCTACCTTCTGTTAAAAGTCCCAAGCTTTCTATTCTTCCCTCTCACTTCCTACTGTCCACCAAAGTCCCTCTCTGTATAAGTTAGAGAAGGGCTCCATCCAAGCCAACAGTCCTCTGGCTTGATTCCATTTCCTGACCAGAAAATGGTCTAGAACCTGGACCAGAAGACACTTTGGGCCCAAGATGGTCTAGACTCAGGATGCTTAGTGGGCAGGATGGGGGAGGTGAACAGGCACAGCCTGCCTGAGAGAACTCACCTTCCTTCTGGGAGGACTGTGTAAAGCGCACACCCCGGGGATTGACGTAATCCATGTCATGGACAGAGGCAGAGTCAGAGTGGTCAGCAGGGGACGTGCACTCCTCTAACACTTCAGGGATGGATTCCACGGATGCTGACTGGGCCTTTTCCACATGGACCCCTTCCTGCTATGACCAGTAGCAGGGGGATAGGAAGAGGGATGAAACAAGAGCAACTTGGAACTTATTCCCCTGAAGTGCCTATGCTCCAAGTGTCTCTAATGGACTGCAGGTGTAGGGCCAGCTCAGTGGGCTTATGAATCAATGCAAGATGCAAGGTGGCTCAGGGCAGAGTATGATGAAAGACTCAGAATGCACCTCCTGAGGCATCAGTTGACCTAAAGTGACTAGAACTCTAGAGGCAACAGAGGCTCTCTTAGGCTTGGGGTTTAGATCATTACCTTCCAGACAAAGCTATGGCCATCTCCCTCACCTCTGCCAAGTACTACCTGTATGCATGACTTCATAAATCCCATGAGCTACCTCTCACAGTGAGTCTTGCTGTGGATTTTCTACACAGCACAGCTGATTCTAGGAAACAAGAAATAACCCCCTACCCAACCTTCTTTTGAGCCAAGGCCTGGACAAAGGATGCAAAGGATCAAGCCAATTCCCACAGGAGAAGACTAGAGAGGGGCCTTTAGAAATCAAAGCCATACCTGGGGGTCAGGCTGCTCAGGAACCCCTAGCTCACTGCTGCCAGGCTCTGTAGCTGTGCTATACCCTGGAGAGCCAGGTTGTTCCAGGTCAGTAAGGTCCTCCTTGGAGGTGGTCTGGGAGGAGAACTCCAGGCCACTGTCTGTAGAGGGGCTGACCACCGCTGAGGCAGCTTCTGAACTTGCAGAGGAGATGGGAGTGGGCACATCAATGAAGGGCATGCCCCCTGCCAAGCAAAGTAAGTAAGGCTTGAAGATGAGAGACTCTGTGCAAAACACATACCCTCCATGGCACCAGGGGCTCTGTTTCCTAGACTGCATAATAATCTCAGTAAACGATGGTCTCTAAAGTAGTCAGAGTTCCTCTGGAAGGAGAACAACCTTAAGTCACTGCAGAATTGCTAAATGGTCACAGTCTGAACAGACCTGGAGTTTTCCTTTTTGCACTTAGCAGAAAGACCAAAGCCCCTCAATTGGCTGGTTTACAATATTAAAATCCCCAAGAGAGGAGGGACATTTTCTTCTATCCTAATCAGGGGAAGCAACCCAGGGCACTCACCTGTGGGGTTAGAGGATAAGGTAGTTCCATTGGGGGTGGGCAGCTCTGAACCTGATGTGACTTTGGTCATATGGCGCAGGGGCCGGGGGGATCTCTTCTGTTTCTTCCACTTGGATGAATCACTCATGCCTCCTGCTCTCATTTTCAGCTGGAAATAGAATACCTCATTAGCATTGGTATTCAAACTAAGATTCTTTCCCTAGAAATCTCCCTTCTTTTATTCCTACTGGTCCCTAGAAAACAGACTATATGTCACATTTGTGCTAAAGGAAAAATCTAGACCATCAGAGCACATTCCTACTCCTCTAACCTGGCTTCTACATCTGCCACTTCACAGATCAGCCTGGCAGCCTCCTAAACATTCTACTTTTAGGCTGATCACACATTACTCTGCTTCCCTGAGTCCTGGGTGGCAATCCTAAGTCCTGTAGATGGTGCCCTCTTGTAGAAAGGGTGAGGGCAGAGGCTCCTTTGCCCGAAGCTTCAGATCTACAGGTCCTGGATTCCTGGGCTTTGTTCAACTACCTGTAGCACAGCCTCCTACTCCAACTATGGTTCTCTCAACTATGAGAGTCTACACTTTCCCTGTCACACTCAGCTTTCCCACTGCTTCGTGAACTGGGCCTAGATTCTAAACATATTCCTGGCTCTCTGAAATTTTTGCATCAGATTGGTCAAAGGCTCATTCCTTGGAGTTAAGGAAGGAGTGGTATCCCAGCCGATTTGTGGAGTTAAGGATGGAGGGTCATGTCATGCTGCTGTTCTGCTCTCTACTGCTCCCAATTTTGGTACATCATTGAGACCTGTCCTTCTCACTGTTGGGTCTTTCTAGATGCAATTTTATGTTTTCAAGTGGTAAGGCTACTGATTTCTTGGACCCTTGCTCTATTCCATTTCCTTCTCTCCTGCTGTATTTCCATTTCTCCTATAGCTTCCTTTTAGTCACAAAGGAAAATCTCTAAAACCTATTGTGGGAACTATTCTGAGATATAAGTTTTTATGTATTTTCTCCACCCTAAGCTCACAGCTACTTTGTTTAGGCCCATTTCATTTTCCTGGTCTTGATGCCTTCTGTTAGGGTTTGAAACCAGTCCCTCTACAGTTATACCATACTATTCCTAGACTGATGGACCATCCCTGGACTGGGCAACAGTAATGGTCCAGGAACCATCAGAATGCCTCTAAGAAAGTAGAAGCATTCTTCCTCCCTGCCTCTTTCTAAAGGCTGAATATACCCATGCTATCCTTCGCCTGTTCGATTCCTTCTAGTATTTGGAGGATAGGCCTCCTTCCTCAACCTCTCCAAGCCCTCCCGAACATGGGTAACCACTGATCCTTTGCTTAGAAACCACATAATTCTTCCTTCCTTACCAATAGCTCCACCCAGAAAGGAAAGAGGTCCAAGAGTTGAGCCCTGCACCCAGCTCTTACTAACACAGCAACAGCCTCACACTGGATTTACACTTCTTGTCCTCCCATCTCCAAAATGCCTATAGTAAAATGCCTAGCATGGAGCTTCAAGTGCTCTGAGCACTGTGGCTACACAGGAACCAGGGTGCTCTCTCCAGTAACCACTGAAGCTCATCTGTAGCAAGTTCATGGTAAAAAGAATGTTCTGGGAGTAAGAGTCAGCCAAATATACAGTCAAGAAGCTCAAGAGATCAATGAGAGAAAACAAGAACCTCCTGAGTTTATCAGCAATTGTTACTGAGGTCCAAAAAGTACTAACATCTGGATCCACTTTTGTGAGCTATCTTCTCTCTAGGTGGCCTCCCAATTTCAGGAACTCTAGGTGGTTCTACTTCCACTGAGAAGCCACTCACTCATTGAGATTCGTTCCTACACTAGGATTAGTCCTTCCTGTTTCCTTTTCTAACCTCTGCAAAGCTAGCTCCAACGTGATCATTTCAATTAGTATTCTCTGTCTCCTGGCCTGTCTCTCTGTCTCACAAATGCCTCAGCCCTTAAAAAGTACAGTTATGCTCCATTGTCCTAAGGTTCTAAGGTTGGGGCTGGGCAGTAGGTGTTCATGGAACCCTACAACACCTTATCCATATAACTGTATTTCCAAAGGGCAGTATAAGCTTTACAAAGAAAGATCCTAGGTTAATAATCATGGCAAAATGCTGGGAAGCTACTAAAGAGAAATGCAACTTGTGATGAGTCAAGCACACAAATGAAAACTGACACAACTCATGCAAACAGAATGCAGGCCTATGGACCGTCTAGCTAGGTGTACAGACACACAGTTCTTTTTATCTTCAATGACCTGGGCTATCCAGCTCCTTCCCATCCATCTAGAGTCCTAAATCTTGGAATAAGTCCTTTAATGTTAACTAAGAAAAAAAAGAACCCAACTAGATGGATTTTCCTTTCCCTCCTAACCCAGTTCAAGTGTCCAAGTAGAGTCAAGACTGTGCTTAAGCTCCATATGCCGGCTCTGAGACAGGAGAGGGTAGAAGGGGTAAGGGCCTTGCTTAGAGGTCGCTCACAGCTCCCCTAGAAATGGTAGATATTAAACCTCCTACCAAGATGTCAGCAGGACCCAGGCCCTCTACCTAGGCTCACTACATGATGTATCACCAGTTCAAAGCTTCCTTCTGCCTCCAGGCAACCAAATGCCCCAGGAAAATTCCCAACACTGCAAAGCTACAAACACATGCAACACTTCCAAAGCCATGCCGTGTTACTAGGGAGGGGTAAGTTGTGCTTTGCACAATGGAAATGGGACCCAGATGTTATATATACATATACGTATATACATATATATATGTGTGTGTGTGTGTATATATATATATATAATAAACATTTAAATAAATTAAAAGGAGGAAAGGAGAGGGAGAGGGAGAGAGACCTTGAGGTTCTTAAAGAGTAGTACCCTCTCTAACTGGTTCAGGGCTTTGGTCTGCTCCCCACTACTTAGCTCCAGTTTGTTGAGGAGACATGGAGAAATCTGTGAAAGACAGGCAAATGAATGATTTAAACAAAGTGACATAAACTCAGACACACGCCAACAGGGGGCAGAGGGCAGGAATGGGGATGGATGGCTAGGGAGAAGGAAGGTCAGGTGCATGTACAAAACAGCCAAGGGTCATCTCCATGGGCAGAACCTCTTAGGGCTGCAAGTAGAATCATCAGAGGCCTGTGAAGTCCAGGACTTCAGTTCAAGATAGAAAGAGCCCATTCTTCCGACCACCATTCTTCTAGCAGTTTGAGAACCTTCTGATCTAGAGTCAGGCTTGATTTGTCTCATCAACAGAGACTAGTGCAAGTGTGAGCCCAGTCTAATCCAGCATTAGGGTGGAACTTAGGGCATAGGGTCCTCAGGCCTCCTACCTGCCAACAAGGCTGGGCCTTGTGGGGATGGTAGGACGTTCACCTTTATCAACATACATTTTTATCGCAACCTGATCGGCCTCACCAAGATTCTGTGAAGGACTGGCTCACCAGCTTATGTGTTGGATCAACAAAGACAGGCTGGGAAGGAAAGGTTGGGGAAGAAGAGGTATCTGGGGAAAAATAAATTTCTCACTAAAGGAGTGACAGCTATTTCTAGATTCCAAGCAGACCTGTAAAGGCAAAAGCATGTTTTTGCTAAGCAAGGGTACCCAGGAAAATCCCCATAGCACTGAAGTTGGGAGACCAAGGTTTGGATGAGGGACAGCAGGTCATACCTTCTTCATGTTGGTCCCCATATAGTTCTTGGGTTCTTCTTTAAACTGAGGTAACCTATAAGACAGAGAATCCCATGGACTATCATTAGGGATAATAACAAATCTCCCCTGCATGCCAGCCATAGTCCAAAGATGCTCTGGGCAGAGCATGCCCTGTCTCTTAGGAAAAGCTAGGAAGAGAAGCAGCTTTTTGAGAGCCTCATCAAAGGAAGAAATTGGGGGCCTTACAACACTTTCTTAAAAAGAAGGTAGTCACCAGGGCAAGGTGACTAAGTGCCCTTGGAGTATGGTGGCTCTTTTCATCCTAAACTGACTCCTTCCTACTTGTGTTTACCTGACAAGTATTGATGAACGCCACAAGATGGGGAAGAGGGCAGTCCATCAAAACCCTAGGAGACTGGGCAAAGAGTGAGGAGTTAAAGGTAGGTTGAGTTTTGAAACCAATAAATCTGAGCCTGAGGAGTAAGAACACTGCAGCAGGGCCCAGGGGCAGATCTGGTCTGTAGATAGTAAGAATTATTACTTATAGATTTGAGAGCAAAATGAAATCCCATGGGGAAGTTTTTTTGTTTTTTAACTAGACTATTTTTTAGAGCAATTTTAGGTTCATAGCAAAATTGAGCAGAAGGTACATTGATTTCCCATATAATCCCAGCCCCCACAGATGCATAACCATCCCCATTATTAATATCACCTAAGGAGCCTTTAAAGCCCTTGCCTCAGTCAGCTCTTCTCAAAATCATTCTATTGAAAAAAGGTATAGGAAACAGGCAGTTAGGCATAGTATGAAAAGGCCTCCTAGGCCCTAAACTGAGGGCCTTGACTAGGGTAACCAGTGGTCCTGGGGTGCCAGAGACTGAAGGGTTTGCAGGGATGCAGGACTTTCAGTGCTAAAATCGGGACAGTCTGGGTAAACAAGGTTGTCACCCTAGCCTTGGTCCTTCCTCACAGAGCTCAGCACCCTATTCCAGGCTCCCTTGAATTTCGCTTCCTTTATGGATTCCCTTTCCCAGCTGCTACCTGCACAGAAACAGACACAAGTTTGGGAAGCAGAACAAGGTCTGTCAGCCTAGATCAAATAACCCTCTGCCTCCCCCTGAGGCCAAGCCAGCTCCCTCCTCCTTCTCCCTTGTTCAGTAACCCTGGATCCAGGGAACTACCCCCATCCAAAATCCCAGTGGCCCCTGAAGTGGCTGTAGGGTTGGCCAGGTCCCTGAAGTGGCTGTGTGGAAGCAGGCAGGCTCAAGAGGCCTGGGCAGCCGGGCTGAAGCAAACAGCAGCAGGTTTACCTTGTGAAGAGCAGCTGCACCATGTCTACGAGAGTGTGCTCTGCGGATTTTCTCAATAACTCTGCACAGGCAAAAACAAATAACACAGGTGTCATTACTTGCTGTGCTATTATCAGGAGACTTCTCAGAGCAGACTCCCCTCCAAACCTTGTTTACTAAGGATTATGCCAAACTTATTAAAACCAGCTCCAGCTCAGCCTGGCAGCCACAACTGCACTAGCCCACTAGATGGCACTACTGAGTCAGGAGAAAAAAAGGAGGGGGCACAATGATGTGTTTTCATGGGCTGCAGGCTAGTGTCAATCCCAGAAACCCCAAGGGAGGAAGATTTGGTGCCTGGGCTGAGTCAGTCGGGGATCTATCCCAGTTCCTGCCCTGGCACAATGAACTAAGGTCTCTATTCTGCTGTACAATAATCAAGTAAAGACTTCGAGATCCCTATGGCTCCACAAGGTAGGTGATGGAGAAGTCCTGAGTTTTCTACCTCTCTGGGGTTCAGAGACAGCATCCTATATTTATACTCATGGACACTGGCCCTAGAAATGAGGACAGGCCCAATATTCAAGCACCTACCACTGAGCCTCATTTCGAAGCAGATCCGGAAGCAAGACTGCATAATTTCACATACAGATTCATTGGTTAGGTGGGCACCAGCTGGGGTCAGCAACAGAGTCCGCAGCACCTAACCAGGAAGAAAGAGGAGATACAGTGATAAATAAAGCAGGCTGGGTAAAGTGGGGTGCACCTGAGGGGAGAGAAGCTGCCTCCTGTTCCTCTAGTCTCCTATGGAAGCACTCAGGGGTGAGAAAGAGAGGTTAGCAAGAATGCTGACCTCACTTCAGTTTGGTAGGGGGCATCTCCCAGGAGCTTGTCTTGGGAACTGTGCTCATTCCAGCCCTAGCCCACAAGCCCAACAGATGGACGGCAGATATGGTCTGCCAGAGGTACATGTGTATTAAGGGCTTCCGGTATCTGATATCAATTCATTTAAAGCTCTTAATGATTTCCTTAGAAGAAGCTTTTACTTTGGGTACCCGAGCTACTTGTTTGGAAACAAAGTAGCTCCCTAAGCCCCAGTGGAGTCAAAACACAGTTTCATGCTGCCTGCAGACTTGGGTAAGGATTGGGTAAGGAGAGCTGACAGCACCAGCTCCTGGCCATCAGCCTAATTGCTCTTCCCCTCCATTTACCTGAAGGATTTTCATCAGGACAACCTCATCGCTGGCAGGATCTGTGCCCACAAAACGGGCGTGGGTGACAGCATCTGCCATGTTCTCCATGCCCTCTGCTGTGCCCTCATGAGTGGGATCTGCTCCAACAAAAAAAGAGAAGACTAAATGGTACAGAGAGGAGAGACAGAAAAGGCAAGATATCCTGTATAGGATTTTGTTTTTCTCCTCTCCAATTTCCTAACCCATGGCTACTTAAGCTACCTGAGAATTGTGCCCATAACTGGTTTTAAAAAGCTCCTCAGCACAAATCCCACTGTGTTAAACAGTGGTTCTCAAACTTAAGAATATATCAGAATCACTCAGAAAACTTGTTAAAAATACAAATTGCTGAGCCTGCTCTGAGAACTTCTGAATTAGTGGGGCCTGAGAATCTGCATTTCTAACAAGATCCCAGGAGGATTTAATGCTGCTGGTCAGGGGGATCATACTTTGGAATCACTGGTGTAAAGCTACTCATTTCATAAGGAAGGGCCTAGAAATACGAGTTTTTGGCCCACAACAAGGGCCAAATAGGGCCAGACCTTTGAACACCAAGATTGTAGCCTTTCTCTGTTCATGTGTTCTCTTTCAACACATCTCTCTCTGGTTGCTTTTAGAGTTTTGTGTTCAGGTGCAAGTGAGGCTGGGGAGTAGGGCAAAGAAATGGACAGTCACTGCTGCCAATACTTAAACCTGGGTGCCACATTACAACAAATCAGAGACCTCTTCCTGCTTTGGTTTCATTTTTATTTAAAACAATATGACACAAAACAAGAATCATTTTACCAGCTTAACTAAACAAGCATTAGAAGAGAAAGGGGACAAACTAAACAGGACTGGAGGCTGGCTGACTGGGGAGCAGGAGGAAGAGAGAATTTCAATAGTGAATAAGAAGAGGGGAGAAGCTAGCTCAGCCAACCAGCACCATGCTGGAAACTAACACAAATGCTGCCAATGGGGAAACTGCTCCCATTCATGTGTTAAATATACACAAGGAGAGCCAAAGAAGCGGCCTCTATCAAGGCCTACAAGGGTCCCGCAGAACTGCCTGGATTATCCTTGAAAGGGAAACATAAGTAGGAAAAAAAAGGCAGGGACAAGACAAAGCTTTGCAAGTGACAGAAAAAGTTGCTCCAGAGGGGGCATGGTATAATACAGGAGCACCTTCTAGTATTAAGAGGTGAGAATTAAAAGAAATCTTATCATTTTCTTTTTCCTGGTACCTGAAATTAAGAGTTCCTGAGCCTAAGTTCAGGGGGATAGTTGAGAAACCAGAACATTTCCCTTGCAACAATGAGCCTGAAGACTTTCATTAATTATAAGTGGTTTTCATTTTTCTCTTCTGTCCTAGTTCCTCTCTGACACCTGGCCAAAGACTCAATTTGTTCTTACAGCATGCCCCTACTCAGCATCAGGAGTGGTTACTTAGAGGTCATGCAGAAGGAAGCCAATTTCATGATGATACATAGTATACGGGTGACCCAGCTCTTTCTATCACCCCAACTCTCCATGTTTCTCCCATTTGACTCAGAAAATCCTATACTCTGAAGGCCCTTGGCCTGAGTCTTCTCTCACAGCCCCGTCTGACCGTCTTTATTCAGGCCTCCAGGGTCCACAGCAGGACCTTTCCTCGCACAGGAAATCCAGGTCCTCAGTGTTGTGTGGTGTTTCAGAGTTCAGTGAAGGGCAGCTTTGCTCCCACCTCACAAGGCTCCTAGGGGTCTATTTCTTCCCCTCTTTCAGTCATCTCCCTTGTTAAAGTAGTTTAACTGATCTCTTTGTAGCTCTTATCCTCTGAGCCTGAATGAAGTAGTAAAGTTAATCTTCTAAAAAGGCAGGTAAGAGTGACAGGTCTTTAGCACTACAGGCACAGCCTGCCAGGCGATCAGTGGCACAAATCCTGGTCTGGCAGCTGTGTGGGGCCAAACAAAAGGCTGATCCTTGGAGTAGGACCTAAAATAATCCTGGAAGCCTTGGGTCACAGGATTGAAGGGTAAGGGATATTTCTTCTAGGATAGCCTAAATAAAAGATTGTTTGGCTTGGGCTCACTTAGCAGAACTTGTCTTCCCCAGAACCCCTTCCTTAGAATGTCCCCCTTTCCTGGCCACTCTGGAGCAGAATGCAGGGAAATTTGCCAATCTCAACTCCTTTGCCTTCTGGCTTTCATATACTCCTTCCTTCTCCCTTTCTGATGCCCACTGCAATCACCACCTCCAGCATTCTCTTTTCCCACCACAGGAAACTCCAATGACCAGATGGCCTGAGGTCTCCAATGACAAGCTTGTCTGCCAAGCCCAGGAAGGGGAGAGAGTAACACTGACGAGAGCAAAGGGAAGAAGCACAGGGTGTGGTGGCTGGAGGCTGTGGAGAGAGATGACCTGCAGGTGGTGCTCAGGGTAAGGCTGGAAATAGCTGGGCCTGATTTTTGCTTAGGAAAAGTATGAAGTTAGGACTAGGGTGCCTAGACAGGCTTATGCACCTCTTTGGAACCTAGCTGGCATCTAGGATTTCTGCTAAGGGTCCTGAATGCTTCAGCTAAGCAAATCCCACTTTCTAGAAAAGATAAAGGGTTTTCTTGCCCTGAACTGAAGGCCATTTTTTTTTCCTGGCTAGCTACAGCCTGAGCTGTCTCTTTTCTTGTCTCCTTACTTAGAAACAAAGACAGCTGCCTGTTTTCTATGTTCTCACCCTTGCACATGGGCTAGCAATAGGGGAAAAGGAATTCAGGATCCTGAGTGACAAGACCAACTAAAAAGGAATCCAAAAAAGACAGCATAAACAAATTCAGAGATAATAGACTAGATAAAATATTTGGGCTAGACTGGGAGAAAATATTTGTAGTACTATGATAGACAATGGGTTAATATCCCCACTATACAAAGAACTCCTACAAATTAATAAGAAAAACAAAACAACTCAGTAAGAGGAAAAGGAGTTGTTCAAATGTTTAACTTAAAAAAAATTAAAAACAATAAAATAACAGTTTTCACCCATCGAATTAGCAAAAATAAAGAATATTGCTAATATTCAGTGCTGGTGACAGGGTGGGGAAATGGAAATTCTCAAACATTGGAAGTATAAATACTATAATCTTCTGGGAAAGCAAGCTGGTAGTACCTATGAAAATATAATATGCACATGGCCATTAATCCAAAAATTTCAAGTACAGGAATCTGTCATACAAAGGAAAATTAATAAATAAGGAGATATAAGCAAGAATGCTTATTTCAGCATTATTTATAGTGGCTCAAAATAGGAAACCTAAATATTAAATATTAATAAGAGATCTTTTAAAAAGGATTTTATTTATTTGAAAGAATGCACACATGAGCGGGGGGGCGGGGTGGCTGGAAGGGGAGAGGGAGAAGCAGACTCTGCAGAGAACATGGGGATCCATATGGGGCTTGATCCCAGGACCCTGGGATCATGACCTGAGCTGAAGACAGACGCTTAACCAACTGAGCCACCCAGAAAGACTGATGTTGTATCTATACGATGGAAATTACACAGCTTTACTAAGAAGAAAAAAATCCTACCAGAGGCTGAGGGGAAGGGAAATAGTGTATTGTTCCCTAATGATTAGAGTTTCTTCTGGGGTGAAAAAGTTTGGGAAACAAATGGTGGTGGATGATTGTACAACACCATGAATGTAATTAATGCCACTGAATTATATACTTAAAAATTATTAAAATGACAATTTTTATATTATATATATCTTACCTAATAAAAGAAAAATGTACAAACTTCGAGTTACAAGATACATAAGTTCTGGGCATGTAATGAATAACATTGTAGCTATAGTTAAAAATAATACATTGTAGGGGCGCCTGGGTGGCTCAGTGGTTAAGCGTCTGCCTTCGGCTCAGGTCATGATCCCAGGGTCCTGGGCTCAAGTCCAGCATCAGGCTCCCTGCTTGGTGGGGAGTCTGCTTCTCCCTCTCCCTCTGCCTCTGCTTGTGTGCTCTCTCTCTCTCCTTCTCTGTCAAATGAATAAATAAAATCTTAAAAAAAAAAAATACTACATTGTATATTTGAAAGTTGCTAAGAGTAGATCTTAAAAGTCCTCATCACAAGAAAAAAAATTTGAAACTATACAAGGTGATGAGTGTTAACTAGATTTAATGTGGTATTCATTTCTAACATATGTATACTAAGTCATTATGTTGTATACCTTAAACTAATATAATATTTTTTTAAGAAGATTTTTATTTATTTGAGAGAGAGAGAGTGAGAGAGAGCATGAGAGGAGAGAGGGTCAGAGGGAGAAGCAGACTCCCCACTGAGCAGGGAGCCCGATGTGGGACTTGATCCTGGGACTCCGGAATCATGACCTGAGCCGAAGGCAGTCGCTTAACCAACTGAGCCACCCAGGCGCCCCTAAACTAATATAATATTATACATAAATTATATTTCAAAACTGGGGGAAAAAGAATAAATCAGAGGGATAATTATATCATGTACAATCTTTCTAAGTTAATACTATTAAGTGAAAAAAGAAAATCCAAAGCACATACTCCTTTTTTTTAAATGGTACTTTACATATATTTATATACATGTAGAGAAAGGTATAGAAAGATTCAAACCAGCCTGTCAACATTATTTATGTAAGGAAGAAGAAGGAACTTTGAGAGAGAGGAGACACCACTAATTTTTCTTTTAGTCACCTCTTTATTGTTTATCTTCTTAAAATAAGCATGCACCGTATTTGAAAAATAACTTTAAAAAGAAACCAAACCAAACCTCCAAGGGCACCATACCCTTAATTCCCTCCAAAGCATACAGAAACCAGAGTCCCAAGGAAACCCCCCTCCTCCCCACTCTGCATAACCTGAGTCAATTAGCATGATGAGTAACCAATAACTGTCTTATTTCTCTCCTACAAGGAAACAGCTAGGAGAAACCTTCCATTGCCACCAGCTCACTACCTAAAGCCTGACCACCCCAGGAGAGGCAGGAAATGAAGTGCTATGGTCATCCAAGTAGGCCTGAGCTCTTACCTATGAGTGCATAGGACAGGAACTTGTTGACAGAGGTGAGCGCCAGTCCAGTGATAGGGCCAGTGGTATCTTCAGAGCGAATCACTTCCAGAAATGGACGGAGGAACACATTGGGCTCAATTTCTGAGAGTTCTACAAGAAAAGAAACAGAAATGAAGGGATGCCATCTGACAAAAGCTAAACCCTAGAAAAAGGCCCTTCTTATCTGTGCCATAAGGCTAGAATTCTTAGTTACTAGGTCAATCTTCCTTCCTCTGGATTACCTTAAATCAAATCACAGACATTGTATTATTTTATCTATAAAATTTTTAGTATGTAGCTTAAAGATTAAGAAGTTAAAAAAAAAAACCAAAACACAGTATTGGGGCGCCTGAGTGGTGCAGTCAGTTCGACATCCAACTCTTGGTTTCAGCTAGGGTCATGATCTCAGGATCGTGGGATGGAGCCCAGCATCAGGCTCAATGCTCAGCATGCAGTCTGCTTGAGATTCTCTCCCTCACTCTCCCCCTGCCCCTCCTGCTTGTGCTCTCTCTCAAATCAATCAATCAATCTTAAAAAACCCCACAGGATCATTATCATGCTTAAAAAAGTAGCAATAGGGGCGCGCCTGGGTGGCTCGGTAAGTTAAGCGTCCAACTCTTGATCTCAGCTCAGGTCTTGATCTCAGGATCTTGAGTTCAGGCCCCCACTGGGCGCCTTTTTTTTTTTTTAAGATTTTATTTATTCATTTGAGAGAGACAGTGCGCACAGAGGGAGAAGCCGAATTCCCTGCTGAGCTGGGAGCCCAACACAGGGCTTGATCCCAGGACCTAGACATCATGACCTGAGGCGAAGGCAGACACTCAACCATCTGAGCCACCCAGGTGCCCCAATATAGTAAATTTTGTTTTATATATATATATAATTTTAACAATAATTTAAAAATTAACAGTAATTCTTTAATGTCACCAAGTACTGTTGGGTCAATTTTCCATGTCCATCTCACCACTCCTCCTAGTGACAGATAAACTTCATCTCAAGTTGGCCAAACAGGTCCCAGGATGAGCTACCCTCTTTATGTCTTTTGCTGTTATGGTCAAGGTCACTTCCCTTAGAGATAAAAATGTAGCACACCCCAGGAAGGTGAGGGAAAACCCTGAGGTTTCTAGTCCTTGCTGAAAAATAAGCCTAAAAAGAATGAAAGGCTGCACAGTCCCTACTCTTAGAGACAGTTTGTAATCTTGGAAGGTCCTAACCACTCTTCGGCTTCCTTTCTGCCTAGAGCACAGCAAAGGGCTAACTGCTCTGAGATGAAGGAGCAATTAATAATCTTTATTTTACAGATGAGAAAAATAAGGTTTAGATAAACTACATGATTGGCCCCAAATCACATCTAATAAGAAGCAGGGCTGGGATTTGAATGCAGTCTGTATACATGCTTTCAAAACTTGTGAAACCATTACATCTATTCTACCTAACTACCAGCACAAACTCCTGAATTTAGAAGGCTTCATTCCAGATCTAAGAAGCTACACTGCACTGGCCTTACTCTCTACCCTACTCTACAGAGTTTGTTTTTCTAGAGTCTGCAATGCTTTTATCTTTCAGAGACCAGCTCACTAAAAGCCTTCCTAAATTGCTCAGAAAGATTAAGGGGCATGATCAAGGCTGCCCACCTTTAGAGACAAAAGAAAGCTGGCTTTTCTAAGTACCTTCATTTTCATGCAAATGTAGGGAGCTTCCCACTCCATTCCTACCACCCCCCTCTTTGAGTAAACATTCCCTGGGCCCGGCTGCTCCTCAGATTAATGCTTTAATTGATTGGCAGATTGGGTAGCATTTTCCAAGCCTGTATGGACAGTGATCACATCAGCTGTATAAAACCTGCTTCTTATCCCCCACCTACCCCCACCGAGAGATGTACAATTTGCAGGAAAAACCTAGAAGAAAACCTTTGTGTGTGTGAGGTGATAGAGGGTTGAGATGTAAGGAATGGAAATACTAGGAAAAACTGAAATATATAAAATACTTTTGTGTAAAGCATATTAAAAAATATAAAGTCACCTAGTCTTGCTTTAGAAACATTAACTATTATATATGATTTGGTCGGTCACTTAAAAAATATGGTCATAGTTAGTATAGTTGAGATATAAAAGTCTAGATGGAAAAATAATCTTTAATTAAGAGGTGGGAAAGGAAAGATTTTCTGAGCTTTCATCCAGTTGCTATAACTGTATTTTCTTCATGGTGAAAGACTAGGGAAATTTTACAGCCATGGCTTGACACTTCCAGAGCCATGTGCATTTTTAATTTTTTTTTTAAATAAGATTTCCTTTCTTTCTTTTTTTTTATAAAGATATTTATTTATTTATTTGACAGAGAGAGAGACAGTGAGAGAGGGAACACAAGCAGGGGGAGAGGGAGAGGGAGAAGCAGGCTTCCCGCGGAGCAGGGAGCCTGATGTGGGCTTGATCCCAGGACCCTGGGATCATGACCTGAGCGGAAGGCAGTCGCTTAACCAACTGAGCCACCCAGACGCCCCCATGTGCATTTTTTAATTTGGTAAAACCAACTCTTTCTGGTATAGTGTTCTATAAATTTTAACACATATATAGATTCCTGTAATCACTGTGACAGTGTGACAACTGGGATACAGAACACTTTCATCGCCCCAGAAAACTCCCTCTTATCTCTTTGTAGTCACACCCTCCTCCCCACTCAAACCCCTGTCAACCACTGATGTATTCTCCATCACCACAGTTTTATCAAGAAGGTCATAAAATGAAATCATACAGTATGTTACTTTTGAGACTGGCTTCTTTCACTCAGCATGATGCCTTCACCTAAACTGCGGCTCAACAGTTTGTTCCCTTTTTATTGTTGTGTAGTATTCCATTGCATGTATGTACCACAGTTTATCCATTCACTAGTTGAAGGACATTTGGCTTCTCCAGTTTGAGGCAATTTTGAGTAAAGCTGCTATAAACATTTGTGTACAGGTTTTTGTGTGAAGAACAATGGTTTGCATTTCTCTGGGATAAACACCCAGGAGTGGGATTTCTGGGTCAAAGGGTAAGTGTACGTTTAGCTTTATAAGAAACTGCCAAACTGTTTTCCAGAGTTTCCGTATCACTTTGCATTCCCACCAGCAATGAGAATTCTGGTTTCTCCACGTCCTGTCTGGTACTTGGTATTTTCAGTATTTTTATTTAAGCCATCCTAACAGGTAGGTAGGGATATCTCCATGTGGTTTAGATTTGCATTTCTTTAATGGCTAGTGACACTGAACATCTTTTTCATGTGCTTATTTGCCATCCATGTATCCTTTTTGGTCGACGTGTCTGTGTCTGTTCAAGTCTTTACCCCATTTTTTAAATTGAATTGTTTGTTTTCTTACTGTTGAGTTTAGAGACTTCTTTATTTATTCTGGATTCGGTCTTTTATTGGCAATACAATGATTTACAAATGTTTTCTCCCAGTCTGTAGCTTGTCTTTTCAATCTCTTCACGGTATCTCTCATAGAACAGACATTTTTACTTTGGTGAAGTCTGGCGTATCAATTTTTTTTCTTTTGTGCATTATGTTTTTGGTGTCATATCTAAGTACTCTTTGCCTAATCCCACGCCATGAAGATTTTTCCTATGTTTTCCTCTAAAAGATACACAGCTTTATGCTTTTTGTTTACATCTGTGATCTACTTTGAGTTAATTTTTCTATAGTGTGTGAGGTTTGCATGGAGCTTCTTTTTCTTTTTGCATATGGATGTCCATTTGTTCCAACAACATTTATTGAAACAAAATTCTTTCTTCACTGAATTGTCATTGCACTCTGCCAATCATTAACTGACCTTATTTAAAAAAAATTTTTTTTAAGATTTTTCAATTTATTTATTTGATAGAGAGAGCACAAGCAGATGGAGTAGCAGGTAGAGGGAGAGGGAGAGGGAGAAGCAGGCTCCCCGCTGAGCAAGGAGACCGAAGCGGGGCTTGATCCTAGGACCCTGGGATCATGACCCGAGCCAAAGGCAGTTGCTTAACCAACTGAGCCACCCAGGCGCCCCTAACTGACCTTATTTTTGTAAGTATATTCTGGGTTCTCTATTCTGTTCCATTGATCTGTGTATCTTACTCTCTGAAAGCAAACTGTCTTGATTAACTATATTCTAAGTCTTAAAATCAGGTAGTGTGATCCCTCCAACTTTATTATTTTTCAATACTGCTTTCAGCATTCTAGTTCCTTTGCCTTTCTATTTCAACATAAATTTGTCTATATTTACAAAAATCTTGCTGGGAATTTGATAGGAGTTGCACTGAGTCTAGAGGTTAGTTTGGGAAGAAATGCCATCTTTACTAAGTTGTGTCTACCAATCCATGGACATGGTATAGTCTCTCTATATCGTTTTAGATTCTGTATGTTTTGTTAGATGTATATTTTATTTGGTATGTTTGTAAATGGTATTGTGTTTCAATTTCAGTTTCTAGAAGTTCATTTTTAATATATAGAAATGTGACTGATTTTCTGTTGTTGTTTTAAATCAGAACATTTATTGTGTGACCAATCATTGAAATCCATTAAGATGAACTGGATGCTACAACAGCTGCCCTCTTGGGCTTAAGTGTTGTTCCTTCATGGAATCCATGCCTGAATCTGCAGTATACAATTTTTAGGTGCCTCATTTGACCAGTCCCAGTGGCATTCCGTTTTTGTTTTTTTAAGATTTATTTATTTGAGAGAGAGAGAGAGCGCGCACTAGGGGGGAGTGGCAGAAGGAGAGCGAGAGAGAAACCAAGGTAGACTCCACACTGAGTGTAGAGCCAGATGCAGGGCTCGATTCCACCACCCCAAGATCACGACCTGAGCCAAAACCAAGAATCGCTTAACTGATGGCACCACTAGGTGCCCTGGTATTTCGTCTTTTAGCCTTGGCACTCTAGTTATACTTCTCTTCTGCTTGGCAGGATTGCCACATTTGCCATAGGTTGACTTCTGAAGGTGGCAGGCCTCAGAGGCACAGCGGCGACACAATGTGTGCGTCTTACTGAGACGCTTTCCAAATGCTATCCCCTTCATCATCTCATCCGTACGGCCAAGATCAAAGAGACAAAATGTGACTGATTTTTGTGTGTTGACCTTATATCCTGTGACCTTACTAAACTCACTTACTAGTTCTAGGATTTTTTGTTTTTGTTTTTGTAGATTCCTTGGGGTTTTCTGCACGGACAATTATGTTATCTGCAAACAGTGAGTTTTATTTCTTCTTTTCCAATTTACATGCCTTTTATTTCCTTTTCTTGACTCACTGTACAGGCTGGGACTTCCAGTACTATGAAAGCAGACATCTTTCCTTGCTGTCAATTTTAGGGTAAATGCATTCAGTGTTTCACTGTAAAGTATGATGTTAGTCATAAGTTTTTTTGTAAATGTTCATTATCATGAGTGGATTTCAATGTTATCAAATGCCTTTTTGTCATCAATTGATAATGATCAAGTGGTTTTCCTTCTTTAGAATGTTAATATGGTAGATTAATTGGTTTTCAGATATTGAATCATCCTTGCATTCCTAGGATTAAAACTCACTTAGTCTCAGTATATTACTCTTTTAATATACTGGTAGATTTTATTTGTTAATCAGCTTCATACAGTGAAAGAGCTCACTATGGCATGAGAGGCCTGAAGTTGGCAGGAGTGATATCATATAAAGGCTTGGACAAAGTCCCATAGAGAACTCTCTGTGGCCCTTGCACAGTATATAATCCAGTCAATGGACAAGGGATCATTAGTCTCACTACTTCTCACTACTACCAATAGCCAGGCATATGACACTCAAGCTCATCTGTCAAATTAGGTAGTTAGAATCTATGACTGCTAAAATACGTTCTTTCTGGCACTTCTACTCTGTGAATCAATGCTTTATGGAGACTTAGTGATGGTAAACTAGAAGAGCTGGACTTTTTTTTTAAAAGATTTTATTTTTAAGTACTCTCTATACTCTGTGTGGGGCTTGAACTCACAACCCTGAGATCAAGAGCCACACACTCTACCAACTGAGCCTGCCAGATGCCCCAGAGCTAGAGTTTTTAATTAGCCCACCAGGAACCTTCACTATCACCCTCACTCCCATAACCCCTACAAAAAAAGAGAATCGTGATATATAAAATTAATTTTTCCAAGAGTTTGGTCTAGGCAGAATTGGAGTTTTGCTCTCTAGGTTCAACTGCTGATCGCTAAGAGCATCAGAGACACTCTAACAGGAACACCCCCTGCAGCTTTTGGTGGTGGTAGTGGGCGGGACAGACATGGCAGGGGAGACTGTGCTACTAGCAGGGTACCACTAGTGAGGACACTTCTGATTTAACAGGTAACTCTTTGTAAACACGTTTAAAAAAAAAACAAAAAAACAAAAAACCAGCCCTGGAATTTCAATTCAAAATCCTGTTAAGATGTTCAGATGGTCCTCTATAATAGTGCTTTCTCAAACAGTCTGTGGTTAGGGCCAATTTATTTTTTTTCCTTTATGTCAATCCATTGCAGACCCATCATTTTATAAACTATAATAAAATGAACTGCTAGAGAATGAAATTTTAAAAACAAAGACATAATATAAACTCCATTTTATTATTAAAATCAACAATATATAAAATTACTGTCAAGATGTTATAAAAATTTCTAAATGCTTTCCCTCAATTTCTGCATACATCCCATCATGTACCAAGCAGCAATCTGTGAACCTAAAATGGTTTATAGATTATACTTTGAGTAACAGTGCTCTAGAAAAATAAACCCTAATTTTCAACTGGCCATTCTAGAAAATCCTCCAAATCCTAGGATATTATGGCTAAAATAGGCCCTAAAAATAATTTACAAATGAGGGGTGCCTGGGTGGCTCAGTCAGTTAAGCGTCTACCTTCGGCTCAGGTCATGATCCCAGGGTCCTGGGATCGAGACCCACGTCGGGCTCCCTGCTCAGCGGAGAGCCTGCTTTTCCCTCTCCCTCTGCCTGCCTTGCCTCTCTGCCTACTTGTGCTCTCTCTCTCTGTCAAATAAATAATACCTTTTTTAAAAATTTACAAATGAGATAATTAAGGTTTAGAAAGGCTGGGATGCCTGGGTGGCTCAGATCGTTAAGCCTCTGCCTTCAGCTCAGGTCATGATCTCCAGGTTCTGGGATTGAGCCCCTTGTTGGGCTCCCAGCTCAGCGGGGAGTCTGCTTCTCTCTCTCCCTCTACCTCTCCCCGACTGTGCTCTCTCTGTCTCTCTCTCACTCTCAAATGAGTAAATAAAATCTTAAAAAAAAAAGATTTAGAAAGGTTAAGTAATTTGTAAAATGCTACAAAGCCAGTTAGTATTGGATCCAGGACTAGAAGTTGAGGGCACTAGGTGAAAAAAAATGGGCTTCTGAATAGGATTTAGATTCAGTTGGGCAACTTAATGGCTGTGTGATAGATACTAAATTTTTCAAAGCCTGTATTTTATCACCTGTAAAATAGGTGTTAAAGAATTAAAATAAAAAATAAATTATATTTAAAAAGAAATAACAGCAGCTAACATTTATTGAGCATATACTAATGTGTCAGGCACCGTGCTCAGTAATTTACATAAATTATCTCATTTAATGCATATAAATATATTGTACAATGCATGGAATACAGTAAATGTGTAAAATATAACTAAGATATTATTATTCTAGTTTTTTAGTCCTGGGTCCCAGTCCAGGGTTCTTAATACTGTAAGTTACTTTAAGTTCAGTTTATTTTTTTTTAAGATTTAATTTTAGAAAGAGAGAGAGACAGCACAAACACACAAATGGGGGCAGGAGCAGAGGGAGAGGGATAAGCAGACTCCACAGTGAGGCTCGATGCAGGGCTCAATCCCACGACCCTGAAATCATGCAGGGCAGGAGCAGAGGGAGAGGGATAAGCAGACTCCACAGTGGGGCTCGATGCAGGGCTCAATCCCACGACCCTGAAATCATGACCTGAGCTGAAATCAAGAGTCGGACGCTTAACCAACTGAGCCACTCAGGCGTCCCAGTTCAGTTTTCTTTCTTCCTTTCTTTTCTTTTTTCTTTCCTTCCTTCCTTCCTTTCAGATTTTATTTACATGTCAGAGAGAGAGAGAGATTGAGAGAGCAAAGCAGGGGGAGCAGCAGACGAGGGAGAAGCAGGCTCCCCACCGAGCAAGGAGTCTGATGCAGGACTCGATCCCAGAACCGTGAGATCATGACCTGAGCCGAAGGCAGACACTTAATGACTGAGCCACCCAGGTGTCCCTCAGTTTTATTTCTTAAGATCTAAGTAAATATCAAAAACTTCAAAGGCAAGCCTTCTCTATCTTTGATTATTAAACACTAAAAGGGATAAAAATTCAGGATACCAAGATAACTAGTGGTTGTTATTTATGTATGGTGCAATTTCAGATAGCTCTTTTAATTTCTGAGGGTTTCAGCTTTCTCCAGGGTATGCATAGTTATCAGAGAAAGGAAGAAACTCCCCTTTTTTAAACAAATGAGTGAAATATTCATCCTCCTTTTAGAAGAGATAAAAATAACAATAATAGTAGCTACTATTTATTACCTTGTGCCATGCCACGTGCTAAGCACCTTATATACCTTCTCTCTTCAAAATTATCCCCATTTTGTTTTTTGGTTTTTTTTAAAGATTTATTTTTTGACAGAGAGAGACAGCAAGAGAGGGAACACAAGCAAGGGGAGTGGGAGAGGGAGAAGTAGGCTTCCCGCGGAGCAGGGAGCCCGATGCAGGGCTCGATCCCAGGACCCTGGGATCATGACCTGAGCCGAAGGCAGACACTTAACGACTGAGCCACCCAGGCGCCCCCAAAATTATCCCCATTTTGAAGATGAAAATGAGACTGAGAAAGTAGATCTACCCACCAGCTAACAAGTGGTGGAAATGAGAATCAAATCCAGGTTCATGTGACTCAAAAATCTGTGCTTGTAGCTATTCAACTCCACTGCTTCCTACGAAGCCAGAACAGAAAAGTTTCTGGTGTTCTGCCTCCTGGCTCGGCCTGCCTGGCAAATGAGATTCAATTGTCTAGATCTTCTTCAAAAGAGTGAGAAAAGCTGCCCGAGTCCTTCAGGGGAAAGGTGCCCATGATGCTGCTCATAGTAAGCAGGCTGAGTAATTTCACAACCAAGGAGACATCTGACACCACTGCCAAGCAGCCAAAATTCCCACCCTGGAAGGTTGTCAACTTCAAGGCACAAACAGTCCGGTAAACAGAGAGTGCAGATCAGGTAGAGGGGTACTCTGAAGGTGACTGGTCCATGTTCCAAGATGGGACAGAAAAAAGGGAAGGAGTACAAGGAGGGGAAATGCAACTCCTCGTTGAAAAAAGAACACTTGGGATCCTTCTAGGATTAGGCCACCTGCTTCTAAAACCAAATTTGAGTCCTACTTCTGGCTAATCAGTGCTGAATAAGAACAATTACAACAAGAATTATTAAACTATTTCTGGAGAAGCTCATGAACCACTTCAACACCAAGCAAAGTGAAACCCTTTAGAGATGTCTTGGTTGTATTCCCCTCATACTCTGTTCAACAGCAGTGAGCAGGGAGTTCAACTCCCTATATTAAGATATTAAAACAGAGAAGTCTCAGTTTGGTCCAACATCAATCTGAGAATCTGCAGATGTCCCCCAAGTCTCTTGTCTTTCCAGATGATGAGTTGACCTGTCCAAAAGGGAATGAATCCTGACATTGTTTTCTTTTTACGTCAGAGCTGCCACCCTCACTGATAATCTATGCCAAAGGTCTCAACATGTGGCATCAAGCACTGCCCTTAGACAAAAGGGAACACTCTCTTCTTAGCCTACAGGGGAACAGTCACTCTCCTCCTAGGAGTTTGGGGTTCTCCAGCCTGCAGCAGCCTTTTCTCATTTGGCCAGCATTGGGCTGGCACATTCCTGAGCCAAAATGCACACATAAGCTGCTTTCCCTGGTAGCGAAGCTCTTCACTCCTGAGTGACTCTTGTCAGGGGCGGATGGGCATTCTCAATTGGATTACGCTGACAAGGAAAAAGGCCTGTGGTATATTATTTCAACACCATTTGGCTTCAGAAATGCCTGTCTCGACCCTTTTGCCCTCAGAGCCTATTTCTCCCTTCTTGCTTTCTAGAGGGTCACCAGCCTGCTCCCATCCTTGCTCCTCATCCTGCAAATACTGGCTCATGTTCCTGGAGACAGAATATTGTCATTCACAAGGTGGATCATGTATAACAGACTAATAAATCAGAGCATGATACAAACAAAAGTCAAGTTCATTTACCCCTCTTGATATTTCTGTATCCAGAGACACAGACAAAATTATTTGAACAGAAAAAGCTTTTGGGTTTTTGGCTTTTCTGTCTATGCCTGGACATTTTATTTTAGGAAAAATGGTCAGGTCCTCATATTCTACTTTTCTGACTATGTTATACCCAGGAATATTTTTGGTAAAAGTCGAAGTAAGATTGGGAATGATCTACAAATGGAATTTTTGAGATACTGTTAAGTTCAGTAGGAAGAAGCTGTACTCTTTGTGGTCACTAGAGGACACCAAGAGTAGTGGTCCAAAGGATGAGCAAAACTAAACTTTGGTAAAGCCAGAAGCCCCTGGAGTATCTGCCACACCTGCCATACCTTTATTTCCAGACCTCAAATGGTTATGTGGGGATTTAGGCTTGACTTCAGGAACTGACTTGAACGAAGACTGACTGACAAAGGGCAGCTTTCAGAGAAATGTATTATCTTCCAGGCTTAAGGGTCAAACCCAGACAAGCCTTTGCAACCTTGCTCTATACAACAGGAGAAATAAAGAAATGCACTTGGCCCAGTCTTGGCCTATCTCAGGCAAAACACTTCACTTCTCTGGCCCATAGTTTCCTCATCCATAGAGTTTTCCCAGGGAAGGTGGCAGTGGTGGTAGTTTAACTAAATTCTTTAAGGCTCCTTTAGATTCCTAAAACTTATAAAATGCAAAGTACAATTTGAGGTAAGTGCACATGAATGCAGACAGTCTGTTACAAAGGAAGCCTGGGGGAAAAGCAAGCCCAGTTTGTTTGTCTAAGCTCCTGACAGTAGATCCTCTTTTCTTAGCTATCACCTAACAGTTCCCAGATCTGTCCCAAATGCTTAGTTTCTCAAGGCGCCTTTAGACTTGGGAAGGGGGTCGATTATCTTTGATATTATGACCCTTAAGAGACAAAATATGATGTTGGGTTAATCACTACCACATCTAGGTACAAGGTGACTCCATGGGCCAGCATAAGATAATGGTACCAACCACTTACACTAAGAAAGGCAAATTACTTCTAATACTTGATCCTTTTAAAAAACTCTTTAGAGGGGCGCCTGGGTGGCTCAGTTGGTTAAGCATCTGCCTTCAGCCAGGCTCTCTGCTCAGCAGGGAGCCTGCTTCTCCCTCTCCCTTTGCCTGCCACTCCCCCTGCTTGTGCTGTCAAATAAACAAATAAAGTCTTTAAAAAAAAAAACCCAAAAAACTCTTTAGGAAGTATTCATTTTTTAGGCTAAGCCTAGCCCTCAATGGCCAACCCAACCTAAATAGCCAGTTTAGCTTGCTGCTAGGAGCTGCTATCTACCACCCTTAGAAGAAGAATCCTATTCCACTGCCAAGGACAACCACCTTAATTTGTCTCAGACATCAGGAACAGCTACACAGATTATTAAGCATAATTGTTATACATAGATTATTTATTTTATTCTCCCAATAACCCTGAGAAACAGTATTACTGTTCCATTTTACAGATAAAGAAACCAAGGCTCAGGGCACCTCAGGGACCCAGTCGGTTAAGCGACTGACTCTTGATTTCTGCTCAGGTCATGATCTCAGGATGGTGAGATCGAGCCCCACATCGGGCTCTGCACTGCTGAGCATGGAGCCTGCTTAAGATTCTCTCCCTCCAGGGGCGCCTGGATGGCTCAGTCGTTAAGTGTCTGCCTTCGGCTCAGGTCATGATCCCGGGGTCCTGGGATCGAGCCCCGCATCGGGCTCCCTGCTCCGCGGGAAGCCTCCTTCTCCCTCTCCCACTCCCCCTGCTTGTGTTCCCTCTCTCGCTGTGTCTCTCTCTGTCAAAATAAATAAAATCTTAAAAAAAAAAAAAAAAAAAAAAAGATTCTCTCCCTCAGGGCGCCTGGGTGGCTCAGTCATTAAGCGTCTGCCTTCAGCCTGGGTCGTGGTCCCGGGGTCCTGGGATTGAGCCCCGTGTCGGGCTTCCTGGTCTGCGGGAGGCCTGCTTTTCCCTCTCCCTCACTTGTGTTCCCTCTCTGGCTGTGTCTCTCTCTGTCAAAGAAATAAATTAAAAAAAAAAAAAAGATTCTCTCCCTCTCCTCCTCCCCTGCTCGCTCGCTCTCTCTCTTGAAGGAAGGAAGGAAGGAAGAAACAAACCAAGGCACTAAGGCTAAGAGACTTGCCCAAGATCACACAGTAAATCAAAGAGCCAGAATTTAGAGCCAGGTCTTTTCTGGCTTTCAAAGTCCATGCTCTTAAACACTGTATTATGTCCTTTAATATTATACCATGCTATTGCTGCTACAGGTTTACTACTAGATATATTTATTAACTGCATGAGTTGGATGGCAAATAAAAATTTAAAACTCAACTATCTGGAATTGAAGTTTCTTCTCTACCTTTCCTCCTCCTATCCAATGACTAAACGCTGTTCGCTATTGATTTTAGTACTGCCACACAAATTAAGCATCAGGTTTGCCCAGGTTGCCTCCTAATCCAAGAGGAAGAGTGAGGCTCCTTTAACAAGGCTGGCAGGGCTAAATGAGGCCCACAGGGACTGGCCTCAAATGTATCGCAGAGGCCTGAGGACAGACTGATCCATCTGTCTTACTGAGAGCAAAGTTTGATATGTATCAACTCTATAAACACTAGTTTTTTCCTTTTAGAGGAAATTGGCACATATTGAAAGGAAAGCAATTAGGTTGTAACATACAGGCAAAAGCCAGAGCTGCTCTGGTCCTTTACTCTGCCTTGCCGTTTTCTGTATACATTGTACAAGACCAAGCCCAAACTTAAGCAGGCAATTTGAAAGCCCAGGAGAAATTAAAAACTTCTGTTGCTACACTTTAAAAGAGAACAATTCACCCCAACTTTATGCATTCATTACACTTGGAGCAACTTTTTCAATCCAAATTCCTCTCATAGTCTTGTAAAAAGTTCCAGTGTTTGATGGTAGCAAGAAGAGAAGGCAATTATAGGTTTATTATCAATTACCACCCTGTCAGGTCTCCTCTAGGGGCCCTGAAGGGGAAATAAAAGGAAATAAAAAAGAACTAAATTCTGAACTGACATTAGCAAAGTCTACAGATATGGAAAAGACCGAAGGGTCAACAGCCAAAACTTTTGGAGAAGAATCAGAGAGTCCCCAAAGAGTATCAATTACAGGACTGGTAGCAGTCTTCCCCTGTCCCTTAAGTGTACAGAATCCTATTTATTCACTTTTCTCCAACAGCTGAAAATGGTTTCTACAGCAGCAGATCATAAATTCTTAGTGACACTAAGACTAAGGAATCTTATTCTGCCTCAGACATCCTTTGTGCTATTGGGCTCAAGAATTTGACGATAATGTACATTTCCCATTTTACAGATGGGGAAAACAAAGGCATCAAAAGTGTAACCCATAAGGGTCAGAACAAGTATTCTAACCACTTGCCATTGCTGTCTCTAAAGACATGTGTGTAAGCTGAAAAATGAACAAGAACATTTTTGGAAACAGCAGTATTCTGAGAAGTCACATTATTTGTTCTGAAAGGTACCCAGGGAACCTTTAAGACAGCCAAATCTGGAGGAACAATCCTGAAAGCATTGGGAAACAACCATGTTCAGAAAACATGCAGAACCCGAGTTCAGCCAACACCTGTTTCCCCAACAATATCTGTCTATCTATCTGTCTCTCGTTTTATCCCAACTGCACACAATACAAAAGCTGCATTATTCTGGTAAAGTTGCATTCCAGCCCAGGGCACACAGTTAATGTTTTTTACAGCCCACATGCCTTCTTGTGATGGATGGCCACTTTATAATGAAATACTTTATGCTCAATCAACTCACAAATAATAAGTGTTCCATTACATGGCATTAAAAATAAACCCAAAATCAGAAAGACTCAGAAAGAAATAAGGAACAGGAGTACAAGGGTGATTCCTGGAAAGAGAGGAGGAACCCAGGAAAGAATCCTCTGTAACTCCTTCATTTCTAAAGAAGGCACAGTCCTAAGGAGAATTTGGTCTAAAGAAGGCATTAATTTCAACAAGTGATGTTGGAACAAATGGACATCCATATGCAAAAAAACCCAACCCCCCCCAAAACCAACCAAAAAAAAAGAAGCTCCATGCAAACCTCACACACTATAGAAAAATTAACTCAAAATAGATCACAGATGTAAACAAAAAGCATAAAGCTGTGTATCTTTTAGAGGAAAACATAGGAAAAATCTTCATGGCGTGGGATTAGGCAAAGAGTACTTAGATATGACACCAAAAACATAATGCACAAAAGAAAAAAAATTGATACGCCAGACTTCACCAAAGTAAAAATGTCTGTTCTATGAGAGATACCGTGAAGAGATTGAAAAGACAAGCTACAGACTGGGAGAAAACATTTGTAAATCATTGTATTGCCAATAAAAGACCGAATCCAGAATAAATAAAGAAGTCTCTAAACTCAACAGTAAGAAAACAAACAATTCAATTTAAAAAATGGGGTAAAGACTTGAACAGACACAGACACGTCGACCAAAAAGGATACATGGATGGCAAATAAGCACATGAAAAAGATGTTCAGTGTCACTAGCCATTAAAGAAATGCAAATCTAAACCACATGGAGATATCCCTACCTACCTGTTAGGATGGCTTAAATAAAAATACTGAAAATACCAAGTACCAGACAGGACGTGGAGAAACCAGAATTCTCATTGCTGGTGGGAATGCAAAGTGATACGGAAACTCTGGAAAACAGTTTGGCAGTTTCTTATAAAGCTAAACGTACACTTACCCTTTGACCCAGAAATCCCACTCCTGGGTGTTTATCCCAGAGAAATGCAAACCATTGTTCTTCACACAAAAACCTGTACACAAATGTTTATAGCAGCTTTACTCAAAATTGCCTCAAACTGGAGAAGCCAAATGTCCTTCAACTAGTGAATGGATAAACTGTGGTACATACATGCAATGGAATACTACACAACAATAAAAAGGGAACAAACTGTTGAGCCGCAGTTTAGGTGAAGGCATCATGCTGAGTGAAAGAAGCCAGTCTCAAAAGTAACATACTGTATGATTTCATTTTATGACCTTCTTGATAAAACTGTGGTGATGGAGAATACATCAGTGGTTGACAGGGGTTTGAGTGGGGAGGAGGGTGTGACTACAAAGAGATAAGAGGGAGTTTTCTGGGGCGATGAAAGTGTTCTGTATCCCAGTTGTCACACTGTCACAGTGATTACAGGGATCTATGTGTATCTTAAAATTCATACAAACTGGGGGCGCCTGAGTGGCTCAGTGGGGTAAGCGTCTGACTCTTGATTTCGGCTCAGGTCATGATCTCAGGGCTTTGTGCTCAGCAGGGAGTCTCTAGAGCTTCTCTCTTTCCCTCTCCCTCTGCCCCTCCCCCCACTCGCGAATGAGAGCTCTCTCTCTCTCTCTCTCAAATAAATAAATCTTCAAAATTCATACAATTGTATACTAAAAAAAGTTAATTTTACTATGAAAACTAAAAGAAGAAAATATATCTATTGAAAGAATCATAGTCTATGAGTCTCAGCCTAGTTCATACCAAGAATGGCATCCACACGATGCAGCCCAAAAGCAGGCCCTGCCTTTCAAGACTGAGGTCTGAAGATATCTGGATTAGGTTTAAAGGAAAGGCCACCTATGAAGGTCGACCTAAATTCAGAAATGCCCTTTCCTGTCAAGGATTTGCGGAAAGGCTAGACTAGCATGGAGAACCTATTTCTTCTCTCCCTGGACTCTTCTAACCAATATTAGAGAAGATTTAGAATTGGAACCTATTCTTTCAAAATCTTCAGTTGAAGCTGCCCTTTAATGATAGACTACATTTCTGTTAACTTCAACCCCACTGAGCATGGTTAGAGAAACTACTGCTTTGGTTTTTTTTTTTTTTTTTTTTTAAAGATTTTATTTATTTGTCAGAGAGAGACACTGCGCGAGAGAGAACACAAGCAGGGGGAGTGGGAGAGGGAGAAGCAGGCTTCCTGCTGAGCAGGGAGCCCGATGCGGGGCTCGATCCCAGGACCCTGAGATCATGACCTGAGCCAAAGGCAGACGCTTAACGACTGAGCCACCCAGGTGCCCCCTGCTTTGGTATTTTAAGTCATTTGCCTTTGGGAGCCCACACCCTAACCTTCAGTTTCTTGCTTTAACCTTTGAGAATTAGTTCCCCACGGCCTAGGTAAGATAGAGGCATTAAAAATATAGAGAAACAGGGGCGCCTGGGTGGCACAATCAGTTAAGCATCTGCCTTTGGTCAGATCTCCGGGGCTGGGATTGAGTCCTGTGTCAGGCTTCCTGTTCAGCAGGGAGTCTGCTTCTCTCTTTCCCTCTCCCTCTACCCCTCCCTACTGCTCATTCACTCTCCCTCTCTCTCAAATAAATAAATAAAATCTTTGAAAAAAAAAATATAGAGAAACAGTTTACCAGGGAATAATTTCTCTCCCATAATACTTGACACATAGGATACCAACTCCTACCTCGCTAAAGGCCCTTGGCAATATGAACATCACTAAAGAAAGTGCTGACTTCTGCACACAGTTTCAAGGAGAAGGGTGGGGGTAAGAAGCAAGGTAAGGAGGGGCTTTCATCTGGAACACAGACTACCCCATGCTCAAGAAGCACGTGGGACACCAAAGGCCCCTCTTTCCTACAGGAAGATGTACATCTACCTGCTTCAAATGTATCAAGTCACAGTATATATATACTATTATGTACCCCTGTCCTGCAAGCAAAAGTCTCTAATCCAATATCCATTAGATTAGGTCTGAATTCTGTTGGCCAAGCCCCAGGCTCTCAGGGGGCTGGCATCAAATAGGGAGGCTGGAGTAGGGTTTCAAACACCTGTTTCAGCTTTTTAAGTGTCCGATTCACGCCACTGTGCTCTGGCAGCAGGGACCCTGATGATGTGGGTTCTCTTCTCCTGCCAAACCCTCAACTTAAAGAGCCTAGCTCCTCAGGAGAGAAAGAAGATAGACTGGGGGCTACAGCCACTTTGAAAAACTACCTCTTTTAAAGTTAAACACACATCTACATTATGATCCAGCAATTTCATTCTTAAGTATTTATCCAAGAGAAACTAAAACATACATTCACAAAAAGACTTCTATAGGAGTATTTATAGCAGCCTATTCTTAACAGACAAAGACTAGAAATAATCCAAATGTCCTTCAGTAAGAGAATGAATAAATTATCTGTGGTTTATCCATACAATTGGAAACTAGTCAGTAAAACAAAATAAATCAAAACAAAAAACCAGTGATACATGAAACAACAGGGATGAATTCGAAAAATGTGCTAAGTGAAAAGAAGCTAGATATGAGAGCATATCCTATGATTCCAACTATATGAAACCCAAAAACAAAACTAATCAATGGTAACAGAACACAGAAAGTGGTTTTGTGTGTGTTAGGGGTAATTTAAAGGGGGCACGAGAAAACTTTGGGGTAATGAAAATGTTCTGTATCTTTTTTTTTTCCTTGTACGGTGGTTACAATGTGTTTATATAATTATCAAAATTTATTAACTAAACACCTAAGGTCTGTTCATTTTATTGTATGTTAATTATACCTCAATTTAAAAAGAGAAAAGAGCTGGGAATTTGGGGTAAGCCTCTCCTACTTGGCATTATTTGGGAGAATGAAGATATAGAAGAGAAGAAAGAAATTTACTTCCCAACTCACCATTCTGGGAGCAGAGGCTCAACAGCCAGCTGAGCTGCCACCTCAGTGCCCCTTGGGCAACCTTTGGGGAAGAAGAGATTTTCAGGTGGTAACTGATATACCTTCAATGGTGCCCTCTTGCTTCCCAAAGGGGTGTCACTGAACTGTCTTCAACAGTGTTTACTTCCCATTGCTATAAGTATAATCGGGGATCCAATTTAGAAGAAGAAAGTTCATATACAACAAAAACTAGGCCCTTAGTAATTACAACTCAGTCTTCAAAAAAATTAAATTATAACCAGACTAACAGACAAGTAAGTCAACACTCCAGTTTCAGAACTGCCACTACTCTGTCATGAGGCCTTGCATAAGACATGACCTCTAAGCCGCAGTTCTCTATACAATGGACTAGATGATTTTTTTTTTTTTTAATATTTTATTTATTTATTTGACAGAGAGAGACACAGCGAGAGAGGGAGCACAAGCAGGGGGAGTGGGAGAGGGAGAAGCAGGCTTCCCGATGAGCAGGAAGCCCGATGTGGGGCTCGATCCCAGGACCCTGGGATCATGACCTGCGCCGAAGGCAGACGCTTAACGACTGAGCCACCCAGGCACCCTGGACTAGATGACTTCTATGTTTCACTTTAACTCTACCACTGCATGATTTTATAACTCTTTTAAGTTCATGTGGCCTTCAGGATCAGATGGGAAAGGCAAGTCTTGTAATCCTTCTCAGCAGTGTTACATAGACTCATCCTTTAGCTTAATGAGGACCTCCAGAGAGATTCTGCATATCATGTGAAAGGATGCCTCCTCTCTAACACACTTAAGGAGTTAGAGAGAAAAGCAACAAATCTAAGATGTGAGAAGCTACTTAAATGGCAAACACAAGGTGGCACAGGTTAAAGAGGAGTAAATACCCTCAAAATCCAGTAGGAAGACTGGAGAAGGAAAACAAAACAAACATACCTACTATATGAGTACCTACTATATGCAAGGTATGCATTGTACAAATAGGCACCTTGCACACATCATCTCATTAATCCTCACAAGAACCCTATAAGACAAGTTTTTAATCTTCATTTTTTTTTTTTTAAGATTTTTGTTTATTTATTTGACAGAGAGACAGCGAGAGAGGGAACACAAGCAGGGGGAGCACGAGAGGGAGAAGCAGCTTCCTGCCGAGCAGGGATCCCGATGCGGGGCTCGATCCCAGGACCCTGGGATCATGACCTGAGCCGAAGGCAGATGCTTAACCGACTGAGCCACCCAGGCGCCCCTTTTATCTTCATTTTATAGATAAAAAAATGGAGGTTCAAATAGGTCCAAGTAATTGCCCAAGACCACCCAATGGTAGAAATGGGATCTGAAGCCAGGTCTATTCAACTCCAAAGTTTATGCTTTTTTCCACAACCATTTGGCAGGAAATAGGTTGGAGATCCTAGATCTTCAAGGGGCCCTGTGAAATCCCAGCATTTTCTCCTTCTTGCAAATAACTCATTTCATCTATCTTGGGTAGCCCTTGGCACTACACAGAAAAAAGGGTTAAACCTACAGTTAGGAAGAGAAAATTCCCTGGAAAATTGAAACACATGCTGTGGCTCTGACTAAATTTCACACCCGTTCTGTTGAGCAACATCCATAATGTGTGAGAAGATTCCTCCCCCACCCACCCACCCCCTGCCCAACCCCCCAACTTTTATGTATTCCATCACCTGCTGCCTTCCTTCAGACCAAGCTGAGGGGGAGGAAGGGAGGAAGACTATACATCTTCGCTTGGTGCATATTTAAGCCAGAAGTTAGTAACCCCAGGGTGGGAAGAAGTACTATATGAAAAAAGAAAAGGAATAACACTTTCTTTGATTTCCACTTGAACCAGCATAGGAGTGAGCTCTTATGACAAGCCATAATGAGGGAAGGGGTTGGACTCTGCTGGGGAGGAGAGGGGGAGGCTGTCCTTCCTGGAGAGTAGGCAGGATTCAGGAGAACAAGGCCAATTTACACCTGTCCCCTTGTCTGGTATTTCATGCTCAAGCAAACTCTGTATTTCTGTCCATGAGAGTTATGCCTCACCAAGGAGAACAAATGGCAAGGTGGAAACATTTTTGTTTTTTCCTCTGCTACCCCCTTCAACCAGATTCCAGCTATATAATGAATATAGTTATTTGGTACTGTTAGTTGACTGGACAAAAGTTGCTTATGGGAACCTAAGAGTTTAGGGTAGCTACTTGGTAGAAGGAATTCAAAAAAAGGTAGCAACAAATTCCACTATCATAATTAGTCCCAAAGATAGTCCCATACAGTGCTACCCCTCATATGCCCTTCCTCCAATCAAGAGGTAGAGCTTATGTCTGCTCCCCTTGAATCTGGTGAGTACTTTGACAGATACAATGTAGAAGAAATGACAACCTGGGATTTCCACACCCAAGCACTAAAATGGCCTTGAAGTTTCCATTTCTTCCATTTTGGAGATCTGAACTGCCATGTACAAAGTCTAAGCTACGCTATGGAAGGGAGAGGTCATGAGGAAAAGCCCTGGAGACTGAGGCATCACATCAAAAGAAGCCACATGATGCCAGACATCCAAGCCACAGCCGTAGCTGACTGTAACCACAGAAGAGACCCCAAGTGAGACTATTAGAAGAACTGCCCAGCTGGGCCCTAGTCAACCCATGGAATTATGAGATATAATAAAATGGTTGTTGTTTTAAGCCACAAAGTTTTGGAGCGGTGTGTTATATAGCAATAGATAACTGAAACAGCTGGATTTTGCTAAAAATGAAACTAGTAGTTCTTTTGACCTGGGCAAGTAACATAAACTGTATTTCAGGAATACAGAAAAATCTACCCAATTTTAGTTAAAATAAAAGGAATTTAAGGGCACCTGGGTGGCTCAGTCATTAAACGTCTGCCTTTGGCTCAGGTCATGATCCCGGGGTCCTGGGATCAAGCCCCGCATCAGGCTCCCTGCTCCGCGGGAAGCCTGCTTCTCCCTCTCCCACTCCCCCATTTTGTGCTCCCTCTCTTGCTGTGTCTCTCTCTCTGTCAAATTAAAAAAAAAAAATCTTAAAAAAAAAAGGAATTTATGATGGGAGGGAGGGGGAGTCCCATTCCCATTAGCAATTGAAAATAAAAAAATACCTAAGAATAAACTTAAGAAATTTATGGCACAAAAATGGGGGGAAAAAGAACCTACAAATTTTACTAGTCACAAAAGAAGTCTTGAACAAATGTAGAGGCCATAGCATGTTCTTGGAAGGCCAAATATATATATATATATATATATATATATATATATACACACACACACACACACATATATATATATATTTTTTTTTTTTTTTTAAGATTTTATTTATTTGACAGAGAGAGACACAGCGAGAGAGGGAACACAAGCAGGGGGAGTGGGTGAGGGAGAAGCAGGCTTCCTGCTGAGCAGGGAGCCCGATGTGGGACCTGATCCCAGGACCCTGGGATCATGACCTGAGCCAAAGGCAGACGCTCAACGACTGAGCCACCCAGGTGCCCCTGGAAGGCCAAATATATTATAAAGATGTCAATCTTCCCCATACTAACTCATGTTTTTGAATCAAAATTCCAATGGAAATTTTAAAAAGAACTTGAGTAAGTGACTTTGTATGTGAAAGAAAAACCCGATGAAGAGAGTCAGAATACTTTTTAAAATAGTTAAACTAATGACAGAAAATTTGCAATATCATTTAAAAATGTATGATAAAGCTATAACAAATAAGTACACTACTAGCAAAAGAATAGGTAGGACAATGTATAGTATATTATATATGATGAAAGAATATTCAATAAATAGTCCTGTAACACATGGTTAATTATTATGGGGTAAACGTTAAATTCCTATTTCATTCCACTTGATAAAATAAATTCTATTTGATTAAAGGAAGATATTAATTCACTAGACAAACATTCATGAGCACCAACTCTGTGCCAGTCACTGGAGTGCATAATAGAAACATAGTGGTGAACAACACAATGCAATCCCTGCCCCCCCACCATGGAGTTTCCTGTGTAGTGGAAGAGAACAACATTAGGCAAGGGCTCACACAAGTATTATGAAGAAGTGCAAGGTGCTAAGAGTGTTCAAAAGTAAAATATAAAAACTGAAATATATAATAGGTAGAATAAAGTGGACCTGAGGTGAAAAGAAAGTAGTGAATGAGATTCATCAACATATTCTTAGCAGAAGAAAAGGAAATGGAAGCAGAGCTGAAAAGGCCGAATACACCAAGTGCCTTTAAAGAGAAGCACTAATGAAGAACAAGCTCTGAAACGGAAGGACCAGGTGGAAGACAAGAAAACAGGAGGACCAGTTCAGGAAACAGAAAAAAAATGGAAGAGGGGGAAATCATTGAAGAACTAATAGGGGATCATCCCCTAAAATCAAATAATATGATTTTCTAGATCAAAAGGACCCTCACTAAGAACGTAGCACAATGAATAAAGAAACCCACACCAAGTGTTTTAGGACACTGGGAACAAAAAGATTGTTAAAAAAAAAAAAGTCTAGTTCAAATACAAAGGATTAAGAATCAGTATGGCACCAGACTACTCATGATCAACACTAGAAATGAGAAGACCAAAGAAGCCACCACATTCTCAATGAAAATAATTTCCAAACTAGAATTCTCTATTCTGTCAAATCTTCAATCTAGTGTCAGTATAGAATAAAAATAGTTACAGATATGCAGGGTCTAAAGAAAATTACATCCCAGGTATCCTTTCTCAAGAGCCTCTGGAGGATTTTTTTTTTTTTTAAACCAAAATGAGAGAATAAACCAAGATAAAAAGTAGACATGGGGGGCGCCTGGGTGGCTCAGTCGTTAAGCGTCTGCCTTCGGCTCAGGTCATGATCCCAGGGTCCTGGGATCGAGTCCCGCATCGGGCTCCCTGCTCTGCAGGAAGCCTGCTTCTCCCTCTCCCACTCCCCCTGCTTGTGTTCCTGCTCTCGCTGTCTCTCTGTCAAATAAATAAATAAAATCTTTAAAAAAAAAAAAAAAAAGTAGACATGGGATCCAGGAAAATGGAGTCTAGAGAAAAGTGGAGGAAAGTTCCATTTAGAGAGCAAACAATGTAGAATGGAAGAAGAGGACAGGAGGCTCTGAGAAGGATGTCTCTAGGAAGAGATAAAAGGGGAATAGAAGAGCTGTGTGTTTGATCATGTGGGGAAACAGTATTCAGAGAGCTTTAAGAACTGTATTGTAGAGCTTGAGAAGAAACAGTGATAGTAACATAGAAAACTAAGCATAGTTTTTGAATAGGAAGAAATACTTCACTGGGTAGTGATAATACTTAAGATCTTAATAAAGTAAAGATTGAATATTGGTTTAACCCAGTGGAGAGAGAACTATATTGCGAGGATGAAGGGAAGGAAAATGGGAACATGAAGTACTACAAAAAGTGTTCTCTCTACATCTATGAGTAAGAAGTCAACAGATACTGCTTCAAATGCAAAAATTCCATTTTAAAGAAAGGTGGTATCAGCATATTATTTAGAAATATAAAAGTAAATATCTAAACAAATAGCTAAAAGAGTTTTGAGAGGGATCCCAAAAAGGGGGGGGGGGAGCAGCACTGGCTACATGTCTTGTTGCACTATTTGACTTTTTAAAACTATATATTACCTAAATAGAAGTAAAAATAATAAAAAAGAATCTCCCATAAGGAAATAAAAGTGACAGGCAAAGAATTCTGTACGAAGATATTTATACTACAACACTTATAATAATGAAAAATGGAAATAGTCTAAATAATCAATGACTGACAGGAAACCATTTAAATGAATTTTGAAACATTCATACAATGATCATTAGATTTTTTTTAAAAAGAGTTTTATTTATTTGTCAGAGAGAGAGAGGGAGGGAGGGCAAGCAGGGGAGCAGCAGGCAGAGGGAGAAGCAGGCTCCCTGCTGAGCAGGAAGCCTGGGACTCAATCCCAGGTCCTGGGATCATGACCTGAGCTGAAGGCAGACACTTAACTGACTGAGCCACCCAGGCGTCCCTAGATCATGTTTTTTTTTGTTTTTTTGTTTTTTTAAAGATTTTATTTATATATCTGACAGAGAGAGACACAGCGAGAGAGGGAACACAAGCAGGGGGAGTGGGAGAGGGAGAAGCAGGTAGAAGCAGGCTTCCCGCAGAGCAGGGAGCCCGATGTGGGGCTCGATCCCAGGACCCTGGAATCATGACCTGAGCTGAAGGCAGATGCCTAATGACTGAGCCACCCAGGCGCCCCTAGATCTTGTTTTCTAAGAATGTGCAACGACATGGGAAAATGCCCATAATATAACAAAAGAAAAAAGCAAGAGGCAAAAAGAACATATAAAATATGGTCCCAATTTTGCTGAAGGGTGTTATTTTGTGTGTATGTGTGCATGTGCACATATAAAAAGAGATAATAGTTATTTCTAGATGATTGGAGTATGGATGGTTTTTATTTCCAACTCCTTTGTATTTTCCAAATTCTTCTATGTGAAATGCATTATGTAATTTAATATTATTTTTAGTATTTTTTAAAAGTTAGTTGGAAAAAAGGGAGAATTAGGCAGCTTAAATCACAGAGTGTGATGGAATATTATTACTGTTTGAGTAAAACTGTCACTTAACCAAAACTTAATATATGAATACTGATTTTTTGTTCATAAACAGCTGAGGATGAGGTTTTACTGTAGTATTCTATTTTTAGAAAATTAAAAATAATCATAAACACGTTACACTTGGAAGATCACTGAAACAATACTGGCCTTTCTGGATTCAAATCCCTCATCTTTTCCTTCAACAAATACTATTTTGTACCTCCTGTGGGACCTGGTCCTATGCTAAACTTTGGAGATACAAAGATGAATAACCTACAGTTCTTGTTTACAGACTATAGACTACACTAGCTTGTATGACCATAGCCAAACCTCAAATTTGGGGGCGGGGGGGGTTTAATTGATTTATTTTTCTATCTACCTGAAAGAATAGTAACTGGAAATGACAATACGGCTCTGAAATTAATGACTATGATTTCTAATTGTCAAGGCATGCCAAATGTTCCTACTTGTTAACTAGGGCACAGTTTTAAATCTGTAGATCACATAGGACTTAAGTGGTGGTTCTGTTGCTAATGCTCGTTGAGTAGTCGCTAATACTGGGATGAGTTGGAGTATGAAGAAAGGAGAAGGGGAAGAAGACGACTGAAATTACCAAGAGATAAGGAGGCCATATCCTCACCTAAACTATACTCAGTCAAAAACTAGAGAGGTAGGGGCGCCTGGGTGGCTCAGTCGTTAAGCATCTGCCTTCGGCTCAGGTCATGATCTCAGGGTCCTGGGATCGAGCCCTGCATTGGGCTCTCTGCTCAGCGGAAAGCCTGCTTCTCCCTCTCCCACTCCCTCTGCTTGTGTTCCCTCTCGCTGTGCCTCTCTCTGTCAAATAAATAAATAAAATCTTAAAAAACAAAACAAGGGGCGCCTGGGTGGCTCAGTTGTTGGGTGTCTGCCTTCGGCTCAGGTCATGATCCCAGGGTCCTGGGATCGAGCCCCGCATCAGGCTCCCTGCTCAGCGGGAAGCCTGCTTCTCCATCTCCCACTCCCCCTGCTTGTGTTTCCTCTCTCCCTGTCTCTCTCTCTCTGTCAAATAAATGAATAAAATCTTTAAAAAAAAACAAAAACAAAACTAGAGAGGTAGAATCTCTCACAAATATGCTCTAAACATAGAACTGACAAAAGACTATTGTCCTCATTTGGATATGAACTAGCATGCTACTTTGAAATAAAGTAGACAAATGGAATGACAAAACTGAAGAGTACAAGCAATGAAGAGGACTACTACTGCCCACCTTACAGCAAAACTAGGTAGTAGTATTTGCCCCCATGATGTGTCAGGATCCCTATTCTGGGTTAGTTCTTACCCACTGGTTCAGGGCACATAAGATCTCTGCTTTGATGGCAGTAACAAAGCCAAGATCTTCCCAAGAGTTTAGGCCTGACTCTCTCACTACTCACTTTCTCAATCCCAGCAAAGATGACTATACTTGACTTCTTGCTACCAGAAGTAATCTCGTCCTTCTTGGTACTTCCAGAGTGCTGTTGCTTTAGTATAGCATATTCTGGTTTATGGAACAGCTACCCATAGTTTGTAAGCCCCTTGATGGCAGAGAGGGACAAGGCTTCTGTGCTTTTTGTGTTAAACAGAGGGCCTACTAGGCCATGAACACAGTAGTATTCAACCCATGTTTTTGAATTAGTTGAAAAAAGGTCACAAGGAAGTACTAAAGAAATCCACACCCCAATCTTCCTATCAAAGATTTCTTATCATTTCCAGGAAAAACTGGTAAAAAGGAACGTTTACAAGGAATAGGGCAGCACCTGACAGAAGGTCCCCCCATATGTAACCAGTGGCCAATGGCCAAGAGTGAAAGTTTAGAGAAGTAACATCTCTGGGAACAGTCTGCCAGTAGTGATGGAAAGCAGCCTAAACTTTGAGGTGGCTGTATTGGGAGGGGAGATGGGAGGAGAGGCCATTTTGTGCTCTTTGGGGAAAATGTTAATGAGAGGTTTCACAAATGTCAGACTTGCCTGATTAAACGAAGCCAGCTAGGTAGATGTTTTTCATACTAATGCCATCTCTGCTAAAAGAGCAAAGAGGGGGAAGAAAAGGAGGTTTGAGAAAGGAAAATGATAAACCTCAATTATTTACAAAAGAAATTATGCTTCTGCTAGCTTGGGCAAGGATATCAAAGAAGAGAACTGTTATCTGGAAGGCTTGGCTGGCTCTACCTCCTTACCCCTTTCAAAAAGAAAAATTTAAGCCCTGAAGCCAGAAGAGGAGATAGACCAGTATGCCCAGTGCCCTGCCTAGGGTGTCTACTGATTAAGAACTCAAAGAATCTAAGCAAGTTAAGTCATGGAGAAAGTTCTATTTGAATAGTTAGTCTGAAAACTTAAAGGAAGAAAAAGTATAGGAGAAAAGTCATTCAAATAATTGATATGTTTAAGAGATTTCTTCCTCCCTAGTATGGGCCTATGTCTTTAGAGTTTTTTTATTTTCTGCCACTTAAAGACTAGGGGTGGGCAAATGCTGTTGATTAGAGAGCTCAGCCTCCTTTTTCCCTTGTTTCTCCCCAGCCCAGCCTGCAATTGTGTCCCAATCAACCAGCATTAATACAGATACACAGAGGTATTTATTTGCTGCTGATTCTGCCTGGCTGTATTCAGACTCGATCTCCATGTGTATTTAATAAATCACACTAGTTAGGTGGACAGGATTAGTTCCAAGTCACCTAATGACTATATCATGAACTGCAGCATTAAAGGGATTAATATTAATCTGAGCCGTTGCCGTTCAGTGGGAAAGGCCAGTACGTTTTCCAACAGGAGCTCTAGCGGGCAAGAAATCCTCAACAAGACCAGAAAGATTAATGAGGGCTTCTACATTCTGCCTGCAAATCTTCACCTACCAGGATGTGGGGTGGTGAGTCCCAGCCCAGACGAGCTCATAAATAACCCACAATATCACAAGTATTTGGGGCAGCTGAGCCCCAGCAAGGGAGGGCCAGCTAGCCCTCTCCATCTTCTCCTCCTGTAACCCACACCACCGAGGTGGCACAAGAATTTTACGGGCCCACACAGCAGCCGGTTTTGTTTTCTTTCACGTCAGGGCCCTCACCTCGTAAATCACGTTCTTATTTCAGGAAAAGAAAAGTACTAACTAACTGCAGTTTAGACTTGCATGTACTCAGAAAAACATGAAGCTTTCTGTTGTAGTATCACTTCCCTGAAGTTGGGAAAATAACCTGCCCTCCACAATACAAGGAGCCTGCTTTCAAGTCAGGAGTTGTTTCCTTTGCCCAGAGGCATAGTTCCTCTTCTTAGCACCCACAGTATGCTGCGCTTGCAGGGCCTCTGAAGTGCACGTTCAGAACTACTTTCTTGGTCCTGCCAAAGTGAGCACTAAGAACTATATCCACAAGACACCACAGGAACCAGGATTCCCTTGCTCCTTGGCTTTAATTTCACCATTACGAGACCACCAAGATGAGCCTAGCAAGCCTTAGATCACAGGACAAGGCACATCTTTGTTTTGACTGGCTTAGAAAGCAAACTAATGGTGCCAGTGTGAGATGCAGGGAGAGAATGCAACAGGCCACAATTAAACTCAATTTACTAGAAATCTTTCTTCCTCAGTGACTCTACCTGAGGAAAACACCTGGAGCAGAGGTTTATGGCAGAGTTGTTTGTGCTGGAGAAACGAAACTGAAACAACTGCTTCCACCTTGCAGCATCAGTTTCACAGTTTGGGAACACCAAAAGTAGGGGTTTACTCCAACTAAAGACTCTTTAAACTGCACAGACAACAGTGGATCGGTTGCCAAGACAGCCTTGTGATGGGTGAGATTGCTAACTAGAACAGTTAGGCCCCAAGCAACAAAGGTTATTGAACTAAAAGTTAAACTTCACTAGCATTAAAACATAAGTGAACCGAGGGCCTGGTGCCAGGTTATCTGAAGTTTATAAATGCTTGCTAAGCAACCTACGCATAGACCCGCTGTGGCTGCAGCTGAGAAGAGACCTGAGGTATAAGTGCTTTATACCTCAACCCCTCAGCTGAGTGAGGGCAGAGAGAGACTTAACATTTTCTAAATTTGTAAACATTCCACCATACTTACAGGAGGGACGTCTAAAAGTGGGGCCCACTCAAGCTCTTCACTAACGAAAGGAGGAGCTGAGGGGATTATTGAAGGCTGGATCTGTTTTCCTGTTAAGACGCAAGGAAAGAAAACCCTCTCATTAGCGGGGGTGGGGGGGATGCCCTGATAAGCTAGAGAACCTGTTAGCTTAGTTCCGCTCGAAATGGGGAAATTCACAGGGCACAGGAATAGCTGGTTCAATAGCCAACAAAGGCAGTTCACCTGGGTGAGAACAGAAGAAAATTAGGCCCGTATCCACAATTCATGTTTTCCTGACAGCCAGGCTGGTTAAGCATGAAGTGCTGTGGGATTGACAGGGCTAAGTGACAGGGGCTTTCTTATGACCCTCACCAAACCAATGCTCAGAAGCTGCCATCAGACATCTAAGCCTCATTCTCCACAAGACAAACAGGAATAACAGCATGCGATCATCCTAGAGAAAAAGATGGGTACGCACAGCAACTTTTCTTGATAGTTGCAAAAGGCTCAAGTCACCTACGTTCAGTGTATTCACTGTCTCCTCTCTAACAGCCTCTCTCCTGGTCCTGAGAAAATTAACCACCCCATGCATAGACCCCAAAGCTCTTTCTTCACAGCCAAGTTAGCTCAATTTAAGGCTCAAGCCAGTGGCCTCAGGACAGCTAAGGACATTAATCAGAAATGTTACCATGCTAAGATCATGTGTATACACCACAGCAATCTGCTTAGAGCTTCAGCCTCAATAGAGTAGGAGTATTTATAGTACTTAAGAGCTCCTCTGTCTCTCGCCAGACATTCCTGTCCTTCTAATAAGTCCTCAAACCATCAGAGGAAAGGTGCTCCCCAGACATGAGGAACCTGTGTTACATAAGTCTATGGGAAGGGGACTCTGCAAGCAGCAGTAAACGTTCCTTCCTCAAAGCACTCTCTAAAGGAGAGTACCCTGCACACTGCTGAGTCCCCAGGCCATCATGTACACAGGAACAGGGCCATCCAGCGAGATGCATCAGGCTCCAGGAATGCTGAAGTCTACATATTTGCCATTCAACACCAAAATGGCTTTTCAAGTTCAATCAGCTATAAATGTTGCTTTGTTTTAATTTTCCACTGAACTTCCTGGAACCTATTATCCAACTGTCAGGGATGTATATTTAGCAAGAGCAACATGGCCTCTTTGCCGCTGCCCCACTGCTCATGTCACCTCTAATAAATAGAAAATCAACCCCTTCCTCAACCCCTGCTCAAACCCCCATGGCTTGGGGCTGATAAAGAACAGCCTGTGTAGAGGCAACAAACTGACCAAACCCCCATAGTTACCTGCAAACCCCAAGTCTCTCCTAGGTTAATGCTGCTGAAAGGTTTTCTAACAGTCCCAGGAAAAACCCCTAGTGCCTGTACTCATCAGAATACAAGCATGCATGCATACCTCTATTTTAGGGGATGCCAATAGTAGAAATGACTTAACAGATTAATAGGGATCTCAACCAATATAGGCATAGCCGACTCTGAAATATCCAATGCTAATATAACACATCATATTTAATAGGAAAGATTTGAAAAACCTAAATCAGGACTAAGAAGAATAAGCAGGGCAGATGTACAACTACAGTTTCATCTCAGGAAGCTAGTTTGAAAATATAACCTCCTCTTAGTCAACAGAACACGAGGCACAACTTTTTCCACTCTGTCAAGATGCTTTTGCCTTTTCAAGCTACTGACACTTTTTACTCTGACATCAAACAGTAAGAATAGACTAGACTTGAATGAAAAACACGTGTACCCTACTATTTTTCCAATTCACCACTTCTACCCACTGCAAATCCACCTAAATCCCATAACTATCCACATGGCCTCCTTCCAGTTCCACAATATCCAACACAGCTCTTTAAGCTCAACAGAAAAAATGAGGCCTATCTATATTTAAAATACAGATGGTCATATTTTCCCAAATTATACAAATGTAAACCAAGAATCATAAAATGAGATTGTTCTATAACCCAGAAACACAGGATAAACTAGAATTGAAGGCAATTTCTAGGACTAACTCCATCACCAAATTAGCTTCTGATTAAAGCTTTATGAGAGCAAATGTAAATATCTGCTGTCATAATAGAAATTATAATAGAAATATATAATATATATTATATATAATAGAAATAGAATATAATAGAAATAATAATAATAGAAATTCAGGATTTTTTTCAGATATATTTTTTCCAAAATATATCTTGCCTTTCATTCCACAACTAATAATGAATCAAGTTCCAGATCCACAAACAAGGACACATAAAAACTGTAACTAAAAAGACCAAAAATTCTCAAAAAGTTCCCACAAAAACCCAGCCTACTCTGACCAAATATAATGCACAAAGAGCTGCTTATCAGCCATGGAAGGTGGGAGCAGTATCTTACTTATGAATCAAGATAGGCAAAACTAAGAAAAGCCACGAAATGAACAGCCTAAAGAGAAAGAGCAAGCTTCACGTATACAACCACTGGAGCCTGATTCTGATGGGGGGATAAATTAATATCAGGGTGGGGCACCTGTGTGGCTCAGATGGTTAAGCATCTGTCTTTGGTTCAGGTCATGATCCTGGGGTCCTGGGATCGAGCCCTGTGTCGGCCTCCCTGCTCAGCAGGGAGTCTGCTTCTCCCTCTCCCTCTGCCCCTACCCCTGCTCATGCTCTCTAAGAAAGAAATAAAATCTTTAAAAAAATCTATATGGGCAGGGGGGTGCCTGGGTGGCTCAGTCAGTTAACTGTCTGCCTTCGGCTCAGGTCATGATCCCAGGGTCCTGGGACCAAGCCCCGCATCGGGATCCCTGCTCAGCGGGGAGTCTGCTTCTCCCTCTGCCTTTCCCCCCACCCCCAGCTTGTTCTCTTATGCCCTCTCTCTTGCTCACTCTCTCTCGCTCTCTCTCAAAGAAAATCTTTTTTAAAAAGTTAATATCAGGGTAAACAGTACACCTCCTCTTGCCATTTTATTTTAGTGATTACATTCATTTCTCCAAAGGCCATCTTATTAGTATTGATGACCAAAATAATATATACCCTTGCATCCATAGATTTAACATTTACCATTTCAACTATTTAAAAGTGACTCTGAAGATCCAAGACAAATTGTAATTAATAACTTTTCTGAGACACAAGTTTGAATTCTGCTCTAAAGCTGATTTGTAATAGTAACTTATTTAGCTAGTGAGTGAGCTGGCCAATTCCTCAGCATCTGCAAATTTAAGCCCTCCCTCCCCTTTTAAGGAAATGTTTCAGCTAAAGTACGTAACATTAAGTGTAGCCCAATGAATTTTCGCAAATTTAGCCACCCATGTAACCAGCACCCAGATCAAGACACAGATTACTAGGACCCAGAACAGAAGTGCCTATCATGACTTCTTCCAGTCACAATCTCTCCAAAGGTAACCATTATCTTGACCTCTACTACCAGTGATTTGCTTTGCATACTCAATGCAAAGCATTTAATATGTAAATGGTATCATGTAGTATGGACTCCTCCGTGTTTGGTTTCTTTTGCTCAATATTTTGCTTAATATTACATTGGAAAAATTCACCTGTGCTGTAATGTATTGTAGTTTACTAATTTTCCTTGCTGTATAGTATTCCACTGAGAATATAGTATGTTATTTATCCATTTTATTTCTGGTAGACATTTGGGTAATTTCCTCTTTTTGCCTTCTATGAATAGCACTGCTGTACACATTCGTATAAACATCTTTTGGTGAATATATTGTATAAATTCTTATCGGGCATATCCCTAGATATGGAATTGCTGGCTCACAGGGTATAAGCATTATCAGCTTATTTTAGTCATTCTGCTCTATCTGTAGCAGTATTTCATTGTGCCTTTGAATTTCTCTAATGACTAACGAAGTTGAACACCTTTTCTTATGTTCACTGACTGTTCAGATATTCTCTTTTGTGAGATGTCTGTTCAAGTCTTTTGGCTATTTTTCTGTTGGAAAATCTGCCTTTTTCTTATTAATTTATATAAGTTCTTATAAAGACTTTTATTTGCCAAGTTTGGTGATTTGTGAATATCATTAGGAATATTCCTCTCAAAAATCAGGAGTTAACGCTATTTCATACATGTCTCTATCATGCTCCAGATAAAACCCAACTCCAACTAAGCCTGTATTTCAATTTTTAACCAGTAGTTCCAACCTCTGATCCTATCATCTTGAGTACCCTGGCATCTAAGAATAGCAGGAAGCACTAAAATGCCAGGTCCCAATAAGAGCTACAAATCATCTTCCCAATATAACAGGGACAAAGTGTAGAGAAACAGAAAGAGAGAAAGCAATACTTTTCCTGGGATGAAAGCCCCTATAGCACACAGACCTGATTAGTAAATGGAAATTCTAGATAGCCTCTGAATAGAATCCTCTTCCACCTTTCAAATAATTTACAGCTTAATGTCAGCTAAACTTAGTAACTTCTCCCATTTGTCCATGGCAAGGAGACTCTTGGCTGGCTTTCTATGGTCATTACAGGCCTTCTCACAGATCCCTGAAATATGATGTGGCCATCAAGATGTCAGCACTTACCTGCTGCCCACACTCTGGACACGTGTTCCAGCTCTCAGGTCAGTGACTGATAACATGAGGAAACAAGACTAGCTTCAGATCTGACTCAAGAACAGATACCTGGTAGTTCCCAAGTTCTTCAGAACACAACCTAATAATGACAATGGCCAACTCCTTGACCACATCAAGAACTATCTAAAGTGAAAGTCCTTCCAGATCCATCACATAAGGGTGAAAGAAACAGCATTAATAAATAGGAGCATCCAAGCAGTGAGACAGCAGTAATTCTGCTGATGAAAACGCCCAATGCTTAGAAAACTTCAATGATGCCCCACTTCTAACTGAATTGAGAATAATAGAATTTTAGAGTTCTAAAGAAACAAACACTCATCCAGCCCATTCCCAACCGTGTGTGTGTGTGTGTGTGTGTGCGCGCGCGTGTGTGTGTGTTTGTAATGAAACTGAAGTTAGGTTAAGTCATTTACTCAAGATCACACAATTATTAATCACACATTAATAATTATGACAAAGCCCAGTCTATGTCTTAGGTCTTCAGATTTCCAGTTAGGTCTCTTTTCACTATACCCAGTGCCCTTCCTCAGTTGGCAGGGAGGCCCTCTACAACATGAATCCAACCTACCTGTCACCCTTTTCTCTCACTAGATTCCTTGCTCTTCCCCAAACCCTGAATTGTCCTACCTCCATCTTTTGGCAGGAATGCTCTCCTTTTACCCCTTACCTGTCCAAAACAGTACCTGTCACTCAATAAATGTGATTATCTTTGTATTCTACAACAAAGCACCCATAAGTGTCTGGCATACCAAATACATTCAATAGAAATGTATTGAAATTATTCTTTAGGAAAGAAACATAGTTGAAAGGACTTTGACTTCTATAGATAGGAGAGAGATATTGCCCAAAATTAGAAGTGGTACCTCTTAATACTATTTCACTGTAATCAAGTTTAAAGCTAACACTTCCTCAGGCATGTGGGACCAAGAATGCCAATTCATAAAGAAAAGGAAGTCTCAACACCAGAGTTGGAAAGAAACTAAGGATCACAGGATAGCTCCATCATTTTACAGATGAAAGAAAATGAAACACAAAAAGGTAAAGTTAGTTCATGGAGCTTTAGAACTTAATAGCTCTGTTTGAGATTCTGATGAGATATGGATCTTCTCAGAAAAGTGTGTGTGTTAGTGTGCATATATACACATATACACACATAATTCTCCATATAATTTCAGGAAGTCTATTAATCTCCTGAATCCCATTCCTAGACCCCAAATCAGAATGTCTGATCTCAATCCTTCTTGAATCAATCTCTTGTATAAAATTTTATAAATTTATTTATAACCACACAAGGAAGAACTTTTCTTATACCCAATTCCAATTTGAAGATTATGTTCCTGAATTCTAATATTTCAAGACTTGGAAGTTCTCTCTTCATTTTATTTTAACTTTCTCTGAATTTTTTTCAAAAAGGTTTTTAAAAATATATATCTTTCTTAGATGCTACAACGAGAACCACATATGGTATTCAAGGTGTTGGTATGCTATGATTTTGTTTTCAAAATCTTGTAGGATGAAGCCCACCATTGTAAGAACCTCTTTAGCTATACAGCAAATAAGAAGCCCAGTGTGTTTAGAGAACAGTCTACATTACCTTTCTGGGTCAGAATACAGACTACAAAAGGTCAATGAATCTTAAATATAGTGTAGCTCCCCCACACACATACACATACCCCATGTATATACTGGTTTGAACTTAAGCTCATGTACCACTTTTCTGTTTGTATACATTTTTTTAAAATTTCAATTAACATTCATTTTTTTAAATTTTTTATTGTTATGTTAATCACCATACATTACATCATTAGTTTTTGATGCAGTGTTCCACGATTCATTGTTTGTGCATAACACCCAGTGCTCCATGCAGAACGTGCCCTCTTTAATACCCATCACCAGGCTAACCCATCCTCCCACCCCCTCCCCTCTAAGTTTGTATACATTTTTATAGTTATTTTATTCCCATTAGAAGGACTCCATTTTATGTGAAGATTATTATATGCCTCTAAAAGCAGTAGCTTTGAAGTCAAAAACACCTAGACTCAAACTCCAGTTCTGGTATGACAATGGCAAATAAACTCTAAGCCCGTTTCAGCATCTATAAAAAGGGAGATTTAAAAACCTTACCTCATAGGCTTGTTTGAGAATTAAATAAAATAATGTATATAAAACATTCAGACAAGAGTAAATTTCTGAAAAAGCTAGGTACTGAGAGGGTACTTGACGGTACATTAAAATATATTATAAACAATAACGTTAGAAAATTCAGAGTACTTGGTAGAGAATTGAATTAAATGATCATTAGGGTCCCTTCACAATTTTAGTGCCACACCTTTGCCTGAGGAACCCTGAGACTGTGTGGTGTGAGCTGCCTGAATATATGATAGGAGGAGGCTTAGAGACACCCTAACCCTCACTTAACCTGTTCTTACTCAGGTGTAGCTACAACCATAGGAATCATCCTGAGTTATTCTTCAGATAACTGAAGCAATACAGAGTCATCAAGATTATCTAAGACTGGGGCGCCTGAGTGGCTCAGTTGTTAAGCGTCTGCCTTCGGCTCAGGTCATGATCCCAGAGTCCTGGGATCAAGTCCCGCATCGGGCTCCCTGCTCAGCAGGGAGTCTGCTTCTCCCTCTCCCTCTGCTTGCTGCTCCCTTGCTCATGCTCTCTCTCTCTCTCTCTGCCAAAAAAAAAAAAAAAGATTATCTAAGACCTCAGGGAGGCTGTGTTGGCTTTTCTAGGGAAGTCTATATAAATATCAAAATCATTTTATACCAAGGTCAATTATGGTCAATTAATTTTCACAAGGGTGCCAGGACCATGCAATGAGTAAAGAATAGTCTTTTTAACAATTGATGCTGAGACAACGAGATACCCAAATGCAAAATGCAAAAGAATGAAGTTGGACCCATACCTCATACCACACACAAAAATTAACTCAAGATGGATGGAAGACCTAAATGTAAGAGCTAAAACTAGACAAATCTTAGAAGAAAACATAGGTGTAAATTGTACACCATGGTTTTTCAATTTTGACATTAATAATAGTTTGAGCCAGATAATTCTCTGTTTTGCAAGTCTATTGTGTACACTGCAGAATGTTTAGCAGCATCCCCCCTGGCCTCTACCTGGTAGATACTAGTAGCCTCCCTCCCTCCCCAATATATGCCTCAATATACTGCCAGATTTCCTATGGAAGGCAAAACTGCCAGTTGAGATTATAATTTATTTATTATAAATTAAATGATGCTCCTTATCCTCCTCCCTTGCAAAATTACCAATGTCTACATCATGACTACCCAAATGGTTATTTGCTTAGTAGATGAACTCTAATAATTTCTCAGAAAAGTCATTTAATACTCCATAAGCCATCATTTTTAGATGATCTCAGAATCCTGCCTAAATGCCAATATCCATCTGGAAAATTCTTAGTCCAACTCCTTCCAAGATAAGGTTATAGATCAGTATGATAATTTTTTTTTCGGTATGGCATTTTTTGGGGGTAACAGTTTTATTGAGATCTAGTTCACATGCCATATAATTTACCTCTTTAAATTGTACAATTGAGAGGCGCCTGGGTGGCTCAGTTGTTAAATGTCTGCTTTTGGCTCAGGTCATGATCCCAGGGTCCTTGGATCGAGCCCCGTGTTGGGCTCCCTGCTTGGCGGGAAGCCTGTTTCTCCCTCTCCCACTCCCCCTGCTTGTGTTCCCTCTCTCGCTAGGTCAGTCTCTGTCAAATAAATAAATAAAATCTTTTTAAAAATAAATAAATAAATAAATTGTACAATTGAATGCTTTTTAATATATTCAGAGTTGTGCAACCAAGCATGGTGATTTTTGAAAATACTGATCCTCTTTTATTTTAAACCACTGTCCTAACCAACTACTCGGCACAACTACCAAGGAACTAAAAACCAAAACCAAAACCAAAGCAAAAAAATAGGCTAGTCACCTTGGCATTGTCTCCTCATAATCTAGAAAGGAGTAATGTCCCTCATAACAATCAATGACTTAGTCACATATATACAATAAGACGAGCTATGAAAGAAGCAAAATGAATAGAGTTTTGCTTAAAATTTAGTGTCACTGCTGTGAAGAAACTAGGAAAAAATAAGTCACTTCTAAACCACAGTCCTGTACTAAGATCCCCAAACATTCTTTTTTTTTTTTTCTGCTTCCTCAATTCCAGTGTCATTAGCTAAAATGAATGTAATTCACAGACCAGTACTTCCTAGTAATACTGATAAGTAGTATAGCAGATACTGTAAGGTCAGAATCCTTTTTACTACCAGTTCAACTTGTTTTAATTCAGGTTTTGAGCTCTTGTACAAGACAATCAACCTGCATGGTGGAAAGGTCAAGGTTTCACTTTAAAGCCTCTCTTTCACTGCTAGTACAACTACAATGCCACTTTGACCTTAACTTTTTTTTACCTCTTGAATAATGCTTGCCCTGCTGTTGTCACTGTCTAATACAGAGACTGTGGCTGGCAGGAGGAAATGGCTCTGGAAGCCACAGCTGTTATACAGACCAGCTACCATCTTCCAAGTATGAGAACCACTTCCAGCTCCTTCTTTGATCAGTTTGCTCAATCAAAATTTCAGCTCTAATCTGAAGCCAGTGAAAGGAGCTGTGGCTTCTGAGACCAAAGCTATTTTGTTGAGGAATAATATCAAGGGAACTATATATGCAGCCAGAAAAGAAGCCAGCTGCAAGATACTCCAGAAATACTAGGCCTAATATTTCCCTACCTTCCAGAAGACCTCAAGTCCCTTGCCAAAACATGTGAAAATGCATACTCCATCTGACTCATGGTTACTCACTTTTCTGTTTACTGACTCTACCCATGCAGATGGTGTGTTAAGTTTATTCCATCTTCCTTTCAATGAGTATCACTATATTTAATGTCATACTTTTAATGATAAAAATAACAATAAAAAAACAACCACTTAGTCATTTGTACTACATATCAGCTACTGTGATGAACACTTCAGTTACATGATCTTGTTTTTAATTTTCATGATGGCCTTATGAGAAAGGTTTTATTACTGTCCTCATTTTTTACACTTATTTTCTAAAATTAACATACAGTAAGTAGACTTTTTGAGGGTGGGGGAAAATACTGTTCTTTGAGTTTTAACATATGAACAGTCATTTAACCACCACACACTAAGGATACAGATCAGTTCCATCACCTCAAACATTCCCTCTACTACCCTTCTTTGTAGTCATACCCTCTCCCCACCTCTAACCCCTGGCAATCATAATCTGTTTCTTGTCTCCATAGTTTTGCCTTTTCCAGAAGGTCATATAACTGGAACTGTTCACTCAGCATAATGGCTCTGAGATTCATCCAAGTTCTTGTGTATATCAATAGCTTATTCCTCTTACTGCTGAGTAGCATTCCATACTGTCCTTGTTTTGTAGATAAGGCAGCTGAGGATTGGACAGGTTAAGTAACCTGCTGAAGGTCACCAAATTGAGGCTAGTCTTGTAACCCAGGTCTTTGTGACTCTAGAACCCATACTTTTTTTTCTTTTAAGATTTTTTAATTAATTGGCGGGGGGGGCAGAAGGAGAGAGAGAGAAACTCAAGCAGACCCCACGCTGAACACGGAGCCTGTCATGGGGCTAGATCTCACGATCCCAAGATCAGACCTGAGCCAAAACCAAGAGCTGGACGCTTAACTGACTGTGCCAACCAGGCACCCCTAGAACCCATACTCTTAACCACTATACATACTGCCCCCTATTAGCCACCTAGGCTCTCAAAAGAGTAATCCATGATCCTAATTTTAAACACAAAGGGCGGGGTGCCTGGGTGGTTCAGCCGTTAAGCATCTGCCTTCAGCTCAGGTCATGATCCCAGGGTCCTGGGATCGAGTCCCGCGTCGGGCTCCCTGCTCAGTGGAAAGCCTGCTTCTCCCTCTCCCACACCCCCTGCTTGTGTTCCTTCTCTCGCTGTGTCTCTCTCTGTCAAATAAATAAATAAAAATCTTAAAAAAAAAAAAAAAAAAAAAACCACGAAGGGCTCTAGGCCCATAGGATAAACGACTTTCATATTTACTAAAAAGGAGGCTGAGTTAAGACTTCTGGCAATGATTCCAAAGCTCTTAAGTGAGCGTGATATGGAGATAAGGGTAGGAGCTATCATCAGTGAAACAGGCCTAGGTTTAGAATCCCAGTTCTGCCATTTATTAAGTATGTAAATGTACACAAATTCTTTACTTTTTGGGACCTCAGTTTTCCCTTCTATAAAATGGGGATAATATTATGTTGAAGTATTCTTGGAAGGATTAAATGAGAAAACATAAAGTTCCTGACATACAATATTACTGTCAAAAAGGGGGGGGTCTGTCTGACTCAGTCGAAGAGCATACGACTCTTGATCTTGGGGTCACGAATTCAAGCCCCATGTTGGATGTAAAGATTACTAAGAATAAATAAGCTGTAAAAAAAATAAAAAACTTAAAAAAAAAAAAAGAACAGTATTATTGCCACCCAAGTTGAACAGAGCCAATAAAGTCATGCCAAACAAAATACCTACTAAACACACAAGTCGGTATTTATTAAGCTCTGAAAGATGTAAGGGGCATAGTCCCTGACTACCAGGAACATATATTCTGGCTAAAGAGACAAACACTTTCCCAAAAATAGAATTAATGCCATTATATAATATGATACTAAACTGTGTGACTGGATCTATAAAACTATAGAGACAAACTCAATTTAATTTTAGCCAATAACTTGAACTTCCTATTTAATTTTTTTTAAAGATTTTATTTGTTTATTTGAGAGAGAGAGAATGAGCAGTGGGGAGGGACAGAGGGGGAGAGAGAGAGAGAGAGAGAGAGAAGCAGACTCCCTGCTGAGCAGGAAGCCCAATGTGGGGCTCAATCCCAGGACCCGGGATCATGACCTGAGCTGGAGGCAGATGCTTAACTGACTGAGCCACCCAGGCATCCCTAATTTTTTAAAAAATCAGAATCAAGACTCAGGTAAGGAAGGGAATCCACTTGTCTTCTAGCCTAGAATATTCCTTAGGCATAAAGGCAAAGTCTTTACCAGTCAACATCTAGAATGTATTTTCAAAACTACTGGTTCCAACTCTCCTTCCAGGTATCTGCGTCAATTTCAAAAATGGTATTTTCCCTAATAATCTTTGACATCTGAGAGGAAGAAAAATACATAATGGCCTAAATTCTGTGACAGATAAGTGATTGATGACTGACTAGTTTAATAAAATTTTTGGTTTCTTTAGAAAGACAGAGTATGCTTCAAAAGGGTTATTGAACTAAAGTCTAAAGGAACTCAACTTCCATATCCAAAGGAATTCTTTAAGATCATTTCCTTCTCTTTTGTTTCTGTTTGGTCTTGGTAGGAAAATATATAAATAAACAGGCTTAGGGTAGGAAGGTAAAAAAGAGGAGAAAAAACTGGAATGGTGGAAAGACTATTAAAATCTATCTATAAGAATCTTTCTACTTCCTTCTGGTGCTTTCTATAAATCCTCTTCCTTCAACTAGTGTTTACCATGTGCATCTTTGCCAGTATAGCAATAACTGGAAGTCAGCTCAGGCTTATTAGGCTTTTTTTTTTTTTTTTTTTTTTTTTTGAGAGAGAGACAGAGATAGCGACAGAGAGCAGGAGCAGGGAGGAGAGGGAGAAGCAGGCTCCCCGCTGAGCAGAGAGCCCAATGTGGGGCTCGATCCCAGGACCCTGGGATCACAACCCGAGCTGAAGGCAGATGGTCGCTCAACGACTGAGCCACCCAGGCGCCCCTAGGCTTTTAATTAAGCATGTAAATAAAATATATACAAAATATGACTGACCAAATCCTTATTTCCCAATTTGACCTGGGAACAAAACCTAGTAACAGCTCTACAGCAAAGCACCTTACCAAGGCTCTTCACAGCTACTTAGTAACACATTCCCCACAGTTGGCAAGTCTGAACATCTATGCTGCTGGCTTAGTGCTCTGGACTTGGGAGAAAATAGTTTAAAAAAAATTTTTTTTGTTCATATACACAAGTAGTTTTTAGTGGGAGTGAAATCTCACTTGGGGATCAAATAGAACCAAAAGGTTCATTTTTCCAGTCCTGCCTCAGTTAAAGTTGTTTTTTTAAAAAAAGATTTTATTTATCTGAGGGGGGGCACAGAGAGAGAGTGGACTCCAGAGAGAGAGCATGAGCAGGGGGCGGGGGAAGGGCAGAGGGAGAAGCAGACTCCCTGCTCAGCAGGAGCCCTGACACAGGGCTCCATCCCAGGACCCCAGGATCCTGGGATCATGACCTGAGCTGAAGGCAGATGCTTAACCAACTGAGCCACCCAGGGGCACCCTGCTTCAACTAGTTTTGTGCTTATAACTTGCTTAAGCTCTGCAATTCCTCATCATCTTAAGAAATATAACCATCCCTGGCCTGGATTTTCACCAGACTTTAAGACTGAATCCTGGGGCACCTGGGTGGCTCAGTCGTCAAGCACCTGCCTTTGGCTCAGGTCATGATCCCAGAGTCCTGGGATCAAGCCCCACATCAGGCTCCCTGCTCGGCGGGAAGCCTGCTTCTCCCTCTCCCACTCCCCCTGCTTGTGTTTCCTCTTTGCTGTGTCTCTATCAAATAAATACATAAAATCTTAAAAAAAAAAAAAAAAAAAAAGACTGAATCTCAGCCCTATCACCCTACAAAAAGAGAGAAGCTAAATCTCTACCCAATGTTCTAAAAACAAATACCTAAGGTCAGCAAACAAGAAAACTGCCAGGCATAACCATAACCCTTCTTTCTTAAGTCAACTGGGCAATTTTCTCATAAGAAACAATGTATGGAGTGAGGAGGCCTGAGTTCTAGTTTTCCCTCTAGTAACCTGTGATCTTAGTCAAATCATAACTACTCTGTGCTTTAGTTTCTTCTTCTGTAAAAAAATGAGAAGGCTGGAGCAGACTCAGAAATCACAAACTGAAGGCCAGGTAAAAATTTAGGCTGGATCCAAAGATGTGGGGATTTTTTGGTATATGCTGTAAGTTTTACTTTTTTATAGCAATAAATGAATTTATTGAGAATAACTGAAACCACATTTTGGAATTACATGTTATTACCAACTACTTAAGAATACAAATAAATATTTAACTGAGTGTACAAATAAATAACAGAATATTCTAGACAAATGAACATTTATAACAACAAATAGTTATTTAGCTGAATATATTAAGGGTCTGGTGACAACCTTTAAACAGTACAGCTAATAGAACTGCCTTTGTTCTAGCCTATTTTGGATTCCTTTTCTCCTCATTCTATACTCCTGTCCTAAGGAGACTAGGTTCTGAATAATAATATAATTTCTTTAAACTTTATTATGAAAATTTTCAAAATTACACAAAAGTAATGCACTCCCTTGTACCATAAACCGAGCCTCAATAATTAACAACTCAGGGCTAATCTTGTTTTTTCATTATCCCCTCCTACTCCCATATTATTTTGAAGGAAATCCTGCACATCACATCATTTCATTCATCGAGAACATAAGCATATCACTGTCATCACATCTAAAAGAATAATAACTGCCAAAAAATATATAAAAGAATATTACATTATATCAATTACTGCTTTAGTTAGGGCTCAATTTGGAACTATTCAATTTCTATAATTATCATAAACTTTTCTTTCATGTTATGTTACGTTTGTATGAATCAGGATCCAAATAAGATCCATATATTGCAACTATTTGATACATGCAGTTAAAAAAACAGAACAGAGGGGCGCCTGGGTGGCTCAGTTGGTTAAGCATCTACCTTCAGCTCAGGTCATGATCCCAGGGTCCTGGGATCGAGTCCCGCATCTGGCTCCCCACTCAGTGGGGAGTCGGGTTCTCCCTCTCCCTCTGTTCCCCCCCCCCCCCCCCCCCCGCTCATGCATTCTTGCTCTTGCTATCTCAAATAAATAGTTTTCTGCTAGGCCCTTGAAGTTTTTTAAGTTTGGGTCTCTGGAGGATCTGACGTCTCTTCCAGTTCTAGGATACCCTGACTCTTGTAAACATTAACAGAGAGAGAAATACAAATGAGTGGAACTTCATGCTTAAAACTGAAAAACCAGGGTGCCTGGGTGGCTCAGTCAGTTAAGCGGCTGCCTTTGGCTTGGATCATGATCCCAAGGTTCTGGGATGGAGCCCCATATTGGGCTCCCTACTCAGCAGGGAGTCTGCTTCTCCCTCTCCCTCTGCCCCTCCCCACCACTTTTTTTTTTAAGATTATATTTATTTATTTATTTGACAGAGAGAGAGAGAGAGAGAGAAAGAGCAAGCACAGCAGGCGGAGCAGCAAAGGAAGAGGGAGAAGCAGACTCCCCACAGAGCAGGGAGCCTGACGCGGGGTTCGATCACAGGACCCCAGGATCATGACCCGAGTGGAAGGCAGACACTTAACCGAATGAGCCACCCAGGGACCCACCCCCCACTTATGCATGTGCACGCATGTGCGCTCTCTCTCTCAAATAAATAAAAAATCTTTAAAATGAAAAACAAAACTGAAAAACCACGAAGTAGCAATATAAGCTTGTAATTTAAGTATACAACTATAGTAGTGAATTCCAAAAGAATCTGCTAGAAGAAGTGAAAGGAGTTGCCAAGGGAGTAGCATACGATGGAAAGAGTAGGTATTAGGGAGTGCTATTCCACATCTTCATGCCTACCTCACAGGACTGCTGTGAGGCTTAATTGACATATACCTATATATCTTCATACATATTAACATATAAAGTGTTTTAATGAGTAAAAAATTTTAAGTCAAAACAGAACACGTTCACTTGACATTCATGCAATAATAATCCATTTTCAAGAATTACTGAAAATTTTAAGAGATTCAAAGATCTCGGGGCGCCTGGGTGGCTCAGATGGTTAAGCGTCTGCCTTCAGCTCAGGTCATGATCTCCGGGTCCTGGGATCGAGCCCCATGTTGGGCTCCCAGCTCAGCTCAGTCTGCCTCTCCCTCTCCCCCTGCTTGTGCTCTCTCTAGCTCTCTCTCTGAAATGAATAAATAAAATCTTTAAAAAAAAAAGAGAGAGATTCAAAGATCTCAAAATCATTCACTTGAAACTCAACGGCTATTACACAATTATATAGCAAGCTTAAAACACAGTTCATCTGAAAAGTGACCTAACTGAACAACAGAAAGACAAAGGGAAATTGTAAAGCTGGATTACCTCAAAACACACAGGAATAAAGACTGTGTATATTTTCTTCTTTTAATTACATTCTGTAATATTCTAACATCAAAATTTTCATTACAAGTACAGTATAATGACATTCATATAGAACAGAATCCTTTTGAAAGGATTTCTAAACTTATGTGAGAGGGCAATGGGCCCAAAGAATCTTAGGACTTTAGGGACATTAGAGATCATTTGGTCTACTTTTCTCATTTTAGAGAAGAAAACTGAGAGCCCAGAGAGAACACTAGATACTAGCACCATAGACAAAGTTCTAAGAGTCTGGGCCTCTGACTCTCTGCAGAGAAACGAATGAGAATGATTGGGCACAACAGTTTATAATAGAGGTAAAAAAAAAAAAAAAAGGACCTCGTTCAATGGTGAAAAGAATGACACATGCTGGGTGACCACGTAAATCTGTCCTAGGCATGGTGCCACAGCAAAGGGATACAGGCTCTTTCACCATTTAGAATTCCAGTTTCTTACTTAGGAAGCTGGATATCATGTCTAGTTAAACAAATCCCCAAACCTAAACTTTTCACTTAGTCATCTCACTCTATGAGAATGGACAAAACAAGAGGCAGGGCTGACCAGTATCAGCACTCTTCACTTCTCTGAGAGCTGAAAACAGTAACGTTTTCTCCCAAAATCCTAACACCTCTTCTTCATGGCCAACCAGTAAAAAACGGGGAAGACAATAAAAGTGACCTAATTTCTATTTTAAAGTACAAAGCTAAATCTTGGGTTATTTATAGGTCTGGTGTCAACCTTGTCCTCATCTCCCCTCCTTACACCTTGGATGGCCAGCTCTCCACACAGGGAGGCTCCCATGTATACTCTGAGCCAAAGGTTCTCACAGCACCTCTCATTTCTAAACTTCAGATGCAAATATACTAGTCGATGCCCAAATACTTTCCTGTAAGGACCTGAAAATACCACTACCTACCTAGGCTTTAAATAGCCCACAGTAATAGGGGGGAAAAGACCTGGCAATAAATATGAAAAGATAAAAAAGCATTATCCAGATATGAAAGGAGCTGATACAAATCTGAAAGGATATCATCCAATTTCTGTCAAATAAGTGGCCAAGAGTTAAGAAGAGATACAGGAAAAAATCCAAATAGTAAAACACCTCAGAAAATGCTAGTAATTAAAGAAATGTAAAACAAATTATAAAGGTATCATCTTTATATTACTGCCACAAAGATGATTAAAGTTTCATTATATGTAACAAATTAAAGACTTGAAAAGAATAATTAACCTATGGCATTCTGATTCAACGTATTTTTAGAGTATCATTAGAGATAATAAATATATAGGTGACTGCAAGGAAAAATTCTGGATTAAATTGTGCTAAGTGAATAAAAAGAACAAAAATAATATGGCACATTGATTAAGCTACTTAAATTATGTGTCTATGATGACAAGGACTAGAGGATGTCAGAGAGTTAGATAAATAGTGATTTTATGGTAAAAAGGTTTTTTGTTTGCCTGCTTTGCCACTTTTGTTTATACTCTCCTATAGAGTTAAACATAATTTTGGATCTTCTCTGGTTCTGTATAGCCTAGACAAAAACAAAAAACAAAAACAAAAAGCAAAAACCATACACAAACACACACACACACACACACACACACACACACACACACACACACAAGCCACATCCAATGGATTTTCCCAGGTATTAATTTTCTACTAAGCCAAGTCAATGGCAACAGGAATCTGAGGCCACAGTTCATTCACAGCTTCAGCCTGTTCCCTAGGAAGCCAAAGATGATCTAGAATTTTTTTTTTTTTTTAAAGATTTTTTATTTATTTATTTATTTAATTGACAGAGAGAGAGAGAGAGACACAGCGAGAGAGGGAACACAAGTAGGGGGAGTGGGAGAGGGAGAAGCAGGCTTCCGGCTGAGCAGGGAGCCCGATGCGGGACTCGATCCCAGGACCCTGGGATCATGACCTGAGCCGAAGGCAGTCGCTTAACCAACTGAGCTACCCAGGCATCCCGATGATCTAGAATTTTTGAGAAAGTAAATTATTCTCCATTTTAACAGCCCTCCACCCCAGCCCAAACCCGCCCAAGAGCTGAACAAGTTCAATTTCACAACAGAGATTTCTGTTATCAGGTACAGAATTTGGTATATACCAAGGTGGGGGAAAGATGTCAACGTAACAACAGCATGGCTCACATGGTCACCAAACAGGCAGGAGAGTGTCCCTGGTTAGCTTCAGGATCAACCTATGCATTCCTCCTCACTATGATTATACACCTGCTTGTCCCAGAAAGGTAAAGAATAGCAAATAACTCTTCAGGCTTTTTTCTGACTGGTATACAAAGGACCAGTTGATTCCGTCAAGTAACAGTGAAGTAATTTAAGTATCTCCAAGCACAAGGCCTTTACCTCTATTTTGGAACTCCTGAATAGAATCCAAGAGCTCACATCATTACATATCTCAGTCTGGAAGATTCATAGTGGCTCCATAAACTCTGGTCACTCTAGTCTATTTGCACCAAATTTTAGAGGATCAGTAGTAAAAAGGATTGAGGAAGCACAAGATTACCTGAATCCAACTGAGAGGTTCTCATGAGAAGAGGTCTCCTTGGACCAGCTGCCAGAGATGTACCCTCGAAAGAAAAAGAAGAGGGAGGAGAGAGAAGGAGGAAGCAGTGGGAGAGGGAGGGATCATGCTTACTGGCTTGCTTTCGAAGAAGAGAGGGTTTTTATTATTGTTTACGGGGGCGCCTGGGTGGCTCAGTCGTTAAGCGTCTGCCTTCGGCTCAGGTCATGGTCCCCAGGTCCTGGGATCGAGCCCCGCATCGGGCTCCCTGCTCGGCAGGAAGCCTGCTTCTCCCTCTCCCACTCCCCCGCTTGTGTTCCCTCTCTCGCTGTGTCTCTCTCTGTCAAAATAAATAAATAAAATCTTTTAAAAAATTATTATTGTTTATGGCTAAGATGACAATGGAAGAGAAAGAGATTCACATGTTGAAGCAATACTTGCACATATATTTGCCATATACACACTGGGTAATTTCAAAACTCTTCAAAAGAGGTTGAGAAAAGACAGAGAGGGCTGAGCAGAGAGAACACAATTTTTCAGGAAAAAAAAAAATCAGTCAGTCTTTAAGTCCAAGTAAACATCTGAAATTTTCCAATTAACTTCCTGTGTAGCCAGCCTCCAAGATAACACAACTTTGTGCAATCTTCTCTCAGACTGTATCAGGGTTGGTCTGGGTGACCAATATAGTATGGCAGAAGTGATACTACGTTACTTCTAAGACTATCAGAAAAGATAGTGTGGCTTCTGCTCTCTCTTCAATCTCTTTCTTGGATCATTCACTGGGAGAAAGCCACCTGCCAGGTAACAACATAGTAGCTCCATGGCAGCTTTATGGAGAAGCCCACATTTTGAGGAACTGAGAACTCATAACAACAGTCACATGAAGCTTGGATATGATTCTCCAGCCCAGCCAAGCCTTCATATGACTGCAGCCCTGGCTAACCATCTTGACAGACTCTAAGCCAGAACCACTAGCTAAGCAGCTCCCAAATTCCTGACTCTCAGAAACTGTGTGAAATAATAAAAAAATTTTAAGCTTCTAAATTTTAGGGTAATTTGTTATATAGCAATAGATAATATGACAACATAACATCAAACTAAGTAAGTTTGATGGGGAACAATGCTATATGGTAATATCATGATTTCATCTACTCTGTGAAGAAAAGAATCACCTTCAAATTAAAAGTGGTATGCTGCCCAAGATACCACTAAAAGCTAAATAAGGCTAAAGAAGAGGTTCCACTGGAGGGAATGAATGATCTCTCTCTCCTAACACTAAGTTAAGGATTGTAATAGTCAAAGAGAAGAGTCCAACACAATTCCCTCCCACTAATTATATTATCTATCCTATAGCCATAGACATGGGTTAGTGAAGGGTAGGTTTCACATGCAAGCCACTATAAGGGTGTTGTCCCGTATCAGAGCAGTCAAGGGTTAAGGTTGAGGCAGCAAACTTATCCCCAGAGATATATGCCTGGCACTAAGCTGAGATTCACAAGATTCTCCTTGAGTTTTCCTTACCTCTAAATGCTGGGATAACTGATGCTCACTGAATGCCGATATTTGTATGAATAAAAATGAAGGGATTTAGCAAATCTTGTTCCTGCACACAGTTGTCAAAAAAATCTGACCTTTACAACAGGAAAAAGAGGGGGGATTTAAAGATTTAAAGAAGAGGCAGTGACTGTCTGATATATAACAAACCTTTGAAAAATTATGAAGCAGTGAAAATCCCCTACAGGTCCCAACAAAATGTGTCCAATTTGCATTCCAGCAAAGCTTTCCATACATACCATTTGACTCCTGTGTGTACTTCCAGGCAAATAAATCCCGAGGAATAATCCCACTGGGACCTAAGTCTGATCTCTGATATATTACTGCTCCACAGCTCCAGACCAGCTCCACAAACTGCCTTTTTGGTTCCAAATAACTAAATCAAAGTCATCCTGATAAGCTTTGAAAACAGGGAATGTGAGGAGTGGTTTAATGAATGTTACAACTCAACCTATTATAGACCACAGTGTATTACTGAAAGAAAGGGAAGAAAAAAAACCCTCATACTTTTACATCCCCAAATCTCTCAAGACCAAATCCAGACATACCTGTCATTCAACCACACCTGACTATAAAGCCTTATTCAAAGCCTGACTTTGATCAAATGGTTAGGATGCATTTACAAACCTAACACCAGTGTGTGTTGGGGGCAGGTGCAATAGAGACTACAATTTTCTGTTTACTTTGAAAACTGGTCCAAACTCGTTTGAAAAAAAAAAAAACCCAACCAATGAAAGCAATAAACACTGCAATGTATTCTGATTTAAAATATTACAAGGAAAAAACCCAGCAAACACATTATGGTAGCAAAAAAATGTTTTTTTCTAAAAGTTAGAAAAATCTACCACCCAACACATAAACTAGAGAAAACAGTATCAACAAAAAAAGGAAAGACAGATTTATAGAAAAAACTGAGAGAGCTGGAAGTGCAAGCACCCTAGATTCCAACATCAATTTTCTCCTTCCACAAGAAGAAAGTAATTTTTAAAAAAGAAAAATAAATTTAGATAAGACATACTAAAACATTAACCATAGTGACTATTAGGCAAATCACAAATATATAAACACATGAATTAGATACTGATGACCTAAAAAGAGAAGGTAAGAGAAAGGCATGTAGGAACTTAGTAATTTGATGCAAGACATCAAAATAAGAAACCATCAGGTCAGACAGCAAAGAAATGGGAACATTAGAGTTTTTTGTTTGTTTGTTTGTTTGTTTGTTTTTAAAGATTTTATTTATTTGAGAGAGAGCACATGAGAGGGGGGAGGGTCAGAGGGAGCAGCAGACTCCCTGCCGAGCAGGGAGCCCGATGCGGGACTCGATCCTGGAACATTAGAGTTTTAACATCTGTATGTAATCTCATATAAACAGTAATGGACTAACAACTGAAATCAGCTTATATAGCACCTTAAAAAGAACCAGTCACCAATCAGGAATTAGAGCTAACCCCCTCTCCAGATGGTTATTCAGTAAGCAGGAAAATAAGCTGGCAATCTGTGAGCAAACTGAGCCTCCTGTAGAGTCAGCAAGACCCGCCCACTGCCTGGTCCCGGATGCTGATGGCAGATGAAACCAAAAATACCACCATCTACTCTCAAGACCCAAAATGTAACCAACACTTTTTTTGGCAAGTCAGATTTCAACCCTGTCTAGGCAACCCGTATCAGCTGTGATCACTAGGTTTGCAACAAATTTTAGAAGTCATTCTTTTTTTTTTTAAGATTTTTTTTTTTTTTTTTTATTTTGAGAAAGAGAGAGCATGAGACGGGGGAGGCTCAGAGGGAGAAGCAGACTCCCCGCTGAGCAGGGAGCCCGATGTGGACTTGATCCCGGAACTCTGGGATCATGACCAAGCCCAAGGCAGTCGCTTAACCAACTGAGCCACCCAGGCACCCAGAAGCAAGTCATTCTTCGACACAAAATGTAGAACCTCAATACCTTTTTTAGCCCAGAAGAGCCATCCAGCTTCCTCAAGAGAAGCATGCCAGGAGATCCATAAAGATTGGAAAGAGTTTTATCATCAAAGTCCTATCCAGTCTCAAAAGATTCTGAAGCTATAATCAAAAAACCAGAAAATCACAAGTGTTGGTAAGGAGAAACTGGAATCCTCACACATTGCTGCTGGGAACTGTAAAATGGTTCAGCCACCGTGGAAGACAGTTGGGGAGTTCATCAGAAAGTTAAACACAGAGTTACCATATGACCCAGTAATTCCACTTCCAGTTATAAAATTCAAAATAACTGAAAACAGGTACGGTACTCAAATACATGTACACACATATTCCTAGCAGCACAATTCACCATAGCAAAAGGTGGAAATAATCCAAATGCCCATCAGTGGATGAATGGATAAACAAACTGTGGTAGACACATACACTGGAATATTAGTCAGCGATAAAAAGGAATAAAGTACTGATACATGCTACAACACGGATGAACCTCAAAAACACTATGCTAGGGACGCCTGGGCTCAGTCGGTTAAGCGTCTGCCTTCGGCTCAGGTCATGATCCCAGGGTACTGGGTTTGAGTCCCACTTGGGACTCCCTGCTCGGCAGGAAGCCTGCTTCTCCCTCTGCTGCTGCTCTCCCTGTTTGTGCTCTGTCGCTCTCTCTGGCAAATAAATAGAATCTTAAACACACACACACACACACACTCTCTCTCTCTCTCTCTCTCTCTCTCTCTGCTAAGTGGAAGAAGCCAGACATGAAGGTCACATATTATATGATTCTATTTATGTTAAATATCCAGAATAGGTAGATTCATAGAAACAGAATGCAGACTGGTGGTTGCCAGAGGTTGGAGGGAAGGGAGAAGGGGAAGCAACTGCTTAATGAGTACATGGTTTCCTTTTAGGGTAATTAAAATGTTTCGGACCTAGACAGAGGTGGTGGTCACATGACATTATGAATGTACTAAATGCCACTGAATTATTCCCTTTAAAATGGTTAATTTTATGTTATATAAATTTTACCTCAATTTTTTTTAAAAAGCTCTTTAAAACAAAAGTAAAGACTCGTATCTCTAATTCTTTATTTTTCTAAAGTGCTTTAACAGGATATGAGCTTCCCTTCTGAGAAACCATAAACAAGTTTCAGTTAAAGCCTGTTGGTCTCTCCTCTATAGCTTCTGCAGAGACAAGCAGTCACCTCAGGCTATGGTGCAAAGAATCTCTCAAATAAATAAATAAATAAATAAAATCTTAAAAAAAACTGCTCCAATAAAAGTGGTTGTTAATGGTATCAATTACCTCTTACCCTGTCAGCTAAAGTCGGAACACTTTAAAAGTATTTCTTTACAATCCAGGTACAATCCTTACGACTACTTTTCTAAGCAAGAGGTGCTATGCCATCCCTTAAGATCTAATGGTTTGTACCCCTAATAGTTTCCATCACCCTGAGATGATCTTTTAATAGTAGCTAGGATTATCAGTATCATACCACACTTTACCTCCTCTCCCCTCTCCCCTCACTCATCCTTCTGGGTAGAGCATTCAGAGCCAGTAATTGCCATGTCTTGTTGGATTTTTAGTCTTTCTACTACCTCTCAGCATTGCATTTCTGTGAATCTCCTAACCCCAAGCCAGAACATCAGTCTGCCCAATTAGATACTGGAACTAAAAAGCTCATGTGCTTTATTCCCCAGTAGTTACCTTGACATATGCCTGAAACAGGCTGGTTGTGTTAGTGTGTATGCCAGGCTTTCAGTGGGCCTTTCTATTAAACTTGGGTGTCTTAACAACAGAGACCAGTGAGCTGCCTGAAGTCAGCTGATGGAGAACAAGATCAACAGGACAGCAGGCCAGGATTCTCTGGGATCTGCTCCTTTCATAGAGCAGAATCACAAAGAGAAAGGGTGTTTCCCCATGGCATTGTGATGAAAATTATAATGTTAATTTATATGCAAGTAAGACGGAAAAGCCCAGAAACAAGTGCTATGTTCACCTCTGTCTCTTGTTCCTCTTTTGCAAATGGCCCATTTGAAGGTTAACTACTGTTCTGCCTTCATTCATATAAAAAGCAAATAAAGTTACCTCATTGATTTTTTTTCTAAATCATAGTCATATTTTAATAGAAACTTTTACTAACTGTGTAGCCTTGAACATGTTACTTACTCTTTTTGGAACCTGAGTTTTATCTGTGAAAGGGGAATGCTAATAAAGGCCCAGTCTATTTGTGAGTTGTTACAAAATAAAAACATAGGCAAACTGTCACAGCCCAGAGCCTAAGGAAACATGACAACTAAACGTAATGTATCCTGGATGAGATCCTGCAACAGAAAAAAAGCATTAGGTAAGAACTAAGGAAATCTGAATAAAGTATGGACGTTAGTTAATATAGTGTATCAGTACAGGTTCATTAATTGTGACAAATGTACCATAATAATGTAAGATGTTAGTAATAGGGGAAACTTGGTGTGGAGCGTATGGGAACTTCTTTACAACTTTTCTATAAATCTAAATCTATTCTAAAAAGGCTATTTTAGGGACGCCTGGGTGGCTCAGTTGGTTAAGCGTCTGCTTTGGGCACAGGTCATGCGTGGTCCTGGGATTGAGTCCGGCGTCTGGGGAACCTGCTTCTCCCTCTGCCTGCTCTGCCTGCCGTTCCCCCTGCTTGTGCTCTTTCTCTTTCTCTCTCTCTGACAAATAAACAAATAAAATCTTAAAAAAAAAAATTTTTTTTAAGTCTATTTTAAAAAGTAAAGAAAATATGCAAAAGAACTTTATAAAAATTCTAAAGTTCTAGTCAACTGTAAAATACTGCATAATTTAGTAGACTTAGTCTTTTATGTAGATTGTTGGCAGGTAGGCAGCCATCTTAATAGCTCATATAATAGAGATGGCTTGAAGAGTTAAGTTCTGGTGTGGAAGAGTCTAGCCCCCAGAAACATCCCAGCTGTTTCCTGCCAGCTGGTGCCTCATGTCTGACTTTCAATAGGGTTGATTCTCTTTGTATAATTATTTCTGTCTCTCGACCTATCAGTTTTACTAAAAGAACAATTATTTTTTAAAAAGAGGCTCTACACAGGTATGTGCCTTAAGATTGCAAAAAATGTGAACTGTAAGGCATGGATATAGCTATTTATTGGGTCCATTTCCTAACTGGCTGAAATAGATCTGATGTCTACTCCCAACTTCAAATGTAGGAACAGACAGACACAAAGAGATAGAATTCAGCAAGTGTACCCAACTCCTGCCAACTCCTGTTCTGCCCTGGAAAAAAAAAAAAGAAGAAGAAGAAAGCAAGAGTCCCAGAAGTGCAGGAAATTGTTTCGCAGACGAAAGACAACACTTCCTTTCCCAGAACAATCCATCTCCCACACTGACATCCTGCTCCTGCTATATTTACCCAACCCAAATCTGCCGATGATATACTTCCAGCTGCACTCCTGCCACATGGTCCTGTCACTCAGCCACAGCACTCTGAGGGGAATCTGTCCAGAGGGCAGAGCCTAGAAATCACTACACACTAATCCATGCTTCCTCTATCGGTAGCCTTCAGAGTAAAGTGAGACAAAATACGGACAGTATTACTCCCTGTTTATTTTGGAAGTGACTGGGGAGACAAGAGGTACTTCATTTTGTATAGTTGCTAATTTTGACTGCTCTCATAGTAGCCAATGGAGGAGCCTGAACAATGAAGGGGTTGAAATGGGAGGTTAAAAATAATTCTGTTAATGCTAACTGCCCAAAAAGCATCACTTAATAGCCTCTTCCACCCCAACCTACTAGGATCAGGCTCTCAAGTCACCTTATTACAGGGTAAACTCTTCACCCCACCTCATCTTACCTTGTAACATATTCTACTGAAAGAGGAAAGCCCAAACACTGGACTGGGTAAAGGTAAATGCTAGAGCTGACTTCCATTTTCCTATTTTAGCAGCTCTGTATTCTTGGTCCTTCCCTTCCACTCCTGTATCCCCAGTCCCAAGTCCTTTTCTTTCGCTCCTTTCTGCTCATTCCTCCTTAATTTCCGCCTCTCTAGTTCTTTTTTTTCCTTATCTTTTTTTTTTTTTTTTTTTTTTTTACCCTGGGCAAGGTTACCTCAACAAAACATAACTGATAGCTAATAAGGCTTTCATTATAATATCATATCATTAGCCTACTCTCCACAGTAGTAACAGCGAAGAACCTGAGACTCAAGAGTAGTACCTCTCTCTCTCTCTCTGCCTTTTCCTTTCTTAAGGCAGCTCAGTCATGCATATTAATCAGATTCTTCAAAGGAAAGGAAAATAGAGGCAAAAGGAAAAATGCAGAGAAAAAAGAGGGAAGGAGAGAAAAGGGTGATACTAAATAAAGATGGGGAAATGTTTTTCTCTCTTAAAGAACTGGACAATGGGCATTTCCAAACTTTACAGATTTTAAAAAGCTGAAGAAGGAGGGAACCAGCTTCACATGACTGTTCCCAGTCTGTTTTGGAGGAGATGTATTCATGCTCCTGGTTGAGTGGTGAACAAATGCCACTAGGTGATGTTGCCATATTCTAAAAAAAACGCCAAGCCCCCAGTCAAGCCTCATCAAGATAAAACTTTTTCCAATTTTGAAAACTCTTTTTAGTTACTATTTTTTTTTTAAAAAAGCATCACTAAAGCCATAAAGAGATACAGACCTTTAGGGTATACAATTGTGTTCCTTAAAAAGAAAAGTAATTCTTGGGGCACCTGGCTGGCTCAGTTGGTGAAGCATGCAACTCTTGGTTTCAGGGTTGTGAGTTGAAGTCCCACACTGTGTGTAGATTACTATAAAATAAAATCTTTAAAAAAAAAAAGAAAAGAAAAGAAAAGAAACTCTAAACATAAGTAAGCTACAAAGACAGTTCATGTCCACCCCTAAGAAGTCCTTTAAGAACAGGTATTTTATTTTTTTTATTTATTATTATTTAAATTCAATTAACATATAATGTATTATTGGTTTCAGAGGTAGAGATCACTGATTCATCAGTCATATAATACCCAGTGCTCCTTATATCACATGCCCTCCTTAACGTCTATCACTCAGAGAACAGATATTTTAAACAACCACTCAATATTTACCATCACTGCAACCTGAAAATTGTTCAGGCAAGAATCATCAATGTATGATAAATCATGGGGGGAAAGTTTAATAAGGAGCAAAATCCTGTCTTAAAGTCATCTCCCCACAGATTGCTTATGAGTTCCAAGGGGAAAACAGTATCTATCCAGTGGAAAAACAAAATAACACTTTGACTAGGTGATCAAAAGTAATATCACCATTGGAAGGATACCTCTACATATGAAATCCTCAGGGTACTACTATCAGTAGTGACATGTAGATTCATGCCCACGCATATCCTGAATTAATGAATTAATTAATTCATTGAACTCACAACCCTGAGATCAAGAGTCACATGCTCTACTAACTGAGCCAGCCAGGCACCCCCATAACCTGAGTTTAATCATGAGAAAACATCAGACAAACCCAAAAGGAGGAACGTTCCCCCCCCAAAAAAAGAAAGAGAGAGAAAAAAAAGAAGAGAGAGAGAAAAAAGAAGAGAATGAAAGAAAAAAAATGGCCTATAATTATAAAAAAATAAAAATGTTGATGCCATGAAGAACAAAGAAGGGCTGAAGAACTGTCCCAGATGAAAGGAGACTAAAAAAACATGACAACTACCTGGATTTGTGATCCTTGACTGAAGGGGAAAATTTTTAAAGTTTATTATTGGGAAAACTGACAAAATTAAAATCAATAGTAAAGTATTGTATCAATGTTAAATTTCTTGAATTTGATAACTGTACCAAAGATTATGGAAGAAAATATCCTTCTTCTTAGGAAGTATACACTGAAGTATCAAGGAATAAAAGGTGATAATGTATATATAACCTATTCTCAAATGGTTTAGAAAAAAATTACGTGTGTGTGTGTGTATATAGAGAAAGAGAATAATGAAAACAAGTAGCAAAAGGGTATATGGGAGCAAAAGGGTGTATTATCCTTGCAATGTGTCTGTAAGTTTGACATTATTTCAAAATAAAAATTCAAAAAAATTCATCAGTTGACCTGATCAAATGTCCTGACATTAGTTAGGTAAAAGATACACTAAAACAACCTCTGGCAGGGGAACAAGCCAACTTTTCCTTCCCATTGGAGCCTTTAGAGAAAGACTATTACCAACAGAAAGACTTCCCATTCTCTGCCTTCTGTTACTTCATGCACACAACCCAGTTTTATCGATTCTTGAGCCTGTAGCCTACTTAGGACCCTGGCAAAGTCTTCCATTTTCTGAGTACCAACGAGTTCTACCAAATGCTCATTTCCTTCCTTACAGAGAACCTAGAGAACGGAATGAGTCTTAAAACCTCTGAAATGAGACTGATTAAGATGCTAATCTTGGGCTCACTTGGGAGGATTAATGAGCCATATTTGGAGTCTGGCAACAGAAATCCATTTTCCCTGGACTACTTTCCCCACAATGCTTCTGACCAGGTGAGCTAAACTAAGAACTTCCTGGGCCAGACAGAACCAGGATCCTCTGCCAGAGTCACGAGGATCTGGTCACAAAAAGTATTTGGCTATGGTAGGTATTAATGATGTACCTTGGCAGTAGGCTCATCTCAGAAAAAAAGAGGCAAAGGAGAAAAAACTACTCTTTAAATTCAGAACACAATAAGCTATCAAGCAAATGATGAGTCACTGATATTTCTGTGGAATATATCTGTATTCCAACATCCACTCCAACTTTCTCTTTTAGAAATAGCTTAACCACTGTTTAATTGCTTCACTGTCTGTTATCTCTTTCCACCCCCTTGAAAATCCTAGGAAAACTTTTCCTGAGGAGAAAGGGCATTTCTAAAGGGTATTCTCCCTGAGGACCTAAGGTTCCCAAGGGCTATTTCTAAATAAGGGTGCTTTCTCTGGGATTCAAAAGATAAATATATGATGGGATATTCTACTAATTTGAAGCCAAACCTTATCCAAAGTTACATGGGTTTTGATACTTCTTTCCTCACATGAACTCCTGGACTAAAGACAATGGGTTGCTACTAAAAAACATTCATGTTATTTTTGAACTGGGACTATTAGATCCAAGCTATAGCAAAGGACTTTCCTCATTCTTTTAGCACCTTAGCTAAATAACCATTAACATCTTTGTTTTGTGCCCCTAGACTTCAAAATGCTAACAACTGTGTCAGAAACCCAAGCCTGAGAGCTTAATTTTATTAGAGTATTTTATTAGCTGAATTTTATTAGAAAAGGTAAACAGCCATTGATATCCTATGGTACAATTTTAGTCAGTTCAGTTCTGAGATACACAGATTGATTAATCACAAGTGACTATTAAAGGACTAATTGAGCCCTGAGATATCCAAAGCCGTAAAGCAGCTAATGAAGCTGCTATGCACTTGGTTATTGCTGCCAGGCAGCCAGGGCTAGGGCAGAGGGTGGGGGCAGGATAGACAACACAGACAAACACCACTGCTGTTTTCCTGACCATCCTAGAACCTCTTTCAGCACACCAGGGCATATGACAATTTCCTGAGGTCACATGTGGAAGATGGGCAGCCTTCAAACCAGTGCCCAACTGTCTACTCAAATTCCAGAGCTTCTCAAATCACCAGCCCACTAGACCATAAACTTTATGAGGACAGGAACTGTGTCAGTTTCCTTGAAAACTCGGTCCCTAATACCTAGTTCAGTGTATGGCACACATTAAATGCTCAAAAAATATCTGTTGAATGGGGCGCCTGGGTGTCTCAGTCGTTAAGTGTCTGCCTTCGGCTCAGGTCATGATCCCAGGGTCCTGGGATCGAGCCCCGCATCGGGCTCCCTGCTCCGCGGGAAGCCTGCTTCTCCTCTCCCACTCTCCCTGCTTGTGTTCCCTCTCACTGTGTCTCTCTCTGTCAAATAAATAAATAAAATCTTAAAAAAAAAAAAAAAAAAAGAAATATCTGTTGACTGAATATATAAATGAATTCCTGTCAAGAGCAAACTTCCTGGAGAAGATGCTGTTTTGGAGTCCTTCCAAAACAAACGACTCCATCCTCAACCCACCAAAAGGACTCAAAAGCATGGCCAAGCCATGTGTAACATAACATACTATCCTCCTTTCCCTGAACAATCAGCTTAACATCACATAAAAGGGATCAAGGTGCAGAGTGACTAGTCAGGCACAATTACATCCACAATCCTATTTCCTTGGGGAAGAATACTTACTCTAACATTCTCCAGGACTGTTATGACTCAAATGGTCTCAAATTAATCTCTGCTTTGCAAAAGCTGACTCACCCTGAGAGAAACAACCGTATAAAAAGAACTGCTTCAGCCATTAAAAAAAAAAAGGAAGGAAATCCTGCCATTTGCAACAACATGGATAGACCCTGAGGCTCTTATGCTAATTGAAATAAGTCCATTTCAAGAGAAAGAAATAATGTATCTCACTTATATGTGGAATCTAAAAAAAGCTAAATTTAGGGTACCTGGGTGGCCCAGTCTGTTAAGCGTCTGCCTTCGGCTCAGTTCATGATCTCAGGGTCCTGGGATTGAGCCCTGCATTGGGCTCCCTCCTTGGTGCAGAGTCTGCTTCTCCCTCTCCTTCTCCCTCTGCTCCTCCACCCTGCTTGTGCTTCTCTCTCTCTCTCAAATAAATACAGTCTTTAAAAATAAAAAATTAATTAATTAATTAATTAATTAATTAAAGAAGCTAAATTCATAGAAACAGAATGGTGCTTGCTAAGGGGCTGGATAGTAGGAGAAATGGGAAGATGTTGGTCAAAGGGTATAAACTTCCAGTTATACGATGAATAAGACAGCATGGTGACTATGGTTTAACAATACTGTATTATAAACTTGAAAGTTGCTGAGAGTAGATCTTAAATGTTCACACACACACAAATTATAATTATGCAAGGTGATGGAAAAATATTTATTGTGGTAAAAATATTTGCAAAGTATACTTGTATCAAATCATCATATTGTAGGGGCGCCTGGGTGGCTCAGTCGTTAAGCATCTGCCTTCGGCTCAGGTCATGATCCCAGGGTCCTGGGATCGAGCCCCGTGTTGGGCTCCCCGCTCGGTGGGAAGCCTGCTTCTCCCTCTCCCACTCCCCCTGCTTGTGTTCCTGCTCTCGCTATCTCTCTCTCTGTCAAATAAATAAACAAAATCTTTCAAAAACAAAACAAAAAACAAATCATCATACTGTACAGCTTAAACTTACATAAGGTACTATGACAATTAAATCTCAATAAAGCTGGGGGGCAGAAAATAACATGTAATAGAACTTTAAATAAATGAATAGAAAACAGAGAAGATAATAGACAGATATGCTTTATTGAAACCAAAGTTGATAAGGATAATATGCAGATACAATAGTCCACTGGTTTCCAAATGTCAAGGGGGCTAAGGCACTTCACAGAATGTCAAGAACTCAACACCCTCTTTGACTCCTTGCCCAAGAAATAACATTGCAGAGAGACAAATTCAAACCAGTGCTAGAACAGAAGTAAATCACAAGCTCTCTCTACTAGAGCTCTGAAACTTTTTGACCATGACTTAGAGAAATATAGTTTATATTACAACTCAGAATACAAGGTCTCTAACTAAAACAAAAGTTCCCCAAAATAATACTTATCCTTATTATGTGTGATGCATGGATACTTTCTATTCTATTCCTTTTTTTTTCCCTCCCTTCATAACTGAAGCTGGTACCAGAAAACAGGGAAGTGCTCAAAGGGGTCATATCAAAGGAACAATGACACTAAATGGAAGGGGCCAAACTCAAAATGATGTGAGCACCAAAAATAATCATAAATGTAATAAATTGTAAAACACTGAATAAATATTCACAAGCCCCCCCAAGGGGGAAAACCCTCATTTGCCACCACTAGTGATCATTATTAACACTAACTCCTTACTCTGAAAGTAGGCAATTAAAGGAAAATAATTAAGCATTTTCCCTGCTTTTTTAGGAGAAACTATGGTTCATCCTCCAGTTTATGAAAGAAAGTGGTTCTTAACAGAAAATGCCAGCTAATCAATGTAGAAAAAATGAATTAGAAAATCACCATTTTGTAAACCCCACTGAAATAAATGACTGGCAAAAATTCATCAGTAGATTATCATTAGGTAAAAAGATATTAGAGAACAGGATAGTCAAAGGTGCCAAATTATTATTTCACAGAGTACCTATTAACTGCAAAGGGAAAAATAAATTTACAATGAGGAAATGTGGCAATCACAACCAAAAGCAAGTAATCCAACTTAACACCACCAATAGTGGGGACCAACCTGACAATATATACTTCCTGTGGTAATATGAAATACACAGTATCACCTACAAAGTACTCTTGCCAAAATGTTTAACCTGCATCAAGTTAAGCCTTTAATCCTAACTTCTAGAATATAGGAATATATGAGATAGAGGAACAAGTTAAATGATACCACAAGGACACACACAAACCAGAACGTACAACATTCTAAAGATAAATGGCCTAGGGGCGCCTGGGTGGCTCAGTCCTTAAGTGTTTGCCTTCGGCTCAGGTCATGATGCCACGCTCCTGGGATCGAGCCCCGCATCGGGCTCCCTGCTCGGCGGGAGGCCTGCTTCTCCCTCTCCCACTCCCCCTGCTTGTGTTCCCTCTCTCGTTGTGTCTCTCTCTGTCAAATAAATAAATAAAATCTTAAAAAAAAAAAAAAAGATAAATAGCCTAGTGTCCTCAAAGAGTCAATGCCAAGAGAAAAATATATGGAGAAAACTATATTAGATTTTAAAAGTCTAAGGAGAGGGGCACCTGGGTGGCTCAGTTGGTTAAGCAACTGCCTTCGGCTCAGGGCATGACCCTGGAGTCCCAGGATCAAGTCCCACACCGGGCTCCCTGCTCAGCAGGGAGTCTGCTTCTCCCTCTGACCCTCCCCCCTCTCATGCTCTCTATCTCATTCTCTCTCAAATAAATAAATAAAATCTTTAAAAAAAAAGTCTAAGGAGATATAACTACCTAATGAAAGAGAATTTTGCTTGGATTTTGGTTTGTAAAACCAGCTATAGCTATAAAAGGCAGTTTGGGGGCAAATCAGAAATTTTTAATGTGGACTGGATATTAGCTAGTATCGATAAATTATTGTTTCTTAGGTGTGATAATGGTACTATGATTATGTAGGAGAATGTCCTTATTTAGGACACATGCTGAAGAATTCAAGGGTAAGATGCCAACATGTCTGAAACTTATTTTCAAATAGCTTATAAAAAAATAATACACACATATATATGTATAAAACAAATAGGGCTAAATATTAATAAGTGTGAAAATAAGTGTGCAGAATTCTTCACAATAAAAAACTGGGGAGAAAATGCTGTGTGACCCTTTAAAATTATTTCACAATCGGGGCACCTGAGTGGCTCAGTCATTAAGCATCTGCCTTCGGCTCAGGTCATGATCCCAGGGTCCTGGGATCGAGCCCCGCATCAGGCTCCCTGCTCTGCGGGAAGCCTGCTTCTCCCTCTCCCACTCCCTCTGCTTGTGTTCCCTCTTTCGCTGTGTCTCTCTCTGTCAAATAAATAAATAAAACCTTTAAAAAAAAAAAACGAGGGGTGCCTGGGTGGCTCAGATGGTTAAGCGTCTTCCTTCGGCTCAGGTCAAGATCCCAGGGTCCTGGGATCAAGACCCACATTGGGCTCCTGGCTCAGCGAGGAGCCTGCTTCTCCCTCTCCCTCTGCCTCTCTCCCTGTTCATGCTCTCACTCTCTCTCTCTGTATCTCAAATGAATAAATAAAATCTTAAAAAAAAAAAATGATTTCACAATCCACTAACGGAATGCAACTTGCAGTCTGAAAGATACCACTCTAGCCCATGGTAGGGCAGTCATAATACCTTAGCTCTCACTTTATTATCAATTTGGAGCCAGTTTTCTTAAACCTGTTGTTTGTCCAAAGAGAAGAATGAGCCCTCATGAAAAATCTCACGTGGAATGAGGCTTTCTTATTCTGCAACCCCTTGTTAGGAGTCTCTCAAGTTTTGTATTTTTTCTGCCAATTAATAACTCAGTTTATTTGAAAGGAAAAATAATCAGTGGAAAAATTCCTACCAGTGTCAAGGAAATTTCCTTTGTCCCTCTACTTTTAGAGGATTTTTCCCAATGCAGGGCCCATCACAGATAACATTGAAGTCCTTTTGATCCTTTTCCTCCCTAGTTAATGTTCCCAACTACCCTCAACCTCCAGTTCCCAAGCTGCTTTCCAGGACACCTGGAAGCAAGCTGCATGACTGACTACAGAAAAACCCTTGCTCCCACACTACATCTGGCCCTGCCTTTCCACCAATTCATATGCCAATTTATTGCCCTCTGATGTACAGTCTATCAGGCCACTTCCTGGATGATCCCACTTCACACTGGGCCAGAAACCCAAGGCAATAATGTGAGTTCTACAAATGGGCAAGTAATTGCTCAATAAGCGTGGAACAAGGCAAGGTCAGTTGTGATGTGTGCACATGTGGCAGCCCTTCACAACTCAACCTACAGTGGTAACAGTGGTAACAGAAGGCTGGTGTTACAGAAGAGGTATGCAGTGAGAAGCCAGACAACAGGCAGCCAGGAGTGCTTGTCCATCTAAGTCCTTCAGGATCTCCAAAGACCAAAGTAAAGAAACAAAAGCCTTAAACCTGCTAAGGAGCATCTTATCTTCTGGTTTCCAGAAGCAAAACTGAGAGCTTAAGGGAGTCACTGCTCTCCATCAACCAACCTTTCCTAATGAGGTGATCTGAGCTGAAATGATCAAATCTTCATTTTACTCTATACCCAGTTCTATCTTCTAATGGGTGCCAGGAGAGAAAAAACAAATGCACTCATCCTTTCCATTAACATATCCAATATCACTTTAGAAACTAGGGTGACCAATTAAGCATCTATGAACATAAAGAGGTGGTTAGAGAAGGCAAGGCTGAGACAAATAACTCTACTATCTCTAATCAAAACTGCACGTTAAATTTCAAATATCTGGCTTCTTCTGAAACTCTCTTGGCATTTACTCTGAGTGGGTGGAAAAGAAGAAAGAGACTCTGCCTGCATCCTTGTTAAAAACAAAGCAGCAGCTGGCTTTTCCTCTTTTTACTCATCTGACTGCTGCCATGGCAAGCTGGGCACATACTCAGAGAGAAATTTCAGGCCTCAAGAGGTATCTGTGCCAAAGAGGACAATGGCAATGACAGCAATACCAGCAACTTTGATGCCCACTTCAGACCACACTGTCACACCATCCCTTAACCTCTACTAGAAAAAAATTAGGCTCCTTTGCCTCTGCTTCTGAATCCAAGCTATTAAGAAAACCCTTTTTATCATAACCCACTTTCAGATACATGTAGTAAATTTGTCAGCAAACTATTTTTGATGGCTAAATGTGTTTAAGTATTACGGAGAGAAAAAGGGAGAGCTGGGCTCATAAGAAGCCAGACTATGCAGAGCTGATTCTTCTCCTCAAAGTCTTCATTTTTCTAATCTCTAGGACAAACAAATGTTTGGAAGAGCTTCTTGGTTTAGAAGTGTCAATTGAGGAGGGTTCAGATCATTCCCAGGAAGGACAAAGTCATCAAATTACAGGCCTCTTAGAGTCACCTTGTTGATATGAATATTCCCTGGGGAAAAAAAAATAATCACAGTACCTTTATTTTCTCTAACTGTGCTGAAATGCCCACAAGCCTGAAGCCACTCAAGCTACCAAGATTCTAAGGTGCCAAAGTCAGTCTGATTCAAATTCAGGTCACATCCTAATGTGTTGCTCAACGATCTCCAAACTAATACAATCTTTTATTTATAGAACAAAAAAGTCAAAAAGGGCACAGGAAATACATACTTACATAAGTGTGCCCAACGTTGTTCTTCCAACACTCAACCCATTACATGAATTTGTCTGCCAGAATTTGGTTCTTTCAGTCTCCAGTTAGGCCTTGAACAATTCACAAGCTCAATTTTTCAAGTGGGACAAAGCTAATGACTCATTCAACTTTCTTCTCATGCTGACTAATAATGAAGTATTACTTACTACTCCCCAAACTACAGGCCCCTACAGAAAAAGTGAGTACGCACTCAATCAGTATGGGAGATGATAACTCTAGCAAAATTTTTATTCAAATAATGTACCCGTACTCAATCTTTTCCCTGACAGAGACTACTTAAGTCTCTTTCCCTAATACCTTCCCATGTGCCAAATAAAACAGATTAAACTTGAGGTATGAGGCATCCTTGAACAGTTTCGCTTCTACTTAGAAGGGTATTTCTATGAGACCTAAGCTAGACAGGTGTTAAGTCATCGTTCCTCCCAGGTTGGCTTCCAGACTCTGTTTAAATGTTCTCTATAAACCTCTGGAGGTTATATGGATTCAAACCTCCTAGCTCTGAATTCACAGAGCTTGAGACAGACAGTACTCTACAGGTGTGTTTGTCCAGGATAAACTATATTTAAATAAACTCCTGATACATCATCCACTTTCTCCAGGCACCTGCTTCTCCCTCTTAAACTCAAGTACACCATATCTTATTGTCCAGTAAAAAAAAAAAAATCCTCTCCCACAGAGTTACTCTACACAAACCACTGATGTCTTTCGGAATATCTACTTCTGGTGAGAACTGCTTTATATGAAAAAGCCAAATAAGCAAATATATAAGCTATAATTTTTATTCATTTCTTTGGCTTGTTTGTTAGTAAGACATGAAAAGATGGCCATAGACTGCCCTCATTCACTATCAGCCATTCCATGCCTGACAGGGAACCATATGGCACAGAACAGAAGCCATAAAGGTTAGCCTTGGAATGGTCAGCTAGAGCCACTAGTCTTGTAAAACCAGTGGCTATGAGCTGGCTATACCATTACAGACCCAATTCCTAAGTGCCTAATCAAAATGCCTAGCACATAGCAGATATTCAACAAATATTGGTTAGAAGCAATTTAATAACCCTGACCCAGAAGGAATTCAAATCTTGGTGAACCCCAGCAAAAAAAGGTCCAAGAAGATAAAACAATTCTACAGTTAATACAGATGCTTATACTGGGCCTCAAGACCATCTTAGTCTTATGCTGAATATCCCCAATCCTCATAGGTCCTCAGAATTTTAAATGACTAGAGTTAATTCTCCAAAGGCAAACTCACACCCACCCCACTGAACCCCCACCATCCCCAACACACACACCACTAAAAAGTCTCCCTCAAGCTCTGGCCCTAAGAGGTAATCCCTTAAGATAAGAGAAGATTCTGGCTGTGATACTTTTAGACTATTCCGCTCTCTCTGCTTTAAACCAAACATTTCCTGGAAAAGAACCTCTTTGTAATGATCTAAGTTTAAAGACCAAGGACAAAGACAGACTAAATCTGGAGGCAAATGACCACAGTCAAACACCACAAATCACAACTGACTAGAGCCCTTTCCGTGAAGCTATACTGGATGAGGGCACTAAGGCTTGCAAGGACTTGTCCAGTTGGGGAACAAAGAGATCAAAGACCATACACCATGTTGGCTAGAAGGATTCTTCTAAACTGCTTATGTTCTTTTCTTCTTCTTCTTTTTTTTTTTTTAACTGCTTACTTTCTTCAGGCCTAAAACCAGGAGCAGTACCAAGTATCCTGATATTTTCCTTTCCCTTTCACCCCCCTATCCCATGCCACAGATCTTACCACCTGTCTAGCAGTTAAGATTGAAGATAACTTCAATATGCAAGAGCCCCCACAAGATCTCTAGAAGAATAAAAGGAAACGTGTCTTTGGAATCCCAAACCACGGCAGGGTTTGGGAAGATGTAAGGGAGAAGCAGTGGTCCTTCTGCCCCTAAGGCCAAGACACCCCGGCCCGGCAGGCAGCACAGAGTTAACTACCCACCCGCTTTGAGAAGCACAAAGGTACATCACTGCAACATGCCTAACATTTACATTGCCTCTCTCTGCTCATTAAACAGGTTTTGGTTAAATAATGAACAAACTGTATTACAGACTCCGATGAGAATTCCAAAATTATAAATCAACTGGGAAAGCCCATAGGGGCAGACAGACAGGGAGGGGGGAGAAGGATAATATTGACTAATATAAAGGGCGCAGCTTGACAGTGGATATTCCTGCCACACCTGATCAAACACACTCCGTGGGGGGAGGGGAAAGAGAGCAAGAGAGGGGAGATGGGACAAGACAGCCTGAAATTTGCATCCGGAAAAGATTAAAACGGATTCTTTGGGGATAGAGAAAATACATAATATATATTACTATAAATGCAAAACTGTACTAAAAGCTAACTCAAATGTCAAAGATTACAGCTTGAATAAATTTAAATATAAAAGCCATGTGCTTCTTGAGTTAATGAGAGAGACATAAAAGGACAAACTGGGCCAGGAGGCTGAAGAGAGCCTTATGCTGCCTTTGCTGGGTAATGGGTTCAGGGCACAGCAGCAGCTACAGAGGCTTCCCTCCATCGCTCTGAGTCCTGAGGAAGAACTGGCGAATCCCATTACTCTTCAGCCTACATTTGCTGTTTTTAAAAATTAAGATGTAATTCACATACCATAAAATTTACCCTTTTAAAGTGTACAATTCAATATTTTTAAAATATATTCACAAAGTTGTACAACCATGACCACTATCTAATTCCAGAACATTTTCATCACCCCATAAAGAAACCCTATACCCATTTGCAGTCACTTCCCAGACCCCCTCCCAGCCCCTGGTAACCACGCATCTAATTTAACTTTTCAGAATAACCTCCTAAAAGGATTCCTAAGAGGGCTTAAAGACCAAATGAGGGGCAGCACTCAAGTCTCACTAATGGTGAGCTAAGGTTTTATCCAAAATAGCAACATGTAAACTTTGCTCTTAGGTACCCAGTATCTTCCAAGTGCAACCATCACTTTAGATTTGGTATTAGACTATTTTATTACTCTAAATGCTACAGAGCATGCAGTCATCATGCAATTTGGGCAAATACTAACTGTGAACGTAGTCCAGAAACATGTATCTGTGAGAATAACTGGTATTGAGTTAGCTAACCTTATTAGAGACAATGGACTTATTTCTTCCACAATGCTCAGATAATACTCCTGGAAGAGTAGGTAGTGCTTATCTACTTAAAAGATCCTCTATTCACAAGAAAAGAAAAAAAAATAATTTTGGTTTACTGACACCGTCCAATGAACTACCCATTTCCAACAGTGATACTCCTGACCAACCAAGCCAGCAGATAGCCTAGAAAAAAGCAAATAGAAAGCCTTTTTATAAGAAGAGTCTAAGCCCAAGTCAGTTTCATGAGTTAAACTGAATGGAAGTCCTAGAATTCCTGCCATACCTCCTCCAGTCTAGGTGGGACACCATTCCCAGTCACACAGAGCAGGCAGTCCCTTCAGTTTCTCTTTCCAAGTTCAAAACCCTTTCCCAGCCTCCTACCATTAATGCATTAATAGGCTTCCAAGAAAGCAGTCCTCCTGACACTGCCAATCAGAAAAATCTGTTTGTCTCAGTAAAAGAAACAAGAAATTGGTCATGGACTACAGAGTCCAGGACCACAGGGGCAGCTGACCCATAAACTTGCTCCTGGAAGCCAGCACTTTGTGGGGGGTCAGAACCAATCAGAAGACTATGAAACGGGGGCACCTGCGTGGCTCAGTCGTTAAGCATCTGCCTTCGGCTCAGGTCATGATCCCAGGGTCCTGGGATCGAGCCCCACATCGGGCTCCCTGCTCGGCAGGAAGCCTGCTTCCCCTCTCCCACTGCCCCCTGCTTGTGTTCCCTCTTTCTCTGTCAAATAAATAAATAAAATCTTAAAAAAAAAAAAAAAGACTACGAAATGTTCCATTTTGGGTCCACTCTGTCATTTTTTCAGGCAGGTAATATGTTAAAACCTAAGAACAATGAGCAACCCTGAGACGCCTGGGTGGCTCAGTCATTAAGCGTCTGCCTTCAGCTCAGGTCATGATCCCGGGATCCTGGGATCGAGCCCCACATCGGGCTCCCTTCTCCGCAGGAAGCCTGCTTCTTCCTCTCCCACTCCCCCTGCTTGTGTTCCCTCTCTTGCTGTCTCTCTCTGTCAAATAAATAAATAAAATCTTAAAAAAGAAAAAAAACAATGAGCAACCTTGGCAGACACCATTTCAACATCTGCCCTGGAAAATACTATTACCTTCTTGCTCCAGGAGAGAGCTATGTTCCTAGTACCACTGACAGAACTGGCTCCTCAGCACATCCTGATTTTATTAGTTTGAAGCAGCAGATAATCTGGATTCCTGACTCAAAGATAAAGGAAAATTAAGCAGAAGACTCAACTCTGGCAGCTCTTAGATGGTCAAGAAACCCCAAGTCCTGGACTGCACCACTCACCACAGATATGGTCTCTTGAGATATGTCAGGGATATGTCAGGATAGAGAAAACAAGTATGGGATATGGATTAGACGGCAAGAAGGAAATGTAGCTCTGTCAGGATAGCAGCACCGGGGCGCCTGCGAGGCTCAGTCATTAAGCGTCTGCCTTCGGCTCAGGTCATGATCCCAGGGTCCTGGGATCGAGCCCCACATCAGGCTCCCCCCTCAGCAGGAAGCCTGCTTCTCCCTCTCACACTCCCCCTGCTTGTGTTCCCTCTCTCACTGTCTCTCTCTCTGTGAAATAAATAAATAAAATCTTTAAAAAAAAAAAAGGATAGCAGCACCATCTCAGCTCCTCAGGGTCTGCAGAGTGCCCAAAAGGCCTACAAGGCTACTCCAGTCTGATCTCAGCCATTTTGGGTGTTTCCAACCACATACAACACAATACTGTGTATAAATTGTTTGTCAAATGTTTCCAAGTATACTAACATATTTAATCCTCTTCACATCTCTTAAAAGATAGTACAGGTGACCCTTTAACAACCCATGGGTTTGGGCCACCAACCCCCCCTTGCAGCTGAAAATCCATGTATAACTTTTGACTCCTCAAAAACTTAACTAATAGCCTGTTAACCAGGAACCTTACTGATAACATAAGCATATTTGCATATAATGCATATTTTATATGTCATATGTATTATATATTGTATTCTTATAATAAAGTAACTAGAGAAAAGAAAATGTTATTAAGAAAGTCATAAGGGGGGAGGCAGCTGGTGAAGTCAGTAGAGCATGCAACTCTTGCTCTTAAGGTTGTGAGTTCAAGCCCAACACTGGGTGTAGAGATTACTTGAAAATAAAATCTTAAAAAAAAAAAGTTATAAGGAAGAGCAAATATATTTACAGTACTGTACTGTATGTACTGAAAAAATCCACATATAAGTGGATCTACATGGTTCAAATCTGTATTATTCAAGGATCAACTGCACGCTGAACTTTGGCCACCAAAAAGAGTTGTAAATACCTACTCACTACATTTTCTTTCTAATTGGGATAGGTAGGCATATTTATCTGTAAAGTCAACAAAAAAAAAATCTGTGAAGTAGCCAACTTCCTAAAGCAGCCAAGTCACTTACAGTACAGGCCATAAAATAAGAACATGCCACTTAGTTGCAGCTTTAACCCTGCTAACTGGCTAATAACCGCTTCCTCTATACTTGATCTTTGGCTAACATTTCCGATGTTTTTCAACTGAGCGAAATTGCTCCTTTAAAAAAAACATGTAGAGAACGCTTAGATAACTTCAGCCCATGTTTAGGAAAGTAAAAAGGAGTTTTTCTCCAGATATTCTCCTACATTTCTCATGAAAGGAAAAAATGTGTTATTGCTTACTTAACTTGCAGAAACCTAAAAACTATTTCAATTGTTCCACTCCAGGAATATAAATTGCAAAAGTCCTTTTTGGTTGACAGAGGAACATAGCTCTGAGGCTTTCCCCTTCCATCTCTCTCCCCTTGAAAAACCCAAGGGTATTGAGATTTGCCTACTCCTTTGACACATACATATACATAATGGGAGGCACTTCCTGCATACATTCTCTTCTAATTTCATAAACAGAAGCAATGCAGACCAGGGCACTAAACCAGGCCTGAATTCTAGTTTTGACTCCACCTCTTAGGATCAATGTGACCTCAACTAAATCATTTAAAATGTCTCTGGGCTTCAACTTCATTCATAAAAAGGGGACAACGTCTGTTACGCCTCCTTCACAGGATTGTGTAAAAGTTCAATAAGGTAATAAACATGAAAGAGGCTTTGAAAATTCTAAACATATGAATATTACATAGTTATTATGATTAGGAAAACAGGGAGTAAAAAAAGGGACAAATGATTTTGGGAATACATGATGACTGAAAGATCTATATTACACACAAACAAGGCCCTAAAAGTGACAACGACTTTCTATAAGAGAAGGATTTTGTTGCAAGTACTAAAAACTTGACTTGTAAAAAATAATAATAAAAACTTCACTTGTGCCACTAACTTCCTACTTCATGGCATGCATGAGACAGAGAAAGAAAGTAGTTAAAACAAGACCAAAAATAACTTCATTATAACTCAAACAATAAAGGGAGCTTTAATTGTATGAACATTGATTCCCCACTAAAGTGGAACATTGTACCAGGAACTCAAGGAAAAGGATCAACAATGCAGTAAACCAGGGGCAAACTATACCCATGAGCCAAACCTGGCTTGTACCGGTTTCTGAAAAAATTTTTATTTACCACTCATTCATGTAAGTATTATCTATGTCTGCTTTTGAGCTACAATGGCAGAATTGAGCAGTTGCACAGTTGCTAGGGCCTGCAAAGGCTAAAATATTTACTATATAGTCCCTTACAGGAAAAGTTTTGTCTATCCCTACAATAAATCAAACACATGCTTTTTTATCAGTATAAATAATCCTACTTAGATGTGGGGACTTACCTGTTATATTGTTTAAAACCTCCTTTAGATGACTGAAACTATGCAGCAAAGGATCCCGTTCTTCATCCTATAGTACATAGGTTTAAAAAAAAAGAGTCAGTATCAGACAAAGAGGAAAAAGGAAATAACAGATAGATCAAAGGCACTTTGAATCCAAGGATTAAGTTTCCCTTCTGAGGAAAATAAAGTTAGCCATGGTTCAGTTTTCCAGTTCCCTAATCTCCTATTTCATAAAGATACTCTGGGCTTAACTAAAATAGTAAACCCTGAAATACTAAATCTATACTATAACCACAGCACTCAAGCTACCATAGATTGCCAGGGCCTTTATATGTGCTATGGTCTGAATGTGCATGTCCCTTCAAAACTTGTATGTAAAAATCCTTATGTCCATGTGATGGTATAAGAGGTAGAGCCTTTAAAAGGTGGGTGATTAGGGCCTTCAGAAAGTGGTGAGGGCTCTGCCCTCATGAATGGAACTAATACCCTTATAAAAGAGGCCCAAGAGAGCTCCCTTGCTCCTTCCATCATGTGAGGAAAAGTCTGAGACCCAGAAGAGGGCTCTCACCTGACCATGCTGGCATCCTGATCTTGGACTTCCAGTCTCCAGAACTGTGAGAAATAAATTTCTCTTGTTTATAAGCCACCTAATCTGTGGTACTTTATTATAGCATCCCAAAAGACTAAAATAATGTATTATTCTATCTCTTCTCCTTCTTTATACTCATTATATAATCATACATACTCATTTCAAGACATTGCTGATTCTACTCTCACTTCTAAACCATTTTTATTTTTTTAAGATTTTATTTTTGGAGCACCTGTCAGGCTCAGTTGGTAGGACATGTGACTCTTGATCTCGGGGTTGTAGGTTCAAGCCATGTACTGGGTGTAGAGATTACTTAAAAATAAAATCTTGGGGCGCCTGGGTGGCTCAGTTGTTAGTGTTTGCCTTCGGCTCGGGTCATGATCCCAGGATCCTGGGATCAAGCCCCACATCGGGCTCCCTGCTCAGCAGGAAACCTGCTTCTCCCTCTCCCCCTCCCCCAGCTTGTGTTCCCTCTCTCGCTGTGTGTCTCTCTCTGTCAAATAAAAAATCTTTTAAAAAAATAAAAATAAAAATAAATAAAATCCTAAAAAAAAAAGTCTTGGGGTGCCTGGGTGGCTCAGTCAGTTGAGCGTCTGCCTTTGGCTCAGGTCATGATCTCAGGGTCCTAGGATTGAGCCCCACATCGGGCTCCCTGCTCAGCAAGGAGTCTGCTTCTCCCTCTGCCCCTGACTCGTGCTTGCTCTTTCTCTCAAATAAAATAAATAAAATCTTAAAAAAAAAAAGTCTGGGGCGGCTGTCTGGCTCAGTCAGTAGAGCATGGGACACTTAATCTCACAGTTGTAAATTTAAGCCCCACACTGGGCCTGGAGCCTACTAAAATAATAATAATAAAATAAGATTTTAAGTAATCTCTACACCCAGCATGGGGCTCAAACTTCCAACCTCGAATGAGGCAGCCAGGCACCCCTAAACAATCAATTTTTATAAATGAACATGAGAAATTTCCAAACACATGTACATATATTCACTGAGTTGGAAATGTCTAAACTTGTTTTTACAATTGTGCCAAATATTGTTTTATACAACTGTGCAAAAAATATCCTTGAACATACATATGCAACAAAGAAAGACAGCTTTACAACAAGTAAATTTCTTACTCATCTGATTGGCAAGATATGGTCTGCTCTATATACTCCCAAGGAGTACCACCAACAAGCCACACTGCATGAATCAATTTGATAGCTAATTATAGTCCTAGGGAATCTAAAGGTAAGGCATATTTAAGAGGTCCCTAGTGCTACCTTCAGTTGTCCACAAAAATAGCTAGAAGAATAGTATCATCTTTTGGGTCCCAGAGAAAAAAAAGGCAGCCCATGAATTTGACACTAGTTGGAATAAAACAGAAGGGTCCTTGATAGGGCTGCCTGGGTGGCTCAGTCGGCTAAGCGACCAACTCCTAGTTTCAGCTCAGGTCATGATCTTAGGGTCATGATCTCAGGGTCGTGAGATTAAGCCCTACATCAGGCTCCCCACTTAATGGAGAGTCTGCTTCCCCTCTCTCTCTTTCTCTGCCCCTCCTCCCACTCGTGGACTCTCTCTCTCTCAAATAAATAAATAAATCTTTAAAAAATAAAAGGGTCCTTGATACCAAGAACAATTCTGAGTTCCTACTACTCTCATTATTACAGAGAAATTGATTACTGTTTTAACCATGCATCAGATCCCTTACAACTCAGTGACCAAGCTATCTGCCCATTCCCTACTTACCAGTGGAGTATGAGTGCTCCATCGGGCATTTCGTTTGATTGCCCCAACCACAATGTTAATCTCCCCTTGAATGATGTAAATATTTTTATCCACCATCCTGGTAAACCTACCAAAACAGTTAAAAGTTAGTTAATATTTAGTTACTCAGAGCATACCCATGTTTAAATCAGTACCTGATAAGGTCAGAATTATGATTTAACTTCTCAGTACCATGATTTCCCCCCAGTAATACCAGGATGGGATGAAGTCCATCTTATGTTATGAATCCAGCTACCCGGCTCTCCTAGAGTTCTCCAGAATTTCAAGATACAACTCAGAAAGTATCAATCCAGAAAATTTCTCAAAAGCACCTCAACAATCTCTAGCAAGCGTGTCAAATTCTTCAAAGTCAATTGTCCCCAAAATCTCTCCTGTGAGGATTTTAGGTTCGCAGATACATCTATGTCACTAGTTTGTTAAAGATATATTTCAGATCTTCCCTTTGTTGTTCTTTATTCCCTCAATAAAGTAACAGTGAAAGCTTAAGTTAAAAGAAAAGAATGAAGGCTGTTAGAAAAATAGCCTTGGTTTGGAACCACAATTACAATGTCAACTTATAGACTACATCCATTCTACCAAGTCAGCTCCAGAAAACTGGACAGTGGCAGTGATACCACCTTTAAAAAGTTCTGAAAGGTCAAGTTCACTTGCTTAGAGCAGGAACTCTCTAATAAGATAGATTGAAAAGTAGACTCATTTTAAAGCTCCTTCTGTATGAATCTCTGAAGTGAAGCTAAAATACTACGTTAGTACTTTAAGTGTTCCCAACTGAATTATCACAGGATTTTCTTTGCTGCCTAGAACAGCACTTAGAAAAGATATTTAATTCTCTTCCCAGGTGAAAATATAAAAAAACAGAGTATCTTCTTGGCATAGAGAAAACCCTAGGTACTTTTCACTTTCCATTATTTAGAAACCCTCCTCACAAGGACAAAATTTTAAAAAGCAGAAAGGGAAAGGGTGACAGAGGCATATAGTTAGACAAACATTTAGATCAGGCTCCAGGAAAGTTAAAACAGTAAGGTTATCAGGGTAAGGGAAGAAAGAATTCCACAAATATTACTTATTAAGCACCTACTATGCAAACAGCATCTTTCAAAGTTCTAAGGATACAAAGCAAATAAGACATGGATAGAGCTCTCAGATATATGGAATTTAAAAAAAAAGGAACTGTAGTATATAACTCTATGTTACCATTTATGTAAAAGCCAACCAACCCACCCACCCTACATAAAATACTAGATTTGTTTTTGAAAATATGCAATATTTAACATATAGTACAATATAAAAAGCAATAGAACAGCCAGGATCCAGATTAAGAATAATACAACTGAAGTCTCTGTGTATTCTCCCTAATCATATCCTCCTCTCTTTCATCCATACGTCTCACTATTCTAAATCTGATGTTTATTAAACTTTTATGTTGCTTCATACTTTTACTTCATTGATAAATATTTTTATTTTTATTTTTTTAAAGATTTTATTTATTTATTTGACAGAGAGAGACACAGCGAGAGAGGGAACACAAGCAGGGGGAGTGGGAGAGGGAGAAGCAGGTTTACGGCTGAGCAGGGAGCCTGATGCGGGGCTCGATCCCAGGACCCTGGGATCATGACCTGAGCCGAAGGCAGACGCTTAACGACTGAGCCACCCAGGCGCCCCGATAAATATTTTTAAATAACGGTATTATTCTGCATATTTTTTTACTTTATGTAACCAATATAATATTGCATGTATTTTTCTGCAATTTGACCTTTTCCCTTGAAACATTATGTTTGTGAGTCATCCATGTTGCTAAGTGTATTTAATGTATTTTGTCCAGGTAACTTATACCTATGTAAACAGAGAATAAAAGGTCTGGGCAGGGGCGCCTGGGTGGCTCAGTTGGTTGGGTGTCTGACTCTTGATTTTGGCTCAGGTCATGGTCTCTGGGTAAGATAGGCCCACGTCCAGCTCCACACTCAGTGGGGAGTCTGCTTGAGATTCTTTCCCTATCCCCCACCACCACAAACACCCCCGCCCCCGCTCATCGCACCCACACTCTCTCTCTCCCAAATAAATAAATCTTTTAAAAAAAATGGGGGCACCTGGGTGGCTCAGTCATTAAGCGTCTGCCTTCAGCTCAGGTCATGATCCCAGGGTCCTGGGATCGAGCCCCACATTGGGCTCCCTGCTCAGCCGTAAGCCTGCTTCTCCCTCTCCCACTCCCCCTGCTTGTGTTCCCTCTCTCGCTGTCTCTCTCTGTCAACTAAATAAAATCTTAAAAAAAAAAAAGTCTGGGCAGATGTACCCCAAACTCGACAACCATAGTTATCTCTCGAGATGATATTGTGAAATCAGGGTGTAATCAGAGGACACCTTAGCCTTACCTATAATCTTTTAATTTTTTACAAGGAAACTATATTACTATACCATCAATATAATTTAAAATCAATAATGATGAAAGAGATGAAATATAATTTCTGCCCATGAGGCATTTACAGAGTTTAATGGGATCTAAAAGGAAATGAGCCAGAGATATACAGAAAAAAATACATCCTTCCAGTAGGACCATTTGCATATTTTGCATAAGACAGGGCCCCCAGAAAGCAGGAAGTATGAGGGGTGCCTGGGTGGCTCAGTCGTTTCGCGTCTGCCTTCGGCTCAGGTCATGATCTCAGGGTCCTGGGATCGAGCCCCACATCGGGCTCCCTGCTCAGCGGGAAGCCTGCTTCTCCCTCTCCCACTCCCCCTGCTTGTGTTCCTGTTCTCGCTATCTCTCTGTCAAATAAATAAAATCTTAAAAAAAAAAAAAAAAGAAAGAAAGCAGGAAGTATGAAAACCATTATAATAAAGGGAAAAAGGACAGGAACAAATTTTGTCCAGGACCATAATACCGCCTTCAAATCCACAAGAGAATCCAACATAACAAAACATTGATTTTAATGACAATTTAAAGAAACAACTAGGTTAAAGAAAGAAAGAAAAGAAACAACTAGGTTAGTCCCAGAAGACTTATCTGCTTTCCAAATGCCCTAGGCACGTGTTCTCTCCTGACAAGATTCAACAATGAGAACATAACAACAATAAGGAGGAAGAGAACCAAGAAACAGAAGATGAACAAACTCAAAAATAATTCAAAGTATCAGAAGAGAAAAGATAAAATCTCTAGTATCGTTCCATCCTTAAATTATTTAGGCAAGATGAATATGCTCTATATCTCTGGAAGGATTTTGAAGAAATGGCTAACAGAGGTTGCCTCCAGAGAAGGGAAGTGGGGAACCAGGATGAGAGGAAGACTTACTTTTCTCTGTATATTCTTTTGTACCTCTTGAATTTTGTGTCACACATATATATTACCTATTGCCTATTTTTAAATTAGAATAGCAAAGGGGCGCCAGGGTGGCTCAGTCAGTTGAGCCACCAACTCTTAGTTTCCGCTTGGGTCATGATCTCATGGGTGGTGGGATCCAGCAGAAGTCGGGCTCCCCACTTAGTTGGGGGTCTGCTTGAAGATTCTCTCCCCCTGCCCCTGCCCCCACTCGCACTTGTGCATGCGCTCTCAAATAAATAAATCTTTTTTTTTTAAGATTTTATTTATTTATTTGACAGAGAGAGACACAGCGAGAGAGGGAACACAAGCAGGGGGAGTGGGAGAGGGAGAAGCAGGCTTCCCGCCGAGCAGGGAGCCCGATGTGGGGCTTGATCCCAGGACCCTGGGACCATGACCTGAGCCGAAGGCAGACGCTTAACAACAAGCCACCCAGGCGCCCCTCAAATAAATAAATCTTTTTAAAAAATAATTAAAGGGACACCTGGGTGGCTTAGTCATTAAGTGTCTGCCTTTGGGTCAGGTCATGATCCCAGGGTCCTAGGATCAAGTCCCGCGTCGGGCTCCCTGCTCAGTAGGGAACCTGCTTCTCCCTCTGCCTGCCACTCCCCCTGCTTGTGCTCCCTCTGACAAATAAAAAAAGTATTTAAAATAAATAAATAGGGGCGCCTGGGTGGCTCAGTCGTTAAGCGTCTGCCTTCGGCTCAGGTCATGATCCCAGGGTCCTGGGATCGAGCCCCGCATCGGGCTCCCTGCTCCGCGGGAAGCCTGCTTCTCCCTCTCCCCCTGCTTGTGTTCCCTCTCTCGCTGTGTCTCTGTCATATAAATAAATAAAATCTTTAAAAATAAATAAATAAATAAATAAATAAAATAATAAAATAATTTAAAAATAAAATAATTTTTTTAAAGTACTTAAAAAAATAAATTAGAATAGTGAAGAGTAGTTGTATTATTCCATATGTAATGATTAAGAGCAGCCATCAAAGTTAATTAGCTAACATTTACTTCAGCCAATCAGACATTACCTAACACATGCTAAGCAAAATACTAGGCACAGCATACAGAATTGTCACTACCTACCCACAAGGAATTTATAATTTAGTAGATTAGATAAAATATATACATACACACACAAACCCATATATATCTCCGATGCATGAGTAATACACAGTGTCACAGTAGTGGAACAAAGAAAATTATTTCTGGCAGAGGGCTCTGGAAAGGCAACTGAAAAGACAGGATTTGTTGTTGGTTTTTTTTAGATTTAGTTTTTTATTTGAGAGAGAGCACGAGAGAGTGAGCAGGGGGAGGGGCAGAGGGAGAGGGAGAAAAGCCAACTCCTCACTGAGCATGAAGCCTGACAACACGGGGCTTGATCTCAGGAATCTGAGACCATGACCTGAGCTGAAATCAAGAGCCAGATGCTTAACTGAGCCACCCAGGTGCCACCAGACCAGATTCAAACGGTCAAAAATATAAGGAAAGAATAGTAAGGGTAAAGGCTCATAGGCAGAAAAATTCGGTAGGTATTTGGGGGATCATGATTATTCCAAACTGGCTGGAACATTATTCCTAGGGGAATAATAGGAGGTAAAGCTAGAACAGCAAGTGTGGGGCATATCATGGAGGGCCTTCAATATATAGTTATTATTCAGTATGTATACTGAATACCTACCATTATAAAAAATATTTTGGGAGCGCCTGGGTGGCACAGTCGGTTAAGTGCCAGACTCTTGATTTCACCTGGAGTCATGATCTCAGGGTTGTGAGATCTAGCCCTGTGTCAGGCTCTGCACTCAGCATGGAGTCTACTTGTCCCTCTCCCTCTGCTCTTCACCCTGCTTGCGGTCTCTCTCTATCTCTAAAATAAATAAAATCTTTAAAAAAATATTTTGGAAGGCCTGTAAAGGGGCACTATAAAATAAGAATATTTAATTTCTCGGGCACCTGGGTGGCTCAGTTGGTTAAGTGACTGCCTTCAGCTCAGGTCATGATCCTCGAGTCCCGGAATCGAGTCCCACATCGGGCTCCCTGCTCAGCAGGGAGTCTGCTTCTCCCTCTGACCCTCTTCCCTCTCGTGCTCTCTATCTCTCATTCTCTCTCTCTCAAATAAATAAATGAAATCTTTAAAAAAAAAAAGAATATTTAATTTCTCTTTCAAAGAACTAAGAGAATGAGAGAAAACACCCATACTGAAAATAACACAGCAACAGGTAAACAACAACACTATACTACAAATAGCAAAAAAAAAAAAGTGCCAATTATTAACTAGTAAATTAAAGGATCTACCGGCTATTTGGAAGACTTCCCAGAGAAAATAAATTTTGAACTGGGATTCCAACTGAAGTAATCAACCTAACATTTGATCAAAATTTATTAAGCACCAAAAGCTAAGAACTTTCTAAGACAGTGAAGATCTAAGCAAAAAATCACTGTCTTAAGCTTCGTTTCTTAGTAAAAAAGAAACAACTAGAGAATGAAGAGGAATTATTTTCAAGGACCATACAGAGTTCCTTAATCTGCCAAGCCTCTGAGCATTTGTCTCCTCACAGAAGGATTCTCCCAAGGGAACCTGCCCTTCAGCTTCAAATGGGAAGCTCAGATGAAGCACTTGCTACCTGGTAGGCGAAAGCCTAGAACCCCTTGTCACAAAGTCACAGAGGGGGGGCATCTGGGTGGCTCAGTTGGTTAAGCGTCTGCCTTCGGCTCAAGTCATGATCCCAGGGTCCTGGGATCGAGTCCCCCATCGGGCTCCCTGCTCAGCGAGGAGTCTGCTTCTACCTCTCTCTCTACCCCTCCCCCCGCTCATGCTCTTTCTCTAATAAATAAAATCTTCAAAAAAATCAAATTAAAAAAAATAAAGCATTCATTTCCAAAACAAAAACAAGGTCACAAAGGCCTGCAGAGACCTCATTTAAGTATGGTAGAAAAGAATTTAAGGTCTATCTTGTATCAGAAATAACATGAGAAGGAACAACCAAATAAGCAGCAACTAACATCCCCAGCCAGATAAGCCACTGGCCCAGAGACTCTAAGCCACATATACCCTTTGAAAGTACTGTCTGTTTAAAGCTGAGTCTATAGCATTTCCCTGGGGCTCTGTGGCATCCCAGTTACTCACCCCAAGAGGATCCAAAGAGAAGGAGTCACTCTATCAACTAGCAACTCCCTCTAGATCTAAACAAAAGCAGGAGAAACGGAAACAATAAATTGGATCCTTACTTCATGGAATTAAAAAAAAAATCTATTTCAAATGAATTAAAGACTTAAATGTGAAAAAGGAAACTTGAAAAGTTTTAGAATATATAAGAATATTTTTATAATCTCAGCATAGAAGAGAAGCACCTAAACAGGAAACAAAAAACACAACTGGTTTAAAAAACTGGTAAATTAAATCATGTTAAAATTAAAGACATTTGTTCAAAAAACACCATGAAAAAGAGAGAAAAGATAGGTCACAAACTGGGAGAAAATATTTGTATATCTTACACATATAACTAATAGAGAAGCAATATCCATAATATAAAATGTTACAGGGGCACCTGGGTGGCTCAGTCATTAAGTGTCTGCCTTTGGCTCGGGTCATGACCCCGGGGTCCTGGGATCAAGTCCCGCATCGGGCTCCCTGCTCGGCGGGAAGCCTGCTTCTCCCTCTCCTACTCCCCCTGCTTGCGTTCCCTCTCTCGCTGCCTCTCTCTGTCAAATAAATAAATAAAATCTTTAAAATAAAATAAAATAAAATAAAAAAATAAAATGCTACAAAACTATAAGAATAGACATATAAACCCTCCCCTAAATTGGCAAGAGACATGAATAGGCATTTCACAGAATAAGGAAATACAAACAGCAAATAAATATATGAAAACATTATTAACTCCATTAATAATCAAGAAAATTGTAAAATAAGTTTATGAGATACCATTTTACAGCACAAAAATTTTAATCTGACAATATTAGAAGATGGTGGGCGCCTGGGTGACTCAGTCGTTAAGCATCTGCCTTCGGCTCAGGTCATGATCCCAGGGTCCTGGGATCGAGTCCCACATCGGGCTCCCTGCTCAGCAGGAAGCCTGCTTCTCCCTCTCCCACTCCCCCTGCTTGTGTTCCTGCTCTCGCTATCTCTCTCTCTGTCAAATAAATAAATAAAATCTTTAAAAATATATATATTAGGGGGCGCCTGGGTGGCTCAGTTGGTTAAGCGACTGCCTTCGGCTCAGGTCATGATCCTGGAGTCCCAGGATCGAGTCCCGCATCGGGCTCCCTGCTCAGCGGGGAGTCTGCTTCTCCCTCTGACCCTCCCCCTCTCATGCTCTCTCTCTATCTCATTCTCTCTCTCAAATAAATAAAATCTTTAAAAAAAAAATATATATATATATATATATATTAGGAGTTGGTAAAAATGCAGAGCAAGTGGCTAGTGAGTATGTAAATGGATACAACTCATCTGGATTACAATTTAGCATCATCTTGCAAAATTGAAGAACTTCATATCCTATATCTCAGCAATTACACTGCTAAGACTATACCCCAGAGAAACTCACAAAAAAATTTTAGAATAGTGGCCATGGGGAGGGGGAATGTGACTAACAGAGAAGGATATACAAGCAGCCCTCGTTTTGTTTTTTAAGCTGGGTAGGGGACACTGATGCCCCATATATGCTATACATATTCTCTATGTATGAAATAGACCATCAAAAGTTCCTTCTTTTTAAAATCATGGTCTTTGTTGTCTGCCTTTGCACTTACTGTTCCTTTTCTGTTTTGCATATTTTTTTCTCACTCTTGTCCACCTGGTAAACCCTTACTCATTCCATTCAAAAGTCAATGAGAAAGTCAGAATACCACAGTGGTTACAAGAACAAGCTTCAGAAGCAAAACAGTCCTGACTGTTACCACCTTTATGATCTTAGTCAAGTTTCTTAGCCTTTTTGAGCCCCAGTTTACAATTCTCCATTGCAAAATGAAGATAGTACCTCCTCATCTGTTTGTTGTGAGGCCTACGTAAGACTGTAAAGCACCTAGCATGGTACCAGCACTATTTAAACCCTCCAAAAATTAGTTGTTATTACAATGCCTGCTCTGTGAGATCTTCCCTAGCTAACCCACTCCCCCAGAGAGTATTAGTAGTCCTTTTTGTCATCCCATTACACTGTACATAGCTCTAAAGAACTTATACTCATTTATAATTATTCATTTAGTTTGTCTCTCCCATGAGTCTATAGGTATCTCAGGAAGACACCATGATTTATTCACCTTTTTATCCCCAATGCCTGTAAGATAAATGATAAATACTGAAGGAGCAAATGAACAAATGGATGAAAAAACATCAAAGACTGACTCTTCAATATAGTGCAGCTCACATCCAGCTCTTGTGAGAACAATGACTTCATAGAAGACAAGGACTCTAAGCCAGGCAGGCAAACCTTTCTGCATCCCATATTTGTTTCTCTATCTGCAAAACTCAAGAACTTCATATTCTTACAAATTCCACACAGGCTACTCTAAAGACAAAAAGAACCCACATTACCCACCAGTCTATTTTCTTATCTATTTTCCTGAAGTCTCCTCATGTGCTATGTGCATGTTCACATATTCTCAGAAATATATAATTCTTGGGTGCCTGGGTGGCTCAGTCAGTTAAGCGTCTGCCTTCAGCTCAGGTTCTGATCTCCGGGTCCTGGGATAGAGCCCCAAGTCAGGCTCCCTGCTCAGTGGGTAGTCTGCTTCTCCCTCTCCCTTTGTCCCCCCGACTCGTGTGTGTGTGTGTGTGTGTGTTTTCTCTCTCTCTAATAAATAAAATCTTAAAAAAAAAAAAAAAGTTGTCCTTATCCAATAAGAAATTAGATTCTCCAAAGGCAAAGACTGTTTGTCTGCTTCATGGTGCTTTGGTGTCTAATACAGAGCTGTGCAAACCAAGAAAATGGATGGGCTTTCTGAGAGGGCAGAAGCTAAATAACCCTCAACTGGCCCTTCCAAGGTTTATCTTCACTCTCTCAAATATTCCAGAGAAGCACTAAAGATGCAGCTTGTAAGATTCCCAGAGCTAGGGGCGCCTGGGTGGCTCAGTCGTTAAGCGTCTGCCTTCGGCTCAGGTCATGATCCCAGGGTGCTGGGATCGAGTCCCGCATTGGGCTCCCTGCTCCGCGGGAAGCCTGCTTCTCCCTCTCCCACTCTCCCTGCTTGTGTTCCCTCTCTCACTATCTCTCTCTGTCAAATAAATAAATAAAATCTTTAAAAAACAACAACACCAAAAAAAATTCCCAGAGCTAGTCAAGGAATATAACACAGTTCTGTGCTAATAAAGCACAGAGAGTGACCAAGAATTACTGAATTAGTAAATAACTTACTGGCTCAAGAAATTTACCCAGAGGGTGGAGGTAAGTGAAAGTCAAACTAGAAAGAGTTGGTGCCCTGACAGGTCACGACTGGAAAATCCTCCCAAACCCAATAATCAGGCAACCAGTGTACCTCAGCTCCGCCATGACACCTCCTCCCTCTATGGAGATTCTGAGTCTATCCCAAGATGATATGCAAGGTGAGCCACTAAGATATGTCCAAAGATGTCCTTTCTACCAGCCTGGAGATGAAAAATGAAACAATGCTTCTCTCTCTCACTCATCTTTTAACCACTCATAGCACACAAAGTGACAACTAAGGGTGACAGTTCACAGAGTAGGACAAAGATAAAAAGTTAGCCTGTGTGATTATATAAGGAGAACTGCAGTGATTAAGTCTCATAAGGCATGCCTGTCTTGTCTATCAGGGGTCATCATCCACCCATGATGGATAGAATCCAATCCACAGACATATTTGTTCTATCCGGAAAAGGTTTTTCAAGACTTTAACTAGTTGCCAAGAGTTTAAAACACAATGATCTGAATTTCAAGTTTCTCCTGAAAAATAGGAAGACTGGTCATACTGTGCCCACATGCCAGTACACAACAGTCCCTACTACATCCTAATACATTCATACCTGGCTTACTTCCCTCATTTACATTACCTGCCTGATACTCAGGCATTTAAGCTTGTAATCCTTGGTTTATGTGACGGCAACAAATCGTTACTTCCATGATCACTCTCACTATGACTGGGGCTCCAAATCAACAGACTGCTCTATTATGTTTTCATTTAATTAAACAACTGCTGTTGAACATACTGAATATAGAAAAAGAACAATAAAAGCTAAACAGCTGCTAATGATATTTACACAAGCCTTTTCAGCCTGACGGTAAAACAAACCTCCCCTTCTCCCTTCAACTCAACTTCACCATTACCCCAACAGCAGAATCATTCTAATCAGTCACAGTGAACCACAGGGACAGACTGTGATCAATCAACAGAAGTGGCAAACAAAGACGAGGATGATCCTTCCAGAGAGTACTGTATAAATACAGTGTGTCTCCTTAAAAGCAGGAGCTGCACCTTTTGCCTCTCCAGCTGCCCACACTAGCCAGTCTAAGTACCCTATCAATGAAGTTATTATCTAAAAGTGGCAGTCATCATGCATTCTGGAACGTGAAAGTAGTGGAACTCTGAGAACTATGAGTTCAACTGGGATTGGTGCCCGGCTACTCATGAGGAGAGGTGTCTACAACCTGAGCTCCCACGGAGCCAATAAGCATCACTGTCAAGATTAGAAGACACTGTCTACAGCCACCTCTGAAATATAGCTCAAATTCAAGTCTTGAAGGAAGAACAGATTTTCTTTTCTTTCTTTTTAATTGAAGTATGGTTGACATACAAAAGAACAAATTTTCTGATCTGGGGTGAGGGTTGGGGGTGAAAAACTATTCCTAGAAAATGTCCTAGAAAATGACTTTTTGGTAAAGAAAGGGGAAATCTTTGAGGCCTGAGTCACCTCCAGGCCCAACTGAAAAGATGCTGGATTGGTCACACTATCTACTCAAAGACTAGACTGCCTATTATGCAAAAGCCTATCAACTCAACAGGGCACAACAGGGCACATCAACCCAGGTGAGCAAGGCAGGTTCATCAAACCTGGATACTTCCTGGGCTGTCATTTCATAAGCCACTTTCTATTTTTTTGTAGAAATTCTGCAACTTAGATCAGCAAGTTAAAATACAAACTTGTTTCCTGGACCATTTCCCTCCCACTTATTTAAAATTGATAAATACAAACAATGCTATCCCCCACCAACATACACACACACACACACACACACAATTTCAGGAGGGCAGAGGGCATTAGGTAAGAAGAAACTGAGTTTAGTCACTGTCACTCCTATACATTTTTTCCTTCTAACACAATGAGGTTTTGATCCTCCTTGTTAGTACCTCACCTTGCAAAGTCCTGACTGCCAAGGCCAGAACTAGGCCACAAGTCAGGATCACATACTACATACAACTAATCCTAGGTACAGATAACACTTTTTGAGTGTCCATTACTTTCTGAAAGGCATTAGGCTGATACTGCTTATAGCTCATGCTCAAGGTAGGCCATTGTACATATATGCCACTGCTTTTAAGAAGTGGGTAAATTAAACAGAGCAATCCCAAAACAGACCTTTCTATTTGTATCCTCCACAGGGCCCAGAGAAGTGCCTTATATACCTGAATTAAAGGCATAAAACTTTCTATGTTGTGCATTAAAAAACACTATTTACACTATTCCTCATTTCTGAAGGCACTCTGGAGACTTTTACAGTTTTACAATACAGCAGTTTATCAAAGATTACCACAGTGCCATAAACTACTCCTTGGAGTTATGCTCCATCATTCACTCTGCTGCCCTGACCCTACCACTTTTAAATTAGCTGAACATCTTTCATGAGCCTTTTTACCCATTAAAAATAATAGGCCAACTACCAAACTTCACCAATACTCAAATCCCTCTCTGTTCTCGGCCAAATATGTCATAATAGAGTGGCTCCCTTGTGATTAAACATCTCTTTAGGCCAAATGACGAGACCACCTTGGGGGGAAATGCCAACCAAAATACACACCAGAAGAGAGTATCTGTAAAAGATTGTGTAAAGGAAGAAACAGTCTCAGAAGATAAGTCCAGTGTTTACATACAGACCCAGACTGGCAGTTGAGCTGCCCCAGAAGTGGCAAGTCTTCTCTTAGCCCAGATCTTCATAAGACTGGCCTCAATCCTTCCACACCTCTTCTCACTACCTGAGTCTAGGTTGCACTAGTTCATCATCCAGTATTAATGAAGCAGTTCAGCTGTATTAAGGAGGCAGTCACACAGAAGTGGACGCTGTACAGGATCTGCAGAGATTCTAATTTCTAAGGTCTAAAAATCAACCCTAAAAAGTAGATACAATGTTCTTTAGGTTTGCTTTCAGCTTTTGAGGGCTGGGCTCTTTGGGATACAGAAAGCTCTAGAAGAGGGGAGCTGAAGGCTAGGTGAAGCCTGGGAACACAGGAAGAAAGATTCCAGCACCCGAAAGGGATCAGTCAGAGCTGAAGTCGCCCCTCTGGCCGCAAGGGCCTGACCTTTGCCCCCTGCATGCCTCCCACTTCTCTCCCACAACAATCTCTTCCTGTTTTATTATTGCCCCTGCGTTCTTAACCCACCCGGCTCGTCCAACTTAAGGGCCCACCTCCCCTCATTCCCTATGGCGATGTCAGGGCGGCCTTCACGACACTGGAACTCTAAGAAGAGACTTCGCTGACCTGTCAGCGGATCCAAAATGGCGGGGCCTAGTCCCAGGACCCGCAGCCGCTGTTCATGTCCAGCCCGGGCCCCGAAGACGTCTTTAACCGACTCTCCCGGTTCTGGTGGCAGATGGGAGAAGGGAAGGAGCCCGTTTCCTGGAAGTTGAGGCCGAAGTCAGGGACCGCACAGTCGGCCAGGAAGACTCGGCCGGAACGGGCGGTGGAGCCGGCTACCTTCCCTGTCAGCTCACTGACGTGGTAACTAGCCTCAGTCTAGCCCGCTGCCTGGTAACTGCGCGAGCCCTGGCGCGCACAGCCAATCATAGGCTTGTATCGTGAGAAGTGGCATTCCAGCTACCCAATAGAAAAAGGAAATTGGCTTCGGGGGGCAAGTACAGCCTAAGAAGGCGAGATTAAAAGGGAAAGAAAAGGGTAGGTAGGGGGACAACCAACGAATACGGGTACTCTCTGAATGACAGCCATAAAAGCCAATAAAAATGGAGAAACTGTGCTGGGCGGTCCGGGAGGCGGAGTTAGGTAGAGTTTGGTTGCAGTGCGCGGTTTAGCAGTGGCTGCTGGGCATTATGGGGAGGAAAGCTACGATTTGCTGGAAAGGGGGCGGGGTCCGTTTTGAGAACCTGAGCGGGCGACCCTACTCTCCTGCGCACCCCCGGCCACCACCTATCAAAGTCATCTAGGCCAATATCTTGCCCCTTGAGGGATCACTTCCTTTCGAGGCAGCTCTGGGTTCTTTCCGTCCTAGGACCAGTCCTTCAATCTATTCCATCCTCCCCTCCCCCACCCTCCCGTCTGCCTGCCGTTTGGCTTCTCATACACCTGTCTGTCCCATCCCAACTGTTTCTGTGTCTTGTGCCCATTCCTATCATCCAGAAACAGAGAAAATGAGAGGAGGCAGGAATCTTGGATATCTAATTCAGGTCTCAATTTGCAGAGCAGGAAACCGAGTCCCAGTGTGGAAAGATGGCCCCCACGTTCACATAGCTAGTTAATGGCAGAGCAGGCAGAGCAGAGAGACAAACCCAGGTGTCCTCACCCTCAGTCCAGCTCTCCTTTTCACTGCCTCTCACTACCTCTTATGCCTTAGTCTATCAGGCTGTGATTCCCAACTCTGCTCCTCATACTAAGCCTTGGATGCTCCTTACCTACCTGGAAAAAAGCTAATCAGGGGGTTAGTCAGCATCACCAGTGACAGGAAACTGAAGCTTTTCCTGTTTGCCTTGGAAATGCTAAAAGGCTTAAGAGCTAGATGCCCACCCCAATCTTCACTCTTCTACCCCCAGCTGCCTCTCCCCTTGCTAGAGATGATACAGGTTTCCAGTATAGTTAGAATTACCTAGAAGTGAGAGAAGTGGGGGAAGAAGACAGGAGGGTTTCCTCCTTGCTGATTGAATGGTGGAATTCTCAGCCTATCTGCTGGGATAGAGCCCAGGGTTACAGGCAGACCTGAAGAGACTGCTGAGGGAGTGGAAAAAGATACCAACTTTCTCCCCATTTCTTCACATTTATGGATGACCCAAATCCAGAGAAACCCCATACCTAACCTGTAGGAATGTGGGAATGCTCTAGATTCCTCTAATTTGAAGAATCCATAAGACTGAACATCAGACCTGAAGAACTCCTCAACAGCTCCCTGCACCTGCATATTGGGCTCCTGAACTCTGGGTCCAGATTGAGGATCTTTCAACCAAAGAGAGTCAGAGGAAGAAGATAAAACCACCTTAGCACATCTTTCCACAGTACATCTGAACCATTTCCACTTTCATTTGAAAACTGGGATTTGGTCTTCTGGGCCTGTCTCAGATTGAGAGGTCTGGATAGCCAACTGGAAAATCCTAAGTGGACCAAAACTCCCTGTCTTCCTCATCTCCACTCTCATATACCTCCAAAAATGAATCAACCTAAAAGCTGAATGGTTGGGGCGCCTGGCTGTCTCTATCAATGGAGCATGTAACTCTAGATCTCAGGGTTATGAGTTCGAGCCCCACGTTAAACATAGAGATTACTTAAAAATAAAATCTTTTGGGACACCTGGGTGGCTCGGTCGTTAAGCATCTGCCTTTGGCTCAGGTCATGATCCCAGGGTCCTGGGATTGAGTCCCGCATCGGGCTCCTTGCTCAGCAGGGAGCCTGGTTCTCCCTCTCCCACTCCCCCTGCTTGTGTTCTCTCTCTCTCTCTCTCTCTCTCTCTCTCTCTCTCAATCTCGGACAAATAAATAAATAAAAATAAAAATCTTTAAAAATAAATAAAATCTTGTAAAAAATTAAAAAAATTTAAAAAGCATGAATGGGATTATGTTAGAAATGAGGAGGAGAAAGATGAACATGCCCATCATCTTACCAGGCAGAACATCTCCCTCAGATTTCAGTATTGAGTCCTACATTATGCCTAGGAATAGAAATATGAGGAAGACATGGTACTTGCCCTCCTCAATCTTAGCATCATAGAGGACATCACATAAGCTGATCTCTTCAGTATAGTGGGTGGGATAATAGAGGGTATGTGTAAGAGGGTTGTGGGAGGAAGAAGCTAGACATCTGGCTATCTTGGAAGTTCAGGAAAAGTTTCTCAGAGAGAATGAAACCTGATTGGAGCTGAGGAAAATGAGTAGGAGTTGGCAAGATGAAGACTGGAAGTATGTTACTGTCAGAAGAAAGGCCAGAGATGTGCAGGAAACCACTCAGAGATTGGAGATTAAGACAGGGTTAGGTCCAGGCAGCTCTTCCTGCCCATGGGTCCTGTCCCTGTGCTTTAACTAAAAAAAAAAAAAAAAAAAACAGGGTCAGGTGCTGAAAGTCTTGTATGCCAGGCTAGGGGGGTTAGCCTTTATCTTGACAATTAGGAGCCATTGCAGGGTTTTAAGCAGAGACATGACTGGTCAGATTTCCTTTAGGATCACTTAGGGCCCTCAAGGGCACCCAAGCTACCCAGCCTGACTCCACATGTTCCTTGGGACATCTGTCCTGTTCCTTGCATCTCCCTAGCTAGCAAGCACCAAGGCCACACCTCTCCCACAGGACTGAACCTGGTATCACTAGGGAGATGCTAGCCCTCTTAAGGCTGGGAGAGCATAGCCTGGGCAAGCCAAGGGTGCAGACTAACAGGCGAACCACCCAGGCCTGAGTGCCCAGCCTAAGTACTGACAGAGAGAGCTTCCTTTAATTCTGAGGGGTAGGCAGGAGTAGGACGGGTGATAGTTAAGTTACTTGTCCAAGGTCACTCGGTGATGGTGGCAGGATTAGAATGTTGGTAGCAGGGTTAGAATGACTCTTTGGTTTGCCTCATTCCAAACCCTGCTTTGTCCACGAAGCTGCCTTAATTGGAAGAGAGGAAAGGTAGGGGGAGAGGGCGGGAGATAGCCGAGAAGAGGAAGAGAGAAAGATGTGAAGAAAAAGAGCACAGAGAAAGATAAATTAGTCTTTCAAAGTGGAAGAGGAGGGAGGAGAGGGACAAACAGCAGGAGCAAGCGGCGGAGGAAAAAGAAGAGGAAAGAAAGGCAAGATGTGGGAGGACTGGAGCAGAGACAAAAGCGCGGAGAGACAGACAGCGACAAGTGGAGAAAATCTGCGAAACGTGAGCGGCAACCAAGCGCTGAAACCCGGTGGCCTCTCCCGGCCCGTGCGCCCTCCCACCTGGCGCTCGGGCTGCCCTATTCCCCCGGCACCACTGCACATCGTTCAGGGTGGCGGCCTGGCCCCACTTCTCCGGGGCCACCGGGGCCACTATACTCTAGCCCGCTTGGCTCTGCCAAACGGTCTCGCTCGGCGAGGTTTCAGCCACGTGGGGAGGGGCGTGGCCCAATGCTGAAGAGTGCCTCCGATTGGCCAAGGGGCGGGCTTCTTGGCGGTGCGCCGGCCGGACCCCTCCCCCGAAGGCGGGGCCTGAAAATTCACAGCTGGAAAGGGTGGAGCCCGGGCGGCGCAGCTGGAAGGGGGCGGGGCCCGACGCGCGAGGCTCGCCGCGGCGGGCTGGGGGCGCCCTGGGCTGCCATAAAGTGAATGGGCGCCGGCGGGGGGTGGCAGTCCGCCGCGAGGCTCACTCTCTCCCTCTGCGAGTCGGAGAGCGCCGGAGCGGAGAGGCGGCCCGGGCGCAGGGGGGCGGCCCCCACCGCGGCCGGGTGCCCGGCCCCTGGCCCCTGCTTGCCCTCCAGACTGCCGCCGCCGCCGCCGCTGCCGGGAGTCTGCCTGCTGCGGGACTCACTGTGAGTGCTTGACTATGCGGGGACAGGGGCTCATGGGGCCGAGGGGCCACGACCGAACTTCGGGATCCCTAAAACGGGACCTGGGTGGCTGAACTGGGGAACGGTGCCTGGGGAACGGGTCTAGACTGGGAGGGCGTACTGCAGACCCGGGGCCAGCACTTAGGAAAAGGAAAACTCAGCGTCGGGACTCGGGGGACAGAGAAGAGGGAGACTCAAGGGATCCAGAAGGAAGCCGGAGACATGAAGCCAGGACAGGAGCTCCGCGAAGCAGGGAGTAGGGTCGGAAAATCATTACCAGAAAGCGCCCTGGAATTCGGGGGCGCGGGGCAGGCAGCCAGGGAGCTAAAGGGGTTGCCGAAGCCCTGGCCAGCGGGGGGAGCTGGCGGCGGCCGCACAGCGTGAGGGCAGTTGGCGGCTCCGGACGCCCCTCGCCCAGGGCTCAGACTCTAGGGGCTGCGAGCCGGGGTGAGTCTGGTTGCACACGCTTCTCTTCCCAGCCGCTTCGCAGTTTGGATAGGAGCCGTGTTGTGGGAGCCTGGCTGCGACCGGGTCAGATGGCCGCTGTGCGGGCCGCAGGGCCAAAGCTGGGCAGCCCGAGTGACTAGGCGGCGGGGCTGGCAAGTCGGGCTTGGGGTGTCAGGGCCCGGATGGGTCTCGGCCTGGAGCCGCGTGGAATTGGACGGAATGTCCGCAGCGCGCGGGGCTCAGAGCGGACAGAATGTCCGGGGAGGCTAGGTGGGTCTCTCCGGAGCAGGCGCTCTGTCCGGCAGGGGCGGACAGAATGTCCCTGGCCGAGTGGCATGTCCATGTACCCGGCCGCGCCTTGCCCAGCTGCGTGTTCAGTGGGGTTCGCTCTGGTGGGTCGCCTCAAATCCCGGCTCACACTTCGCAAACTAGTTTCTGCTCCTAAGGGCTGCAGGGTGAGGGTGAGGGGATGCCAGGAGCAGGCAAATGAGAGTAAAGGCCTGGCCTTGGAGTGCAGTGGCGCTGGGGGACATTCACCCTCCAACCCAGACTAGATCTGAGCATCACCCGGCACTTCTAGAATCCAAATTTGAGGAGAGAAAGCCCATGGCAGGACAACTAGTAGAAGACAAGGAAAGGGGAAAATGAACCACAAGGGCAATGGGAGGCTAAGGAGGAGTCCAACACAAGCCTCCCTGACAGCTTCAGTTTCCTCACAAACTCGTAGTCAACCCCTAATTCCAATACAGCTGACCAGATAGCCCTGAATTCCTACCTGGTTGTCAGCAGGCTAAAGGCTCCTTCCCTGCAAGAGGCAGGATCCCAGGCCCAAAGAGAAAACTGCAGCCCTTTAGCAAAGCAAACCCTGTGGTTTTTTTCCCTTTTGGCTCTCTCAACCCCACCAATCCCAACACTACCCTGATGGCTGAGAGGAAGGAGACACATGGAATCCAGACTCTGGGGTCAACATGGGGCCTAGACTGCCCTCCAAGACTGGTTGGGAAGGATGTCTCAGCCCTACCCAACTGTCCCTTTTGTTTTTTCTGTAGCTGGGAAAGGGCCCTGATTCCTTTGGATCCATATAGTGACCACCCACCCTGACCCGATCTGTTTAACCAGAGCCCAGTTAAGCTAAAGGGAACAGAGAAGAGAGAACTTTCCCAGTCTGTGTAAGTAAGCAAAACAACTCAGCTGGGGACTGAGTTTTCATGGGATAAGTGCAAGTGATGTATTTAGCAATCAGTAATCTAAACAAGTGGGTCTCAACCTCTCTTGCCCTCCACCCATGAATGACATATAATATGTATTCCCCACACTCTCACCTCCATTCCTCAGTTTTAAAGTTTGCTTATCACTGGCTAGGACATTGTTTCTCAACCTTTTTTGTCCTTGCCCCCTTTTGATAAATATAAAGGTACACCCCAATTACTCCTACCATATTCTGATACACTTTTCAGGGGCTTGTGCTCCCATCACCTTTGAAAATCACTGAAATTATGGGTGAAATGAAAGTCTCTGAGTCAGGAAAGGAATAGCGAAGGCATTGCAGATGGTTCCCTGAAGACCTTAGCCCAAAGTTTTGCATTTGCCAAAAAGGCCAAAAAGTAATGGCTTTATAATAAAGATGAATGGAAACAAAAGACAGAACTTTCTCTCATCCTTGCATAAAGCCATGTAGCTGAGTGCATGCCTGGTCACTGGCTCTTAGGGAGAATGTTATGGACCCAGAGAAGGGTCAGAGAATGATCCACAGAATGGGGAGCCAGGGGCTGCTAGAGAGAGCAAACTTAAAAGCTTAGGCCTCTGGAAGGTGAAACAGGATGGAAATCCACAAATAATGAAAGGCCTAGATAAGCAGATTTGTTTGCTCCCCAAATCCTGAAATGGGAGATGAGGGGGCCTCGTAGAACTGGAGTGATGCAAACTCAAGATGAATAGGAAAATGTTCCTTGGCACACAGTGGGCAGCAAACTTCCAGAGCTTTCCAGAGAGGAGGCAGAGGCAGGAAGTGGAAATGGAATCCTTCAGGGCTTGGGAGGATCAGTGCATGTCAGAACCACAAATGGCTGCTGGAGTAGAGGGGGCAAGGCATGGAAAGAGCTCAGACCCTGGTTTTAGGAGAACTGGATTCGAATCTCTTCAATCTCTGTCACCTTGGACAAATTTATCTTCTTAGAGGTGAAATAAGGATGGATATTCCTGCTACCCGAGGTGGTTGTAAGAGTTCAATGAAATCATGTATTTGAAAGCCCTTTGCAAATGGAGAAACACCACAGAAGTAAGAAACATTATTGCTATTATTATGCCCAAACTGTAGGTCCTCTGTAACCACAGAATCTTTGTTTGGAAGGATGGAGTCTCAAGTCTTAGAGAAGCCTGATAGCACCCCTGATCCAGACATAGGAAGATTCTCAATGACAGATGGAACACCCTATCCCAAGCTTCCAATGTCAGCCATTACCCCTGCTCCTCTCCAAGAAGAGTTCTAGGGAGCTCCCCAAATGCTTAACTCCTCCACCAGGCCACATACCCTGATCTGATCTCTGCCTGCCTCCTGCTCAAGGATGTGAATATGGGCCTGGGACACAGGTCCAGGAGGGGAAAGGGAGGCAGGCTGGAGCTGAGCTGGGGATAGGCATGAGAGAAGGACAGAGCCCCCCAGATCTTTTCTTCTCCATTCACTCCGAATGATGCATCCTAGAGAGTGGGGAGGAAGAAGGCAGCTAATCTGAAAGATCCATTAGGTCCTGAGCTTTGGGATTATCTGGAGTGTCTAGCCCATGGTCATGTGCAGGGACCCACGATGAGGGTGATGGGGACAGAAAGGGAAAGAAGATAGGCAGTGGGGGGAATAAGAGCTGCTTTCAAAATTCTCTCCACTCCTTCTCCATTGTCCTCCCCAGGGCCTTCTTTACACTTTTCAGTTAAGTTCCCCCTTTCCCACCTTTCCCCTGCCCAATCCTTTCTGCTCACTACAGCCAAGTAAAGGTCCCAGAGCCGCTGCTCTTATGTTTCTCCCCTGCCTACAAGCCTCCAGCGACTCCCACTGCTTGGAGTACTGCTTCTCAAAAGCGGGGGATGGGGAGAGCAGGCAGGTCAGGAGTAGAAGGGGCATGATGCTGCAGCCGAAATGTGCCCCATCTTCCTGGTGTGGTGATGTCACTTGAAGATGTCACTTGGAGACGTGGAGAGAAAACTTTACTTTTATATCAAAATAAATATGCTTAAGTGTGGAATAGAATGCAAAACTTGCTTCAATTTTTAACGTAAGGCTGGAGATCTCAAAGAAATTTCATACTGGTGGCAGCTGTTCGAGGTTGTGCTCCCAGTTTCCCAGAGTGATGTTCTCTCTTACTGGTCTTAGGAGGTTTTGATGGAAAAGCTGGAGATGCTCTAGCTTAGACTCTATCAGACCTGAAGCACCACCCCATGCCCTTCATTGGAGGCTCCCGCAGCCTGACCTGTTTTCCTCTGATGATTTCCCATTGCCCACACTGAGACCCTGGCCGCCTGAGACTGCCTGTTGCCCTCGGAACCTGCCAGCTCATTCCCAGTACTGCTCTCTTATTTAGAAGCCTCTGCTCCTTCTCTGCCTCCCTGGTTCCCAGCTCTGCCATGTGCTACATTCTCTGAGCCCCATAACTTGATATCACCTTACATGGGCTTCCATCTCTCTGACCCCCCACAATGTGAGAATTAGGCCTATTTAACCCATCATTGTCCATCCTGTTTACCTTCCCAGACTGTAGACTCCTAGAAATTAGGGTCTGTGCCTTACCGTTCTTGGGGATCTGTCCTAGCACCTAACACTTGCTGAAGGAAAGACGGGAGGAAGGGGAGGGGTGGGTGTGGGGGCCCATTTCTCTGATCCCTAATTTACCCCTTGATAAATTAACTGCATAGAATCATTGCTGCCTCCACTCAAGCCTTAGGGTTTCCTCTTGGGTCTGTGACCTTCGTCTATAGCTGTCTTCATTTGCGCCCATTTGCTCACCGCAGCTCGGCAGACCAGACAAGTTGGGTCCTCAGCATCCCTAATGAACTTAAAGGGCTTACTTTCAGATCCAGGTTTCTAGGCGGGTTCCATGCTAGTTAAGGGCCCTGGTTTATACTCTATCACCAACTTGCTACTTGCTGAGCTGAGCCATGGTGCCACGACTCTATCCCTTCCATCTTCCAAGGGTTTTCTCCTATCTCAGGTCTAGGGTACACCTTCTGCCCAGGCATCATTATTGCAACTACTTGGGAGCTCTCTAGCTGAGGCCCTGATTTGCCCCTTTGGCATCAGGGCATAAGTGGGCACACATGGCAGTTGCCTTCTTGCCATGAGCTTGGGTCCCTTGGGAACCATGGCCTCCCCTCTCTGACCTCTCTGACCTGGGATAACCTGTGCTCTCCCCCTTAATATATCTTGAATGTTTTGTTCTTCCTGCAGTCCATGATAGGCTTCCTGTAATGCCAGCTTTTACTAAAGAATCAAAGCACACCTGCAGGTCCTTTCTTCTTCCCAGTGTGGGGATTGTCACCCTGACACCATGGAGCCTGGCCCATACATCCCAAGTAGGGTGTGTCAGGAAGGCTGGAGGGGGGACCGGCAGCCCCTCCCAGAGCTGGATTCAGCACCCCACTGTTATCTCCTGACTCTCTCTGCCCCTGCCTGGTATTTCCTACCAGCATCAACCAATCCTGCAGCTTCCAGACCTACTGCTTGTCCCTGTCCACCGATTGAGGTGAAGCCCCTGGCCTCAGTCCCAACTCCCCAGCTTCCTGACCTCCAACAGTTTGGGGGAGCTTAATCCTCAGCCAGCCTGTCTCCAGCTCAGACAACAGCCTGGCGCCCCCAGCCTCTGCCTGGCTAGCCCACCCGGACTCGAGTCCGCTGGAGGCCTGTGCTCCCGCCGTCTATCTCTCTGTTGCCTGCCTGGCTGTGGTGTTCTTGCCTTTTCATTTTTGCAGGCAGGGCTCTTCTCGGCCTCAACCCCTCTTTCCACTATTACTACACCGGTCAAGAGCCTGAAGGTTTCCTTCTTCCCTTTACCATGGCTCTCAGCTTCAGTTACTCTGCCCATTTTGCTGTTACCTTATTGGCTGGGCCCTCCTTTATGTTCAGGGCCGAGTATTCACAACACACCTTTGCATCCCACTCTCAAATGCAGCGTACTCACCTTTATTCACCAGAGGAATTCTTCACTGGGTGATACAGGGTCTAGGAAGGTGAACTCAAGCAAAGGCAGAGACAAGGATGAGATCTTACTTACCACTCTATCCTCAGTGCCTTACTCAATGCCCAGCTCATAGACGGTGCCAAATAGACATCTGTTCAATGAATGGGGAGGGGGGCGCAGGGAAGCAACTTGGATAGAGTTTTATCCCCATTCATTTTTACATTATGTTTTATTTTAACCTTATAACAATACTAGAGGTAGGTAGGGAAGGGAGTATGATCTCCCTTTTAGAGATGAAAAAATATGTCCAGAGAGGTAAAGTACTTTGCCAAGAACACACAGCTAGTAAGTTGGGGAGCCAGGACATGAACCCAGATCTTTTGTCTCCAAACCTATTTTCTTCTGGCTATTCCAGATTACTTTCCTAGGAAGGGCCTGGGCAGTTTCCACCCTCTACCCCCAAGCCATCCTCTTCCCTCAGACTTCTCCCCACCCAGGGAAACAGGGTCTCCCCAGCAGCCACTGAGTATAGACCACTCCCCTGGCCCCTTTGGCCTCCTCCTCCCCCACAGAGTCCTTAGTTCCTGGGACTGAGAGCTGAGGTTCAGAGGGGCCAGGCAGGGGGGGAGAGTAATGGCTAGCTCCAAAACAGCCAAGGCAGCTGTCCCTGTCACAGAGAGAGGAGACTGTGTGACGGTGTGGGTCTGTCTGCCTGAATGTGGGAGCGCATGTGTGGGAGAGTATGTGTTTGTATGCCTCTAGCTCCAAGTCCAAGTGCTTATTTTGTCTGAGTGGGGGCTCGTGTGTGTCTGCATGTGTGTCTGTCTGTCTCTGGGAATACACAGCCTGAACTCTGCTTTCTCAGCCTCATCTCTTACTCTGGCCCTTATCTCTCTCCACCCTGCCTCCCTCTGCTGCAGTTGAGGGTGAAACGGAGATACAGGTACGGAATGCTGGGGGAAGGGGAGTTTGGAATACTGGAAATCTGGAGCCAAGGCAGACTGGAAAGACAAATGGCACTGGTGGGGTTTAGTTTTCCCTACAGGTGAACCAAATCGTCCCTTTTTTCCCAGTGGTGTTGTTCCCATGGCCTCTGGAGAAGCCAGGGGCATGGCTTGCATTTTGAGAGCATCTTGGGTATAAAGTAAGAGGAGACTTGAGAGCACCCCTTTTTCCAGCTCTCAGTTCTAAGCCTTTTGAGCTACTTGGGAAGAACTACTAGTCAAGGCTGCCACAGGTCTCACCCAAGGGCATGTCCCTTCTATCAGAGCATCGCTGGGCCAGCCCCAAGCCTCTGACTCCTGACCACAGACCTGGAAGGGGAGGTGAGCTGAGCATCCCCACCCCTAGCCTGACTTCTCTCCTTCCCGGTTCCCTTCAGTCCTGCCTCTCCAACCTTAGAAAAAGGTCCAAGTCTAGACCCCACCCCCTGCAAAAAGAACAGGGACTGCTTCTCAACCTCCTGCCTTGACCTCTGTTGCACCCCCAATCTCACTTGAGAGGTTGGGGGGGCAGCTGTCCTCTCTCAGCTGGTTGACGGGGGCATTACCATGTGCAAATACAGGCCGCTGCCCATCTGCGCCTCCCAGAGAGAGGCTCCTTATAAATTCAGAACAGCCAAGTGACACACATCTCAATCTAGGCTAATCCACCACATTAATGCCACCCTGCAGAGCCTGCATTAAGTCCCCGTTAATGGAGAGGCAGATGGACCCCTCCTAGCCAGCTCTTTACCCCTGTTCCTCTGTCCCTAGACTCCTTTGGTTCTCCTCTGACCAAGAGGCATCCAGAGTTCTTGAGCCTCACTTAGAGCCCCTTTCTCCTTCTCCCACCAGAGGAGGCTTGGGAGAGCCAGCAACAAGGGGGACCCTACTGGGGAGACTTGGAGAGGGACCTGGGGCGTCTCCTGGGATAGGGAATAAGGGCGGGAATGTGGCTTTAAGAAGCTCACATCTGCTGCGGTGGGGGGGGGCAGTGGAGGCTGGCATGGGTGGAACTGGTAAGGGGGTGAGGTGTGTCTGCATGGGCACAGAAGCGGACAAGGCCAGAAGGCCTAGGGACTTTCAAACTTGTTTGTGATCCTGGAATCCTTTCTTCAAATGCTATCTCCCTAGAAAGCATAAACAAAACAAGCAAAAACAGGACTGTCCTGGTTGAAGCAGACCCAAGCAAGGCCAAGCTAGACTTCTATCCCTGAGGCTAGCCCCAAGTTCCAGTCCCTGAGGGGGTGTCTGGGTAGGGCCCCAAGGAAAACAAATAGAAAAAGCAAATGAAGAAAAAGCATTAGCTTAGGAGTTTCCCAGGCCTGGTTCAGATCCCAGTTTCACGACGTACTAAGCTCTGTGACCTTAGTGGTTACTTCAAGTCTGTTTCCTCACCTGAACGAGGGTGATAATACTTAATATTGATGCATTCTTGTGAGGAGAGAGATAATGAGGTAAAGGCCCATCGTAAGTATTCATAAATAATAGCAGTGGTTATCCTCATGCGAGACATACTGGGTCTGCTTCAAAATCAAATCTGTCCCACCGGAGAGTAACAGAAGTTCAGACTGTGTTCAGGTGTGATTGGCTGAGGGGCATGTATGAGTTTGTGTGGATACCGGACATACATGTGAGAAGGAACTGAAGTTTTTGAGGATGTGGTATACGGCACGTGGTGCGCAGTAGTGTGGTTGTCCTTAGCTAATTCAATCAATATCTATTGAACACCAACTGGGCACCAGGCAGAGTTCTAGCTAGGTGCCCAGCAGTGAACAAAACACAGTCTAGTGTGCATGTCTGTGCGTAATACCCCTGGGTGCACATCTTTCTCCCCTTAGGCTGCTGTTTCCCTATTCTATCCTAGGGTACCCCACACAGGGATAGCTTTATGTCGGTAGCTGAGAAAGGGGCAGTGAACTTGAGGGGAAACACTACTGGGAACCCGATAACCGGGAGATTTTATCCCCATCAACTTGGCCTGTGTCTTCTCTCCCTTCCAGAGTCCTCCCTCCATGGAGTTCGGCCTGCTTAGCGAGGCGGAGGCCCGGAGCCCGGCCCTCTCGCTGTCAGATGCGGGCACTCCCCACCCGCCACTCCCAGAACACGGCTGCAAGGGTCCAGAGCACAGTGGTGAGCGCACCCCCTACTGGGGGTAGGGGAGAGAACAGTTCTGTCCCTCCTGGGGGTGGGATCTGGCAGTGGAAGGCCGGGTGGGAGTGAGGGGTCAGCGGAGGAGGTCCTTGAGACGCGGAATCCGCGCAGGCCTGGGCGCCCTGTGACCTGCCCCCACCTCGGCCCCCAGACTCGGAGAAGGCCTCGGCTTCGCTGCCCGGCGGCTCCCCGGAAGACGGCTCGCTGAAGAAGAAGCAGCGGCGGCAGCGCACCCACTTCACCAGCCAGCAGCTGCAGGAGCTGGAGGCGACCTTCCAGAGGAACCGCTACCCCGACATGAGTACGCGCGAAGAGATCGCGGTGTGGACCAACCTCACCGAGGCCCGCGTGCGGGTACGGCCCTCCCAAACCCGCAACCCTCTCCTGCCCCGCGCCCCCGCCCACCTTCCCGCTCCGGCCCGGGGCCTCTTTCTCACTGGCCGCTCAGCGAGCTGCCCTGGAGCCAGCAACCTGCGCTTCCGCCCTGACTGCCTATCCTCGGCCCAACACCCGACGTGCCCCTGCCTCCGTGGGCTGCCCCGCACAGCCTCCGGCCTCTGCTCTGACTCCCTCCACCCTGTCGCTCCAGGCCGCTCGTTCCTTTTCCCCCGGCACTGTCTCCCGTTCTCTTCTCCCCTGCTTGACTCCATCCTACGCGCCCCCCGCCCCGACCCTGTAGCCCCTGACTCAGTCGTGCCGCTAGGGGGGCTGGTGCCGCCCTACGAGGAGGTGTACCCCGGCTACTCGTACGGCAATTGGCCACCCAAGGCGCTCGGCCCGCCGCTCGCCGCCAAGACCTTCCCGTTCGCCTTCAACTCAGTCAACGTGGGGCCTCTGGCTTCGCAGCCCGTCTTCTCGCCACCCAGCTCCATCGCCGCCTCCATGGTGCCCTCGGCCGCAGCCGCCCCGGGCACCGTGCCAGGGCCCGGGGCCCTGCAGGGCCTGGGCGGGGGGCCCCCCGGGCTGGCTCCGGCCGCAGTGTCCTCCGGGGCAGTGTCCTGCCCTTACGCCTCGGCCGCTGCAGCCGCAGCTGCAGCCGCCTCCTCCCCCTACGTATATCGGGACCCGTGTAACTCGAGTCTGGCCAGCCTGAGGCTCAAGGCCAAACAGCACGCCTCTTTCAGCTATCCCGCCGTGCCCGGGCCGCCCCCGGCCGCCAACCTCAGTCCGTGTCAGTACGCCGTGGAACGGCCCGTATGAACGGCCCGGTCCGTCGACCATCCCCGAGGGCGGGGGCGAGAATTCACAGCCTCCCCGGACTGGGGTCGTCTTGACTGGCTTGCCCCTATCCCGGGGTCTGAGAGGGGTGCCGGGACAGCTCGGGGAGGGCGGAGGGGTGGGCGGCCAGCTCAGGAGAGAGCCTCCCCGCTGCCGGCCCTGAGGGATGGACTGGGCCCTACACACCCTACACACAGTCCACGCCCCTGGGACTAAGGCCAGGAACAGGGACCAGTTCCCCGGGGGCCAAGTGACCCTTGGCCCACCCCGCCTTCTCCAGACTCCCCTCCCCCATTTTCAAAGATAAATGAAATAAACGTGCGCGGACTGCCAAAGGCCTGATGATTCAGAGTTGCGGTTGAGCCCCCTCCCCTCAGGCTACCCCATGTTTAAAGGAGAGCTGGGTGTCCAGGAAAGAAGTGAGGGCCTGGGATTCTAGGGCTTCAGTCCCCTCTCAGCTCCCAACACCGGGATGGGTCAGCTGGGGGATTCCTGGCGCGGGGGGGCGGGGGGGGGCACCTGCGTGCGAGTATGTAGGTGTGGCTTAAGGACTAGCTACTTCGCTAGCGTTGGCCAAAGCTGGTGCTGCGGCGCCACCTCGTGGTCTTATGGAGGATAACTGGAAGTTCTGGTCTGGAACGCTTGCTTGCAGGTGTCAATTCTGCAACTTAGGAAGCCTATGACCTTAGATAAGTTACACCGCCTTTCTGCACCTGTTTCTCACTGTTCCTATGAGGGGCTTGGGTCTCTAATAGCAATAAAATTCTGGTCTGTAACAGACATTTATTAAGTGCCTACCAGGCCTAGAATTCTTATTGAGTGTGTGTGTGTGTGTGCCCCTCATCTTTCCACACACCTTCACACCTTCTTAGGCTTCTCACTCAGTGATCATCCCGCTGCCAGCAGCCCTCTCCCATCACAGCAGTCCTCTTCCCCCAAATCTCAAAACCCCCAAAAAAGACTTGTTGAAATCTTTAATTTAAAAATGGAGTAAGAAAATTTCTGGATAGAAATATAAATTCAGCTCTGGAAATCCTTCTCAGTTCTACCCCCATCCCAGGGCTTGCTTGGCCTTCACATTAAAAATAGAAACATCAAAGTACTAGATTACACCCCACCCACAGCTGACACTTCTTGTCTGACATCACTTCCTGCCACCTTGGGGCACAGATCCCATGGGAAAAACCATGCAGGGAAGGCATCTTAATTATTCTCCCAAACCTAAGCTCAACCCTTTGGTGCCTTGGCAGGGAGAGAGCCTGGGGCTCCTTTTTCTCCAACCCTTCACTGACTCTTGGTCTTGGCTTTGACTTTGGGCACTATGTAGGTTTGGTGGAAGAAATGGGCAAAGAGGAAGAAATAGGTCATATACAAGACAAGGGACCAGAAGAAGTGTTCCATTGTGGTGTGGCAGCCCTGTTCCTGTCTCCAGATGTAAGTTAGGATGCCAACAATGGTTCCCATAAACATCTGCAGGATCTGCAGGCTGGTGATGAGCATGGGTAACCACTTGGGGGACTTTACTTTGGCAGCCCTCAGAGTGTAGTAGATGTACATGATGGCATGCACACCGAAGTTCATGGTCATGAACCAGCCGCCTGCAGGCACCTTGTTCTTGTATCCAAAGCTCGAGTACACTAGCACTGTGCTGTGGTGGTACCAGTGCACAAAGATGAGCGGCCGCTTACGCAGGATGATGAAGGCCGTGTCTCCTGGGAGATGGGGAGGCAGAGCTGGCATACCACCCAGTTGGCACCACCCTCCGTGATGGATATAGGGACATGGGGGAATTCTCAGGGCATGGACAAGGGCCTTTGTGGCAAATAATTTAAAGAGGGGCTTGGGTAAGAGGTGTTAGGACCCAGGGGTGGGGAAGGGACTCTCCATGTGACGGGGGAGGTGTGGGGGGGTTCCTGAGGAGGGATGCCGTTGACTGGGCACCAGAGAGACAAAGACTTGCCACTCACCAAGTTCAATGATCTTGCTGAGAACAAAGAGGCAGGACCAGAATCTGATTATGGGAGTGTGGGTGAAGATGGAGAAGCACACAGTTTGCTTTAGGTCCCCCTTAAGTAGCAGGGTAGCCATATGGCCCCATGTCCTCAGTGCCCCCAGGATACTGAAATGGGATAGAGGAAAAGGGTGTAAGGGTCATCCCCAGGCACCAATTCACCCTTCCCCCGTGGCCTGGCAGGTCACTGTCCCAAGCTCCACCACTTCCCCCTTCCAGCAGAATGGGTCACAGCTTCTGAGATCCTGGGGCCAGGATCCAACCTGTAATCTAGAGGAGATTAGGGCTGGGGAAGGACCAGGGAATGCTGGAGGATGGGACTGAAAACTGAGTTAGGGACTATGGTTCTTGGGATGGGTAGGAACGTGGGAGGGGATGGGCAACAGGACTGGGGAGATAGAAGGAGTTTGGGGAATGAAATCTGGGAAGGAGGGGCTACAGAAGTTATTGGAAGGTCTTGGGAGAGGGTGTTTTGTTTTGTTTTGTTTTGGGGGGGGAGAGGGTGTTAGATTCTGAGAGCATTAGAGGCTGGAGAAAATTGTTAAAAGTACACAGACTCCATGAGCACAAGAGGACTCATGAGAGAGAGCAGAGGCTGCTTGTATGGGGCCTGGGGAAGAAAGTAAACAGGGTAATGTGGGAGGAGGATGGAAGCTGGGGAGGGAGCTGGAGCTGAGGGAATGGGCTAGGGAAAGAGTTAGAGGGCAACTTGGGGCATTGACTCACTTGGGGTTTCCAGAAAGGTTTTAGGGATAGAATGAGGGTCTAGGGTCTACAGGATAGGCAGGGAGTGGAGATTGGGGGGAGGGGGGTCTTACCTGAAGAGTGCAAGGGAGAAGGACCAAAGGATCAGAGGCCCCTGCAGGTTGAAGCCCTTCCGTGCCTTCATGTAGTTCTGCCCCACAAAGATGAGTAGCAGGTAGACCAGAGCTATGAGGAATGAGGTTGCCCTGGCAGGCAGAAGGCAGAGGGGATGGGCTTATGGGTGGGTGCTGGTTACAGGAATGCCCACTGGTCTCTCAAGGTGAGTGCTCTGGGTTGGAGTCCCAGCTCTGCCACTTACTAGCTGTGTGACATTGGGAAAAAACTACTTAGTTCTCTGAGCCTCAGTTTCCTTATTATAAAGGAGAAATAGCACTCCTCTCCTGACAGTGTTAAGGTATATAAAGTACCTAGTGCAGGGCAGGGGCTGTGTTCAAGGTTTCTGTGATTATTGCTCTCAGTGGAATTGTGATTGGGTGACACCTGCTGTGCCCATGCCTAGAACCAACCCAGAGGTCTGGTATAAGAAGAATGTGGCAATAGTTTCTGCCTGGTTGGGTTATGGTAAATTGGCTGGAGCACAAAGTCAGCCCACAAACACCTCTGAGGAGCTTTAGGGCAAGGTCAAAGAGCCTGGGGAAATCTTGAAAGAGCTCCCTGCCTGTGTCTCCTTCTCCACAGCGGGGACAATGGAGCATTTGGTGAATAGCGTGATAAATGTAAAGGCAGACTGTCCCTGGGACCAGCACTATGCCCGCACGCCTGCACACACGGCCACAAAGGACAGAGGAGAGTCGTCTATAAGGTGGGTGGGAGTAGGAGTTCAGATCAACCCCTTCCTCAGAGATCATTTCTCACTACACTCTTTCCCCTGGGTTTCTGTCTCCTACTTTCCTCAACCCATTTTCTTCCTTTCTCCCTCCCTTCCTTCCTGTCTCTCTCTTTCTTTTTCTCTTTCTCTCTCATTCTTTCTTTCTTTCCTCCGGGTCTAATCTCTGAGATGCCACGCTAACTGCACCTTGGACAACAGGGATATGGAGCCAGTACAGAGGAGCCCGATACCTTTGCTCTTTAAGAAAATCATTGCAGGCATCCAGTGTCTCCCCCCCCCCCCCCCCCCATAGCAGTCATCAAGGTCAGGACCCTGGCACGGCCCTTCGCCTTCCCCAGGTCTCACCAGTACTCCTCCAAAAGGGGCCTCATGTCCTGGAACAGCTCGAAGTTGTAAGGCTGCAATATCTGCTCTGTTTCGTCCGAGGCATTCATGGCTGTGACCATTTCGTTCTGCAGACGTCGAGGTCCGGAGCTTGAGAAGCTGGGCAAGAGGTTGGGGCACCGAGGATGGAGCGAACTTTGGGGCAGGACGAAACGCACGCGGAACTCCCAGGCAAGGAACTCCGCGGCAAGCGAGGAGCGTCAGATTCCGGCACGTGCGCCACAGTCAGACGACTTCCACCGCCGCCGCCGCTGCGGTATATGAAGCTGAATTGCAGAGCTGTGGGACGGGGCGGCGCGCGGCCCCTCCCAGCTCCAGACCGTTATCCAATCTCGACCAAGATACGCCCCTGTCCTGCCTCTGGGCCGCAACCCGCTCTCTGATTGGTCATCCTCCAGGGCACCTCCCCCAGGTGCTTCTCACACCCCAACCCAAATGCCAGTGGTAGGATCCCACCACACCCACTTTCTCATCCTTTTCTCCCACACCTCCATTCCCGCCCACCTGCTTGGCTAAGCCCCTGTACTGCCAACCACAGCCTTTGGCTGAGTGCGCTTTAATCCTGACCTACCTGGCAGTGAGGGGAGAGTGGAGGCGTCCTCAGCCTCTGATGCCTGCATTCAGAAATTCGGGTGTCAGTTTCTCGTCTCCCTGCGACCCTGGGAAACCCAGACCCCGGATGCAGACGAATCCCCCATAGTCCCATCTGCCCTCTTCAGGTCTGTGGTTGCGGGTGGGAAGGAGACTACTTTTAATATATTTTTAAAGATTTTATTTATTGGGGCGCCTGGGTGGCTCAGTCGTTAAGCGTCTGCCTTCGGCTCGGGTAATGATCCCAGGGTCCTGGGATCGAGCCCCACATCGGGCTCCCTGCTCAGGGGGAAGCCTGCTTCTCCCTCTCCGACTCCCCCTGCTTGTGTTCCCTCTCTTGCTGTGTCTGTCAAATAAATAAAATCTTAAAAAAAAAAAAAAATTTGAGAGAGAGAGAGAGAGAGAGAGTGGGGAGGAGCAGCGGAAGAGAGAGAGAAGCTGATGCCCTCCTAAGCAGGGAGCCTGATGCGGGGCTCCATCCCAGGACCCGGAGATCATGACCTGAGTTGAAGGCAGACACTTAACCAACTGAGCCACCCAGGTGCCCTGAATTTTAAAAAATTTTATTGTCAAGGTTGTTGATGTTGATGTTAGGGGAGATGGTAGCTGAGGCTGTTGTGGATTCTTTACAGTTTCCTGAATTCTTGAACTGCTCCAGCTTGAAACCCAGTAATAACCTTGGAGAGGAAATACGGTCACCCTCTGGGCTTTTGGGATTATTGTCTTCAGGTTTTCTGGAGGCCTTCTAGGGCTTATAGAAGAGGAGATGCAGTGCATCTCTCCAGTATCTTACTATTCTCTCCCAGAGTTTGTGCTTGTTTAATCAAATCTATTTTTTCCTTGCCTAGGCACCCAGCCCCAAATAAATAAATATTTTAAAGCTTTTAAGGCCTTACTTGTCTGTCCCTAACGTCTCTCCTAGGCTTTATGAAAGTGAGGGAGAAATACAAGACTTGAAGGCAGTTTGAAATAAGATGGAGATTTGCAAAACAAGGGCCAAGAGATGTAAATATAGATATTTAAAATCGGGACATGGTTATAAAAGTCTATGTGCAGTAAACCGCACAGGCTCCAGAGCCTGAGGCCCCAGGCAGGAATCCCAGCTCTACTTCTTTGAACCTCAGCCACTGTCCTGCCCGTGCTTTCTTTCTTTCTTTTTTTTTTTTTTAAGATTTTATTTATTTATTTGACAGAGAGAGACACAGCAAGAGAGGGAACACAGGCAGGGGGAGCGGGAGAGGGAGAAGCGGGCCTCCCGCTGAGCATGGAGCCCGATGCGGGGCTCGATCCCAGGACCTGGAATCATGACCTGAGCCAAAGGCAGATGCTTAACGACTGAGCCACCCAGGCGCCCCCTGCCCATGCTTTCTAATGATCCTCAAGTGTATCACTTTGTCCCTGTACTTCATCACTTCTCACCTGGTTGGCTCTCACTACAGCCCCTACCTTAGTCATGTTAACTGTTTGCACCACCTCCTTCTCTAATACAGTGCTTCTCTCTCTTCATTGCATTAGAATTGGAAAGGAATTCCCAAACCTGGCTGATGGTGACATTCCTGAGCCCCAATCCCAGAGATTCAGACCCAGTAGGTGGTCCCAGACCATATTTTGGAAACCATCATTGCCCTCTCATCTAAAACCTAAATTGGAGGGGCACCTGGGTGGCTTAGTTGGTTAAGCATCTGCCTTTGGCTCAGGTCATGATCCCAGGGTCCTGGCCTGGAATCCAGCCCTGTGTAGGGCTTCCCTGCTCAGCGGGGAGTCTGCTTCTCCCTCTCCCTCTGCCCCTCCCCCTGCTCATGCTCTCCTCATGCTCTCTAATAAATAAATAAAGTCTTTATTTTTTTTTAATTAAAAAAAATATTTTATTTATTTATTTGACAGAGAGAGATAGTGAGAGGGAACACAAGCACAGGGAGCTGGAGAGGGAGAAGCAGGCTCCCCGCTGAGCAGGGAGCCTGATGTGGGGCTCGATCCCAGGACGCTGGGACCATGACCTGAGCCAAAGGCAGACACCTAATGACTGAGCCACCCAGGCGCCCCAATAAATAAAATCTTTAAAAAAAAATCTAAATTGGATCATGCTGCTTTCCTGCTTCAAACCCTTCTGTGGCTCTTGACTGCTCCCTATGTAGGCTGACACTCAGAAGATGATCAGTGCATATTTGATGAAGGAATGAATAGATGGAAGAATGAATACTACAAGAATAACAATCTAGCTGTTACAAGACCTGGATTCAAATCCCAGCTTCACCATTAACTAGTCATGTGGTTTTAGGCAAGTTATCGAGTCTTTGAGACTCGAATTTTTCATCAGTAAAATATAGACAGTCATACTTGCCTGCTTACCTCACAAGGTTGGGGGTCAATATACAAATCATATAATGTCAAGGAAAGGATATTGTGGATTAGACAGACACATGGAAATGTCAGGGTGAATCATTTTGGAAGGTTTACAAATGCATATAGCATAAGCATATGTGGTCCTGAGCTGCTCTCAAAAGAGGATATTTTACATTGTCTTTCCCTGTGAAGTTTAAAGATTTTACTTTATTTTTTAAAGGTTTTTCGGAAGAAGTGGTATTTATTTTTTTTTTAAGATTTTATTTATTTATTTGAGAGAAAGCACGCAGGAGCAGGGGGGAGGGCAGAGGGAGAAAGAGAAGCAGAACCCCACTGAGCAGGGAACCCCAATGCAGGCTCCATCCCAGGACCCCAGGATCATGACCTGAGCCGAAGGCAGACACTTAACTGACTGAGCCATTCAGGTGCCCTGCCCTATTTTTTTTTTTTTTTAAGATTTATTTATTTATTTGAGAGAGAGAGCATGCCCACATGTGCACATACAAGCAGGGGCAGGGGGAGGGGCCGAAGGAGAGAGAAAGAATCTCAAGCAAACTCCCCTCTGAGCACGGAGCCAGATAGGGAGCTCGATCCCAGGACCCTGAGATCATGATCTGAGCCGAAATCAAGAGTCTGACTTTTAACTGACTGAGCCACCCAGGCACCCCTAAAGATTTTATTTTTAAGTAATCTTTACACCCAGTGTGGTACTTGAACTCACAACCCTAAGATCAAGAGTCACATGCTCCACTGACTGAGCCAGCCAGGCGCCCCTTATGATTTCTTGATGAATGCCTGTTTACCCCACTAGTCCTTGAGCTCCATAAATGCAGGGAATATGTCTATTTTGCTCAACATCATTTTCCTAACACTGGGCACATACTAGGTACTCAGATAATATTTGCTGCATGACTGATTGGATGGGTGAAATCCTCAGCTTATAAATCTGGGTGACGCTCTTTGTTTCTCCAGGATAAACACACCCCCCAAGCTTGTCTGGTCTTTTGGCTCTTGGCCTCAGCTTTCTCATCTGTAAAATGGGGATAATATCTACCTTAGAAGGATGTTTATGAGGATCAAATGAGATCATATATGTTAAAGAGCGTTATACAATGTAAAGTGTTAAGCAGCCATCAGTAATTATTACCAAAAAAGTTAAATTTGTACAAATTTCAATTTCTTTTTTTTTTTTTTAAAGATTTTATTTATTTACTTGACAGAGAGAAAGCACAGAGGGAGAGGGAGAGGGAGAAGAAGACTCCCCACTGAGCAGGGAGCCCAATGCAGGGCTCGATCCCAGTACCCTGGGATCATGACCTGAGCTGAAGGCAGACGCTCAGCCAGCTGAGCTACCCAGGCGTCCCTCAATTTCTTTTTTTTTTTTTTTAAGATTTTATTTATTTATTTGACAGAGAGACACACAGCGAGAGAGGGAACACAGGCAGGGGGAGTGGGAGAGGGAGAAGCAGGCTTCCCGCCGAGCAGGGAGCCCGATGCGGGGCTCGATCCCAGCACCCTGGGATCATGACCTGAGCCGAAGGCAGACGCTTAACGACTGAGCCACCCAGGCGCCCCCCTCAATTTCTTTTTAATAAAACTGAACTAAATTAACTTAAAAGAATGTCACGATCTCGTGACTGGTTGCACAACAATGTGAAATGTACTTAACAATAGTGAATTACACCCTTAAAAATAGTTAAGGTGGTACATTTTATGTTACATATATCTTACCGCAATTTTTAAAAAATTTAAAGGAAGGCTATAAAATGGGAACAGTTTTAAGATAAAGAGTTAATGTGCATACTACCTAAAAAGCTTACCCTTAGTCCTATCTATGACCCTTGATAAGTGGGTAAAACATAGATATGCTCATCTTATAGACTCCAGTGTCTCCAGATCCATCTGTCATTAGCTTCCAGAAATATCTTCCTAAAACACAAGTTAGTTCATGCCATTCCTCTTTTTTTTTTTTTAAAGATTTTATTTATTTATTTGAGAGAGAGAGAATGAGAGACAGAGAGCATGAGAGGGAGGAAGGTCAGAGGGAGAAGCAGACTCCCTGCCAAGCAGGGAGCCCGATGCGGGACTCGATCCCGGGACTCCAGGATCATGACCTGAGCCGAAGGCAGTCGCTTAACCAACTGAGCCACCCAGGCGCCCCATGCCATTCCTCTTTAAGAACAACAAAAAAATTCTCAGGGCAAAGGTCAGAATCCTGAGATTAGCCCTGACTCTTCCTTTCCAGCCAATGTTCCATCATCCCTTTGCGTCCCAGTGTTTCACATTTTAGCTTTAGAAAGTCACAACTCCATTACACTAATACTATATTTCATGTTTTTCAACCCCTTTACCTCTCTCCACATTGTTTTATCTCTCCAGACATCTTCTCATCTGGACAAATCTTACTCTTTGTTTGGCCTTAGCTCTAAAGCACTTGACCTGCAAAAGCCTAACCTGCTTCAAACAGAGTCAAACCCTTCCTTCTCTGTCTTCCACCCACAGGACTTTGCCCAAACTGCCTGCTGGTATTGTGCTTCCACCAATGGAGTAAAGTTAATTATATATTTTCTATACTACCTGGCTCCCCCACCCTATCCCAAAAGGTCATTTTTGTTAGGGCACTCATCCTTGAGGGAAGCACACAGCTCTAGGCCCATAGACGACACTCAGAGTATGTCTGTTGCTTTGAATTGAACAGGCATCTAGGGGAAATACAAACAGTAAATATATATATATCTTAAAGACTCAACTTCCTCAGTAATTATGGAAATGCAAATTAAAGACTATATGTATAGTGTGGTCCCAATTAACAGCCATTAAACCAAGTAAAAATTAAATACCCAACGCCAGTCAAAGCCCTGGGAAAAGATACATCCAAACCTGGCTAGTGGCTGGGTAAATTGATTTAATCCTTCTAGAAGCACACTTAGGTAATACTTAGCAAGAGTCAACTGGTATGCTTTGACCCAAACCCTCACCTAGAAACTTAAAACCCAGTGATATAGCAAAAAAAAAAAAAAAAAAAAAAAAAAAATCTGTATGTACTGAAACACTTATGTCAGCAGGTGATTAAATTATTAAACACTTAATAGTATAAAACAGCTTACAGCTACCAGAACATGGAGAAACATGAAACCATGTTTGCAAAATAATGTGAAAGAAAACAATATTTAAAACTGTATCTATCCTATTACCTCAGTTACCTCAGTTTTTATCTTTTTTTAAAGATTTTATTTATTTATTTGAGAGAGAGAGAGAACAAGCACAAGTAGGGGGAGTGGAGAGCAGAGGGAGAGGGAGAAACAGGCTTCCCATTTAGCAGGGAGCCCGATTCAGGGCTTAATCCCAGGATCTGGGATCATGACCTGAGCCGAAGGCAGACGCTTAATGACTGAGCCACCCAGGTGCCCCAGTGATGATGTTTTTAAAGATTGAAGTTGAAAAGAAACACTAAAACGTGAAATCATTTGATGGGGTGGGTGATATTATAGGAAAAAAATTAGAAGTATTTTAAATTTTCTTTCATGATATTTTAAAATTGATGTCACAAGATTTTGGAATCCAGGGAAAAATGCTTTTAATGACATAGGAAGTGCTCTGGATAGAATGTAAAATTTTAAAAATGCAGGATATGAGACTATGTATAGTATGGTCTCAGATTTGTGGAGCAAAAACATGAAAGACTGTAGATAGAATATTTGTAAACTTTCTCTAGAGGAAAAAATATGGAAGAAAACTATGCTGAAAACAAACATTGGAAGGAAATACAACAAAAATGCTAACAGTTTGGATGGTAGAATATGGGTGATTTAAAAATTATTTTTGTAATCAGTAAATATTCAAAACTAATAAGTGATCAAAACTAATAGGGTTTCTACACCTGAATGTGAGCTGTCTGTAACTCAGATCAGCCAGGTGGAGAAGTCCAGTGGGAAGTTGGAAATATGAGCAAGAACAGAGAACAGAGGTCAAGATAGAAGATAAGTAGTTTGGAGTTAGCCAAATAGAAGTAACAGGTGAAATCATGAAAGAAAGTTAGCCAGGAAAGAGTATACAGTGAGATGGAGTAAGGGACAGGGACAGGACTTTAAGAAACAATAGCATTAAAGAGGTGGGAAGTATGGGAAGAAGACCAGCAAAGGCACAGGAAGAAATATAGAAGCAAAACGAAGACAGTAAAAATACCAGGGAAAGGAGATGATCTGACATGGACATGCAGGATCTGAGGGTGCGGAAGGTAGAAGCAGAAAAGCCAATTTAGTGACAGAACACAGAAAATAACCAGTTGTCTAAAACTCAGGCTGTCAATCTGCCTTCAACTCTCAGGGTAGAGGATACCGCTGAACTCTTGGCTGTGGATGAAATTGGCCAAGGAGAGGTCAAGCAGGGCCTTTCAAACTGGGGTCCATAGACCATTTACACTGTCATCTCCAGCTTGTTAAAAATGAAGTCTCCTGGGGCACCTGGGTGGCTCAGTAGGTTAAGCATCTGCCTTCGGCTCAGGTCATGAACCCAGGGTCTTGGAATCGAGCCCGCATCAGTTGGGGAGGGGGGTGGTGGTCACTGCTCAGTGGGGAGTCTGCTTCTCCCTCTCCCTCTGCCTGCTGCTCACCCTGCTTGTGCTCTCTCTATCTCTCAAATAAATAAATAAATAAATAAATAAATAAATAAATAAAATAAATATCTTTTAAAAAAATGAAGTCTCCTGGGTTCACGCCAGCCTTCTGATACTGAATATATTTAGAGGTAGGTAGGGCTTGGGAACTACAGTTTCAACAAGCTTCCCAGGTGATTCTTTTGCTCATTAGAGTTTGGGAACTATTAATGAGAGTCAGAAGATTGAAGAGGCTACAACCCCAGGGGAAATATCAATGTTAGTGGCTTTCATAATTTTTTGATTGAGACACACAAGGAGAAATACATGTTATGTTGTAACTTCACACATACACATGTATTGGAAACAACATCTTTCAAAACATACATATCCTTTCCATGTTGTGTCTGGTATTTTTATTCCACTGTATTTCATTATTTAAAAATGCCCATCATGGGGTGCCTGGGTGGCTCAGTTGGTTAAGCATTCTACTCTTGATCTCAGCTCAGGTCTTGATCTCAGGGTCATAAGTTCAAGCCCCGCGTTGGGTTCCACACTGGGGGTGGAGACTACTTAAAAAAAAGTGCCCATCATGGGGCACCTGGGTGGCTCCTCCCTGCTTGGTGGGAAGCCTGCTTCTCCCTCTCCCACTCCCCCTGCTGTGTTCCCTCTCTCACTGTCACTCTGTCAAATAAATAAATAAAATCTTAAAAAAAAAATGCCCATCATGACCCACTAATAGGCTGCATCTTGTAATTTGAAAAACACTGGTTAAGGAGTTAGCAGAGGGAGAGGGTGTTGCTGGGGGCCAGGAAAAAATAAATCGAAACTCTCCACAGGTTCTTCAGAGTCTAAACTATGTTTCAAAGTTTTTGAGAGCCATCTTTGAAGAACCCTCAGTTCTTCACTTGTTAGCTGTCACTGGACAAATGAATTCATGGAGGCCATGGCTCCACCGAGAGCCCATAGTGACCCCTGCCGCCCAAGCCACCAGCGCAGGTCAGAAGGAGGCTGTGCAAGATGGGGCAGCCCCGCCAGATGCAGGTACTAAAAGGAAGGTTGGAAGTGGCTGGAGAGAAGCCGCCCTCGCCTTGGCCACGCCCTCTGCTCACCAGTCCTGCTAAGGATTGTCTCTGTCTGGTGGGCTGCACCTGCCTTTCTTCTCAAGGGCCTCCCTGACCCAACCTGTCTCACATCCACCTACTGTCGGCATCATCAACCTTAAAAAAGAAAGAAAGAAAAACATGAAGCTAAGTGAAAGAAGTCAAACACAGGGGCGCCTGGGTGGCTCAGTTGGTTAAGCGACTGCCTTCGGCTCAGGTCATGATTCTGGAGTCCTGGGATCGAGTCCCACATCGGGCTCCCTGCTCAGTGGGGGGTCTGCTTCTCCCTCTGACCCTTCCCCTCTCATGCTCTCTGTCTCCCATTCTCTCTCTCAGATAAATAAATAAAATCTTAAAAAAAAAAAAAGTCAAACACAAAAGACTACATACTGTGATGCCATTTATATCAAATTCTATTTATTTGAGTCCTTTCTCTTTTTTCTTGATAAGTCTGGTTAGAGGTTTATCAATTTTTTTAAAGATTTTATTTATTTATTTGACAAAGAGATAGAGCCAGAGAGCACAAGTGGAGGGAATAGCAGAGGGAGAGGGAGGAGCAGGCTCTGCACCGAGCAGGGAGCCCGATGCGGGACTCGATCCCCGGACCCTGGGACCATGACCCGAGCCGAACGCAGATGCTTAACCATCTGAGCCACCCAGGAGCCCCAGTTTATCAATTTTTTAAACATTTTTTTATTGGGTGCCTGGGTGGCTCAGTTGGTTGAGCATCTGTCTTCGGCTCGGGTCATGATCCCAGGGTCCTGGGATCGGGTCCCTGCTTCTCCTTCTCCCCCTGCTTGTGCTCTCTCTCTCTCTCTGTCAAATAAATGGATAAAATCTTTTTTAAAAAGCATTTTTTAATTTAAATTCAATTAATTAGGGGCGTCTGGGTGGCTCAGTCATTAAGTATCTGCCTTCAGCTCATGTTGTGATCCCAGGGTCCTGGGATCAAGCCCCGCATCAGGCTCCCTGCTCAGCTGGGAGTCTGCTTCTCCCTCTCCCACTCCCCTGCTTGTGTTCCTCTCTCGCTGTCTCTCTCTGTCAAATAAATAAATAAAATCATTAAAAAAATAAATAAATTCAATTAATTAGCATATAATGTAGAATTGGTTTCAGAGGTATAGGTCTGTGATTCATCAGTCTTATATAATACCCAGTGCTCATTACATCACATGCCCTCCTTTTTTTTTTTTAAGATTTTTATTTATTTATTTGACAGAGAGAGACACAACGAGAGAGAAAGCACAAGTAGGGGGAGTGGGAGAGGGAGAAGGAGGCTCCCCACTGAGCAGGGAGCCCGATGTGGGGCTTGATCCCAGGACCCCGGGACCATGACCTGAGCCGAAGGCAGACGCTTAACAACTGAGCCACCCAGGCGCCCCATCACATGCCCTCCTTAATGTCCATCACCCAGTAACCCCATCCCTCCACCCCTCTCCCCTCCAGCAACCCTCAATTTTATTGATTTTTTTCAAAGAGCCAGCTCCTGGTTTCACCAACCTGTTCTATTGTTTTTTAAGTTTCTATATCATTTATTTCTGCTCTAACCTTTATATGAAATTCTAAAAAAAAACCCACAAAATCACAGTGGCAGAAAGCAGGTCAGTGGTTGGATAGAGCTAAGTGTTAGGTAAGGGGATTGATTGCAATGGGGTAAAGGGAACTTTTCATGGTGATGGAAATATTTTATATCTAAGGAAAGAATTGTTAAGAGAGCTGTCTATGGGAAGGTGAACTGGGTGAATAGGAGAAGTGGTGAGCCTTTTGACATTTTTGGGAATTTTTTCTGGGTGTACTACTTAAGAAATAAATAGCTAAAATAGAGGCACCTGGCTGGCTCACAAGGTAAAGCATGCAACTCTTGATCTCAGGGTCATGAGTTCAAGCCCCAATTGGGCATAAAGCTTACTTTAATAGAAAAGAAAAGAAAAGAAAAGAAAGAAAAGAAAAAAGAAAAGAAAAGAAAGCTAAAATAAAACAGGTATAAAAATAAACTGAATTTAGGTGTGTCTGGGTGGCTCAGTTGGTTGGGTGTCTCACTCTCGGTTTTGGCTTGGTCCTGATCTCAGGGTCATGGGATTGAACCCCACATGGGGCTCTGTGCTCAGCGCGGAGTCAGCTTGGGATTCTCTCCCTCTCCCTCTGCCCCTCCCCCACTTGCACACACACACTCTCTCTCTCTCAAATAAAATAAATAAAATCTTTTAAAAATAAACTGAATTTAGACTCAGAATTTTTTAAAGAGAGAAACATGATTTTTTTAGACTCAAATTTGAAGTGGGTCATACCTGTTATATGAACATATTGATATTTTAAAAATACAATTATAACAACAACAACTAACATTTACTGAGTGTTGCCCTATGGCCGGCATGGGCTAAGAACTTGAGGCATACAGAAGTTAAGTAATGTGTCTGAGATTATACAGCTATCCAGAAGCTGTGAATTTCTGAAGGTGCCTGGATCCTTACAGCATGGAAGAGACTAAGATGGGGTGGGTAAGTGCTTCCTGTGGGCGTAAAGTGGGTGTGGTAAGAAAGAAGGTTTACTGTACTGGCCCACAAAAGGCCTTGGTCTGAAAGCTGAGCTGAAACAACTAGCAGGCCTCAGAGAACGGGTCCAGGGACTCAAGATCTAAGGGTCATGTTGTGGGAGTTACACCCCAGTCAGAATTCTCCATGTTTGATCAAAGGGAAATAAGCAAGGCAGGCAAGACATTAAGGATTTCCAGTATGAGTCAGGAAAACCTGATCTGAGATGGTTGATCAACTAGCAGGGATGTAGGGCTAATGCGTGCCTTTCGGCAGCTGGAAGGGCCATGGTAGATGAGAGGCATTCAGGGAAAAGAGGAAAAATGGGGAAATAGTTGGAGGGGTAGAAGTAGTGTAGGGTCTATGATAGAGAAATCGCCCCCAATTAGCCCATACATGGCTTCAGGGACAGAATGGGCTCAGGAGGCCAACTAGTGGATGGAACCGGGTATTACGTAATTAACCCTAAGGCCTGAACATCTCCAGATTGTCCCATGGGGAGGGCTGAGCCATTGCAAGTCAGTGTCTGCATCCTGACCTTTCACCCAGTTGAATAGATCTTTTCCTGGGATTTCCAAACCTCAATTTCCACTGCTTCATTGAGACCTCACTTTTCTAATTCCTCTGTGGAAAACAACCAACCTCCTTTGGTTTCTCCCCTGCATATCTGAGAGCTTGGAGAAATGTCAGTTTTGTCCCTGAGATAGGGAAATAGTTCATTAGTACTATCTGGATCAGTGCATTGAGTAGCCAGTTCCAACCCCCTTAGCACCTGAGTCCATAGCTGGACTATCGCTAGCTGGTATGAGCCTGAATCATGTTTTGTTTTATTTTTCTAGACTGTGTCATCCTGCCTCCCCCAATTTATTAGAACTTTTCTGAGAGCCAGGACCATGTCTGTCACACCATCCAATCTATCAAAACCTCAAGGTTCTACTGCCAAATATATTCGTTGCTCTGTCCACTACATCCAAATGGGTCTAAGGCAGGAAACTAATAGCACACTCAAGTTGGGTGTTCTACAGAAGTTTAATAAGGGAACTATTAAACTAATAAACTGGTGTAGGGAAATACAGGTGGTGGCCACTTTACCCCTAGAAGGAAGGAATGGGGGAAGGGAGCCATTCCTAGAATAGAGAGACACACAGAGCTTTGTGGAGAGGGCTGCCTGACAGGAGCTGTGACCTGTAATCAATTGCCATAGGTGCCCACAGCAACCCTGCAGATTGAGATCCTCCCACCCTCTGATCTCTTGCTGGTGCTGCGCATTAGCCAAGTTCAACCAGAAGCCTGAGGGCCTAGGAGCCAGTTAATAAGTCAATATAGGTTGACTTCCAGAGAAGGATAGAGTGAAATTATAATGGTAAACAGAACATCATCTTTAACCTAGACTCCTGCAGTAACCTTACCTTTGTCTGATTTCTTCACAGCTGCCAAAGCAATCTCTTTTTTTAATGTGATAAAATATATAAAGATGAAAACTACCATTTTAACTATTTTTTTCATTTCTAAATTTTAATTTATTTGAGAGAGAGAGAGAGCGCGTGCGCACAAGCAGGGGGAGTGGCAGGCAGAGGGAGAGGGAGAAGCAGGCTTCCCGCTGAGTAGAGAGCTTGATGTGGGGCTCAATCCGAGGACCCTGGGATCATGACCTGAGCCAAAGGCAGACACTTAACGAACTGAGCCACCCAGGCACCCTTATTATAACTTTATAATAAGTTTAAATTGAGAAGCATTACAAGGTTTTAAGGAGGGGAATCACATCAATATATATGTTTATATAACATATAATTTATAATTTATACATATATATTATTTATATATAATATACATTTATAATCTTTAAAATCTATATATAGATTTAGATTTTTTATATATTATATAGATACAGATTTTATTTTTTTTTTAAAGATTTTTATTTATTTATTTGAGAGAGAGAGAGCATGAGAGGGGGAGAGGGTCAGAGGGAGAAGCAGACTCCCTGCTGAGCAGGGAGCCCAGTCTGGGACTCTATCACAGGACTCCGGGATCATGACCTGAGCTGAAGGCAGTCGCTTAACCAACTGAGCCACCAAGTCGCCCCGATTTTATTATTTTTTTATTTTCTTAAAGATTTTAATTATTTGATGGGGCACCTGGGTGGCTCAGTCGTTAAGCATCTGCCTTCAGCTCAGGTCATGATCCCAGGGTCCTGGGATCGAGCCCTGCATCAGGCTCCCTGCTCGGTGGGAAGCCTGCTTCTCCCTCTCCCACTCCTCCTGCTTGTGTTCCCTCTCTCGCTGTGTCTCTCTCTGTCAAATAAATAAAATCTTAAAAAAAAAAAAGATTTTATTTAGTTGAGAGAGAGAGAGCGAGAGCAAGCAAGGGGGAGGGGGAGAGGGAAAGGGAGAAGCAGACTCCCTGCTGAGCAGGGAGCCCTACACAGGACTTGATTCCAGGACCCTGGGATCATGACCTGAGCCAAAGGCAGACACTTAACCGACTGAGCCACCCAGACACCCTAGATTTTAAAGATTATATTTATTTATTTTGAGAGAGAGCATGAGTGCAGGAAGGGACAGAGGCAGAGGGAGAGAGACTCTCAAGCAGAGTCTACGCTGAGTGTGGAGCCCTACACAGGGCTCGATCACACAACCCTGAGATCATGACATGAGCTGAAATCAAGAGTGGAACGCTTAATCGACTGAACCACCCAGGCGCCCCTCAATCTATATTTTTAAAAGTCTGCATTAGAGTTCCTGGAAAAGTTAAACATAGAATTACTATATGACCCAGAAATTTCACTCTTATGTATATATCCAGAAAAACTGAAAATAGGGACTCAAACAAACACGTGTATGCTAATGTTCACTGTAGTATTATTCACAATACTCAAAGGTTGAAACAACCGAAGTGTCCTTCAACAGATGAATAGATAAACAAAATGTAGTATATGTATACAATGGAATATTAATCAGCCATAGAAAAGAATGAAGTTCTGATACATGGTGTAACATGGATATGCCTTGTAAACATAATGCTAAGTGAAAGAAGTCAGACATAAAAGGAAAAATATTGTATGATTTCATTTATATGAAATATCTGACATAGGCAAATTCACAGAGATGGAAAGTAGGTGAGGGGTTATCAGGGGCTTCGGGGTGAGAGAAATGGAAAAATATTGCGTAGTGGGTAGTCTCTGTTTGGGGTTATAAAAAAATTTTGGTAATAGATAATAGTGACGGTTGCAGAACATTGTGAATATAATTAATGTGACCGAATTCTACACTTTAAAACAGTTAAAATGGAGGCCCTGCTTGTTCTCCCTCTCCCTCTTCCTGTCCCGCCCTCTGCTTGTACTCAATCTGTCAAATAAATAAATAAATCTTTTTAAAAAAAGGTTATAATAATCCAGACAGTGTAGTACTGGCCTAAGGACAGACATACATCAATGGAATAGAACTGAGAGCCAGGGGTGCCTGGGTGGCTCAGTAGGTTAAGCATCTCCCTTCAGCTCAGGTCATGATCCCAGGGTCCTGGGATTGAGTCCTGTATCAGGCTCCTTGCTCAGCGGGGAGCCCGCTTCTCCTGTGCTCTCCCTGCTTGTGTGTTCTCTCTCTCTCTCTCTCTGGCAAATGAATAAATAAAATCCTTAAAGATTGCTATGGATCTATTCTAACAAAATTTAAATACAAGCCTCAAAAGGATCTATCTGATTCCAAGAAATTTAACAGCACACCAGAAAAAATCCAACATTATCTAAAAGAATACAACATAATCTAGCAACCAATGATGTAAAATTCACAATGTCTGACTCAAAAAAACCTAAACATCCAAAAAAAAGCAAGAAAATATTACCCATAAACAGGATAAAAATCAGTCAATAGAGGCCAGTGGTGGATCAAGGGATGCAGAAACCCAGGGTCCTGGCAGCAGGGTGGCCCACTGGCTGATAGCAAGGATAGAGCCAGTGTGCCAAGGCCAGCTATAAGAAGCGAGGGACTGTCTTGGCTGAGTATCACTGGCCCCGATGTCAAGGAGTTGAATGTATTCAAGACCAATCTGGGGCCATTTGCTAGCAAGCACAAGCAGAAGATCCAGAAGAGTCCTCAAGTTCCAAGTACAGTTCCAGGACACGTGTGCCACCACTGGTGTGGATCCTCTGACTTCTGAAAAACGATTTTGGTCTGAGATGCTGGGGATACAAATTATCACAGTGTGCCTGGCCCTTCCATTTCCCCTGAAATAGAAGATATAAGAAAGGTCCAAATGAAACTTCTTTGGAGAACTTTGGAGGACCTATATCAATAGCTATTCAAAGAAAGAAGAAAATTTGCCTAGGATATCAGCCAAGACAACCTGATCAGGGCCATTAAGTAACTAAAGGCGCTGGCTTCAGCGTCATCCCTGTGGGTAGCTCTTACCTCATCACTCTGTTCTGAGTTCAACAGAGATCACACTAGGTGTTGCTGCCTGCAGGGAAGATGGCCATGTCACCATCAGGGAGATCAAAGCCAGTCTTAAATGGGAGACAAAGTAAGTGAGGCAAGTTCTGGAACATCTGCTGAAGGAAAGGTTGGCCTGGTTGGACTTGTAGGCCCCAGAGGAGGCACACTAATATGTGGCAGCTCTTTCCGCAGACCTCTACTCCCATAAGATTACCACTGATGAGGTCAGAGAAGTCCTCTTCTGAATCTGAGAGTGTGGAAAAGGGCACAGTGGCTGCCAGGGAGAAGAGAGAGAAGCTACTGGTAAATAAAACCTCAACAACTTTGTTTTAAAAAAAAGAAAAATATCAACCAATAAAAACAGATCCAGAAATAATAATGTGATGGAACAAACAAGGACATAAAAGCAGTGATTATAAAAATGCTCTAGGGCACTTGGGTGGCTCAATAAGTTAAGTGCCTGCCTTCAGCTCAGGTCATGATCCTGGGGTCCTGGGATCGAGTCCCGAATCGGGCCCCTGCTCAGTGGGGAGTCTGCTTCTCCCTCTTCCTCTGCTTCTCCTTCTCCCTCTCCCTGTGCTGTGCTCTCTCTCTGTGTCAAATAAATAAATAAAATCTTTTTAAAAATGCTCTGTAGGAACTCCTGGGTGGCTCAGTCTGTTAAGCGTCTGCCTTCAGCTCAGATCATGATCCCAGGGTTCTGGGATCAAGCCCCATGTCAGGCTCCCAGCTCAGCGGGGAGCCTGCTTCTCCCTCTCCTCCCTGCTCATGCCCTCTCTCACTATTCTGTCTGTCTCTCTCTCTCAAATAAATAAATAAAATCTTTTTAAAAATTTAAAAAAATAAAAAATAAAAAATGCTCTATAAGTTCAAAAAGACAGGGGAAAACATGGCCACAATAATTAGAGAAAATGAAGATATAAGAAAGATCCAATGAAACATCTAGATATAAAAAATACATTATCTGGGGCACCTGCGTGGCTCGGTCGGTTGGGCGGCTGCCTTCGGCTCAGGTCATGATCCCAGTGCCCTGGGATTGAGTCCCGCATCGGGCTCCTTGTTCAGCAAGGAGCCTGCTTCTCCCTTTGCCTGAAGTTCCCCCTGCTTGTACTCTCGCTCACTCTCTCTCGCCCATGCTCTCTCTCTCTAACAAATAAATAAATAAATAAAATCTTTTAAAAAAAAGAATTCATGGCTTTTTTCCCATGACTCTTTAGTCTTTCAACTTTTTTTTCCTTCCTTTCTCAACCAATCTCTTATTTTATCAACTCCTTTTTAAAATCTTTTTTTCATTTTTATTTTTACAGTTACATTCTAACCCTTCATTGTATTTAATCTTATTTTTGTATATATATAAGTTTTTCTTTCTTTACAATTTTGGGATGCAATTTCTTCTAACAGACCAAAATACACCCAAAATCTAGTGTATGGCTCTGTTCTATTCACCTGTCTGATCATATTCTCTTTTTTGTTTGTTTGCTTTTTCTTCTTCTTCTTCTTCTTCTTCTTTTTTTTTTTTTGGTTCTTTTGGTTTTTTGTTTTGTTAAAGTCTTTTTTAATTGTCATCTTTATAGTTGCATTCTACCCTTTCTTTTTTTTTTTTTTTTAAAGATTTTATTTATTTATTTGAGACAGAGAGAATGAGAGAGAGAGAGCGCATGAGATGGGGGAGGGTCAGAGGGAGAAGCAGGCTCCCTGCCGAGCAGGGAGCCCGATGCGGGACTCGATCCAGGGACTCCAGGATCATGACCTGAGCCGAAGGCAGTCGCTTAACCAACTGAGCCACCCAGGCGCCCCGCATTCTACCCTTTCAATGTACTTAATTTTATTTGTGTGTGTGTGTGTGTGTGTATATATATGTGTATATATATATATAAAGTTTTTCTTTCTTTACAATTTTTAGATATAGTTTCTTCTAACAAACTGACCAAAATACACTCAGGAGATAGTGTATTGCTCTGTTCTGTTCACCTGTTTATATCCTTTCCTTTTTTGTTGTTGTTGTTGTTGTTTCTCTTTTGTTTTTTCTTGTTTTTTAATTTCCATTTTTACAGTTACATTCTATCCTTCCATTGTATTTAATTTTATTTTTGTACATATACGTTTTTTTCTTTACAATTTTGATATCTAGTTCTCTAAAAAACAGACCAAAATACACACAGAATCCAGTGTATTGCTCTACTCTGCTCACCTGTCTGATTATATTCTCTCTTTTTCTCTCTCTTTTTTTTTTTTTCCTGGTTTCGGGTCTCTTCTGATTTGTTTAGTGTATATTTCTCTGGGATCATTGTTGCCACTTTAGTATTTTGTTCTCTCGTTCATCTATTCTTCTCTGAACAGAACGACAACATGGAAAAACTCACCTCAGGGCGCCTGGGTGGCTCAGTCATTAAGCGTCTGCCTTTGGCTCAGGTTATGATCCCAGGGTCCTGAGATCAAGTCCCACATCGAGCTCCCTGCTCAGCGGGAAGCCTGCTTCTCCCTCTCCCAGTCCTCCTGCTTGTGTTCCTGCTCTCGCTATCTCTGTCTCTGTCAAATAAATAAATAAAATCTTAAAAAAAAAGAAAAAGAAAAACTCACCTCAAAAAAGAGAACAAGAGGCAGTACTGACTGCCAGGGACCTACTCAATACGGACATTAGTACGATGTCAGAACTAGAGTTCGGAATGATTATTTTATTTTATTTTTTTAATTTTATTTATTTTTTTTTGAGAGAGAGAGAGAGAGAGAATGCGAGCATGAGCAGGGCAAGGGGCAGAGGGAGAGGGAGAGGCAGACTCCCCGAGGAGCAGGGAGCCCGATGCGGGGCTCAATCCCAGGACCCTGAGATCATGACCTGAGCCGAAGGCAGATGCTTAACCGACTGAGCCACCCAGGCGCCCCAGAATGATGATTTTAAAGATACTAGCTGGGCTTGAAAAAAGCATGGAAGTTATTAGAGAAACCCTTTCTGGAGAAATAAAAGAACTAAAATCTAACCAAGTCAAAATCAAAAGGGCTATTAATGAGGTGCAATAAAAAATGGAGGCTCTAACTGCTAGGATAAATGAGGCAGAAGAGAGAATTAGTGATATAGAAGACCAAATGATGGAAAATAAAGAAGCTGAGAAAAAGAGAGATAAACAACTACTGGATCATGAGGGCAGAATTCGAGAGATAAGTGATACCATAAGATGAAACAACATTAGAAAAATTGGGATCCCAGCAGAAGAAGAAAGAGAGAGAGGGGCAAAAGGTCTATTGGAGCAAATTATAGCAGAGAACTTCCCTAATTTGGGGAAGAAAACAGGCATCAAAATCCAGGAGGCACAGAGAACCCCTCCCAAAATCAATAAAAATAGGTCAACGCCCTGACATCTAATAGTAAAACTTACGAGTCTCAGAGACAAAGAGAAAATCCTGAAAGCAGGTCGGGAGAAGAGATATGTAACCTACAATGGTAGAAACATTAGACTGGCAACAGACCTATCCACAGAGGCCTGCAAGGCCAGAAAAGACTGGCATGATATATTCAGAGCACTAAATGAGAAAAATATGCAGCCAAGAATACTATATCCAGCTAGGCTGTCATTGAAAATAGAAGGAGAGATAAAAAGCTTCCAAGACAAACAAAAACTAAAGGAATTTGCAAACACGAAACCAGCCCTACAAGAAATATTGCAAGGGGTCCTCTAAGCAAAGAGAGAGCCTAAAAGCAACATAGACCAGAAAGGAACACAGACAATATACAGTAACAGTCACCTTACGGGCAATACAATGGCACTAAATTCATATCTTTCAATAGTTACCCTGAATGTAAATGGGCTAAATGCCCCAATCAAAAGACACAGGCTATCAGATTGGATTAAAAAACAAGACCCATCGATATGCTGTCTGCAAGAGACTCATTTTAGACCCAAAGACAGCCCCAGATTGAAAGTGAAGGGGTGGAAAACCATTTACCATGCTAATGGACACCAAAAGAAAGCTGGGGTGGCAATCCTTATATCAGACAAATTAGATTTTAAACCAAAGACTGTAATAAGAGATGAGGAAGGACACTATATCATACTTAAAGGGTCTGTCCAACAAGAAGATCTAGCAATTTAAATATCTATGCCCCTAACATGGGAGCAGCCAATTATATAAGGCAATTAATAACAAAAGCAAAGAAACACATCGGCAACAATACAATAATAGTGGGGGACTTTAACACCCCCCTCACTGAAATGGACAGATCATCTAAGCAAAAGATCAACAAGGAAATAAAGACTTTAAATGACACACTGAACCAAATGGACTTCACAGATATATTCAGAACATTCCATCCCAAAGCAACAGAATACACATTCTTCTCTAGTGCCCATGGAACATTGTCCAGAATAGATCACATCCTAGGTCACAAATCAGGTCTCAACTGGTACCAAAAGATTGGGCTCATTCCCTGCATATTTTCAGACCACAATGCTTTGAAACTAGAACTCAATCACAAGAGGAAAGTCGGAAAGAACTCAAATACATGGAGGCTAAAGAGCATCCTACTAAAGAATGAATGGGTCAACCAGGAAATTAAAGAAGAATTTTAAAAGTTCATGGAAAAAAATGAAAATGAAAACACAACTGTTCAAAATCTTGGGGATACAGCAAAGGCAGTCCTAAGAGGAAAGTATATAGCAATACAAGCCTTTCTCAAGAAACAAGAAAGGTCTCAAATACACAACCTAACCCTACACCTAAAGGAGCTGGAGAGAGAACAGCAAATAAAGCCTAAACCCAGCAGGAGAAGAGAAATAATAAAGATCAGAGCAGAAATCAATGAAATAGAAACCAAAAGAACAGTAGAACAGATCAACGAAACTAGGAGCTGGTTCTTTGAAAGAATTAACAAGACTGATAAACCCCTGGCCAGACTTATCAAAAAGAAAAGAGAAATGACCCAAATCAACAAAATCATGAATGAAAGAGGAGAGATCACAACCAACACCAAAGAAATACAAACAATTATAAGAACATATTATGAGCAACTATATGCCAGCAAATTAGATAATCTGGAAGAAATGGATGCATTCCTAGAGATGTATCAACTACCAAAACTGAACCAGAAGAAATAGAAAACCTGAACAGACTTTTAACCACTAAGGAAATTGAAGCAGTAATCAAAAATCTCCCAACAAACAAAAGCCCAGGACCAGATGGCTTCCCAGGGGAATTCTACCAAACATTTAAAGAAGAATTAATACCTATTCTTCTGAAACTGTTCCAAAAAATAGAAATGGAAGAAAAACTTCCAAACTCGTTTTATGAGGCCACCATTACCTTGATCCCCAAACCAGACAAAGACCCCAACAAAAAGGAGAATTACAGACCAATACCCTTGATGAACACGGATGCAAAAATTCTCACCAAAATACTAGCCAATAGGATCCAACAGTACATTAAAAGGATTATTCACCACGACCAAGTGGGATTTATCCCTGGGCTGCAAGATTGGTTCAACATTCACAAATCAATCAATGTGATACAATACATTAATAAAAGAAAGAACAAGAACCATATGATCCTCTCAATAGATGAAGAAATAGCATTTGACAAAGTACAGCATCCTTTCTTGATCAAAACTCTTCAGAGTATAGGCATAGAGGGTACATACCTCAATATCATAAAAGCCATCTACAAAAAACCCACAGCAAATATCATTCTCAAGGGGGAAAAACTGAGAGCTTTCCCCCTAAGGTCAGGAACACAGCAGGGATGTCTACTATCACCACTGCTATTCAACATAGTACTAGAAGTCCTAGCCACAGCAATCAGACAACAAAAAGAAATAAAAGACATCCAAATTGGCAAAGAAGAAGTCAAACTCTCACTCTTTGCAGATGATATGAGACTTTATGTGGAAAACCCAAAAGACTCCACCCCAAAACTGCTAGAACTCCTACAGGAATTCAGTAAAGTGGCAGGATATAAAATCAATGCACAGAAATCAGTGGCATTCCTATACACCAACAACAAGACAGAAGAAAGAGAAATTAAGGAGTCGATTCCATTTACAATTGCACCCAAAACGATAAGATACCTAGGAATAAATCTACCAAAGAGGCAAAGAATCTGTACTCTGAAAACTATAAAATACTCATGAAAGAAATTGAGGAAGACACAAAGAAATGGAAAAACGTTCCATGCTCATGGATTGGAAGAACAAATATTGTGAAGATGTCAATGCTACCTAGAGCAATCTACACATTCAATGCAATCCCCATCAAAATACCATCTACTTTTTTCAAAGAAATGGAACAAATAATCCTAAAATTTGTATGGGACCAGAAAAGACCTCGAATAGCCAGAGGAATGTTGAAAAAGAAAAGCAAAGCTGGCGGCATCACAATTCCGGACTTCAAGCTCTATTACAAAGCTGTCATCATCAAGACAGTATGGTACTGGCCCAAAAACAGACACATAGATCAATGGAACAGAATAGAGAGCCCAGAAATGGACCCTCAACTCTATGGTCAACTAATCTTCAACAAAGCAGCAAAGAATGTCCAATGGAAAAAAGACAGTCTCTTCAACAAATGGTGTTGGGAAAATTGGACAGCCACATGCAGAAGAATGAAACTGGGCCATTTCCTTACACCACACACAAAAATAGACTCAAAATGGTTGAAAGACCTAAATGTGAGACAGGAGTCCATCAACATCCTAAAGGAGAACACAGGCAGCAACCTCTTCGACCTCAGTGGCAGCAACTTCTTCCTAGAAACATCGCCAAAGGCAAGGGAAACAAGGGAAAAATGAACTACTGGGACCTCATCAAGATAAAAAGCTTTTGCACAGCAAAAGAAACAGTCAACAAAACCAAAAAACAACCGACAGAATGGGAGAAGATATTTGCAAATGACATATCAGATAAAGGGCTAGTATCCAAAATCTATAAAGAACTTCTTAAACTCCACACCCAAAGAACAAATGATCCAATCAAGAAATGGGCAGAAGACATGAACAAACATTTTTCAAAAGAAGACATCCAAACAGCCAACAGACACATGAAAAAGTGCTCAACATCGCTTGGCATCAGGGAAATCCAAATCAAAACCTCAATGAGATATCACCTCACACTAGTCAGAATGGCTAAAATTAACAAGTCAGGAAATGACAGATGTTGGCGGGGATGCGGAGAAAGGGAACCCTCCTACACTGTTGGTGGGAATGCAAGCTGGTGCAGCCACTCTGTAAAACAGTATGGAAGTTCCTCAAAAAGTTGAAAATAGAGCTACCATACGATCCAGCAATTGCACTACTCGGTATTTATCCCAAAGATACAAATGTAGGGATCCGAAGGGGTACGTGCACCCCGATGTTTGTAGCAGCAATGTCCACAATAGCCAAAATGTGGAAAGAGCCAAGATGTCCATCAACAGATGAATGGATAAAGAAGATGTGGTATATATATACAATGGAATATTATGCAGCCATCAAAAAGAATGCAATCTTGCCATTTGCAATGACGTGGATAGAACTGGAGGGTATTATGCTGAGTGAAATAAGTCAATCAGAGAAAGACATGTATCATATGACCTCACTGATATGAGGAATTCTTAATCTCAGGAAACAAACTGAGGGTTGCTGGAGTGGTGGGGGGTGGGAGGGATGGGGTGGCTGGGTGATAGACATTGGGGAGGGTGTGCGCTATGGTGAGCGCTGTGAATTGTGCAAGACTGTTGAATCACAGATCTGTACCTCTGAAGCAAATAATACATTATATGTTAAAAAAAAGAAGAAGAAGAAGATGATAGCAGGAGGGGAAGAATGAAGGGGGGAATCGGAGGGGGAGATGAACCATGAGAGACTATGGACTCTGAAAAACAAACTGAAGGTTCTGGAGGGGAGGGGTGTGGGAGGATGGGTTAGCCTGGTGATGGGTATTAAAGAGGGCACGTATTGAATGGTGCCCTGGGTGTTATACACAAACAATGAATCATGGAACACTACATCAAAAACTAATGATGTAATGTATGGTGATTAACATAATAATAAAAAAACAAAAAAAACCAATAAAATAAAATAAAATAAAATCTTTGGGGCACCTGGGTGGCTCAGTCTTTGGGCATTTGCCTTTGGCTCAGGTCATGATCCCAGGGTCCTGGGATCAAGCCCTGCATTGGGCTCCCTGCTCAGCAGGAAACCTGCTTCTCCCTCTCCCCCTCCCCCTGCTTGTGTTTCCTCTCTCAGGCTGTGTCTCTGTCAAATAAATAAACAAAATCTTAAAAAATAAAAAAATAAAATCTTTTTTAAAAATGTATTTTATATACTCCAGGGCAAAAACTAAAGAAATAAAGGGGGCGCCTGGGTGGCTCAGATGGTTAAGCGTCTGCCTTCGGCTCAGGTCATGATCCCAGGGCCCTGGGATCGAGTCCCACATCAGGCTCCCTGCTCCTTGGGAGCCTGCATCTCCCTCTGCCTCTCTCTCTCTCTGTATCTCATGAATAAATAAATAAAATCTTAAAAAAAAAAAAAAGAAATAAAGGAAAAATTAATACCCCAATAGTGGAGACAAAATGGAATTATGAAAAATAGTCAATCCAAAGGAAAGCAAGGAGACAAGAACAAAGTAACAGAGAGGATGGGACAAATAAGAAATATATAGCCCAGATGATAGCTTCAAACTCAACCATACTGATAATTACATTAAATGTAAATGTTGTAAACACCCAATTAAAATGTAATGATCAGATTGGATAAAATACTAAGACTCAACCACATGTTGTCTACAAGATACTCACTTAAATATAAAGAAACAGATAGTTAAAAGTAAAGGGATGGGAGGGACGCCTGGGTGGCTCAATCAGTTAAGCATCTGCCTTCAGCTCAGATCATGATCCCAGGGTCCTGGGATCGAGTCTGCATCGTGCTCCCTGCTCCGCGGGGAGCCTACTTCTCCCTCTGCCTCTGTCTCTCTGTCTCTCATGAAAAAATAAACAAAATCTTAAAAAAAAAAAAAAAGTAAAGGGATGGGAAAATGTCTATCATACAAATAAAAATCAAATGAAAGCTGAAGTGGCTATATTAAAAATAAGAAATAGACAAATCTGTAATTGTAATTGGAGATTTTAGCACTTTTCCCTAAGTAACTGATAGAAAACTAGGCAGAAAATCAGTATGATACAGATTTGAAGAACACGTTTATAGTGTTCTTCAGACTGGTTTATACAATCTGACCTAATTGACATTTATAGAACCCTCCACTAAACTTCAGAATACACATTCTTCTCAGGTGCACATGGAACATTTACCAAGACAGACCATATTCTAGGCCATAAAACAATTTTTTTTTTTAAACTAAGCTCTACACCCAATGTGGGGCTCAAACTCATGACCCCAAGATCAAGAATCACATACTCTACTGACTGAGCCAGCCAGGCGCCCCTGATGAGTGATGCTGATAGTGGGAGAGGCTGTGTGTATATCGGATCAAGGGGAACATGAGAACTCTCTGTACTTTCTGTTCCATTTTTTCTGTGAACCTAAAATTTCTCTAAAATATAAAGTCTATGGATTTTAAAAAAGGTAAAAACCACATTTTTCTCCTTTATTTTGTTAATTGGTGATGGTATCAAATGGATTTTGAATGTTAAGCCAATTTGTTTTTATTTGTTTTTTTTTAAGATTTTTTTTTTTTTTTTTTTTTTTTTTGACAGAGACAGAGATAGTGAGAGCAGGAACAGAAGCAGTGGGAGTGGGAGAGCTCCGGAGAGCAGGCTTCCTGCCGAGGAGGGAGCCCGATGTGGGACTCGATCCCAGGACCCTGGGATCATGACCTGAGCCGAAGGCAGACGCTTAATGACTGAGCCACCCAGGCCCCTGAATGTTAAGCCAATTTGTATCTCTTATAAGTACCTAAGTAAGATTTGTGGTGTTTTTGTTGTTGTTGTTGTTCTTTTATATACAGTCTGACATTCTTTCCTTTTTGTTAAAGCACTTGTTAGCATTTAATGAACTTCCCTCTATGTGGCTTCCAGCTACCAGGACACCGCCTGCCCCCCTTAATCTTCTTAACTTTTCTTTTGATGAATTTGGCCTTTACAATGACAGGCTGCTTTGGTAGCTTTCCCTTCCCCAGAACCCCAATTGAACCACATCAATGATAGGAGCAGGTCCAGTCTTGTTTTTGGCAGGATTTACCAGCGTCTGCTCACTGACCAATGACCACAGTTATTAAGGTTGACAGCTGGGCAAGAAGCTCTGGTTCCTCTTTAAGTGATGCTGCTTCATACAACTTGCCCAAAGTAACCTGGGTGATATTTGTCAAAGTTGATCCTGTGATGTTGCACTCCACCGGCATTACCCCAACCTCCTGGGTACTTGCCCATGCAGCCTTGGCCATGGCTCATGTGGCCCCCAAATTCTGGGTCTTCCTCACTCTGGATGGCTTGTCAGTGGAAGAGATAAAAGAACCTGATATTCTTTTTTATTGGAGTGTTTCTTCATTGGAGTGCTTAGACCATTCACATTTTTTAAAAGATTTTATTTATTTATTTGAGAGAGAGTAAGAGAGAAAGAGAGAGAGCACAAGAGGGGATGGAGGGTCAGAGGGAGAAGCAGAGCCTGATCCTGGGACTCGATGCTGGGACTCCAGGATCATAACCTGAGCTGAAGGCAGATGCTTTAACTGACTGAGCCACCCAGGTGCCCCTGGACCATTCACATTTAATGTTAACTACTGATATAGATGGCCTTAAAACTACCATCTTGAGGGGCGCCTGGGTGGCTCAGTCGTTAACCATCTGCCTTCGGCTCAGGTCATGATCCCAGGGTCCTGGGATCGAGCCCCGCATCGGGCTCCCTGCTCAGCGGGAAGTCTGCTTCTCCCTCTCCCACTCCCCCTGCTTGTGTTCCCTCTCTCGCTGGGTCTCTCTCTGTCAAATAAATAAATAAAATCTTTAAAAAAAAAACAAAACTACCATCTTGATATTTGTTTTCTATTTTTCCCATCTGTTCTTTGTTCCTGCATTCCTCCCTTTTCATTTCCTTTTGGAGTGATAAAGTAGTATTTGCACTTCAATTTTTCACTCCTGTTTGGCTTTTTAGTTGTACTTTCTTTTATTATGCTTCTAGTGATTACTTCAGAGATTATAATATGCATCATTACAAGAGGTTACCTCCATTTACCCTACTTTGATAGTCAATCTTAGGAGCTTGATGTATATCCTGCTACATCTTTTTCCTTATTGTATTCATTTTAATAGTTGTGTCATATTCCATTGTATATGTATTATTATTACTTAAGATTTTATTTTTAAGTAATCTCTACATCCAACAAAGGGCTTGAACTTAAAACCCTGACATCAAGAGTCACATGCTCTACTGAGTGAGCCAGCCAGGCGCCCCTGTAATATTATTGAAATAAGACCACAATGCAGAAGTTTTTGAAACATGATTTTTGGCATTTACTAAAAAAATCTGCATGAAGGAGGAAGTGAGAGGAGGTTCTCCCAATCAGAATCTGGGTAGTATTTCACTTCAGTTCTTAACACATTGGCTTCACGGGTTTTCTTATACAAAAGTCAACTCAAGACCTGCTGCCTTCCCAATTTTTCCAGAAATCATTTTGGGATCTAGAGGTAAAGAAGGCCCTTGTCCACACAAGTAAACAAATGCCAAAATATTAAAAAGGTTGTGGTATCTAATTTGAAAATGGCAGGGGGTACTAATACTAATTAAAATAAAATACACATTTGAAAACAATACACTTTGAAAACAAGTCACAGTAAACAAGTAAACAAGGTAAAGTATACATCTGAAAGAAGATTCAAATATTTGAAAACAAAGAGAGTCCTAGTACTGTGTTCAGAGTGTTTAATCTTGTGAATATGTGACTTACAGTTCCTTTGATTAAAGGACTAGCAGATTTCCCTCATCAGAGACTGATATACCCATAGGTTCCCCACCATCCACTGATGGGTCATGTTTATAGCAACACCCATATCTTCAAGCTTTGGTTCCAGGATCTCCCTCTATAGTTATTTCTCTAAGGGTTTTAGAGGTGGGGGTGGAGATATTTATTATTGATATCATCAGAACAGCTGCCAACAGCTCTGTAAGCCATCAGCATTCGTTTCAGCTGCTGCTGCTGGTCTGCTGGCTGTTGTCACCCTGTTGTCCACAGGCCAATGCCCACATTGCTGCCAACTAATCATGACGGCGCTTAGGTTGCTGCTGACCTTTTCTTTTCTTCAGTGTCATGGCTGCCTGCCTGGCCACTACCTCAGCAGCTGCAGTTGCTGCCAACCTTTAGTGCTCAAAACCCTCTGGACAAAGGGATAATTCCTCTCTCACAACCAGAGGGAATTCCCACAGCAGAGATGTTGAGGTGGTAAAGACTCGAGTCATTCCTTGACACTACAGATCCCCCCTTCACTGAACAGACTTTCTGAGAGACTCAGAAAGTGTTCAGGATTCCTGACCGCCACAGTCCACACAGTTTAGAAACACCAGTGAGGTGACATACCATCAAAGCATCTTCAATAATAGTATTTTACTTTGGAAAATACTATTTTTACTATTTCAAAGTAAAAATACTATTATCTATGTTTCCAGACTTTGTGGACATTCTATATACAGACTGGAACCACTGCTCTTAACAAAACCCAGCTATGCTGTTTGGTCCAGCCCACTCCAGCAGATCCCAGCTAATGATACATCCTTCCAATGATTCTGAAATCCTTAGGCTATCTGGGAGCACACATTTTGAATTCTAAATATGGACCAGGTTCCAATTCTTGCCTTACCTGCACTCCTAGGCCTCCTCCATACCTCATGTTTCAGTATCTGTCACCACATGAGCCTTTATTTTTTTAAAGATTTTATTTATTTATTTGACAGAGAGAGATAGTGAGAGAGGGAACACAAGCACCAGGGGAGCTGGAGAGGGAGAAGCTGGCTCCTGGCTCAGGGATAATGGGGTTCAATCCCAGGATGTTGGGATCATGACCCAAGCCTAAGGCAAACGCTCAATGACTGAGCCACCCAGGAGCCCCACCACATGAGCATTTAAAACACTACACTAAAAAACAAAAAGCAAAACCAACCAACAAACAAAAACAAAAAACCCCCACTATACTATTGGGGCACTTGGGTGGCTCAGTGGGTTAAGTGTCTGACTCTTGACTTCTGCTCAGGTCATGATCTCAGGGTCGTGAGATTGAGCCCTGCATTGGGTTCTCCTCTCAGCAGGAAGTCTCCTTGAGATTCTCTCCCTCTGCCTCTCCCCCTGCTCCCTCTAGAAGTGAATAAATAAATCTTTAAAAAATAAATAAATAAAAATAAAGCACGGGGCGCCTGGGTGGCTCAGTCATTAAGCATCTGCCTTCGGCTCAGGTCATGATCCCAGGGTCCTGGGATCGAGCCCCGCATCGGGCACCCTGCTTGGCGGGAAGCCTGCTTCTCCCTCTCCCCCTCCCCCTGCTTGTGTTCCCTCTCTCGATGTCTCTCTCTCTGTCAAATAGATAAATAACATCTTAAAAAAAAAAAAAGCGCTATACTATTGCTGAAAGGCTGGTCTGGAGTAAGCACACAGAGGACCTCTAGAGGCAAGTGTTGTATTGTTACACTCCAGCCTAATAGTGTCTCATCTTTAACACAGCTAAAATACTATTGTGTAAATTTATTATTGTACACATAAGTAAACTAACAGTAATTAACAATAAACACTGCTTTGAAGATTGGATTGCAAACCCTTCAGAATCATTAAACATTGGAAATATTACAATGCTCCTTCCTACCCCTGTATAAAGAAAAGAATAAAAATAAAATCAACACCAATGTCAAATCAAGTGTAAGAAATTCCAGCAAAGTTGCTTTTTCTCAAGATAATTTACTCAATACTGTTTTAGAATACCAAATATCAAGAGGTGCCTGACTGGCTGTCAGTGGAGTGTGAGACTCTGGATCTTGGGGTTGTGAGTTTAAGCCCCATGTTGAGTGTAGACATTACTTAAAAATAAAATCTTAAAAAAAAATACAATACCAAATATTAAATTATTTCAAAAGTTTTTTTTATTTTGCTACTCTTACTCTGTTGGTATGCTAAACAAGTACTTAGTGTCCCTTTCTGTCAGTGTTGACTCTTGTAAATATATAATTTTCCACTTGTGTAATTCTCTAGAATACCTCTCCCTAAAAATGGAATTAGTCAGACAAAGGGCATAAAATTAAAAATTTCAAAAGATGGGGCACTTGGGTGGCTCAGACAGTTAAGCGTCTGCCTTCTGCTCAGGTCATGATCTCCGGGTTCTGGGATCAAGCCCTGCATCGGGATTCCTGCTCAGCAGGGAGTCAGCTTCTCTCCCTCTCTCTTTCTCTCCCTCCCCCTCTGCCCCTCCCCACTGCTCATTCATTCTCTGTCAAATAAATAAATAAAATGTTTTTAAAAAATAAAATAAAATTTCAAAAGATATTGCCAAACTGTCCTCCTTAAGAACACGAATTTGTACATTTACTAACAATATATAAGAATGCCTATTTTCTCACTCCCTTACTGGATTTCAATAATCTTTTATGTCTTCGCCAAACTAGTAGGTGAACATGACGACCTCTGTTGTATGTGTCAATTTCTATTTATTTAAGTATTAGTGTGGCTGACCATCTTTCTATATTGGCTATTTTAATTTCAGTTTCTGCAATCTATGCACATCTTTTACCTAATTTTTTATAGGGTTGTTTTATTTTCTTAAGATTTTTTTTTTTGTATAGGAGGAGCACCTGAGTGGCTCAGTCGGTTAAGCGTCTGCCTTCGGCTGAGGTCATGATCCCAGGGTCCTGGGATCGAGCCCTGCATTGGGTGCCTGCAGAGAGGTGCCTGCCGCTCTGCCTACTTGTGCTCTCTCTCTCTCTCTCTCTGTCAAATACATAAATAAAATCTTTTAAAAAATAAAATACTCATCAAAATCCTAGAGGAGAACACAGGCAGCAACCTCTTGGACCTCAGCCGCAGCAACTTCTTCCTAGAAACATCACCAAAGGCAAGGGAAGCAAGGGAAAAATGAACTATTGAGACTTCAGCAAGATAAAAAGCTTTTGCACAGAAAAGGAAACGGTCAACAAAACCAAAAGACAACCGACAGAATGGGAGAAGATATTTGCAAATGACATATCAGATAAAGGGCTAGTATCCAAAATCTATAAAGAACTTACCAAACTCAACACCCAAAGAACAAATAATACAATCAAGAAATGGGCAGAAGACATGAACAGACATTTCTGCAAAGAAGACATCCAAATGGCCAACAGACACATGAAAAAGTACTCAACGTCGCTCAGCATCAGGGAAATCCAAATCAAAACCACAATGAGATACCACCTCACACCAGTCAGAATGGCTAAAATTAACAAGTCAGGAAATGACAGATGTTGGCGGGGATCTGGAGAAAGGGGAACCCTCCTACACTGTTTGTGGGAATGCAAGCTGGTGCAGCCACTCTGGAAAACAGTATGGAGGTTCCTCAAAAAGTTGAAAACAGAGCTACCATATGACCCAGCTATTGAATTACTGGGTATTTACTCCAAAGATACAAATGTAGTGATCCGAAGGGGCATGTGCACCCCAATGTTTATAGCAGCAATGTCCACAATAGTCAAACTGTGGAAAGAGCCAAGATGTCCATCAACAGATGAATGGATAAAGAAGATGTGGTATATATATATATATATATACAATGGAATATTATGCAGCCATCAAAAAAACAAAAAAACAAAATCATGCCATTTGCAATGACGTGGATGGATCTAGAGGGTATTATGCTAAGCGATGTAAGTCAGTCAGAGAAAGACATGTATCATATGATCTCACTGATATGAGGAATTCTTAATCTCAGGAAATAAACTGAGGGTTGCTGGAGTGGTGGGGGGTGGGAAGGATGGGGTTGCTGGGTGACAGACATTGGGGAGGGTATGTGCTATGGTGAGTGCTGTGAATTGTGTAAGACTGATGAATCACAGACCTGTACCTCTGAAGCAAATAATACATTATATGTTAAAAAAAAAAAGAGAGAGAGAGAGAGAGAAGATAGTAGGAAGGGAAAAATGAAGGGGGGGGAATTGGAGGGGGAGATAAACCATGAGAGACTATGGACTCTGAGAAACAAACTGAGGGTTCTAGAGGGGAGGGGGGTGGGTGGATGGGTTAGCCTGGTGATGGGTATTAAAGATGGCACGTATTGAATGGAGCACTGGGTGTTATATGCAAACAAACATGGAACACTACAACAAAAACTAATGATGTAATGTATGGTGATTAACATAACAAAATAAAACTTAAAAAAATAAAATATTCTTTGTATAATAGGAAAATGGTTGTCTGTCCTATTTTGCAAATATTCTTCCCATATGTTTTTTTTCTGTCTTTTAGCTTTGTGTTTCCCCCTCCGAAAAGACGTCCTACGTGTTTCTATAGTAAAACTTACCTGTCTTGGGGCACCTGGGTGGCTCAGTCGTTAAGTGTCTGCCTTCGGCTCGGGTCATGATCTCAGGGTTCTGGGATCAAGCCCCGCATCAGGTTCCCTGCTCAGCGGGAGGCCTGCTTCTCCCTCTCCCATTCCCCCTGCTTGTGTTCCCTTTCTCACTGTCTCTTTCTGTCAAATAAATAAAATCTTAAAAAAAAAAATTGTGAGGCCACTTTGAAAAACAGTCTGGCAGTTCCTCAGTAGGTTAAACAGAGAATTACCATATGACCCAGCAATTTCCCTCCTAAGTATACAACAAGAATAGATTACAAAGAATTACATGCAAAAGAAAATATTCATTATCTTGATTATGGTAATGGTTTCACAGATGTAAACCATTTGTCAAACCTCATGAAATTTACACCTAAAAAATGTGCAGTTTATTTTATGTCAATTATACCTCAATAAAACTGTGGAAAAAATATAGAGAAAAGATAACTATTTAAAGCAAATGTGGGGCACCTGGGTAGCTCAGCGGGTTAAGCATCCAACCCTTGACCTCAGCGCAGGTCTTTTTTTTTTTTAAAGATTTATTTATTTATGTATTTGACAGAGAGAGACACAGCGAGAGAAGGAACACAAGCAGGGGGGAATGGGAGAGGGAGAAGCAGGCTCCCCGCTGAGCAGGGAGCCTGATATGGGGCTTGATCCCAGGACCCTGGGATCATGACCTGAGCCAAAGGCAGATGTTTAACGGCTGAGCCACCCAGGCGTCCCAATCTCAGCACAGGTCTTGATCTCAGGGATGTGATTTCAAACCCCGCATTGGGCTCCATGCCCAGCATGGAGCCTACTTTTAAAAAAAAATTTTAAATAAATAAATAAAGCAAGCAAGCAAGCAAATGTGACAGCAATGTATTTTTGGTTTTATAATGTGTTGAAGTAAAATGTATGACAACAATAACACAAAGAATGGGGTATGAAAAATGGAAGGCTTTTATATTATACATGAAATGGTATATTGCCTAAAGGTAGACAGTTATCAGTTAAAGATGATGCATATTGTATCCCTAGAGCAAACATAAAAAGTAAAATGAAGAGGTATAGCAAATAAGCCAATAGTGGAAGATAAAATGGAATAATAAAAAGAAGAAGAAAAACAGATGGGGAAAACATAAAATACATAATCAAATGATAGATCTTAACCTAACTATATTGATATTTACATTAAATATAAATGGTCTAAACACATCAACTAAAAGGCAGAGATTATCAGACTAGATTTTTAAAAAAGAGGCTATCCTGTTTTCGAGAAATCTACCTTAAATATAAAGACAAGAGTGAAAAGTGAAAGGATGGAGAGACATCTGGGTGGCTCAGTTGGTTAAATGTCTGCCTTCCGCTCAGGTCATGATCCCAGGGTCCTGGGATTGAGTCCTGCATCGGGCTCCTTGCTCAGTGGAGAGCCTGCTTCTCCCTCTGCCTGCCTCTCTCTCTCTCTCCTCTCTCTCTGTCTGGCAAATAAATAAAATCTTTAAAAAAAGTAAAAAGATTGAAAGAGATAATACTATTCAAACCCTAATTAAAAGAAAGTTGGAATGGCTATACTGATATCAGAAAAAGCTAAGAGAACAGAAAGAAAAAAAAGACAAATCCATAATCATAGTTGTTTCAAAATGCCTCTCTCAGTAATTGAACAAGTAGACAGAAAATCAGCAAAGATGTAGAAGACCTGAACAATACTACCAACCAAATTGCCCTAGTTGACATTTATAGAACATTCCACCAACAATACCAAAATACACATTCTTTTCAAGTGCACATGAAATAGTCACCAAGACAGACCATTTGCTGGGCCATAATAACATAATCTTTATAAATATAGGAGGACTGAGAAATTAAAATCAGGTAAACTATAGAACAAAACAAGGAAAACAAATAATAAAGCTTTTAGAAGATAATATAGGATGGGGGGATGGGTTAACTGGGTGATGGGCATTAAGGAGGGCACGGGATGTAATGAGTACTGGGTGTTATATGCAATGGATGAATAACTGAACTCTACCCCTGAAAATAATGATATACTATATGTTAATTAACTGAATTTAAATATATATATTTTAAAATTTTTTTAAAGATTTTTTATTTTTTTGACAGAGAGAGACACAGTGAGAGAGGGAACACAAGCAGGGGGAGTGGGAGAGGGAGAACAGGCTTCCCGCGGAGCAGGGAGCTCAATGCAGGGCTCGATCCCAGGACCCTGGGATCATGACCTGAGCCAAAGGCAGATGCTTAACGACTGAGCCACACAGGCACCCCAATAAATTTTTTTTAAAAAGAAGATAATATAGAATATTTTCGTTACCTCAGGATAAAGAAAAATTTCTTTTTTTTCTCTAAACATTTCTTAATTTTTTTAAAGATTTCATTATTTATTTGAGAGCAAGGGAGCACAAGCAGGGGGAGCAGCAGAGGGACAGGGAGAAGTAGACTCTCCACTGAGCAGGGAGCCCGACAAGGAGCTCGATCCCAAGACCCTGGCATCATGAAGGCAGATGCTTAACCAACTGAGCCACCCAAGCACCCCAAGAAAATTTTGTTAAAGAACAGACAAAAAGCACTAATTTTAAAATATTAGTAAGTATTAAGTCCAACAGGAAATAGATGACACACTCAGATTAAAATGGTCTGAGAAAAGGTCCTTTATATTAAAAAGATTACTTACAGCAGTATGGGTATAGGAGAATTTAAGACAGTGCTTTGACTGGGAGCTACAGGCAGCAGGATGTTACCACACCTGAGCAAAAGCAGTGACCATAAGGAGCTCTGATCCCTGATGGAAAAAATTTGCAAAGGAGACTGCCTAAAGAAGAGCAGTGATTTTTTTATTTGAGGACACAGGAGGTTGAAGGAGAAGAAATAGATACCTCCTTTCATTCTCCACCTTCTTATACTATCCTACTGGAACACCCCATTGGACCAAACCCAACCGGAAGCCAAAGGGCACAGAGCCCAATGACGTAGTTCCTAGAGGTCAACCTCCCCAGGCAGAGAGCCAGTGGAGAAAGGTAGAAAGTGTATATGGAGGGGCAAATGGAAGATATCTAGCATTTGACTAAATGAGAAAGCAAACTTTCTGTTAAAAAAAATACAATAGTGGTGCCTGGGTGGCTCCTTCATTAAGTATCTGCCTTCGGCTCAGATCATGATCCCAGGGTCCTGGGATCAAGGCTCGCATTGGGCTCCTTGCTCAGCGGGGAGTCTGCCTCTCCCTCTCCCTCTGCCGGCTGCTCCCCCTGCTTGTGTGCTCTCTCTCTCCCTGACATATAAATAATCTTTAAAAACAAAAAACAAAAAAACAATCCAATGGGAAGAGATTGGGGAAAGGTATGGGTTGGGGTATTAGAGATAAAACCAGACAGACCATGGATTGATAAGAGCTAAATGGGAAGATGGGGATTTATTATACTGTTCTCTCCACTTTGGTATATATTTGAAATTTTCCCCAATAAAAAAATTTTTAAAACACATACATATATACTCACTGTTCCATAATATGTCCCCCTAAAATTCATTTGTTGAAGTCCTAACTCTGAATGTGATAGTATGAGGAGGCAGGGCCTTTGGCAAGTAATTAAGTTTAGATGAGGTCATGAGAGTGGAGCTTCCATGATGGGATTAATGTCCTTATAAAAAGATCAGAGAGCTTGCTCTCTCCCTCCACACCATGAGAGGTCACAGCAAAAAGCCTTCTGCAAGCCAGGAAGACAGCTCTCACCGGGAACCAAATATGCCTGCATCTTGATTTTGGCCTTCCCAGCCCCCAGAATTGTGAGATAAATTTGTTTATAAGCCACCCAATCAATGGTATTTTGTTACAGCAGCCCAAGCTAAGACACACACTCTTCAATAGTTTCCTATTGCCTTCAGAATAAAGACCAAAATCTTAAACATGCCTTACAAAGGCTCTGCATGCTCTAATACTTATGTAGGTCTCTAGCCTCATCTTACACAGCTTTCCTCCTCATTCTGCATAGACCTTCTTTCAGACTGGGGTCTCCATCATGCTGCTTCTCACCAAAAGGCTTTTATACATGCTATTCCCTTTAACTGGAAAAAACACACAAGGCACCTTCACCTAATTAACTCTCATCATCAAATCTCAGCTGAAACATCACTTCCTCAGTAAAAATTTCTATTACTATGGTGACCATATGTCCTGGCATACCTAGGGCACTCTCAGTTTATACCTGTTTATCTCCAGCCGAATTAACTGTTCTTTCACCCTCAAAAGCATCCCAGTTTAGATTATAAATTACATGGTCACCCAATCTGTGAGGAAGTCCCACCACCACATGGGTCAGCTGCCCATTACATGTTCTCATAGCTCTTTCACATTGCTTTCATTGCACTTATGTTTATATTTATGCATTTACTTGTAATGATTAATATCTTTGCCCTCTCATTAGCCTGGGTAAACTTTGGTTGCAGGGACTGTGTCTTGTTTTTTGTTTTTTTTTTTTTTTCGTTCATGATTGTATCCTCATTATCTCTCACACAGAATCACATATGTGCCTGGCACATAGCAAGCACTCATAATTGCTAAATGGATGATTTTTCTGTGTCTGGAAGGTTAATTTATTGAAATACTCTGTCCCCCACCCCCACCCTCCAACCCACTTCCGAGGTGGAAGCCTGGCCGTTCGTTCTCAATCCGGAGCTCCATAAGGGGATTATGCTGGGAGAGGAGGGGACACAGGCAAGACAAGGGAAGACTGCCAGAGCCTCTGAGCTCTCAAGCCTAGGAAGGAAACAGGTCTGCAGTTTCCATAAGGAGTGCAGACCTGTAGGCAGTCCCCCTTGTGAAAACCTGAGGGGAAGGCTGAGGGTTCCATGGTGAACATTGTGGTTCCTTTATAAGCCATGTTGCCTCTTGCTAACTTTCAGGTTAACTGGTCACCTCTCATAGATAACCAGAACAGACTAGAGACCAGAGGGCCTCCCCTCTCCACTCTCCACAACCAAGGGTCTTCAAATGAGGGCCTGTTTTATTCATTTCTGTATCCAAAGGTTGACAGCCAGTTCTCTGAGCCTGTTGAATGTAACTGGAGTAAGGATGCCAACCTTCACACAGCAGTGGGCAAGAGCCCCATCTACTGGCCTCTTTAGTAACTGCAGACAGTTTAAGCAGGCTCTGCAGGGAGCAGGAGAGAACTCAGTGACCAGTAACTTGGCTTTCCTGGCAGCTGTATTAGGGCCAGGAGCATTGCACTGGACTATACGCATCCCCTAACATACATGGGTGGACCAAACAAAGTACTAACTCCTGATCCAGGTACAAAAGGCCACTGTCATTGAACAGACAGCATTATCTTGCCCCTACCTCCCACACACCCTCCACTTGCTCCATCCTAAAGTCCCTATTCTCCCACTAGAAAATTTTCATTTCTTGCATGGCATGTGCCTTCCTTATATCTGAAGCTGCTACTCTTCTCGGAATCCTGGGCCAACGCCAGCTAAGTCTTTCCTTGCTTGTCCCCTTTGAGGTGCTACTCTGGCCGTTGGTGTCAGGACTCAGCATGGTGTACAGAACTGTTCCCAGGTCCAACTTCCCCCATTAGACACTGAGCTCTCAAAGAGTTCTATGGCTGGTACAATATAGACAAACAATGCTGAATTCAGGTAGATGGATATTCAAAAGACAGAGACTTGAGTTCTTATCTCAATGTGCCACAAGTTACAGTTTTATCAACCCTAAGCAAATCACTTGATACTCAGCTGTTTCCCCAGTGGTTCTCAACTAGGGGCAATTTTGTCTCCCAGGGGACTTGTGGCACTATCAGGAGCATTTTTTAAAATTTTATTTTATCTTTCCATTTTTTAAATTTAAATTCAATTAACATATAATGTATTATTGGTTTCAGAAGTACAGACCTGTAATTCATCAGTCTTATGTAATACCTACTGCTCATTACATCACGTGCCCTCCTTAACATCAATCACCGCATCCCACCTCTCTCCCTTCCAGCAACCTTCAGTTTGTTTCCTGAGATTAAGAGTCTCTTATGGTTTGTCTCCCTCTCTGGTTTCATCTTGTTTTATTTTTTCCTCTCTTCCCCTATGATCCTCTGCTTTGTTTCTTAAATTCCACATATCAGTGAGATCATATAATTGTCTTTCTCTGATGGACTTACTTCGCTTAGCATAATACCCTCTAGTTCCATCCACATCATTGCAAATGGCAAGATTTCATTTTTTTGATGGCTGAGTAGTATTCCATGTATATATTTACCACAACCTCTTTATCCATTCATCTGCCAATGGACATCTGGGCTCTTTCCATAGTTTGGCTATTGTGGACATTGCTGCTATAAACATTGGGGTGCAGGTGCCCCTTTGGATCACTACATTTGTATCTTTAGGGTAAATACCCAGTAGTGCAAATGTTGGGTGGTAGGGTAGCTCTATTTTCAACTTTTTAAAAAAAAGATTTTATTTATTTGAGAGAGAGAGAGCACTAGCAGGGGAAGGGACATAAGGAGAGGGAGAAGCAGGCACACACACACCCCCCTCACTGAGCAAGGAGCCCGACGCGGGGCTTGATCCCAGAACCCCGGGATCATGACCCGAGGTGAAGTCAGATGTTTCACTGACCGAGCCACCCAGGGGCCCCTATTTTGAACTTTTTGAGGAACCTCCATACTGTTTTCCAGAGTGGCTGCACCAGCTTGCATTCCCACAAACAGCGTAGGAGGGTTCCCCTTTCTCCACATCTTCACCAACATCTGTCATTTCCTGACTTGTTCATTTTAGCCATTCTGACTGGTGTGAAGTGGTATCTCATTGTGGTTTAGATTTGTATTTCCCTGATGCCGAGTGATGTGGAGCATTTTTTCATGTCTGTTGGCCATTTGTATGTCTTCTTTGCAGAAATGTCTGTTCATGTCTTCTGCCCATTTCTTGATTGGACTATTTGTTCTTCGGGTGTTGAGTTTGATGAGTTCTTTATAGATTTTGGATACTAGCCCTTTCCTGATGAGACATTTGCAAATACCTTCTCCCATTTTGTCGGTTGTCTTTTGGTTTTGTTGACCGTTTCCTTTGCTGTGCAAAAGCTTTTTATCTTGCTGAAGTCCCAATAGTTCATTTTTACCTTTGTTCCCCTTGCCTTTGGAGACGTGTCTAGCAAGAAGTTGCTGCGGCTGAGGTCACAGAGGTTGGTGCCTGTGTTCTCCTCTAGGATTTTGATGGATTCCTGCCTCACATTGAGGTCTTTCATTCATTTTGAGTCTATTTTTGTGTGCGGTGTAAGGAAATGGTTCAGTTTCATTCTTCTGCATGTGGCTGTCCAATTTTCCCAACACCATTTGTTGAAGAGACTGTCTTGATTTTCCATTGGACATTCTTCGCTGCTTTGTCGAAGATTAGTTGACCATAGAGTTGAGGGTCCATTTCTGGGTTCTCTATTCTGTTCCATTGATCTATGTGTCTTTTGGGCCAGTACCATACTGTCTTGGTGGTTACAGCTTTGTAATAGAGCTTGAAGTCCAGAATTGTGATGCCACCAGCTCTGCTTTTCTTTTTCAACATTCCTTTGGCTATTTGGGGTCCTTTCTGGTTCCATACAAATTTTAGGATTATTTGTTCCAGCTCTGTGAAAAAGTTGATGGTATTTTGGTAAGGATTGCATTGAATGTGTAGAATGCTCTAAGGTAGCATTCTACCTACACTTTAACAATATTTTAACAATATTTGTTCTTCCAATCCATGAGCATGGAACATTTTTCCATTTCTTTGTATCTTCCTCAATTTCTTTCATGAGTGTTCTACAGTTCTCTGAGAAAAGATCCTTTGCCTCTTTGGTTAGGTTTATTCCTAGCTATCTATCAAGAGCATTTCTGGTTGTCCAAACTGGGAAATGATATTGGCACCCACTGGTAGAGGCCAGGGATGCTGCCACACAAACTACAAAGCACAGGACAGTCCTCCACAACAAAGAATTATCTGGTCCAAAATGGTACCGGTGCTGAGGGTGAGAAACCTTGATCTAACAGGTTTGGGTTGCAGTGAGGACATAACCTGCAAAGCACAAACCTACAAGGCGTTGGAAAGTCTCCTACCTTTTGTCCATATGAAGTAAGTACACGGCAGAGGGGCATGAGGGGCATGAGCTATGATGTGTGGATCCACTGAATTTATGGATTTCAGCAACAGTTCCAGAACCCATCAGCATTGGGTGGGAATTCTAGATCCCTCACAAACCTAAAGTTCCTAAGAAATAGGATCAATTCTGCGTATCAATATTTGGCATCATGAATGAAGATGCTAAATAGATAAACATCAAAGAACAACAAAAAAAAACATTGCCTGGATATAACCATTAACTCTAAGATACGATTCAAGACTTTGTTCAAGGGGCGCCTGGGTGGCTCAGTTGGTTAAGCGACTGCCTTCGGCTCAGGTCACGATCCCGGAGTCCTGGGATCGAGTCCCACATCAGGCTCCCAGCTCAGCAGGGAGCCTGCTTCTCCCTCTGACCCTCTCCCCTCTCATGCTGTTTCTCTCTCTCTCAAATAAATAAATAAAGTCTTAAAAAAAAAAAAGACTTTGTTCAAAAGGTATGTTGCATATCACAAGGACACCAAGGAGTGTTATTCCCCAAATCCCCTTTTATTGTGCAAGTGGCAGTCAGAGAGTCCTTACAATGTGCCAGGGACTGTGCTAAGTGCTTTAGATAAATCCTCAGTCCTTACAACAGTCCTCTGGGGTAGTCAGATTTTACAGACAAGATAATAAAATACTCTGTCATTTTAAATATGAGAAAGTAGACTCAGAGGGGTTAAGTAATCTTTCTAGTAAATGCTGTTAGACAATTTACTAAACTGCTTCATTTGTGTAACACTTTACCTGCATACATACACACACACACATATGTATATATATAGCAGGTTGAGTTTTGCAAGGCCCTAAGGGAAAAGGAGGTCTACTAAGTTAAAAAGGTAAACAAGGCTAGGATGGGTTATATTTATAAAATGCAAAAGAAAAAAACAAATACGTCATAGTTTAAACAATAAACAATAAGCTGGGGCACCTGGCTGGCTCAGTCAGAAGAGCATGTGACTCGATCTCAGGGTTACAAGTTTGAGTGCCACGCTGGGTGTAGAGATTACTTAAATAAAATAAAAAACTTAAAAACAAAACAAAACAAGCTTACAAATTATTCATCTATTTTAAGGAGAAAAGTTAATGGATACATATTGTATTCCATTTTAAAATGAAAATACTTGAAAAAAAAGCTTTAATCTGTGATTAAGGGCTAATCTCTTTATTTTTCTTCCTGTTTTTTTTTTAAGATTTTATTTTTAAGTAATCTCTATATCCAATGTGGGGCTCGAACCCACAACCCCGAGATCAAGCATTGCATGCTCCACCAACTGAGCCAGTCAGGCGCCCCAGGGCTAATCCCTTTAATACATCAAGAGCACTTACAAATTATTAAGAAAAAGATAAATAGGGGCGCCTGGGTGGCTCAGCTGGTTAGGCATCTGCCTTCAGCTCAGATCGTGATCCCGGGGTCCTGGGATGGAGCCCCACTTTGGACTCCCTGCTCAGTGGGAAGCCTGCGGCTCCCCCTGCTTATGCTCTCTCTTATCCTTTTTTTTTTTTTTAAGTAAACTCTACCCCCAGTGTGGGTCAAATAAATAAAATATTTTAAAAATAAATAAATAAATAAATAATCCAGGGACATCCAGGTGGCTCAGTCGGTTAAACCTATGCCTTCAGCTCAGGTCATGATCTCAGGGTTGTGAGACTGAGCCCCACATCTAATTGGGAGTCTCTTTCTCCTCTCCCTTTGCCCTTCCCCCCACTCTGGTGCATGCTCTCTCTCTCTCAAATAAGTAAAATCTTTTTTTTTTTTTTAAGATTTTATTTATTTGAGAGAGAGAGCACCAGCAGGGGGAGCAGCAGGCAGAGGGAAAGGGAGAAGCAGGCTCCCCACTGAGCAGAGAGCCCAACATGGGGCTCTATCCCAGGACCCTGGGATCATGACCCAAGCTGAAGGCAGCCGCTTAACCGACTGAGCCACCCAGGTGCCACAAATAAAATGTTTAAAAAAATAATAAAAGTCATATATGCCAAATCAACATCATACTCAACAGTGAAAAGCTGAAAGCTTTTTCTCTAAGATCAGGAACAAGACAGAAATGTCCACTCCTGCCACTTCTATTCAACATAGTACTGGAAGTCCCAGCAATCAGAAAAGAAAAAGGAAGACATTCAAGCAGAAACAGAAGAAACTCGAGGAGGAGCTAAAAATGAAGGCCATGGGGAAAGGCCCCCGGGCCACAAGTGGAATTAGGAAATGTGGCAAAAGGGGGGCGCCTGGGTGGCTCAGTCGTTAAGCATCTGCCTTTGGCTCAGGTCATGATCCCGGAGTCCTGGGATCGAGCCCTGCATCGGGCTCCCTGCTCAGCGGGAAGCCTGCTTCTCCCTCTCCCACTCCCCCTGCTTGTGTTCCTTCTCTCGCTGTGTCTCTGTCAAAAAAATAAATATGCCCCAGTCTGATCACTGTCAAAAAGATAAATCTGAAACAAACAAAAAAAGAAATGTGGCAAAAGATAAGCTGTTCCTTGTGCTTGAGGCAATGATGATCCTTAATTCCATTCCCGTTTAAACATCTGGCTTGGGGCACCGGGGTGGCTCAGCCGTTAAGCATCTGCCTTTGGCTCAGGTCATGATCCCAGGGTCCTGGGATCGAGCCCCACATTGGGCTCCCTGCTCTGCAGGAAGCCTGCTTCTCCCTCTCCCACTCCCCCTGCTTGTGTTCCCTCTCTCGCTGTGTCTCTGTCAAATAAATAAAATCTTAAAAAAAAATAAACATCTGGCTTTCCTATCATAGCATGTTGCCATCTATAGCTAGAATTAGGTCTTAGATCCTGTTGTACAATTAAGAATAAACTCTTGTAAAAAAAATTTTTTTTTTTAATCCACAGATACTCAGTTTTGTGTACAAGAATATTCACTGTGCGGGGCACCTGGCTGGCTCAGTCAGAGGAGCATGTGATTCTTGATCTCGGGGTCATGAGTTTGAGTCCCACACTGGGGGCAGAGTTTACTTAAAAAAAAAAAAAAAGAAAGAAATGGAATAACCACTGTGGTTCTTTTGTAGTAGCAAAATACTGAAAAAAAACAAAACATCTACCAACATTACTGCTTTGAATAACTTACACTATTTCCATACAATGGAGTACCATGCAGCCATTAAAAATGAGCTGCTGTGTTATAAAATGAGTTCCAAACTTACGAAACACTGCATATGGAACACTGCTACCCCATTTGTGTAAGGAAAAATATGAGTGGAAGCATATAATAGTACATTCAGAGAAACTGTGAAGACACAGAATCAAGTCCCAGGAAACTGAGCTAAGATGGAAATTTAATTTTCATTTTCTACCATTAGATTTAACAAGTATATTTGAAAATGAAAGCATGAAAGGAATGAAAAAAAAAACCATTTTTTTTTTTAAGATTTATTTATTTTAGACATTGAGTTTGCCCACGAGCAGGGGAGGGGCAAAGGGAGAGCGAATCTCCAGCAGACTGTGAGAATGGAGCCGACACAGGGCTCAATCCCATGACCCACAAGATCATGACCTGAGCGGAAAACAAGAGTCGGATGCTCAACCAACTGAGCCAGCAAGGCACCCCAATTCAATTATTTTCAAACACTCTTAGATTAGTGGTTTTCAATCTCAGCTGCTCATATCAGAATCACCCAGTAGCTTTAAAAAAAAGAAAAAAAAAAAAAAGTCCTAACACCCAGGCCCCACCAGAGAGTACCAGAGTCTGACTCAGGTGGTCTGGGATGGGCCCTTGGGTCTTAGTATTTTTAAAAAGTTTCCCAGATGATTCTAATTTTCAGCCAGTGTTGTGAAATCACTGATTTAGATCAGGAATTAGCAAATGTTTTCCACAGAGGGCCAGTTAGTAAATACTGTAGGCCTTGTGAGCCACATAAAGTCAGCCACATATTCTTTCAAGCATTTTTAAAATGTAAACAACCAAGCCCCATGTTGGGTGTGGTGCCTACTTAAAAACAAATAAATAAAATCAAAATGTAAAAGCCATTCTTAGCGTCTAAGCATTACAGAAACAAGCCGTTGGCTGGACTCACCCATAGGCCATTCTGCCAACCCCAGTTTAGACTGTGCACATTCTGGACTACGGCCTGGACAAGGCACCATGAGACAAGGTATGGCCAAGAAGAGCCAGCAAGCTGCTGCCAAGAAGGTCTGCAGTGAACTCACAGGTCTCACTCCAGCCCTCTAACTGGCACCCAAATTGTTCTGGTTTGAGTAGGTGGGAGGGCTTTGGACTCACAATAAAAAACTCCCAAGACACGTTATAAACCAGCCAGTTTATTATTTTGTAGTAAGATGGGTAACTTTTACCATGCAGACTGATGTACCTATGTCAGCATGAATGGTGCATGTTCCTCCTAGAGGCAGTTACATGGAAAACCAACTTACTATCAAGTTACTTGGCAAGTATGGAATCCAAACAAGGGGAGGCTAATCTTAAAACCTATACCTCCCTCATCCATGAAGCTAGGGCACACTTTCCCAGCTCAGGAACAGTCCCAGCCTCCAGAGTTTGCTGTTGCCTCTTCCCTTCCCATCTTGCTCTGGCCAAACACTGTCATCTCCTACAGCTTTATGATCAGCCAACTTGGCCTCAGAGTCGTATTTCTGCTCACTGGTTTTTACTGTTACTTCCACTGACAGTTAAGGTTCTGAAAGGGGCACATCAATTGCTCCCTCGTTCCAACTACAAAACACAACAATCTTGTTGGGATGCTCTCCCAATCCCACCCTACTTGAGTTTTACCCCCTAATATGCTTTTATAAAGGTTCTTCCCATTTCCATCAGCACACACACAGGTTACCTATAAATTTGCCTGACTAATGTAATCTAATTCCTACTGAGAATTGAAATTTTTAATTATAGTTTTTATTCTTTCACCTTCTTGATCAGTGATTTCCAACCACATAGGAGTTAATGAAACTAATTCTGTGTCACCACTGTTACTAAAACAGAAATACCAAGTGATATATACTTTTCATATTGTTATTTTGTTCTCTAAAATGTAAAAAACAAGGAAATGCAGTCCTCAATTTAGTACTATTAAGGGTCATCAAAAAAAGTCTTTGAACAATAGAAAAGTTTATGTTTTCAAATTAAAAAACTAAACACGTATTGCAAACATTAGATGTTAAAATTACAGAAAACAAAATATTTAGACTAACCTCATGGCATTCACACTACACCAGAATTTTGCCTGTAACAAAAGTAAATTTTATCCCAAAAAGTAGTTAAGTCCATGCTCGCTGAAAACATCAGTCCTAAACCCCATGAATGAGGATAAACTACACAGTGCATGCTTAGCAAACACATACATTTACCACTCTTAACTGCCCCTTCCCAAAGCTGTGAGGGGTAGGACGGATGAAATGTGCACAACAGGCAGAATTCTCCAATTATAAAAACTCATAATGTGACCTTTACTACGTCTTCGGCAATAGCTAAGATTTTATCTGTGGGAACCCACTTGTGAAATCACAACAAAAATCAATAGGAAATGATTTAATATAAAATATACAAATTTCTTAGTATGAGGACTTTCACAGAACAGGAAGAGGGAATGACAACTTAAATTTTTCTTTTTCTTAAAAAAGAACACGCCCCTTATGTTGTCCTTGCTACTCAACACTCAAAAACAAATCTGTACAAAACTACGAACACAGAAAAGGACGAGAGAGGATGTTACAAAGCAAAGTCTTCGGACCTATTCTAAACTGCTGTCCTCACCAAGACCCTTCCTTAATAGAGTGAGGGTCTCCCAGGTCCACTGGGGAAAGTAAGTGGTCTTGGATCATCACCCCGGCTTCACCACAGATGGCCCCAGGTCACTCACTGTCAAATTTAATGGAATTGACCTGGACAGAGATGGAGCCTCCCCGGTAGCTGCCCCGCTTCTTCTTGGTTTTCTCATGCCGGAACGATTTGCCTTTGGTGAACTTCAGAACCTGATTGGCGCGCTCCCCCCAGTCTCCAGCTGCACCCCGCTGGTAAGCAGAGAGAAGTGGTTAATACACAGAAGAACAACATCAAGGCCCTGTTACTTTCTTCTCCCTGCTCAAGGCAACCTGAACCAAAAAGCTGCCCTCTCTTCCATCCATCCCCCTTAAGAATGACAAACACCCTCTCCCCTCACCTTGGCATCAAAGGAATTGTCTGCCACTCGAGAATCTACCTCAATTTCCTCCTCCCTGATCCTTCGGAATGGGGATGATGCCCTTTTTTCTCCCTAGAGAAGAATGAAGTAAGAAATAAGTTAAAGACGGAGTGGCCATTCAACAGAAAAGCCCTCCTTAGCTACACATGTGCACGAGTGCCAGGCCAGGCAGAGAGTTGTCAAGATGATCCCAGATTTTTTTTCTACTGTTATTTTTTTTTTTTTGAAGATTGATTGATTGAGGGGGGCAGAGAGAATGGAGTGAGGGGCAGAGGGAGAGACAATCCAAGCAGACTCCGCGCTGAGCACAGAGCCCTACTCGGGGCTCAATCTCGCGACCCTGAGATCACAACCTGAGAGGAAATCAGGAGTCGGACGCTTAACCAACTGAGCCACCCAGGTGCCCCTTTCTACTCTTTAAAGGCTGGCTCCTGAGAAGAAAATAAGATAACTTACTTTCTTCCTTTTTGGAAATGTGTTGGGGGTCTGGGGCTTTATCTTCTTGGCTTGAGGAGTCTCTGTCTCCTTGGCAGCCTCACTCTGCTTCCGCTTCTTTCCTGAACCTACGAAACAAAAAGCCAGACTCAGGAGACCAGTTTCATGTTCCTCCTCCCGGGTTCCCACACCCAGGGCATGCAACTGGAAACCTAATCGTGGGCCTCCTCTCCCTACCCCATCCCCCAAGTGTATATCCCACCCATATTTGGGGGGACAAACTAAGGAGACAGATTCTTTGGATACAGACCTGGCTTAGAAACTGCCACTGCTGCCTTTTTCTTTTCTTCTTCTTCCTCATCGCTATCCCTGTCTGCTTTTCCATTCTGGGTAGTCAGTGCAGAGGTCCCATTGGTCTTGAGGGCTTGTCGCTTTACAGTGCCCTTGCCCTTAGGCTTCTCCTCCTCTTCTTCCTCACTGGAATCATCAGAGGAAGAACTGCTGCTGCTCTCGGCCTTTGCTTTCTTTGTGGAAGCTGCCTTGGAAGAAGTTACAACTCCTGCTGCCTTCTGTGGCTTCTTTTTACCTGGAGATTTTGACATTTTCTCTTCCTTTTCTTCCTCACTGCTAGAGCTATCTGAATCAGAGCTGCTGTCTCCACCACCCTGGGAGGCCTGTGTGGCAGGCAAAGATGGAGCTGCTTTGGCGGCTGCCTTGGACTTGGGGGTGACCACAGTCTTCTTCGTCTTTTCCTCTTCACTAGAACTGCTCTCCTCCTCGCTGGAGCTGCTATCAGCCTTTCTGGTGAGAGGCTTCTGGCCACTACCTGCAGGCTGCTTGGGAGCTGTGGCTGGTTTAGCTGCAGGTTGCTTGGGAGTGGCAACCGGCCTACTTGGTAGATTCTTGGTGGTACCGGCTGGCTTGGAAGGAGCTTCATCCTCAGAACTGTCAGAGTCTAGAGAGAGAGCAAAGAATACATAGAAATCAGAATGAAGAGAGCCCCTGGAACTCCCAATGCCCTGAGGGCCTCCATAGGGAGACGGAGAGAGAGAATCTTAACCCAATGCGGGGCTCAATCCCAGGACCCTAAGATCATGACCTGAGCTGAAGGCAGAAGCTCAACCGACGGAGCCACCCAGGTGCCCCTGAATGAGCAATTTTAATACCAGTCCCCAGAGCAAGCTAGTCCCCAGCCTGGTCTCTTGGGAACAGAAATAGTACCTGGTTTGGCTGAGCCTTTAGTCTGAGCTTTAGCTGCCTCCATATGCCTCACCTGAGTTGTCTGAAGAGCTGTCTGCCGCTTTCTTTGCTGGAACTGGTTTACTGGTTGCTTTAGAGATGACTGCCTTAGCTGGGGGTTTCTTTTCTTCCTCAGAACTTGAATCTGGAGAGAACCTATGGCATTAGGCTGGGACCAGAGTCCCAACCCAACCAAAAGTAATAAAAAGGAGGCTGCAAAGACCCACACAGAAACTTAAGCACTGTCTTGCTTCAGTGAAAAACAAAAGGCATAGAGGCATTTTTGTCTTTTATATTCCTCATCTACTCCCCAGACCCATTCTCCACGGTTGGGGACTCACCAGACTCATCGCTGCTGTCCTCACTGCTCTCCACAGGCTGTTTCTTCTCTGCAGCTTTCTTGGGAGCCTGGGTTCCCAGGGACTTCTTGGATAGGGCAGCAGAAGGCGGAGGGACTGAGCTATAGGGACCTGTTTAAAAAAACAAAAACAAAAACAAGTGTCAGGGCGCCTGGGTTCCTCAATCAGTTAAGCGTCTACCTTCGGCTCAGGTCATGATCCCAGGGGCCTGGGAAGCCTGCTTCTCCCTCTCCCTCTGCTGCTGCCCCGTTTGTGCACACGTGCTCGCTCTCTCTCTCTCTGAAATAAATGAAATAAATAAAAATCTTAAAAAAAAAAAAAGACAAGTGTTGTGGTGGGGCTCCATGCTCAGCAGGGAGTCTGCTTGGGATTCTCTCCCTTTCCCTCTGCCCCTCCCCCTGCCCCCACCACACGTGCGTGCTTGCTCGTGCTCTCTAAAAAACGAATAAATCTTAAAAAAAAAAAACAACAAACCTCACCTGGCATTTTCTTCATAGGTTTTTTCTGCTCTTCCTCCTCCTCCTCCTCCTCCTCACTGGAGGAGTCCTCACTACTGGAACTCTTTTGGGGAGGGGCAGCTGTGGCTTTCACTGGGGCCTTGGCCACAACTTGCTTTTTAGGTACAGTCTGCATCATACAGAAAATTCGTTACCACAGGAAAAAGCTGGTCCAACTAATCTTGCCAGGAAATGGAGACACCCTCACCAACCCGAACCGGGTCCCCTGGTAGAAGTTATGGCCCAAACCTTCTTAGCTATGGCCGCCGCCGCCTCCGAGTCCTCGCCGCTGCTGCTGCTCTTGCGGCCGGCCACCTCACCGTTGGCTAGCTTCGATGCCAGCCGAGCTGGGGTACCTAGGAAGGGAAAAATCCGGTAAGAAGCATCAAGGCCTTAATGGGCCACGGAAACCTGTTAGCTCAGAACTTAGGAGTCTATCAATTCTCTTGCCTTTACGGCAGGCATGAGGGACTGCCACGGCTGACTATCAAAAGAGGACTTTCCTGACCAATTTCAAGCAGAAAACTATCTTTTTTTTTTTTTTTTAAGATTTTATTTATTTATTCATGAGAGACAGAGAGAGAGGCAGAGGAAGAAGCAGGCTCCCAAGGAGCAGAGAGCCCGATGCGGTACTCGATCCCAGGACCCTGGGATCATGACCTGAGCCGAAGGCAGACGCTTAATCATCTGAGCCACCCAGGCGCCCAAGCAGAAAACTATCTTTAACAAATGATACGATGTAGTGGCGCCGGGGTGGTTCAACCCATTAAGTGTCCGACTCTTGATTTCGGCTCGGGTCATGATCTCAGGGTCATGGTATCAAGGCCTGTGTCAGGCTCTGGGCTCAGAGGGGAGTCTGTTTGTCCCTCTCACTCTGCTCCTCCCCCAGCTCATGTGTAAGCTCTCTCTCTCTCTCAAATAAATAAAATCTTTAAAAAGAAAATAAAAAAGATATGATGTAAATAATTCAGACGTGCTCTATGAAATCTTTCACTCCAACTTCCATTCAGAGAAACTCCTATAAATCATAACCTGTCGGGCGCCTGGGTGGCTCAGTTGGTTAAGCGACTGCCTTCGGCTCAGGTCATGATCCTGGAGTCCCGGGATCGAGTCCCGCATCGGGCTCCCTGCTCGGCAGGGAGTCTGCTTCTCCCTCTGACCCTCCCCCCTCTCATGCTCTCTCTCTCTGTCTCATTCTCTCTCTCAAATAAATAAATAAAATCTTTAAAAAAAAAAATAAATAAATCATAACCTGTCATCACAAGAATATTACAGAAAAGAGTTTAAATTCTCATATGTCCTATGGAGTGAATACAGAGGAGAAATGATGGCAATGAAAAGCACAAAGGAGGACACCTGGGTGGCTCAGTCAGTTAAGCATCTGCCTTTGGCTCAGGTCATGATCCCGGAGTCCCGGGATCGAGTCCCACATCGGACTCCCTGCTCAGCAGGGAGTCTTCTTCTCCTTCTGACCCTCCCCCATCTTGTGCTCTCTGTCTCACTCTCTCAAATAAATAAACCTTAAAAAAAAAAAAAAAGCACAAAGGATAGATGTATAAGCGATCATAACAGAATGGCATTTGTGGGAATGTAAATCATCTATGAAATGAACAAGAAGGGCAAATGGATACCTTTTTTTTTTTTTTTTTAAGATTTATTTATTTTAGGGGCGCCTGGGAGGCTCAGTCAGTTAAGCGTCTGCTTTTGGCTCAGGTCATGACCAGGCATCCTGGGATCGAGCCCCGCATTACACTGGGCTCCCTGCTCAGCGGGGAGCCTGCTTCTCCCTCTCCTCCCCGCTCTTGTTCTCTCTCCCTATCTGTCTCTCTCTCTCAAATAAATAAAATCTTTAAGAGAAGATAAATTAAAAAAAAAAAAAGATTAACTTATTTGAGAGAGAGAGAGAGAGAGACAGAGCACACAAGACTGGGGGGAGGAGGTGGGGGAGACAGATTCCTCAAGCAGACTCTCTACTGAATGCAGCCCAACATGGGGCTCAATCCCACGACCCTGGGATCAGGACCCAAGCTGAAATCAAGAGTCGGACACCCAACCAACTGAACCATCCAGGTGCCTCTGGATACCATTTTAAAAACACATTTTTCCTCACTGCAGACTGTTTCTCCAGTTACTAACCCCAATAAAAAGCCTCTTTAAGGGGGGGTTGGGGGGGGAGGAGACACTAATCAATACTTCTAGCTCAACAACCAGTGCCATTTCACCCCTGTGCTGAATGAACAATTTTTTTGAGAGAGAGAGCGCACATGCACGAGCATGCACACACGGAATGGGGAACGGCAAAGGGAGACGGAGAGAGAGAATCTTAACCCAATGCGGGGCTCAATCCCAGGACCCTAAGATCATGACCTGAGCTGAAGGCAGAAGCTCAACCGACTGAGCCACCCAGGTGCCCCTGAATGAGCAATTTTAATACCAGTCCCCAGAGCAAGCTAGTCCCCAGCCTGGTCCCTTGGGAACAGAAATAGTACCTGGTTTGGCTGAGCCTTTAGTCTGAGCTTTAGCTGCCACAGGTGTTGTCTTTGGCTTCTGGTTCTTTGGTGACTCATCTTCTGAGCTTGAGTCTGAATCGGAATCAGAGCTCTCGGCCTTCTTAGGAGGAGCTTTGACTGCCTTGGATTGGGGCTTAACTACCTTCTGTAAGGAAACACACAATGAGGAGAATCAGCAAGAGGTTCTGGGTACCCAAACGGCATCCTAAGGTGGAAACCATGGTAGACTTTTATTTAGAAGCTAATGGAGCAGTAAGAGCAAAAGAAAGCTGAGCAAGACAACATTTGAGGAAGCCTGGCTGACTTGGTAGAACATGCAACTCTTGATCTCGGGGTCAGGAGTTCAAGCACTATGTGCGACACAGTGTACTTAAAAAAAAGAAGAAAAAAAGATAGCTTCTGGAAAGGGCACCAAATTCTTCATGAGAAACAAAAATATTGGGGTGCCTGGCTGGCTCAGTTGGTAGAGCATGCAACTCGATCTTGGGGTTATGAGTTTGAGTCCCACACTGGGTATAGAGATTACTTAAAAATAGTTCAAAAATCTTAAGGAGGAAGGAAGGAAAAAAGAAAAGAAAAGAAAGAAAGAAAAAGAACAGGGAAAGAAGGGATGGGAAGGCAAGGGAAGAAGGTAGAAAGGGAGGGAGGGAGGAAGAAAGAGAACTCCTGGGTGGCTCAGTCACTTAAACGTCTACCTTCAGCTCAGCTCATGATCTCAGGGTCCTGGGATTAAGCCCCAAGCGAGGCTCCCTGCTCAGTGGAGAATCTGCTTCTTCCTCTCCCTCTTCCCCCTGCCCCCAGCACCGCCTGGGAAAGAGAATGGGTTCCTAGGATTCAGGGTATAACTTCACCCTCACGTATCCTTTCCAAACTTCATACATCTATTTTCTCCTCCATGATTACCTGTTATATATGTTTTATATATTTAAAGATTCATTTTATTTTAGAGAGAGAGGGCGCATGCACACTCACACATGGTTGGGAGTGGTGGGAGGGGCAGAGGGAGAGGGAGGCAGAGAAGCAGACCCCTTGCTGAGCAGAGTCCAATGGGGGCTAGATCCCAGGACCCTTAGATCATGACCTGAGCCAAAACCAAGAGGAGGAGGCTTAACCAACTGAGCCACCCAGGCGCCCCTTATTTATTTATTTTTTAAGTAATCTCTATACCCAACATGGGGCTCAAACTTATAACCCTAAAATCAAGAGTCCCATGCTTTACTGACTGAGCCAACCAGGCACCCCCACAGCCACCTGTTATATACCCACCGCCATCCCTTGGTTCCAAGCTACAAGCCAGGACTTTAGGTTTCTTCTTTCTAATCCCTTAAACAACCTCTTTCCTTCCTCAAGTTGCAAACCTGAACAGGCTTTTTCTTCTTGTCATTGTCCTCCTCATCATCACTGGATTCTTCACTGCTGCTGCTCTCTGATGCTATGGCTGCAACCTTTCCAGGATGCTGAGGCAAACTGGCCCGCTTGGCAGGTACAACTGAACAAAACCACAGACCCCAGTGAGAATCAGCCATGTGGTACAGGCAGGCTACAAATTCCTTTCTGGGAACCACTAACCCCAATTCCCTGTCCAGCATTACCAGCTTTCTTAGCTGGAGGTCCTTGGGCTTTTTCCTCCTCACTGCTGTCCTCACTGCTGTCACTGGATGAAGTCTTCTTCTTAGCCTTCTTAGTCACTGGTCCATTTGCCTGTAACTTCCGCTTCGGGGCCTTGGTGGACCTGCTGAGATAGATGAGGCTAACTTTTGGGGGATCAGGACCTTCCCACACCAGGGAACACAGCCCAACTCCTTGGGGGAAAAACAGTCACAGTGGTACAGGGAAGACTTACTTGAGCCAGAAGCTGTAGATGTCCAAGAGAGAAGAGGCGTTGGCGTCCTGTTGGGTCTATAGGAGAAAAAAATAACTTAGTAAGAAAATTTTATCCTGGTTGTTCTAGGGGGAAACCAGATTTTATTTTATTCTCTCTTTAAAAATGACCTGCTTGGGGTGCCTGGTGACTCAACCAGTTAAGTGTCTGCCTTCAGTTCAGGTCATGATCTCAGGTCCTGGGATGAAGTTCGGTATCAGGCTCCCTGCTCAGCAGGGAGTCTGCTTCTCCCTCTCCCCCCTGCTCGTGCTACTTGCTCTCTCTTTTTCAAATAAATAAACAATATCTTTAAAAAGTGACCTCTTTTATACCTACTATATTTCATGTAATTGTTACATCTTTGTGAGACTTCTCCTACTTGAAAAATAACCTATTTATGTACTTCCCAATTTTTGACATCAAAAACTTGGGTTACTCCTACAGTTTGTCACCATCTATCCCTAGTCAATCCTATTTATCAAAGCCTTTTAAAAAATCTTCTTTCCCAGGGTGCCTGGGTGGCTCAGTCGGTTAAGCATCTGCCTTCGGCTCAGCTCATGATCCTAGGGTCCTGGAATCCAGCTCAGTGACAGGCTCACTGCTCAGCAAGGAGTCTACATCTCTCTCTCTGCACCTGCCCACCTCGTGCTCACGCGTGCGCTAATAAAAATTTTAAAAAATCTTAAAAAAAAAATGTGCTTTCTCTTTACTCTAGCAATGCACTGTCGAGGAATTTATCCTTACCTGTGAAACAAGGACACAAACATTAACGGAAGAGGCTGTTTCCTGAAATGTGGTTCATAATACCAAATCATAGGAATCCAGCCTCCAATACTGGTTAAAAAGCTAAGTTATATACTCAGTACAAAATTACATTCAGCTATTAATTACACTGATATAGATTATTTGATGCAAAAAAAAATTGCAAAGCATTACAGTACCAACAAGAGTATAGGCTCAGAGTTAGAAGTGTACAGATGTGAAACTCACCTCTGCCTGTTATTACTGTGTGACCCTGAGCAAATTACTTAATCTTTCTGAGATTGTTTACTTCTCTATAACATGGAGATAATACTTAATACATCTTATTAAGTTGTTGAGAGAATTAGAGATAATGCATATAGAGGACTTAGCATCTGGAAACACCATCTGGCCCTTAGTAAGTCTTCCAGAAAGATTAGTTTTTGTTATATAAAAAAATCCTGATTCTGGGGCGCCTGGGTGGCTCAGTTGGTTAAGCGACTGCCTTCAGCTCAGGTCAGGATCCTGGAGTCCCAGGATCGAGTCCCACATCGGGCTCCCTGCTCGGCAGGGAGTCTGCTTCTCCCTCTGACCCTCCCCCCTCTCATGCGCTCTCTCTCTCTCTCTCAAATAAATAAATAATCTTTAAAAAAAAAAAAATCCTGATTCTGAAAGGCCCAATTCCATCCAGCCCATTGTGAAAATACTTTTTGCAGTCTCCCTAATGGTCAATTCAAAAAACAGTTCCAATATGAAAGCAGTTGTAGGAGATCACACGGCAGGCTGTCCCAGCTTAAGGGAAGTCCTTTCTGAAGCTGATTTGATTCTGTCCTTGTGCAGCCTGATTCTGCCAAAGAATAAACTTATCTTCTTAGTCAAAGGCTAAGAAGACTGTCAAAGACTATACTCTACCCTCTCTTAAGATGTTTTCCCATGCATCATATTTTTTTTTTTTCTTAAAGATTTTACCTAGTCATTTGACAGAGAAAGCGAGCAAGCCCAAGCAGGGGGAGGGACACAGGGAGAAGCAGGCTTCCCACTGAGCAGAGACCAACGTGGGGCTTGATCCCAGGACCGTGAGATCATGACCTGAACAAAGCAGACGCTTAACAGACTGAGCCACCCAGGTGCCCCATGATTGCTTTTCTTTAGGGAGATTCCAAACCTTTCACATCCCTAGTCCACTTTTTACATGTGTTTGGAACATCCTAGATTACCATAACTATGATAACAGCTTTCACTCACTGATGCTTCCTAAGCACGAGGCACTGGAATTGCCACTTCATATTTATCATGTTACTGAAATTCACAAAAATCTGATGAAGTGGATGATGGCATCTCCCTTAGGAATAGAAACAAACTCAGAGAGGTTCAGCAAGATGTTCAGATTATACATTTTAAGAAAACAGAGCCTGGTCCCAAATCTAGATGTGTTTGATTCCAGAAGTCAAAGATCCAAGCCCACTGCTTGGCAGGGCTATGATGTTCAATTTTGCTTTGATATACCTAAAAGCAGAACCATGTCTCTACTCTCTTTCACTTTCTTCTTTATTAACGAAAATCCCATCCCTCATTTCTAAAGCAATTTTATCTTTGAGTCCGGGGTAAATTCGACTGAGAGTTAAGGTCGTCACGCTTTGCATCAGCCAATGTAAAACCCAAGAAGGAACCAAGAGCCTCCAACGCCTCCGGTGGGACACCACGCTCCCTCCTCCACGCCGCACTCCGCCAGCCACGTGACCTGGGCCACGAGGATCCCACGCTGCCGTCGCTGCACCGCTCAACAGAAAAAAGCAACAAGACTCAATGCTATCTAGTGAGACTTCATGGGAGACCAGGTGCCGGGACTCCAGGCTCTCGGGTCACCGCCGAGAGCTCGGCACAAAGGCTGGATTGGCGGACCCTACAGACCTCGGTATCCGGAAACCTAAACATGTCAGGGCCCGAAGACCTGTGGTCATCCCACCCCAGCCCTTGTCCCAAGGCCGCACTCACAGCGCCTGTTGCCTTGGCGAATTTATTGGCCACCTCCGAGAGCTGATTATCGCGCAGAAAGCCGAGCACGAGGGGATACAGGTCGCTGGGAACCACGCGGCGCAAGCCGGCGTCCGCCATCCTCCGGGCAATACGCGTCACTACCGTTGCCGACGCTCAAGACTCAGGAACTCGGGAACCCGGAGGGGTGAGGGCGGAACCATTGTGACGTCATCGCGCGGCGCGGGCGCCCGGCGGAAGGGGCGGGCACACTCCACAGGGTAGTCCCGCCTCCACTTTGGTGGCAGGATCGAGGCGAAATCTAGAAGCTCTTTCCGGTGCCACAAGTGTCGCCATCTTGTTAAGGGCGGAGCCCTCCGTCCACCACCTTGTGAAGGCGGAGCCCTGACGTCACTGGTCACGCCCTCACCAGTGGCGGGAAAACTTCAGACTTCCCGCGCCCTTTCAGCTCGAGCCCTTTCCTTCAGAGCTGCGGTTTGGAGCCGCAGCTGGGATTCGCATTCCAGAGTAGAGTGGACCGGCGGGCTTGAGCTGTCCTTGGACTCTCTAGACTTGGTCACAGGATCTCCCAACCACCCCCATTCTCGCCGCCAGCCGATTCCTACCCTTCATTTTCCCTGCCTCCCTGCCTCCAACACCCACAGAGGCCGTATGTCAGATACCGCTCCAACTCCCACCTCCACTGCAGAGGATCCTTCAGATTATTCATGGTAATAGTGGGTCGACGATGCCTAAAAATGCCCCTCTTTCAATCATGATTTGCCCATGAGACAACCCTTTCCCCCCTTATTCATTTAGCATTAAGTCAGCTCCATGAAGGGAAAAGCCATTGCGCACCAACCCCGAGTGACACAGCAGCAGCAATCTCTGCAAATCTGAAATCCTGGAAATTACCCTATCTCCTGAGCCACAGTTCACACCTGAACTCTCCCTGTGGGAGAACTAGAAAACCCTCCAACTGCCTCTGTTACGAGTATTCAAAAATCAATGCCCAGGCCTGCCAAGTTAATTCCAAATTCTATCACATTTCAGTTCACATTAGCAGACATCAATCCCTTTACCCACTACCCTTTGATTACTTCCCCATTAATACCTGTCAGGAAAGGTAAGGATCCACTTTCTCAGGGGACATACCTTTCCTTTGCTCTTCTCAAAATAGGCACTCTCCTTAGATATAACTCCTACATCTCTCTGTTACCCAGAGGTCTATTCACACGCGTGCATTCTTCCGAGTACCTGTTGTGTGCCAAGCATTGTGCTCAAACTAAAATGGTACATACACGTACACATAAGTCTCTTTTAGAAAACCTTTATTTGGGGGCGCCTGGGTGGCTCAGTCGTTAAGCATCTGCCTTCGGCTCAGGTCATGATCTCAGCGTCCTGGGGTTGAGCTCCCACATTGAGCCCCACATCGGGCTCCCTGCTCCGCGGGAGGCCTGCTTCTCCCTCTCCCTCTCCCACTCCCCCTGCTTGTGTTCCCTCTCTTGCTGTCAAATAAATAAAAAACTTAAAAAAAAAAAAAACCTTTATTTGGAACAAGTGTGAGCTTCTTTTAGGTCCTTAATGGTAAAAATTCCTGCCTTGGAACTGTAGCAGCATCAGCATCACCTTGTTTGAAATGCAGAACCTCAGGCCCCACCCCTGAAGTCAGAATCTGCATTCTAAAAAGATCATCAGATAATTCAAATTCTCTTTTAAAGCTTGAGAAGCACTGCCCCAGAAGACTGATTTCACTGACAACATATCCTGAGGAGCAAAGTTTCAAGTCCAACAGGATTTTGCACCCGACCGAAGAGAGGTCCTAGGAACTAAATGGAGGTAAGCATGTCCCTGATTGTGTTCAGACTGGAAGAGTGTGTCTGGCACTGGCACCATTGAAAGAAGCACAACAGCACTTGGGAATTCTCTCTAGTTCGTGTTTATTAGTCTGCATAGTGACTTATATCTTCCAAACACTGGGGAACCCCTCAGCCCCATCGGAACATAGGAATGCAAGTTAACTTGTTTCAATGCCTGTTATAAAAAATGAATAACCCTTTAAAAAATCTGATTTAACACATTTTTTATTTCACTTTTTTCCATTTCTTTATAAAACAGTCATCTCCTCACTAGCAGCTCTCTCCCCTAAAGTGGGGGAGAGGGGGTGGAGGAGGTTAGACACCTCCAAAGAAAAAGGGAAGGGGGAGAAGGGCCCAGGGTTACCTCCTGAGGTTCTTCTGGGCCTGTTTCAACAATGTGTCAAAGTCAAGAGAATCAAATTTGCTCTTTACAGGAGCAGGGTCAAAGTCTTCCCGGTTGGAGTCTATAAAAATAGAGACAGACATCAAGGTCTCTGACAACACTTCCCTACCACAGGGTCCTCAAAAGGCCAGCCTCCTCCCACCCCAATAATGGATGGAAATAATATCACCCTGGTTTTAAGTCAAAAAGACAAGAGAACCCCCATTTCTCCTCTCATCCCACCCCCCAGGTTCTTTGTGTGTCACATTCAGCATTAAGTCAGCTCCATGAAGGAGAGCCCCACTCTCAAAATGGTTGGGAACCCTTCTGGGGACAATATGAAGTATACCAAAGCCTCAGGGTCTCTTCCACTCACCAAGATCAGAATAGCTTCTCTTGCAGAACTGCCTGCGGCCCCCGAAGCAGAGATCAAAGGGTTGTTCATCTGCCTGCCTCAGCTTGTGGCCACTCTCGATGGCTGCAAATGCCTCCTCAGCATAGCGGTAGGTGACGAAGCCGTAGTTGTCACTGGTGAGGAAGATGAGGCAAGGCTAGGATGGCTAATGCCATGGAGAACAGATACTTCCCAGGGTACAGAGAGGGACTGGGGTGGTTCCTCTCATTCCCCAAATGGCCAACCCTCTGACTGTGGGAGTGCAGGGGTCATCCTACATTGCCTAGCACACCAGAGGAAGGAGGAAAGGCAAAGAAGCATCACGGTAGATGAATGGGACAGAAAGGACACTCTGACCTTAGGGCCCAAGCTTACCCTTGGACACGGAAATGGATAGTGCACTCCTCAATCTCTCCGAAAACAGAGAACCTCTGTTTCAGTTCTGACCTAGTCATGCGGCCAGGTATCTTCCCAATGAAGACCACTCTTCTCTCCTCCTATGTTGGAACAAGGAAAATGGACACACCATGATCCAGGGCTACTGACGTAGAAGACCCTCCAAGCTCATGGCCCAGGGGCAAGCCCCATCCTCCCAAGACATGTTCCTCTACTCACTATTGCACGCTCCTTCTGCAGAACTCTCTGCCTTTGGTAATGGTCGTGTGAACGGTAAGAGCTGTACCTGACATGAGAAGAAGGTGCCATCAGCCCCCCAGACATTAAATACCTCAAGTCTCAGAACTCTCAGGCATTTGCATCCCAGATGCACGGACTCCATGACCACCTACTCACCGCCGCCTCCTGTCACTTCTCCGTCGGGGGGATGGGGAGCGGGACCGGCTTCGGGAACTGGATGAGGAAGATGAGGAAGATGAGGAGGAAGATGAGGAGGATGAAGAGGAAGAGCATCTTCGGGAACGTCCAGAGGAACTGCAACTGGATCTGGAGGATAAAGGGGCAGGTGGGAATGCTGGGAGTGGTGCAAATATATTCTACTTACCTCACCTTGGCCCCAGCCTTGCCTCTCTATCAGGAAGCTCAGGCCCAAAGGCAAAGCAGAGCAAAAGAGGTCTAGAGGAACTCCACAGATGATAAAACTGAGGCCCTCATGAACTTTAGATGTATCCGGAATGTTTTAGAGTGTTTTGGCACAGATCATAGTTATTTTCAATTATGCAATTAAAAACAAAAATATCTAACAAGTCAGTAAGAAGAAAAATAAATGGAGACTCAGAAATAAAGGACTGGGCCCTAGGTTTTACAACTAGCTGGGGGTGCCAGGCCTGCGTCTCTGGGTTCCTCCTCCCCTAACATGTCTCATAGCAGTGCGTAAAAGGGAAGTGACCTGCCAGATCTGTAGTAGAGTCATTTCTCAAGAGGTCATTCTGGTTCCAAAACCAAGAATTCTTCATGGATTAAGCGGGAAAATTTGGGTCTGTTACTGAGAAAAAGGTACTGCCCAAAAATGTATGAGGCCACAGTAACAAAGGAACTGTCCAGACTCTTTCCTCAACAGACAATTAGAACTGCTATCAACAACCCACTATCCCATCTTTCAGCAGCCCACCAAGAAAAGAGCAGAAGTGAGGACTGATACAGTATGTGACAGAGTAAACACGGGCGAGATCCAGCCCTAATGGTCTCCCCAAAGCAGGGGTCGAGGAAGCAGGTGACCTCAGGGATACCCCAAACTCAAACAGGGATGGAAGCTATCTTCTCACAACTTGCCTCCGTCAATAATCTAAGAAAGGGAGAGAAGACAAAAGCCAAGGACAGAAGTGGAAGCCTTAGAGCCTGAAAATATCAAACTCAATGTGTAAAAGCTCTCAAAGTAAACTGGAGGAGAGCACACAGACTTCCTAAATGAAGAGGACCTAACAGGCCATCAGAGCTCACCTTCGCCACCTCTTGTGTGGGGGGGAGAGGGACCTGGACCGGGACCGGGATGAGGAAGACGACGATGAGGATGAAGAGGAAGATGCTTCGCTGGTCCGGTTGGACCCAGAGCTGACAGAACGGCTGCTGCGGCCACGGCAGCCCTGCCAGCCCCGGCTTGGGGGGCTGGCTGACCTGCAGGCTTTTCGGTAACAGCGCACTGACCGCTGCTTGGCTGAGGGCTCAGGGAGAGTCCTAGTGTTCGTGTCATTCCGGCAAGGCGAGGCCTCAGGGGACAGCAAGGCAGATGGGGCGAGGCAAGGAGCTGGGGGATCTGCCTGCTCACTGCTAGTCCTGTGATCAAGTGGCTCCTGGGAGGCAGCTGTGCGTGGGGACAGGGGGATGACTGGGCCCAGGGACAAGACGGGTTTGATGGTGATGTCCTGATGGCGTTTGACGTTCCATCGGGAGCCCACCTCTGGAATGACTAGGGCAGGCGTCTTTTTGGGGGGAGTCCTGCTCCGGACACAATAGTCATGGTCCCCAGAGCCCACATGGACTGGACTAGGGCCATGGACCCCTTCTTGGAGGCGGGTTGCAGCTGGATGTTTGGCCTCTGTAACTCCTTCAGGCTTCAGGGTTCCCTCCTGGGCGGTAGACTTAGGAGATTTGGCTTTGGCCAGCAGTGAGACAGCAGCCAGGGGCTTCCATAATTGGTGGGGAGGGGTAGCTGGTGGGGTGAGCCCTGTGAGGGGAGGGAGGATGGAGATAGCAGGATGAGATCTGATTCTATACTTCCAAACACTGTGTAGAGAGGGTCCAGAGACCCCCACCTCATGTCACAAAGTAACCGAGAGTCAATAGCCCAACTTCTCCCACTGTTGCAACTACTCCTTCCCCCAAGTTCCCCATCTTGAGGATGAAGCAAAAGAAACCCCCAGCCAGCTAGGGTCCTCCTGAATCCCTCAACCTCTCACTGCCCAAACCTAGCTAGTGACCAGCTCCTGTCTGGTCCACCCCTCCATTCTTAGACCCAGCCCCACACCTCCCCACCCAGCACTGCCTGACTTCACGGCTGCATCTTGCCTGGACTCATGTAATCATCTTCCAATGATCTCCTATCTCAGGTTTTACGCCCATCTACCCTGTCTTCTACATTCCTGCTAGAGGGAACACCCCAAAACCAATTGCTTCTTCAATACACAAAATAAAGTCCAAACAACTTAACATGGCACTCAAAGTTCCCATAATCTGACCTCCTACTTACCACTTCAGCTTTATCTCTTGCTTTAGTTCTACCCACCATCCCCATCAGCCGCTACACTCCAGCCAAACCAAACAACTTGCAATTTCCCCAAACATACCAGGCTCGTTTTGTTTCTTCAGTTCACTCCAGCTGCTCCATCGACCTAGAATGCCCCATCCCCTAAATCTATCTGATTGGTATCAGTGATTTTCTCAAACCTCTGCTTCAGGGATTACACCTTCTATATATAACCCTCCCCTGACTGTCCCATCTCAGACCCCACTATAAACCACAAAGGCTTCTTTAACATACAACCTCTCTGATACTCAACATGGTCATTGGTTTATACATGTGCTCCCTGGACTATGAGAACCTCAAGGATGAGGATCAGATCTCTGTATTCCCAACATCTACACACACCCGGTGCAGGGCAGGTTCTATAAACATTTGCTGCATACTAATCAAAGGCAGAGTTCCCCACTCTGAACCCACCTGCCACGTTGGCCAGTTCTGGGGCTTGTAACCGGTCTAGGGGCCTCTTCTCCTGGGGAGTGTCAACGCTGCTGGCAGGGGGGAAAAGGGAAAGCCTGGTTCATTGCCTCCTCAACATCTTGTACATCTGTTTTCCTCACAAAGCAATTGTGCAGAGAAGAACAAGATACACAAACTGCCCCTATTATTCTCCTCCAACACAACGGGCTCTTAGTGACCGAAATGTAGGTTGGGTCTCAACTCGGCTCTGTTCAGAAGGTAGGCTGGCTATGACCTTGAATACCCGCCCCCCCCACTTCCTTTAAGCCAGGAGCCTTGCCTACCTAGCTCACACTTTCAGAAGGGCCAGCTGGAATGCCACTATCAATGTGGATGGGAACAGGCTAGTCAGAAGAGGATAGGGTAGCATGAACATGATAAATGAAAAAAGGCCTCTCAGTGCTGGAAGACTGGGGAACAAGGATGTCCAGGGTGCCTCCTCCAAGGAGTCAGGAGAGCCCTAGCCATGAGTATCTTCCCCATTTGATCTTATACCATCACCAGTGTTGAGCAAGCTTAAAGTTTGTTAAAGAAAGGAAAGAAATCCCCAAAGGCACAATTTGCCAGAAGATAAAAAACACCTCCAGGACATTTGGAATCCCAGACTGGCAACAGCAGAGGATGGTACACATCCTCCTATCTCACCACCCAAGACAGTGTCCAATAGTGACGGGCTGAGTGGGGCATGGGGAAACAGGGAAAGACTCTAAAGCTAACTAAAAGTCCCTGCGACAGAGGCATCCAGTTGACGTTCCTGAAGCGCCGGCCGGCTGCTGACCAACAGCTGTAGGGTAACTCGCTTATATGTCTCCATACTCACCCTGAGTTTCCTACAGCCAGGTTATCAGCAGGAGCCGGGGGAGGGCACTCCTTTTTGGCTGCAAAGAAACCAAATTAGTTAAAAGGCCACCAGATGTTCCAGATTGAGGAGGTGCAGAAGGGCTGGCTTTGAGACCCAAAGAAGGAAAATCCAGTTTACCTAGTATTTCACTGGACTCTCCCCAGAGAGATCCATTCTCTTCTAGTGGGTACACCAGTACTATTTTTAATCATGTCTCTGCTCAGAGACATCTGTTAATTACTCACTGAATCTGAGATAGAGCCCAAACTTCTAAGCCTAGCATGTAAGGTTCTATGTGATCTAAGCAACTTCCTGGACTTGTGGTCTATTTGTTCTACACTTATTTTATATTTTTCCTTGTACTATAGATACTTGTTACTAATTCAGGAGTCATTTCTGTAATTTTCCTCCCCATTGACCATAAGCTCCTTGAGAACAGGGCACAATACCCTCCACAGCACCTAGGTCCTTGCTTTGTACTGAGAGGCTGAGCTATCCCTTGCCTTCCAAACACACCACACACAATCCTTCCTACACTTCTGCCTTTATTCACCACACACACATCCTGTTCTTTCAAGGCCCAGCTTGAGAGCTACTACCCTCTAGAAAAATGTCCCCAACCAACCCAACCCTCTTGGATCTCCAACATCTATTTACTCTTTATAGTTCTTGCCATGCTGTACCACCTCCCTCTCCCTGGGTTAGGTTGTATTATAGGTGAACCTTGTCTCCCCATTCCTATCAGAATGAGATTAATTCTCTTGAGACTCTGAGACTGCCCCTCCACCACTCCGTTCCTTCCATCTAAGTAACTACAGGGCTGGGCCCAAAGAAAATAGCAACAGAAAGGGGTTCAGCATAGCTACCCAGGTTCCTCACCTTCGGATTTCTCAAACTGCTCCAGCAGACTGGACAGGTCCGATGCCTCAATTCCTGTAGAAACACACAACACAGGATTGGAAACAGAAGTACTCAAGTCCTAGAATTCCCAAATCACCTCACTTCTCCCTTTATGCTCCCCCTGCCCACTGTACTAAGTAAATGAAGGCAGCAACACAAAGCAGGAAGGAATCAAACAAACCCAGAGCTCTGCCTCAAAAACACGCCAAACAAACAAATGACCCTCCACAAAGCCCAGCCCCATCAAGGTGGTTTGTCCTGTTCTATGGAGTATGCTCACCATCCAACCCCCATGCCCTTCACTCACATCAACTAAACTGTGTGGCACTTACCAATCTCACTGATGAAAGCCTGTACCACGTCCTCAGGGCCTTGAGTACGTGGGGTAGGCAAGAAGGAGAGTTTCCTTAGACGGGCTGGGTGGACAGCAGGCAGCTTAGTTACAGTGCTCTGCTTTGGTGTGGGTGTGGGAACAGCCTTGGCAACAGGAGAGGGGGGCTTCTCCCTGGGCCTGGTCTCCTGGGTCTCAGGCTTTAGCCTCTCTGATGCGGGCTCCTCCACAGCCACACTCTCAGCAGGCAGACATGGTGGAGCCTTGATCTGAGGGCTTTGCACTGGGGAGGACACCTTGTGTTTCAGATGGGGAGATGCAGGCACTGACCTGACCTCCACCTTGGTGGGCTCTACCTGCGGAGCTCCCTGGCCAGCTGACCCAAGACTGAGAGTCATTGGCCCAGGAAGTACACTTTCAGAAGGGCCAGCTGGAATGCCACTGGGCTCCACCTTGGGTGGGGGAGCAGCTCTCCCAACAGATGCTAGAGGCAAAGGAGGTGGTGGCACAGTAGGCCAGAATGGAGGGTGTTGCAGCCCTGAGCCCCATCCCAAGGGCCCATAGGCACAGCTGGAGCTATAAGGTGGGATTGGGACTGGAGGGGGTACCCAAGGCACACTGCAAGTGGGGGGCACAGCATAGGTGCCAGGAGTACCAGATACTAGGGGCACTGTTGGTGGGGGGGGGCAGGCAAGGATAGCCAGAAGGGGACACAGGGGGATAACAAGGCCAGGGTGGCACAGGAGCATAGTGAGTATAGGGATCAGGTGGCACTGGCCCCATAGACATCGGAAGACTGGGAGGCTGCAAGGGTGGTGGGGGCAGACTGGGGATCCCTTGCCCACTTGTAGGAAGGGGCAGCATGGGGGTCATGCCTAGCCCACCTGGAGGGAAAGGCAAAGCAGTGGGCATTTTGGGAGGCATGGGCTGCACAGTAGGAGGTGGAGGTCTTGCTGGTAGTGGCAGCTCTTGGGATGGCACCTGCTCAGTGGGAGTTGAGGCCATAGGTTTGTTTGCAGGTGGCTCAGGACTAGAAGTAGGGCTAGAACCCACAGGCACAGAGCAAGCCTCAGGAGAAACCTCAGGGCTTCTCTGCAGAGTTGTCTTCTTGACTGGGGCTGGTGGGATGACAAGACAAGGGATGTCTGCTAGCCCTGTGGGGGTCTCTGGGAGACTGGGCCACTTCCCAGCTGGGGGCTGGGGACTCCTCTCTGCTGCATCTGCTTGGCGCTGCTGCCTCCGTCGCCGGTACTCTGATAGGCTAAGAGGCCGAGGTCTGGCTTCCTGGGGTGTGGCACTGGTACCACTTTCTACCTTCAAAGGACCCATAACCTCCTGGACTTCAGGGATGATAGCCTTTAGGGAGTCCAAGGACTCTGACTCTGGAAGGATCTGGGGAGCTGGACTCCCCTGAACTGATGACATTGCACCACGTCTGGGATCAGACGGCCTAGACTTAACTAGCACAGGATCAACCAGAGCCAGGTCATTGGTAACAGAGTCAACTGGTGCTGAGTTAGCTGGCACAGGGTCACCTGGTGGCAAGTTATTTGAGATGCGAACAACCACTGTAGGGTCAATTTCTGCTGAGTCAGCCAGGACTGGGTCAATCAGCACTGGGTCAGCTGGGAGAGGGTCAACCAGCTCTGAGTTTGCTGAAGCAAGGTCAACCAATGCAGGATCAACAGGTACAGGGTCGGCTAGAACAGGATTAACTTCAGTGGGATCGGTTTCAACAGAGTCAAGTGGCATGGGGCCGGCTTGAGCAGAGACATGGGTTGGAACAGGGTTGGCTTGGATACCGTCAACCAGGTTGGAGTAAAGGTCTAGAGGATCTTCTTTGTCAGGACTAGCTTGCCCAGCACTACTCTCCAAGTTCCCAGAGCTAGGTTTCTCCAGGGCAGCTGCCCAGGCCCGAGCCCAAGCCCGGGGCTTCCCTCTACTACGAGGAGGCCCAACCTCTCTTTGAAGTTCCTCCTGAGGCAAGTTTCCTGCCTGAGAGGTCACCTCTGTAGCCATGGTAGACTGCCCACGAGAAGATGACCTCAGCCTCCTGGCATAGCCTTCTGCACAGGCTGCTGGCTGCTCTTTGCTCCTCTTCTTCCTGCCCTTTCGAGCTCTCTGGGAGCTCAGCATTGTGTTGGCTGATGGGGTCTGAGGCCCCTTGGGCATCACTGGCTCCATGACCTCCCTGGGCTCCAACAAGCAGACTGACTCCAGCTTTTCCTCTGAGTCTACTGACAACCCCTCTTTCTCAGGGCAGAGGTCTTCCTTGGGTACAGCAGCTTCTGTCTCCGACTCTAGTGTAGGCATGAGTAGCTTCAAAGCTGGACTGGCCTCTAGCGAGTCATCTAGGAGCACAGGCTGGGGCCGGGTAGGGATCTGCCTTACCACAACTGGAATCTCCAGGTCATTACCAGCTGTGGCTGCCTGGCCCACAATCTCTAGCACCACACAATCCTCAGGCAGTGTCAAATCATCCGGCTGCTCCTGAAGCTCATCCTCGAGTGATGTCAGGTGAGTGAGGTTGGGCAGGCAGTATGGATGCATGGCCCGCACCAGCTCACTCAAGGAGGAGATGCTCTCATCACCAGCTGCCTGCACTGCCGTCTCAGCTGCTGCGGTTTTATCTTCCTCCTCTGGGCAGGCCAGGTGCATAGGGAAGTCTGGGATACTGCTCACAGAGTTGTCGAGCTCTCCAGCAAGCATCTGGCCACTGAAGCTGGCCACCTCCTCCTCTTCTTCCCCATCACTGCGCTGCTGGGGAGGAGGGGATTGGCCCCGGCGGGCTCTTGATCTTGGGGGTCTCCAACTAGGAAGCTTAGGGGAGGAGGTCTCTAAGAAGGAAGGTGGGGAGAAGTCCCAAGGAGGATCTGAGAGAGACATCTCAACCTGTAGGGAAGAAGAGAAGCTGCAGAAGTTTTCTCCAGGGATACATTTTTCCAGGTCTGTCCCCACACACTCCTCCCTCCTGGGAGTCTCTGAGGCTCCCTTGGTAAGGCTTACCCCACTCACTCTACTACTGCCTGTGCTGGGCACCAATGGGTCAACCGGGGTGATGAGGTCACGTTCTGGGGGTGTCCGGGAGAGGGTGAGCAGCTTGTGCAGCTGAGAGGGAGGAAAAGACCTGAGATGAGTTCGTGCTTCACAACTATAGGAGTAGGCCCACAGTCTTGGCTCTAACCTTTGCGCCAACCACACCCCCCCCGCCCCCGGGTCCCACACTCACAGAGGAGCCCTCCCGAGGTGACACAAGCAGTTCTGAGTCAGGAATGCTGTCAAACGGAGACAGGTTCTCGGAATCTGCATTGTCCAAGATCTCTGTCAGAGCTGTGAGCAGTGACACTTCATTCTGGTCCTCCAGAGATAACCTGCTCTGCTCCAGAAAGACAACAGGAAGGTCCCACCATCATCCTTAATGATCTACTGGCCACTGAGAAGGACTGAACGCCAAAAGACATAGTCTCCCAGGCTCAGTTCAACTCAATTTGCCAGAGAGAGATCTGAATGCCAGAAAGCATGGGCTCCAATCTCATTCATTGCCATCTCCCACCTCTCTAGTGCCAAGAGAGGCCTGTCAAAATTAAGGCTTAGGCTTATGTTTCATATACTCCCTCCACCCTCAGGTAAGATGTGGGATGCTTAGCAGACAACCCTTGGCTAGGCTGGAACTGGACTCAAAACAAATTGGAACCCTCTGGACATGTAAGATGGGGGCCCATGCAGGGGGAAAGGCCTTGGACTATTGTTCAAGCCTGCCAGGGCATTCTCACATGGGACATAGTCTAGCATCCTACAGCCCAGCTCTCACTGAGAGACAAAAACCACACTTCAAGGACTTGGTTTGGGTATCCAGGAACCAAGATCCTGGGAAAGCAGAGCCACTGAGCCATAGCCTCCAATGCAAACCTCCCACCTAAAGACATTTAGGCCCAGCCCCAGCTCACCTCCCCAAGGCTCCCAAAATCCTCGATAAGGGAGATGAGGGAGGCATCCATGTAGCTCTGCATGGTCCCCAGCAGTGTCTCATCCTGCAGTATCAGCTCCTCCATCTCCAGGTCCTTGTCCCTCAGGCAGGGGCCAAGCCGAGACAGACTAACAAAACCAGAATCATCCCCTTCCTCATGCAGCAGCACCTGGGGCAAACAGGATGGTCGTAAGGGCATGAAGGCTGCAGGGTATGGGACCTCCAGGGCAGCTGTGTGATAGGCTCTGTAAACCAGGCGCTCAGCCCTCCACCAATGCCCCAGACTCAGCAGGAGCCCCACCAAAGCCAAACCTCTGGACTTGCTGGGCAGAGAGAAGTATACCCATGAGCCAAAGCACCAGTCAGGATGGCAGTGTTCAAGGACCTTCTGGGCAAAAAAAAAGTCTGGACTCCATCCAGAAACAGTTGGAGCCACATAAGATTATTAAACTAGGGAGTAAAAACATCAAAAAGATCAAAATTGTTCAGAAGAGTTGTCTGCTGGCAGTGGTAAAGGCAGACAGTCTGAGGGGTACACCAAAGGAGAGGTGGTCAGCAAGGAGGCAATTTCAGCTCCAACCACCTTACTTCCCTCAAGTCCCACTCAGGCCTTTCTTCTCTACTTAGCTCAAACCCAACCTTGTTCAAAACAACGCGGGCTTCCCCAACCCATGCTGATCTCTCCTCATACCCCTGAATTCAATCAGATTTCTGTAGCACTCATTTTTCTGGCAATCATGATGTTCCTTGCATCATTACTAAAACCGATTCTAAGTTCCTTTGGGGCAAACAACCCTTTGTACCATACTAGCCTATATCCCTCTTGGATCTCGGAAGGGTTTAAACATGTGCTTATACTTCCTGATGATCCATGATGCCTGGCACAGTGTCTTATACAGAGTTGACGTTCACACTTAACTCACATTTTTGTATTTTGAAGGCCCTACAATGGGCCACTCAATCTCTCAACGATAGTCCCAAAGGAAAGTCTCCCACCTCGACCATGTGAGCACAAAAGAGAAAGCCTGATTCGTTGATTCAGTACATGGAAAAGCCCCACCCCACCACTTGCCTAAAAACTAGCAACATCTTCAGCCTTGTCAGGCAGGGAGCCACCCGCCCAGGCCTGTCAAGAGTGTGGGCGTGGGCAGGGCCAGAAGTAGCTAGAATGGGGCTGGCAAGGCCGGAGGCCAGAACCAGGGGTATGTCCACTATAGGAAACAGATGATGAAGGCCAAAGAATAGGAACAAATAAGGACAAGCTAATCCCCTCTCCCCTCCTGCAGCAAAGGGAAACTGCACCTCTTCCAAGAGAAAAAAAAAAAGCAACAGGTGTGACTATACCCCCATACCCACCCTCCTAACTAAGCTGAGGAGTTCCAATGCCCAGAGAAGAAGTGAAAGGTGGCAGGTTTTAGGCACTAACTCCTCCCAAGCCTTCACAATCCTATAATTACAACTAGCAGCAGAATAGCACCTGGCTCAGCAAACACTCCTGGGTGAGCAAGGAGACTGCATCTCAACTTGCCCTGCCACCTACCTGACCCAGTCACTAGGCCAGAATCTTAAAACAATGCCCAGCTCTGGGACCCACTCACCACCCCCATCAGGCAGGTACTGGAGCCCCAGTCAGAGATACTCCCTTCTTCACCTGACATCATCTATCCCTCAATCCCCAAAGAGCACAGCACTCAGACTACCAAAATCATCTAGGGGCTAAACCCAGGCTAAAAGTGAGCCAGCCACCAGCATCTCTAACTTCAGCAACCTCCCAACTGGCTTTCTCACACGCAGTCCTGTCCCTACAGGGGTCAAAACCAACTACAAACTATTAAGAATACACATCTGATCACTTTTTGAGACCCTCCCTAAACCCCTCCAATGGCATCTTACTGCTTTTTTTTTTTTTTTTTTAAGATTTTATTTATTTATTTGACACAGAGAGAGAAAGCACAAGTAGGCAGAGAGGCAGGCAGAGAGAGAGGGAGAAGGAGGCTCTCCACTGAGCAGGGAGCCGGACGTGGGGCTCGATCGCAGGACTCAGGGATCATGACCTGAGCCGAAGGCAGCCGCTTAACCGACTGAGCCACCCAGGCGCCCCGCATCTTACTGCTCTTAGCACTAGATTTAAACTCTTTAATATGACTTACAGGGGTCCTGTCTTCCCCACCAGGCTCTTCTGCTCCAGTATGTGTCCTCTCTTACCACTATGCCTCTCTCTATTCATCAGACATATAGGTCTCTCCATTTCTTCAATAAGCCATGTTCTCTCCCACTTCAAATCCTTCCCATACTATTTCCTCTGATGAAAGCTTCCCTCCCTCACCACAGACAGCCTTCAAGTCTCAACTTAAAATGTCCTTTCCCAGACCCTGCAATGTAGACTATTACTACTACTCATTATATAATCCCAAATATGCTGCACTTTCCTTTTGTCCCACTCATCATTATTGTCTGTCTATCCCAATAAAACCATACGATCCTAGAGAAGAAGGACTGTGTGTGGTTTACCCCAGGATCCCTTATGTCTGAACACAGCATCTCAATAAATATTGGTTGACTGACTAGCTTCCACATACCTACCTTTCTTAGGGGAGAGGTGAGAGAGGAAACACAATCTCTCCATGAGACCCTCTCCAACCCCAGATGACCACCTAAATTGGATTACAGCTGGGTCATGGATCCTTCCTGCCTCTCCCCTAAAAGGTGAGCTGCTCCCAAGCTAGGGCCTCAGAAGCAAGGGCCTGGATTGGTCTGCTGGAACTGACATTACCTGGTAGCCTGCAGCCCAATTCCCACCTAGAACTAAACCAAACCAAAGCAAAACACCCAAAAGCTTTCAAGGACTCAGCTTAATTGCTTAAGAGAGAGAACAGTTCAGGGCGCCTGGGTGGCTCAGTTGGTTGAGCGACTGCCTTCAGCTCAGGTCATGATCCTGGAGTGTCTGGATCAAGTCCCACATCGGGTTCTCTGTTCGGCGGGGAGTCTGCTTCTCCCTCTGACCCTCCCCCCTCTCATGTGCTCTCTCTCATTCTCTCAAATAAATAAATAAAATCTTAGAAAAAGAAAATCTATTAAAAAAAAAGAGAGAGAGAGAGAGAACAGTTCAGACTAAGTCCTGCCCACCACTCTAGGTGGCAACTTTTAAGAAGCCTTCTGCTGAGGAGTGAGATGGTAACACTAAGTATAGAGAAATGAAGACCAAAGAAACAGAATCTGACAGAAGAAGCCACCCCTATCCAATAAATGTTCAACTAGTGTTGAATAGTTCTTAAATCGCCTCCAACTTTTTCCCATCCCCAGCAAAATTCCAAAGAGCTCTAAATACAGATCACCTCAATTTTTATGTGTCAGTTCACAGAAGGAGGCCTTAGCTGCTTCCTCAAAAGAGACGCTGAAGGAAAAAGGGAAGGAGAAAGGATTCTCTTTCCCTTACTTAGGCTTGTCCCACGTATATGTTGACACTCCCCATGCCCCTTGAATCACGAATGAGGCAGGTCCGCAGGCAACCAAAACGCCAGTGCCCATGACTCACAACCCACCACAAGCCGGTCAGACAGAAGCCACCACAAGCTTACTCCACAGCCCTTTAACCTCAGCTTTCTGCCCTCCCCAACACACTCCACCAACCGCAGGGAATTGACTCCCCGCACATCTGGAAGGTCCTTCACCGTCCGCTGTCGAGGCGCCGTGAACCAATGCAGGAGAAAAAAACTACTCCAAGACCCTGGGCAAAGTTGCCTCTAGCAGGCCCTACCTTCCTTCTCGGCCAGGGGCCCCCAACACGGTCGGAGATGGCGGGACGGGCTGAGACACACCCAGTTCCCAGCAGTGCGGCTCCAACGCCGATACGAGATGCCGGGCAGCCTGGAGCGGGAGCCACGTGGACATCCCCTCCCCGCCCCCACGTGGACCCGCGGGCCACCCCCCAACCAGAAGCCCAACCCACGTGGGTGCCAGAGCCGCCTAGAGGGGGAGGGGAAGCCGACAAGTTCTCCCGGGAAAATTGCTCCCCCCACCCCACGTGGCTCCAAAAAGGCACTGCAGCGCGGTGCTAGGGGCACCCCCACTCGGCATCCTCAGAGGGAGGTCTTAACCCTGGATTCCAAGTCCGAATCTCTGACTCCCCACGACGGGCCATGTTTCCAACACCCGGCTATGCCCCTCCGGCGTTCCAGAGGAATGGCCATGGGGACCCCCGCCTCTGCCTGCGTCCCTCCAGTAGACAGCCCAGGTCCGTTCGGCCCAACCCGTCTCTCGCAGCCAGCCGGCATCGCCTCCCGAGCGCTTCCTCCCTTTCCTGTAGCGTCCACGTGTCACCGCCCGGCACACGCCGCTTTGCTGCCAGCCGCGGGCCGCCCGCCAGCCTCTCACCTGCTCCCCGCCACTCACAGATCCCACAGTCCCATACGGTGTTTGGCTCCGACTCCCCCAACTGCTGCCGCGGACTCCACCGCCGGGGTCGGGTCCGGGGCCCCCACTCGGAGACGGCGCGACTCCGTCTCTCCGTCCCCGGCGCGCCGCCATTTTGGCCCCTGAACACCCAGCGCAGCTCTGGTCGCCGGCGCCGCCTCGCCCAGCAGATTGTGGGATGGGAACTACAATTCCCGGAAGACATTGCAAGACTACGGATCCCAAAAGGCCTTGCGGTGAGACCCACTTGCACCTGGGAAGAGGGCCCTGGCCTCGCAAGGGAGCCTGGGAATAGTAGTTGTTCTAAGCAGAGCCCCAGCGGCACGTGCTACAGTCATACTGTCATGCTTAGTTTTGTGTTCTATGGGTTCTATGGGTTGGGGAGCGCGAGGTAATAAGGGGAGGGTTAACATTTACGCATCTCTTTATTTTCCTAATTTGTCCAACTGTCCAAACGCCCTCTTTATCTGACATTCTATAATGCGGTACTTTCCTTTTACCACATAGTCCAAGTGGGCCTATGCTTTGAATCAGCACCCCCTAGTGGGCACCCGCACTCCAGGAGCTAACCTTCACCTAATCTACTGCGCCACTACCTGATAAATCTTTTTTTGTTGTTATAGTTTAATCTTCCTTTATTTCTAGTTTCATTAGGAAATATTTAATATACACCACTGTATAAGTTTAAGGCATATAGCATGATTGTTTGATTTACATGTGCTGTGAAATGATGAGCACCATAGACAGGTTCAGCTAACCCATTTTCTCACATAGGTAAAATAAAAAATTTTTTCTCCATGTGATGAGATTTACTCTTTAACAACTTTCCTATATATCATACATCAGTATTAGCTATGTAATGTTGCACATTACATATTTACTACTAATTTGTCTTATAAATGGAAGTTTGTAGAGGTTTTTTTTTTTTTTAAGATTTTATTTATTTGACAGAGAGACAGTGAGAGAGGGAACACAAGCAAGCAGGGGAAGTGGGAGAGGGAGAAGCAGGCTTCCCGCTGAGCAGGGAGCCCAATGCGGGGCTCATGACCTGAGCCAAAGGCAGACACTTAACAACTGAGCCACCCTGGCGCCCCAAGAAGTTTGTAGGTTTAATCTTAAAACACGGCATTCTTGGGGTCTTTCTGGGCTACTCAGAAACCCACATTGGCACCTCATTACCAAAGGTATTTCCTGCTGCTGCACATCATCTTGCTGTCCTACAAAGACAACTGGTATTCTCCTGCCTTTGTTTTCTGTTTGGAATATTTGAACTTGGAAACATCTTTCATGCCCTCTTTTATCCAGGAAAGCTTTTCTGATCATCCCAACAAACCATGATACCTCTCTGTATTTCCACAGTCCATCACTATCACTGCTAGTCATTCATTTGCCTTTTCGAAGCTCCTTCTTATCGTTTTCTTATTTTTAAAAAGCTTTTCTATTAACAAAAGTTTAAAAATCATTTCAGGGACGCTTGGGTGGTGCAGTCCCTTAAGCATCCGACTCTTGGTTTCAGCTCAGGTCATGATCTCAGAGTCCTGAGATCTAGCCCCAGTTGCACTGGCACTCAGGGCGGAGTCTGCTGAAGTTTCTCTCTCCCCCTCCCTCAGCCCCTCCCTCTCCCCCGTGTGCACGTGCTCTCTCTCTCTCTCTCTCAAATAAATATAAAAAAAAAAAATTCAAATAGCACAAAACTATATATAAAACTATATTAAAAATGCTCTTGGCCTGCAAATTCCAGTTCTACTCCCCAGATTTAATCCTTGTCACCTTTGGTGTGTATTCATCCACACTTTTTGTATTCATGTAAAAATACATAGGGAAAGTTTGAGATCTACATTGGGTGTAGAGATTACTTTAAAATAAAAAAATAAAAATAAGTATAAAAAATCAGGATGGCTGGGTGCTTCAGTCGGTTAAGCGTCTGCCTTTGGCTCAGGTCATGATCCCAGGTCCTGGGGTTGAGTCTTACATAGGGCTCCTTGCTCAGCAGGGAGCCTGCTTCTCCCTCTGCCTGCAGCTCCCCCTGCTTGTGCTCTCTCTCTCTCTCTCTGACAAATAAATAAATAAAAATCTTAAAAAAAAAAAAGTCTAGGGGCGCCTGGGTGGCTAAGTCATTAAGCGTCTGCCTTTGGCTCAGGTCATGATCCCCGGGTCCTGGGATCGAGCCCCGCATCGGGCTCCCTGCTTGGCGGGGAGCCTGCTTCTCCCTCTCCCACTCCCCCTGCTTGTGTTCTCTCTCTCGCTGTGTCTCTCTCTGTCAAATAAATAAAATCTTTAAAAAAAAAAAGTCTTTACCCCCCCCAAAAAAGTGACCATTCCATATGTATGATTCTACAACTCGGTTTTTTTTCAGGTAACAATACATTAGTCTTTACTGAGATCTTATTTACTGATACCTTAGTGAGTACCAGTTCCATTATATGACTATACTATTATTTAAATTATATTTAAGTTATTTCAAATTTTTCACTGTTACAGATTAAGTTACAGTGAACATTCTTGTGCACATGTACATGTATCTTTGCCCTTTTGTACATTCTGTCCATGAAATAGTTTCCTTCCAATGAGATTGCTGAGTTAAAGGATGTATACATTTGAAATTTTGGTGGATAATGCCAAACTGCCCTTTAGGAAGGTTGTATCAATATACATTCTCACACAAAAAAAGAAATCATGAGGGGAGAGGACCTCTGTTAAATGGACTGAATTGTAACCCCCCTCCTGATCCAGGCAAAATTTATATGTTGAAGGGCTTCAGCCCCAATAGCTGTATTTGGAGATAGAGCTTTATGGAGGTAATTAAATTTAATGACATCATAAAGATGGGAGCCTAATCCAATAGGACTGGTGTCAGAAGAGGAAGAGATACCTGCAAGCCAGGGAAAGAGGTCTCACCAGAAACCAGCCCTGTGAGTACCTTGATCTTGAACTTCCAGCCTCTGAAGCTATGAAAAAATAAATTTGTTTTTAGGCCGCTTAGTCTGTGGTATTCTGTTATGGCAGCCCGGATAGATTAATACAACCTCCTTTTATTTTTTCTTTTTAAAATTTTTATTTATTTATTTGACAGAGAGAGAGAGTGCACCGAGGGAGAAAGAGGCAGAGGGAGAGGGAGAAGCAGGCTCCCCGTAGAGCAGGGAGCCCAATGTGGGGCTCGATCCCAGGACCCTGAGATCAGGACCCGAGCCGAAGGCAGATGCTTAACGGACTGAGCCACGCAGGTGCCCCTCCTTTTATTTTCTTAATATTTCAAGTGTATTAGTTTTGCCTTCCCAAATAAGCTTTAAAAGCCGTAAATTCAGAAACTGAATCTGTTCACCATTTTTTCATAGAATTGTCAAATGAGGGAAACACTAAGTTTTATTTCCAAGAATTTGGAAATAATTTGCCTATGAGAAATCATTAAGAACCAATACAGAATGGCACAATTGTTCCTCTATGGAGGAAACTTTTTTTTTTTTTTCCAAAAAGTGATTTTATTATAGCACCGGGACAGGACCCATGGGCAGAAAGAGCAGCCTGGAAGAAACAAATTCTAAGAGATGCCCTGTAAATACTGGTGATTTGGGTGGGCTCTAATTATGGTCATTACTCTGGTGATTGGGCTTTGGGAAGATTAATGTTAAAGCAGAAAACTGTGCCATTTCTGCTTTTTCATCATCCAGTGAAACAATCTAATCTCGTAAGTATGATGTCAGCATGGAATCTACTCAAAAAGATAAGAATATATAGGGGCGCCTGGGTGGCTCAATCGGTTAGGCTTCCGACTCTTGATTTCATCTCAGGTCATGATCTCAGGGTGGTGAGATTGAGCTCCTTGTCGGGCTCCATGCTGAGCATGGAACCTGCTTGGGATTCTCTCTCTCCCTCTCCCTCCGCTCCTCCTGTGCTCCCTCTCTCTCCTTAAAAAAAAAAAAAAAAATCTTTGGGGGCACCTGGGTGGCTCAGTCAGTTACTCGTCTGCCTTTGGCTCAGGTCATGATCTCAGGGTCCTGGGATCAAGCCCTGCATCAGGTTCCCTGCTCAGCAGGGAGCCTGCTTTTCCCTCTCCCCCTGTGCTCCCTGTGCTTGTGCTCTTTTACTCTCTCTCTGTCAAATAAATAAATAAAATATATAAAAAAGATAAGAATGTATCTTTGGATCTCCAGTGCCACCCAGACAGGTGTGTCATGGTTCCTTGTCTCCTTGGCAAGTGCATTTCTTCCTTTCTTTATTTTTTTTTTTTTAAAGATTTTATTTTTAAGTTATCTCTACACTCAACATGGGGCTTGAAATTGCAACCCTGAGATCAAGAGTCACATGCTTCACCGACTGAGCCAGCCAGGTGCCTGGCAGGTGCATTTCTTTTCTTTTCTTACTTTTTTTAAAAGATTTTATTTATTTGACAGAGAGGGAGAGCCAGCGAGAGAGCGAGCACAAGCAGGGGGAGCCAGAGAAGGAGAAGCAGGCTCCCCGCTGAGCAGGGAGCCCAATGCGGGGCTCGATCCCAGGACCCCAGGATCATGACCTGAGCTGAAGGCAAATGCCTAAGGGCTGAGCCACCCAGGTGCCCCTGGCAGGTGCATTTCTAAGAGCCATAAAGGAAAACCTCAGGGGTGCCTGCCTGCCTGGCTCAGTTGGTAGAACATGCAACTCCTGATCTCAGCATTGTGCATTCGAGCCCCGCATTGGATTTTACTTTAAAAAAAATTTTTTTTTAATTAAAAAAATAAAAGGAAAGGGGCACCTGGGTGGCTCAGTCAGTTGAGTGTCCGACTCTTGATTTTTGGCTCAGGTCATGATCTCAGGGTTGTGAGATCAAACTCTGTGTCAAGTGGAGTGCCATGCTCAGCGGGAAGGCTACTTAAGATTCTCCCTCTTCCTCTCCCTCTGCCCTTCTCCCCTGCTCTCTCTCATTCTCTCTAAAATAAATAAATAAATATTAAAAAAAAAAGTAAAACCTTATAAACCACCAAACTTTGGGAACCTCCAATCATGTGTCCTTGCTTGACTCCATGCTCACCAAAGACTCACCTGATTGTAGTAACCACCTTCCCATATCATTTTCTATGTTGAGAATGTGTGTTGATCAAGTGAGATAAAATGCCCAGTTCACACGACATATTTTTCAGTGTGAATTAGCAAATCAGCGCCTTGGTTTATTTATTGAGTGCCTACTATGTGCCAGGCACTGTTTTAGGCACTGGAGATACAGCAATGACAAAACAGCCCCAAAAAACCCAAAAAACAGACAAAAACAAAAACCCTCCCTAGTGGAGCTCAAATTCTACTGGGGAGAAATTCTGCAAGTAAATAAAAAGTCAAAATAATATCAGAGAGCCGTTAAGTGCTATCAGAAAATAATTGGGATGAAGAGTATAAAAAGTAAGTGGGAAAAATTTTATATGGTGTGAACAGGTAAGGCCTTTGAGGAGACATTTGAAGTAAGACCAGAAGCACAAGGAGGACTTAGCCATTCAAAAAGCATTCTAAGAAGAACAGTGAGCACATAGGCTCTGAAGTGGGAACCCATACCCATTTGTTGTGTTCCAAAGGAAGACCAGTTTAACTAAAGTATTCCAGAGAAGAGGGAGAGTCTACCAGGATAATATTTCATGTGTATTTAATTTGTGTGAATCAGTTTCCTGAATCTGATGTATTCTGCTTCACTGCCTAAATTGAATCTCTAGGCCTACAATGCTGAAGACCGGACATGGTGTGGTTGGAAACCCTTGGATGGCCCCCAATAATCTCTGCCTCTTGTTAGTCACAGTCTTCTTAGCCCCCCCACACCCCCATATTGTAGCAGGGTTGGTCTGTGTGACCAATAACATAAAGTAGAAATGATGATATATTGCTTCTGAGATAATGTCACAAAAAGACTGAGGCTTTCAGCCCAGGTGCTCTTGTTTCTCTCTCTCTGAAAGTAATGTGCCATGTTGCGAGAGCAGCCTTATGTACGGCCCATGTAGCAAAAAACTGAAGCCTCTGTCCAGCAGCCAGTGAAGAACGGCGGCCTGCCAATAACCATGAGAGTGAACTTGAAGCAGATTCTCTACCTCCAGTCAAACCTTGCAGACCCCGACAACAGCTTGACTATAATCTTGTGAGAGCCCCTGAGCTAAAACACCAGCTAAGCCACTTCTGGATTCCTGACCCTCAGAAACTGAGTGAAATAACAAAAGTTTGTGGTCTTAAAATGCTAAATTTGAGGGTAACTTGTTCCATAGCATTAGATAATTAATATACCTGGACTGCCGCTACTCTGCTAGGGAGCTGCCAGCCCTTCAGGCCTCTTTTGGTGCTTAATTTTTAGTCCCCAAAACCCACTTTTGAGGATTATTATCTCCCTTCTACTGAGGAAAAAATTGAGGCTAAGGAAGGGTTGAACCATTTGGGCAGAGGCACACAGTGAGGCTCCTTAGTTCCACCACTATACCAAGCAGGTGCTTATTGAAGGAGAAATGAATGAATAGGTTTCATCCCCTTGGTGGGAATGCTCTGAGGGGCAGGGACACTTTTAGAAAAAAGAATTATTCCCAAATATGGGCATGCAGAAGAATCACCAGAGAAACTTCTTTAAAATGCAGACTACTTAGATCTCTTCTCCGGAGAAGAGATTTCTTCCATCTGAAGGTGAGGCCTTCTGCATATTTAACAGGTTTCCTGGGAGGTTGTGGGTGTTTTTTTTCTTATGATTTTATTTTTAAGTAATCTCTACACCCAATGTGGGGCTCAACCTTACAACCCCGAGATCAAGAGTTGCATGCTCCACTGACTGAGCCAGCCAGGCACCCCTTCCTGGGAGTTTCTTACACACTTTAGGAAACTGCTTTGGCAGAGAAAGAAGTGGTGGTTGTATATGGTGATAATGATGGTAAATGGACAAGAGGGAAAGGCATCATATTTTGGGGCAGGGGAAGATAAATCCTGTCCAAATTCTTATATCATTCAACAAAGTTGTAGGCATTCTGAATACTAGGCATTCTGTTAGGTGCTAGGGATATAGCCATTAATAAGACATATCAACTACTACCTCGATGGAAAAAGAAAATTCATCCTTGAAAGAGAGTGATGCCAATAATATTTGTGGGTGTTTCAGGGGTAGAGAAATGTGGGAGAAAATAGAGCAGGACAAGGTCAAGGTCAGGAGAGGGAGTTGGATGGGACAGGTTCTAGGGGCTGAAAGCAGGAGCCCACCTCTTTCTGGGAACAAGCTGACCTAGTTGCTTCTGCTGCCTGCCTCTCTGTAGGGCTCCTCTCCCCTTCTCCTTTCCTCACCTCACCTCTTCTTAGTACCTCCTACTTCACTTCATCCCGTGTCTATAATCTATCTTGCACTAATGACTGGTATTAAAAAATACTGGAATGCCACTGAATTGTTCACTTTTTTATTTTTTTAAATGACTTTATTATAAAGATTAATTTCTCTACTGTGTTTTATTGCTATATAGATTTATGATGAATGCTATGGACTAAATGTTGGTATACCCCCAAAATTCACGTGTTGAAACCTAACCCCCAAAGTGGTATTTGGAGATGGGATCTTTAGAAGGTAATTAGGTTTAGATGAGGTCATCAGGGGGAGGCCCCCATGATGGGATTAGTGCTTTTTTTTTTTAATTTATTTGAGAGAGAGAATGAGAGAGAGAGCATGAGAGGGGGGAGGGCCAGAGGGAGAAGCAGACTCCCTGCTCAGCAGGGAGCTGATGCAGGACTTGATCCTGGGACTCCAGGATCATGACCTGAGCCAAAGGCAGTCACTTAACCAACTGAGCCACCCAGGCACCCTGAATTGTTCACTTTATTTATTTATTTTTAAAGATTTTATTTATTTATTTGACAGAGAGACGCACAGCAAGAGAGGGAACACAAGCAGGGGGAGTGGGAGAGGGAGAAGCAGCCCGACGCGGGGCTCGATCCCAGGAGCCTGGGATCATGACCTGAGCCGAAGGCAGACGCCTAACGACTGAGCCACCCAGGTGCCCCTGAATTGTTCACTTTAAATGTCATGTAATTTCACCTCAAAAAGAAAAAAATACTAGGTGCTCATATTCATCCATCCAAATGAGCTAAGCTTGCCATCCTCCAGGACATGTCATTATATTAAAGACCTTCCACATAGACTCACTGCCTCCCTACCAGACCCCAGGTCCATCTGCCAGGCAGCTGTAAGTTCCCATTTTTGCCTGCACCACAATTCGGAAAACTGCTCCAAAGATGTCCTCTCCTTCCCCAGGTCTGATCCATACTAGAAGTTAAGGCAGGGAGAAGAGCCCTGGGTTGAGTACTTGTTAGCTGTGTGACCTTGGGCAAGATGCTTAACCTCTGTAAGTCTGGTTCCTCAAGGACTTAAGCCATTAATCACCCATTCAACAGCACTGAGATATTTCCTTAAAGAAAACAGGGCCACTGGATCAGCTGGGGTGGGAGTAGGGGTTCCTTCCAAGGGGAGGTGAAGCTAGAAACTGAGGTTTAAAGAGGCATTAACTAATTAGTAGGCAAGAAGAGGAAGAAGAATGTTTTACAGACAAGTTCAAATTTATTAATCTCTCTGGATATCACTTTTCTTGCTTGTTCAATGGAGGTAATAATATCTTCCTCCTAAGGTCGTTATGAAAAGTGAGATCTCAGGTATGAAACACCTAGCACAGTGCCTGGTACACACTGTATCCTCGACACATTTTTGCTTCTTCCTTGACTTCCAACTTCCATATGTGTAATCTAGAAGGGAACTTCAGATTCAGAGGAGGCAAGTTCCTTTTGGGTGGGTTGCAAGCCCCTTTGTCCACCCAGGTGATTGGTGATCACCATGGAATCTGGCCCAGCTAGTTGTTTGGAATGAGTGGCCTCAGGGTTAAGTGGTCACAGGATTGGGGGAAGGCAACCTCATGGACAATGGAGAAAGGGTTCAAAGCAGGCAGTCCCTCTCCTCCACACTATCTCTAGTCCTCCAGTCAATCCAGCCCACTCCTGACACTCTAGAAATAACAGATAACCTCACAGAAAGCAGAAAAGGGCTAAAGTATATTGAGAACTGACTACATGGCATGCATCAGGCTAGGTGACTGGGCATACCTTGTCTACTGATTCTCACCAAGCTGCAGGTACCAATTACAGAGGGTAAAGCCAGAGCTCAGAGTAGGAAAGTCAATTGTCTCAAGTCATTTGCTCTAATGAGGGGCAAAGCTGGAATTCAAACCCAGGTATCCCAAATTCCAGGCGTGGGTTCTGTTGCTTTAGATTCTCCTTACTCCCTCTAGTGCTGAACTCTGCCTGGGGGAATGTGAGGAGGCGATAGATACAGCCAGGGGATGCTGCCAAAGAAATACCTGCGTTAAGTATGGATGGCTTCAGTCACGTCTCTCTGCAGCTTCCCCCCTCTCCTCCCACCCCTGGGATGGGGGAATCCACAAGGTGGTTGGGAATGCCGGAGTTAACCACAGCTCCCCTCCCCCATCCTCTCCTTAGCATATGGAGGGGGTTCGCCTCTCTAGGCAGGCCCTCTTTTCAATCCCAACTATGCATCTCCCCATCATTTCATGCTCCCTCAGCAAAAACAAAGGTGGAGAGAAGGGGGTCTCATAAACACTTGAACTTCAACATCTGCAACCCTCCCCCAGCCAGTCAAGCCAGCTGTGCAGACTCTGGGCAGGAGTGGGGGCAATCAAGCGCCCCCTCTCCCAAGTAACAAAAGGGAGGATCCCCTACCCAGTCTGGGCCAGACGCCCTAGAGAGGGGACACCAGCCCAGGTCCCAGTGTCTACTCCTGGAGCCCACCTTAAAGCTTAAGCTGGCAGCTGGGGACCCCCCAGAAGGGAGAGGGCCAGCTCTCTCTTCCAGACAGCTCCCTTCCCCTCCCTCTTCCCTGCTAATAGGTATTTCCTGTTTATGAGGCAGCTAAGGCTGGGCTTTTGGGAAGGGATGGAGATGGAGCCCCCCCCCTTCCTAGGGCTGGGCTGGGGAGTCCTTGAGGAGTGCCCGAAGGTTGGGAGGCTCCTCCCTGGGGAAGGAGTGTTCCTTACACCGACCACGCAGACTTTCTTCCCTCCCACTCCCCACCAACGCCTCAGCCCCTACGGGTAGGGGGCACTGGAGGGGTCTGCTTCCTGTTCTTCCCCAGTCTCGAGGCCCTCAAAGGAGAGCAGCTTGCAGGCGAGGGGGAGTGGGGGGAGGCCGAGACTGGATGGAGAAAGGGGGAAGGGAGGAGAGTGTCTTGACTGATTAGTCAGAGCCCGCAAGGGGGAAGGATGGCCTGCGGATTACCCCCTCCCCAGTCCAACCTGGCGGTCATTCCACCGCCCCCTCCCCCCAGCAAAACCCAGGATCTCAGCCCTTAGGCGGGGGAGGGCGGGGACACCACTTAATTAACCCTTTTGGCTCTAGTCCTAACTGGTTTAGCAGGCAAGGGAGGGGTGGTTAATTTAGGGAGGAGGTGAGTTGGGCTGCAACAGGAATTAGGATAGTGCTTTCCCCGCCCAGGTTGGGGTGGGGGGTGGGAGGATGGGATTTAAAGGCCTTCCAGAGTAAGACTGGGGTCTCAGAGAGCACGGGCGGGGGTCGGCAGTCCCTTTTCCCTCCCAGAGCGCGGCCGAGGTGGAGAAAAGAGCTACACCTCACGGCCCACCCTGGCTCCGCCTCCCCCAGTCCCGGCTCCCGCTCCGGCTCAGCTACGCTCCCAACTCGGCGGCGCCCCGAGGACAGACACCGAGTGTGAGGCTTCGCCTCTTATTCCTCCCCCGCCCTTCCCCTCTGGGGTCTTTGCCTCCGTCTCCTTTTTTAAAAGCTGCGTCACATGCATGCCGTTCCCTGAACGCTCGCGGCCCCTCGCCGCCCGCCCGCCGCGCGGCGCACGCACGTCGTCGCTCGCTGCGCGCTCGCCCGGGTCACTTTGACACGGCTCTCCCCTCCCACTAGCAGGCAATTAGCATATTAATAAAGCCCGGCCCAGCCCGGCTGGGGCTGGAGAGCGGGCGCCTACGACAGCGAGAGCGCGAGCGGACGCGGGAGGGAGAGGGGGCGAGCGGTGGCGGCGTTGGCGGCGGGGAGGGCGGCGGGAGCGCACAGACACGCACACGCACACGCGCACACACGGACACACACTCCGGAGACGCACACCCGCGCGCACACACGCAGAGGCAGCTCGCCTTCCTGCCTGGCTTCCTTCCTGTCTGCTCCGCGCCTGACAGGCCCCTCGCTGCAGCCAGGGGCCGCCAGCACCGGGCCGAGGCCGGGCCGGGCCGGCGGCGAGGGCAGCGGGACCGCGGGCGGCGGCGGCGGCTCATGCCTAGCCTGTCCCCGCGCCGGGCGGGCACCGTGACTCGGCTGGGCCCCCAGCGGCGGGCGATGTGAAGATGTCAGTGGGCTGTGCCTGTCCTGGTGAGTGGGGCGCGCGGCCGCCCGGCCCCTCCCTCCCAAGCCCTCCCGGCAGATCCCTCACCCCTTGTTTGGCGAGAACTTGTGTGGGGGGCGTCGATGGCATGGCGGAGGTCGGGGGCTGTGAGGGGTATGCGGGGCCTTAGTCCGGGGGAGGGCTCTCCTCACATGCAAATGCGCAGCAGCCCAGAGGCATGGGAGGGGGTGCTAGGGGTAGTCTTAAGTGTCTGTGGTGTGTGTGTGTCTGTGTGTCTGTGTGTGTGTGTTTTGGTGGGGGAGGCTAATTGAGGAGAGGTTTGGGGGGGCCGAAATTCCCAGAATTCCAGTGTGTTAGCCAATCAGAAGTGAGTCTGGACTTTTGACCCCCCCCCAGGTCATCATAGAGTTGTGATTGGCTGGTTCGGGTTGCCCCCCCCTTCCCTGCTGCCTTTTCCCCTCTTACTTTTCCTGTGATACCCCCCTCCAGGCTGTTTCTGAGGACTGTGTTTGGGGGGAGGGATTGATTGGGGCCCATCTTGTCCCCCTCCTCCAAATTTTCCTGCCTGTTGCCAGGGAAGGTTAGCCCTCCTGAGGGACAGGAGGTACTCTGGGGAAGGGGGGGGGGCAGATAATTGGGCCCTCAGGGTCTGGCATCTCCACCCTGGTGGGAGGGGGAATGTGGCAGCTCCAAGCAAGTTAGGAAATAGAGTGATTTGTGGGAGTCGAGTTCAGGGGAGCAATACTTGACCCCAGAGTGAGAACTTGGGAGAGGACTCAGGCCCAGATCCCTGTCTCCCCAAAACACTTATCAGCTCTTGCTAGTGACAGCCTGGGTTTGAGTTCTTTCCTGGAGAGGGGGAGGGCTCTACCTCACTGCCAGGAGGCTATGTGACTGGAGACTTAGTTTTCAGAGGGCCTCAGAACACTTGTCTATATCCTCATTCTCAGGACTCTGGGTTCTTGAATTATGTGCAGGACCTCATCTTGTCCCAGGCTGGAGTTAGCTTTCTTCTGAAAGTCAGGTGTCCCAGAATCTAGTCTGGTTTGGATCCTTTGCTTCTGCACATGCCCTGTTCTCTGGGAGCCCCATACTTCACAACTGAACCCCCACTATACACAAACAACACACACATATACACACAATCCCCAAGGGGAGCTGCCAGTGCGGAAGCTTCCTTGAAAATCATGTGACAGGCCAGGCTGGGCTGGGCACACATTTAAAGTGCCTGGTGAGGCTGACGTTAAAGGGGCATGGGGCCCTTGAGGGAGGACTAGTAGAGAGAGCCTGAGGATCCTGGAATATCCGGGTGTGGGAACCCCTGGCTCCTGCTGCAGAGGGTGGGGGAGAGGAGGAGAGGGAAGAGCTCGCCAAGCTGGAATCCTGCCTGGCCCCATCATTCCTCCTCCTACCAGCTTGGTGTGCATGTTTATATGTGTATTTTCTTTATAATTGCCCTGTGCTGGGTACCCATTCAGATCCATCCACACTGTGAGTCCTCCCCATGGCCTTCATCCTCCATCACCACACATGAACTTAGCAGAAACTAAGGTTCTGAACAAGCTAGAGGGCTGGGTCTTAAATTTTAATTCTTAGTTACTACAAATAGTGGGTAGGAGGTAGGTATGGAAGGGTTGTCAGGCTGGAGGTAGATGAGAGGTTGGTCCTGAAGTTGAGGCAGGGTGCTGGGTCCAGTAGGAGAAAGGATAAAGATTCCCCCTCAGTTTCCCTGGGAGCAGCATGGGGACAGGAAGAGGACCCATGCACAGGGGTGTGTGAGGGGGGACAGCTTCAGTCAGTGCCCCAAAAGACATGTTCCTTTTGTGTGTCTGGGTGGCCTGGCTGGAGGAAAGGGGGGCAAACGATGGCTAAGAGTGGGGAGTTTTTTTTCCCTGAATGTGAAGAAGTCATGGATTGATGCCACAGAGAGTGGATGGAGGTTAGACTTCAAGGAGAACCAAATGGGGAAAGGCCTAAGAGTGGCCAGGGGGTGGGAGTTAGGAGTTGGAATAAGGGAGGGGACCAGGCTTGTATGGATGGGTGGGAGCACATGGTTGAATACAAGGGCATCATGGCAGCGTGTACAGTCCAGGCCCAAAGACCCACCCCCCCCAACTTGAGCAGGCCTGGGGTGGGGGCCGAGGCGCCCTGGCAGGCCGCCTGCCTGCTGCCTGCCTGCCTGTCTGAGTCTCTCCTTTGTGCTCTGCTGTCTCCCGGCTCCTCCTCCTCCCCCAGCCCAGCAGAGACAGCACATGCCCCACACATGTGACTGAGGGAAGCCAGAGCACACGCAGACCCACACACATGCAAACGCGGAAGGAAACACCACAAGATACACACATACACACCCCTACCCCTCCCCCCCAGCTCCCATAGTGCTTCTGGGGTAGGTAGTAGCTTCTGAAGCTTTGGTCAGGAGCAGGGAGAACCTCTGCTAAGGGGCATCACTGGGGCAGGGCAGGTTGCTGAGGGAGCCAGGGCCTGTCTGGGGCAGCATGTGGCTCAGAAGGGTTAAGGCAGGGAGGAGTAGGGGGAGGGGAGGAGGCAGCAGTGGTGGCGGCTGGGAGCCAGGAGAGGAGGATGGCAGAGCGCCAGGCCAACGGGAGGCCGGGCACAGACAAAGGAAGGGGGGCAGGCACACTGGAGGCCTGGGTCAGGGAGCCCCAGGGGCCCGGGCAGGGGGCAGTGCTGGTACCTTATCCTGTGGGTTGGGACAGGCTGCTGCCCTTCAGAGTAGCACCTCCAGGATGGGTACTCTTCCTCTTCTCTCCTTCATCACCTTTGTCATTCTTTGCTGCTCCCTGCTTTCTCCCCACTGGCCCCCCCCCAATTTTAGGGCCTTCTAACTCCGACTTGCTTTCTTTAGCTGAACCTCTTCTGCTTCTGTGCAAGTGGGGGAATTAAGTTAGAACTGAGAGAGGAGCAGACTTGCTAGAGAACGGGAATGAGGAGCAGGGCCCCTTTTTGAGTGATGGGCCAGAGTCCTGATACATCTTGGTATTTAGGAGCCTTTCTTTCCAAAATTTGAGGAGACAAACTGGGTGCGGGTTCTGAGCTCTAAACTGGGGGCAGACGCCAGAGCACACACCCATCCCTCTTCCTTATGTAGACAGTCATTTGGGGCCTGGAGTGGCCATTCCTTGGAGGGGGAAGGGAATAGGAATGGCTGCAGTGCCCCAGGGCTGGGCTTGTATGAGTGGGGTTAGAAGTCCAGGGTTCCAGTTCAGGCCCTCCTGTCTCACTGTAATCTGTTCAAATTAGCATCATATTTGGCCCTGTAGTCAGTAAGGATCTCTTGAGGTACTGCCTATGAATGCACTTTGGAAAGTTTAAAGGCATGAAACAAATGACAGGAATTGTCCTGTCAGTAGGGGAGAAGTGTGGCCATCTCAGAGTTGGGCTGCTAATTTGGGAGTCAATGGAATATTTCAATTCCTGGTGGTAGGCAGTATGTTGCAGGGTCTGGCTGAATGTCACAGATTTCAATACGTTTGTGAAAGCTGGAGCATATCATATGGTCAGACCATGATGGAGAATGGTATGCAGGTTTCAGGAGGGTGGTTTATGGAGTAAGTCCCTGGTAACAAAAGGTCAGGGTGTGTATGTAATAGTCTGTCACAGGTTCTGGGGCCATAATGCAGTTTGGGTGTATGTATTGGGGTCAAAGGGCATGTGTCACAGGTCCCAGTGTGTACGGAAGTCCGAGCTGCCGTAGACTATGTGTGTGTGTTTGTCTTGGGTTTGGGTTTATTTAGCATTTGAGGTATGTCGCAGCTTGTGTGTATCAGGTTCTGATTTATGTGAAAGTAAGATGTGTTATTTATGTGTGGAGGATGTTCACGGAGCCAGGTGCAGTATTATTGCACAACCAGTATGTTTGTCATGAGAAATCTTGCCGTGGGGCTGTGTGAATGTGGTTGGGGGGGGCAGGGCAGGGAATAAGGAGCAGAGACTCAAATTGCAAAGCAGTCGGAGGTCTGTATGGCTGCACCCCTGTGTGTGTGTGTGTGTGTGTGTGTGTGTGTGTGTGTGTGTTTCTCCTTTTTCCTATCTGTCCAGGTAGTAGGGCCTGGACCACCACCCAAGTTTTATTTATTTATTTATTTATTTAAAAAGATTTTATTTATTTATTTGACAGAGGGAGACACAGCAAGAGAGGGAACACAAGAAGGGGGAATGGGAGAGGGAGAAGCAGGCTTCCTGCTGAGCAGGGAGCCCAATTCGGGGCTCGATCCCAGGATGCTGGGATCATGACCTGAGCCGAAGGCAGATGCTTAACAACTGAGCCACCCAGGCGGCCCACTACCCAAGTTTTGGAAACGCCTACTCTCTTGGGATTTCCCCCTTGCATTGGAGAACAGGCCCTACTTCAGTAACCGTATACCAGTTTTTCCCTGGGATGGGGGAGGATTCAGCAGCAGACTAGGTCCTTTCTGGGGACCCTTGGATGGGCAAATTGGCTTTCCCTAGCTGTGACAGGGCCTCTTTCCCTTGCATCCACGAGACTCTGGTGGTGGGGGTTAGGGAAGGGAGTTAGGAACTTAGCTGGGTTGGGGACAGGGAGCCTGGAGTGTCCCCCTCCCTCCAATCACTGTTTACCTGCTGAAGCAGAGTGTGTGTCTCTGTCAAAAATAACCCCCTGGAGGCTCCCCCCAGCTGCTCTGGGATTTCACCAGGGGCCGAAGCCTAGCCTTCCAACCTGAGAGATCACAGTGGAGAGGAAGAGAGATTTGGGGGATGTTGGGGAGGCAGTTAGAAGATGCTGGGAGTCTCCAGAGAGGAGAGCACCCTTCTGCATCCCTGCCAGTGGCTCTGGCTGGCCTGCTCACCCCTGAGCATCAGGCTGGGGGCTGGGGGCATTTCAGTTCCTGGCCCCACACACCTCCCCTCCATCCAGGTCTCTCCAGGTCCAATCTGTTCTGTCTCCATCTCTCCCTCTCTCCTCTCTCGGTCTCTGTCTCTCTTTTGTTTTTCTCAGCAGTCCTCCCTGCCTGCCTCCGTCTCTCCCTCCCTCCCTCTCTCCCTCTTCCTCTTTCCTCGCAGGGAGGGGGCGGGGCCGGTGGGGGCAGCTCCACCCTCCGCCCGCCCTGGGGCCTCATTCTGAGAGAGGCTCGGAGATCGGAGAGCGAGCGGAGGGAGGGATAGAAAGGGAGAAAAGGAAGGGAGCCGGCGGGCGCTGCGTGTGTCTGTGCGTGTGCAAGTGTGAGTGAGTGTGAGTGCCGGGCCCTGCCTCTCCTGGTGCTCCCGCGGAGGGGCCTACTGGCCTGGGGAGGGCGGGCGGGCTGCTTGGAGGCAGAGGCAGCGAGAGGCGGCGGCGGGGAGAGCCGAGGAGGAGGAGGAGGAGGAGAGGAAAGAGCGGAGCAGCCATTGTTGAGGGAAACCTTGCAAACAAAGAAGGCTCCGGACTCCCCGCGGCCCCCCGCCCCCCAGGCCGGTCCCCTGGCCCCCAGCCCCTGGCCCAGTGGCCATTGTAACTTTCCCCCGGGGCTGTGGCCGCTGCGGGGCTGGCCGAGGCTGTGCGTGCGAGTCTTTGTGCGGCCCGTGGAGTGGAGCTCCCAGCCAGGCCTGCCTGTCCCACTCGGGACATGAGCGGCTGAAGTTGGTCCCCTCAGTCCTCACCCTTGCCAAGGCCCCTCTGGGCTTCCAGCCGCTCCCCGCACCTCTCCTGGCCCCCTCAGTTCTCCCAGGTAAGTCTGGGCACCCTGCAAGCCTTTTGGGGGTGGGTGGAAGATCCTGGATCTGGCCCTGGCCTGGTATGCTAGCTGGGGGAGAGGTGCCCCAGCTCAGAGAGGCCAGGGCTCTCAGGCCTGCTGACCTGTGTCAGCCCCCAAAGGGAGGGGCCCTGCCCTCAGGTCAGGCTGGTTACCATGGAAATGCCCAGCTGGAGGTGCCCCCCTCAGCCCCAGGATGCAGCTCCCATCCTGAGAAAACTTTACTAGTTCTGGGCTCTTCCTCTCATCTTCCTCCTCCTAAGGGCTCCCAGATTGCTAGAGGTTGTGTGTGTTTGTGGGGGCTATGTCTCACTCCAAGGCTGATGACACATCCCCTTCACCCCCACCCCCACTTTGCTCCCTCTACCCCTGCTGCTGGGGACAGGCAGCAACAGGGACAGATGGTCTGGGTGATGTTCCCTCCCCTTCTCTTCTCACTCCCAAGCCCTTGTGCTGGGGCTACTGGGAGTTGCTATGGCTCCGAAGAGATGCTGAGTTTGTTTGTGTCCATTCACTGGAGGTGTAAATAGAGGCCTTAGAACTTTGGGCTTTAGCTCTTCAGAACTGTTACCCAGCCCCAGGCAATGTCTGCCAGGTCTCTGGTGAGAGAAATTGAAGCTCTTGAAACTTTTTTCAAAATTAGAGAGGAACCCAAGTGTGCTGCCTCTCTTCTCCTGAGGGTCTTGAGCTGACACATTTCTCTCAAGTAGCCCTGAAACTGTGGGGCAGGGGCGGTGATGCTTTTGGGGAAAGGATGGCCTAGTTAGGGGGCAAGGGCCAGGTCTCATAATCTAGACTCTTGGGTTCATTGGCCAGACCTGGCCTTTGGTAGGCTTTGGGAGCTGGGGCCACCTACGTGGCCTTATTCTACCTGTCTACAGAGTGGGGAGATTTGGGGCTGGGGGGGGGGGGCGACTGTCTCTTTCCTAAGGATACAGGCTCCTCATTCAGTCCAGACTGGCATGTGAAGGCTGTGCGCTGTGCTGGGGCCATGTGGATGTGGCCTGTGAGAGATCGTGTACGGAGCAAGGGCCTGTTGCAGGCACCCTGATCCTGCCTGGGGCTGCTGGGTTCCAGCTCTTGCTAGGCAAGTCAGGGCGAGCTGAGGGTGGAAGCCTGCTAGGCAGGATGAGGCACACGTGTGTACAGGCACACACAGGCTCTGAGTCTTGGCACCCTCAGGAACTGTGTAGTGTAGGCCCCTCTGGGACGCTCCTTTGCCCATATTGTGAGGAGGGGGCCCTGGAGAGATAATTAAATGATGCATGTTGGCACAGGGTCTTCTTTTGTTTCTTTCCCCTAAGGAACAAAATAGATTTTGTATCTAATTTGGGGAGGGGGCTTAGATATAGCCAATATGGTCCCCCTTCCAAATGCAATCAAGTTTTGGGGATGCCTGGAAGCACCTATGACTGGGGCTAGGACCTTTGTTTCTGTGCCTCAGTTTCCCCTCCTATCTGGTTGGGAGGGGGAAGATAAGATTGCACGGGTGCCTGGTTCATACCCAACTATGAATGTAATACTTCCAGGAAACAGTACTCCAGGAACAGTGTGCTGCTCATTAAGGTGGATAGGGGACATGTGTGCCCATGCACAGAGACACACAAGCAGAGACCTCTGTCTAGTTAGCACTTGCCTCCTAGACTGAGCCCCCTGGAACCTAGGTTCCTTCCCAGGCCTAGGTTTGTAAATAGAGTGGAATCCATTGGAAGCCTGTCTATCTCCCTTCCCCACTGCAAGTCTCAGAAATGAAAGGAGGTTGAGGCTTTGGGTTTCTGGTTTGGAGACAATACTAGACCCATGGTGGGTGTGGGTGTGGGGGAGGGGGCTGGGCTGATAAGGGAGTGGCCGTTGGTGGGGGAGGCAGAAGGCCCAACTGGTTATCTGGTGGGAGGCACCCAGCAGGCACCCACTCCCCTTTATCTTTCTATCCCCTGCCCTCCTGAGACCCTGGGGCTGGAGGAGGGGCAGGGAGTTGGCAAATTCCACCCCCCCTTTCCCCTCCCCCAGCCTGGTCTCCAGAGGGCAATAGAGGGGTGGAAATACTACAGGATATGGGAATCAGATCTAGGCTCAAATCCTAGCTCTGCCAGTTACTAGCTCTATCATCTTGGCAAGTTCCCTTGAGCTTTCCGTTGCCTCATCTGTAAAATGGGGATTTTATAGTTGACCCTGCTACCTCACGAGGTGCTTGTGATGATTGAACAATATGATACAGATGGAAGGGGGATTTATCAAAATTAGATTCTAGTGTTTGGATATTCATTTATTCTATGGTATTGACATTTCCCAGCTTCAGTTCTCTCATCCAGGGTTCAGCCACATGAAGAAATGGGGTCTTGGGTATTAGGGCTGAGTACTTCTAGTTTCATGATAAAACAAAAGTGAAGCTAGATATAGAAGCAGAGGTAGGTGTTCCTTAGGGTCATCCCCCTCCCCTAGTCCACCCACTCCGGGGTCTCTGGAAGACCAGTCCCTGTCCACACAGTCTAGGAGACTTCCAGGAAAGATCCTTGGGACTCACAGGACCCTTTTTTCCTTTGCCTTCTAGGTTGTTCCTCAAAGTCATTCAAGCTGTACTCACCGAAGGAGCCCCCGAACGGCAACGCCTTCCCTCCCTTCCATCCCGGCACCATGCTAGATCGGGATGTGGGGTGAGTCTTATCCACTTCCCATCTCTTCTTCAGATGGGATCCTGCCTGAAAAGGGGGAGGGAGTGACACTCCCTAATAATTCCTGTCTTCCACCCCCATTCTCATAGCCTCTTCCCTTACACAGCCCAACTCCCATGTACCCGCCTACATACCTGGAGCCTGGGATTGGGTAAGTGGAGTCCAGTGAGGAGGAAGGTGCTTTCCATTATATGGGCGAAGGCAGAAGTGGGGGGGTGGGGAGGCTCTTTTCCTACTGACCTCCCTTCTTCACTTCCCTCAGGAGGCACACACCATATGGCAACCAAACTGACTACAGAATATTTGAGCTTAACAAACGGCTTCAAAACTGGACAGAGGTATGGCCAGGGGAAGAGGGCTGGGAGGGGAGGACCATCTGGGAACCCCTGTGGGGTGTCTTCTGACACACACACACACACACACACAAACATCCCGCCCTGTGCTCCTTAGGAGTGTGACAATCTCTGGTGGGATGCTTTCACAACTGAGTTCTTTGAGGATGATGCCATGTTAACCATCACTTTCTGCCTGGAGGATGGACCAAAGAGATATAGTGAGTGGCCTCTGGGGGTCCTGCTGGTTCTGCTGTGAGAGTAATACCTTCTGTGTCCATCTAAGGACTGGGAGTAGGTATTTGTCTCCGGGGATCTGTTTTGGCGATGATGGCATCTGCCTGACCCCTTTGGAGGTCCTTCTGTTCTATTGAGTTTGTCCCATTTCTACAGCCATTGGCCGGACCTTGATCCCACGCTACTTCCGCAGCATCTTTGAAGGGGGTGCTACGGAGCTGTACTATGTGCTTAAGCATCCCAAGGAGGCATTCCACAGCAACTTTGTGTCCCTCGACTGTGACCAAGGCAGCATGGTGACCCAGCACGGCAAACCCATGTTCACCCAGGTCAGCAGCCCAGCTGGATGTGGAACACTGAAGCACCTGGGTTTGATTCCCCTCCTTTCTCCCAAAATATACTCAGCTGTTCCCCCGGGAGGCAAAACAGGAAGTGGCAAGACGAGAAGGGAGGGCAGGCATGCTGCAGCATCCATCAAGCATTTACTGAGTTTGTACATGACGGTTTTCTGGGCTGCAGGGGTATACCAGTGAATGAGTTTATAGCAGATGAGTGTATCACCAGCTACTTGGGAAGAGGACAAGGGTCTGTTCAACATTTCTACTGCGTGTGTGTGTGTGTGTGTGTGTGTGTGTAAGTAAGGGCCAGGCTTGTGACAGGTGTATGAGGGAATGGTCTTTGTCAGTTATGCACCCAGATTTATGGGCAGATGGCAGAAGTGTATTCAGTGGGAGAGTTGTGAGCAAACGGGAGAACAGGTATACTTTCAGGTACGTGGGGAGGGGGCTGAGATGTGACAAGTTTGTCTCCAGGTGTGTGTGGAGGGCCGGTTGTACCTAGAGTTCATGTTTGACGACATGATGCGGATAAAGACGTGGCACTTCAGCATCCGGCAGCACCGAGAGCTCATCCCCCGCAGCATCCTTGCCATGCATGTGAGTTGTGGGCAGGACCCAAGCCGCAGGGATTGAGGGCAGGCACTGGGAAGGGTGGGTGGCACAAGGTCTGCCATTTCTTGACCGTGACCTCAGACAGAGAGTTGGAGTATCTCCGTCTGAAAAATGGGTTTCATAGGAGCCCCTCTTCTCTCTCAGGAGTGTCATGAGGCCCAGGTGATAAGTCAGGTGAGCAGATGCAACCCAGGTGCTAGTGTTCTGTTCTTTCTCCTCACCTAGGCCCAGGACCCCCAGATGTTGGATCAGCTCTCCAAAAATATCACCCGGTGTGGGCTGTCCAATTCCACTCTCAACTACCTCCGAGTGAGTCCTTGACCACCCGGTTTCTGCCCCCATCCCATTTGGTGTCAGCTCCGTCAGCTCTCCCCTGACAAGCCACCTCCTGGTCTCCCCTCAGCTGTGTGTGATACTCGAGCCCATGCAGGAGCTCATGTCCCGTCACAAGACCTACAGCCTCAGCCCCCGTGACTGCCTCAAGACCTGCCTTTTCCAGAAGTGGCAGCGCATGGTAGCACCCCCCGGTGAGTGCCTTCCACCTGCCCCTGCTCTTACCGGGGTCTGGTGACACTCCCCAGCGCTGGGTCTCTCTCCTCACGAAGCCCCTTCCTTGCTCTTGGGTCTGTGAGATTGGGATTGGGGTAGGCTCAGGCTCCCTAGGGGCCAGAATGGGGCACAGGGGACCCGAGGTCTTGCCCCTCCTGAATCTCCTTTCCCTGGTACAGCGGAGCCCGCGCGGCAGCAGCCCAGCAAGCGGCGGAAACGAAAGATGTCAGGGGGCAGCACCATGAGCTCGGGGGGTGGCAACGCCAACAACAGCAACAGCAAGAAGAAGAGCCCAGCCAGCACCTTCGCCCTCTCCAGCCAGGTACCTGTAAGCATCTCGGCTTTCTTCTCTCTTCTGGGCTGCCCTACTGCTGACCCCTAACCTTTGACCCTGTCCCAGCCTGAGCTCACTAGCAGGCATAGAAGCAAAGAGAGTTTTTCCTGGTGTGCTCTGCCAGCATGGGCTGGCTCCTGTCACTGATGAGAGTCCTTGTCAGTCACGTGCCATGGTTGTGATCACAGACTCAGACAGAACGTAGGACATAAAGGGACAGAGACAGCTGTGAGAACATGGATGTTCAGGAGAGATAGCTTAGAGGCCCACATACCATCAGATACACACACACTGACAGAGGGACACGTGAATTTGAACATGTGCGAATTTAGAATACACACATATGCACATGTACACGCTTTCCCCATTTGGTGTTTTTTCTCTGCTTCCTAAACAGGAAGTTTAGGAGCGCCCTGAAGTTTGGGGGATATGAACTAGGGAGCGAGGGGAGTAGATTGACTTCTCCTAGAATCTAGTGTTTGTGATGCTCTGCAGTCCTTCAGTGGGAAGGATTCCAGGGACTGAGGGTGTCAGAGGAGTTGGGGTTTTAAATTTGGGTGAGAAGGGGTTGGGGGTGTTGAGTTTCCTGGGTGGGTATTGGGGCTCTCTGCTGCCCTGGGCTGGGCGAGCCCCTGCCCCGATTATGTTTGGGGACCTCCGCCACTCTCAGGATGTGATGGTGGTGGGGGAGCCCACCCTGATGGGCGGGGAGTTCGGGGACGAGGACGAGAGGCTCATCACCCGGCTGGAGAACACCCAGTTTGACGCGGCCAACGGCATTGACGACGAGGACAGCTTTAACAACTCCCCTGCCCTGGGCGCCAACAGCCCCTGGAACAGCAAGCCTCCATCCAGCCAAGAAAGCAAATCGGAGAACCCCACGTCACAGGCCTCCCAGTAAAGGCCTTGCCATGGCCACCCAGCGCTCTGCCTGCCTGCCCCACCCCTCGCAGCCCTAGGGAGCAGAAGACAGAATGAAGAGACTGAGCATCTAAAATGGGTAGCCTCCATCCACCCACTTCAGGGAGGAACTGGACTCACTGGGGGCAGGTGCCAAGATTTGCCCCCCAGTGGCCCTGGGCTGGGCCTGGCCTCTGCAGAGCCTTTTTGGGGGAAAGGGGTGCTCATATGGATGCCTCTGTGGACCCTGGGCCTCTCAGAAATGTCCTGACCACCCCCAGGGCATTTGCCTCCATCTTCACCCCAGGTTCTGGGTTCCGCATCCTCCTGATTCCACCCCCTTCAAGCCTGGGGTTGTTTATCCCACAGCCCCTAGGGACTTAAAGTTATGGGGCTTGGTTGAGTGCCCCTTTCCTAAACCTTCCCCTGGGTGGCTGGTAGTAGAGGGGTAAAGCTCTAGCTCCTCCCTGCAGCCACCTGTGCCAGCTCCCAAGTTTTTTAAAAAATAATATTATTAAAAATGTAAGTTTAAAAAAAAATCACTCATGTACCCCCTCTTCCCCTTATTAAAAAGTCCAGCTACCTCCCTACTCCTGGCAAATGTGGGGCTTCGGGCCCAGGTGGAGGTGAGTGTGGGGGTAGGGGGGTATGTATTACCATTTTATACAGTTTGAGAGCTTCAGACCAAGGAGATTCTTTATCATCTCTCTTCCCTTTTCCTCTGGGGTGACTGGAGCTGGGGAAGGCATACCTTGGGGTAGGGGGCCATTGATGGCCTCATCTTTGTGACAACCCCCTGCTGTTGTCTCTGTTTCCCCATCCTCCAGGACTCTGGCCTGCTGTCCTAGTGCTTGTGACCCCCACTATCCCACCCCAACCCCCTCCCCCATGGCGTGTATATTCTTTACAAGTCCTCCACTAGAGCAGCTGTCTTGGATGGGGGGACGGGAGGCTCCCTCCCTTAGGAAGTGTGGCAGGAAGGGAGCGCCTTGTTTGTCACTGTTTGTTTTGTCTCAGCTGGGCTGGCATGGGATGGAGGGGGAGGGGCTCATCCACTCTCTCCAGTACTCTCTTCCCCCCAACTCCTCAAACTGTATATCTAGTCCTCCCCTGTCCTCCAAAGAGGGGAAGGAGCCACGGAGGATGTCCCAGCTCTAAGCCCACCTGGGAGCAATAGACCTCTGTTCCCCAGCTGAAGTAAAGGGTCTTCATCTCCAATATCCCTTCCATCCCCTTCCTCGTAGAAGGGAGGGGGGAAGCAGCCAGGATCCTCAGCTCTGTTTCACAGTTGGACACTCGGAGGCTCTGGGCCCAGGGTGAGGCCAGGAGTAGGGTCCCATGGGTCTGGGCCCAGCTCTGTGGCTTCTCTGCCTTTTCCTGTGGCCAGTTCCAGAAGTGTTAGCACCACCTCTCTCCCCTGCTCTTCCTTCTGGATTCTGGGGTCCCCCACACCCAGTTTCCTTCACTCCAGCTGCCACTGTTGGGAGGGTATTGTATCGAGCTGAGGGAAGGGGTGGGGAAGATGGATATCCCACCCCAAATGTAATGCCTTTTTTTTTTTTTTTTTTTTTTTTTTTTGGGCCATTTGAGTCATGTATGGTACCGATCAATAAAGAGACTTTTTGGTTTGAGAGTGTTGTCTTGGTTGGTCATTGATGCCTAATAACAACTCAGTCCCAAGGAGTCTTTCCCCCCCTCCTTTCTACAGTCCCTAAAACCAGTTATTAGGAAGGAAGTGGGAATATGTTTGTGGATCCCCCTTCAGTCTCATCTTTTCCCCTCACTCTTCTGCCATTGCTCCTCCTGTCCCAGACTGGCCCTGTCTCCCTCAAAAGTTGACTCCCTCCTCTGGGACAATTATTCCTCACCCCCAACTGCCATGGGGCTGCCAGACAGATGGTCTTCCTGAGGCAGGTTTCTTAGGATGGAAGGCCCTGGATCAGACTGTTGGGGAGGGGGAGGGGTCCTTGCCTAGGCTTGGGTTGGAGGAGCTTTGGGTGGTTAGAATGACTGGGAGACTTGGTCCTGTTTTTGTCAGTGATTCCTGCCCCTACCCAGCCTCCATCCTACCAGCCCAGCTGTGCTCTCTGAGCTAGCATCCCCTGGTGTTAGGTCCTGGGTGGGGAAGTAAGAGAGTAGCTGGATTGTTTGTCTGCTTGCTGACTTTGGGTGGGGACATGGAGGAGAATGCCTGAGTGCAATTGCTAGGGGCAGCCTGAAGCTCCTTCGGTAGAAGGAAGAATGGTGTGCTTTTTAAACTCCTTTCCAGGTGGTGACTCCTCCCAAGTCCCCTTCTCTCTTCTCTCCCACCATTAAAGAAGATTGGCAAGATAGGGAGACCCTGCTCTAGGTTGGGGATGGGATCTTAGCACCTACCAATTCCTCTGCCCAGACTTTTCATCCCAACAGGGGAATCCGGCCTCTCAGACTATTACGCCACTAAAGTCTTTGGATTTGAAGTAGCCTCATAGACCTGTACCTCTACTCTCACCTCCCCAGCTGGCAGGAAGAAACCAGAGGAAAGGACTGCATGGCCCTTCCCACCCCCTCTCCAATCCGTATAGTTATCTTGGCCCGTCCTCCGCCAGCCCAGCTCCTCACTGCCCGTTGCCTCAGGACCCCAACGCCTGCATTCGTGCACATGCCCACTTCATTCCGCTGCAGGCCTGACCTGATGGACATTTACCAGCCAGCTGCTACCACCAACTCACCCTGGGAGTGCTAGGTAACATCGATCTGCAGCGTGTCCGCATTTGGAACTAGGTGTGTGTACATCTGGCTTTCCTGCCTGAGTGTCTGCCAGTGTATATGTGTATGTGACTGCCGGGCTGGGAGAGGGCTTGGATATGGGTATGTAAGGGCACATTGCATGTGTGAATATGTATGTAGGCTTATCTATGCATTTGTTTATGAGATGTGTCTTGGATTTATTTGTTCATTGAGCCCTTTCTAGGTGCCAGGCCTAACTCTAGGTGCTAGAGATGCGGTACTGAACAAAGCAGAGAAGGCATGACTGTTGGGTGTGACTGGGAGGCTACAAGTACGTAAATGAGGGTATGTTGTTGAATGCATGGCTCGGCAGTATTGTGTTGTGTTACGGGGCTGCTGCACCAGCAATTGTGTGACAACATTGCAGATTCATATCCTCTGTGTGTGAGTGTGTGTTTTGAAAGAGGCAGTGGTAATGGGAAGAGGTAGATTGCCAGGCCTGGACTCTGCCTTTCTTGGGGGAAGGTAGTGAGCCAGAGAGACAGGGGAACCCACTTTTTGAACTCAGGAAGCACAGTGGCCAGCGACTTCCTCTGGAGCCCTAGATCTGACTCCTCCCTGTTTGCCACAGCAGCCCCTCTGGGGAGGGCCCTTAGTCTGGAGGAATTGCTAGGGTTGGGGGGAAGGGAAAGTCCCTTCAAGGCCCAGCCCCAGACCCCAGCATGATGCTGAAAAGTTTGGTTCAGCCCAACTGTGTACCCCAGCCAGCCCCAGTGCAAAGACACAGGCCCTCAACCCCCAGACCCTGAGATCAGCCTGAGCCAAGCTCCTTCCCCGTGTTTCTATTCTAGCTCAATCCAGCCTGACCTCCAGCCCCTTTCTTAGGAATTCCAGCACAACCTCCAGCACCTCTTTTATTTTTATTTTTTAAAAGATTTTATGTATTTATTTTGACAGAGAGAGACCCAGCAAGAGAGGGAACACAAGCAGGGGGAGTGGGAGAAGGAGAAGCATGCTCCCCCCTGAGCAGGGAGCCCGATGCGGGGCTTGATCCCAGGAGCCCGGGATCATGACCTGAGCCAAAGGCAGACGCTTAACGACTGAGCCACCCAGGTGCCCCCCGCTTTTTTTTTTTTAAGATTTTACTTATTTATTTTGACAGAGACACAGCAAGAGAGGGAACACAAGCGGGGGGAGTGGGAGAGGGAGAAGCAGGCTCCCCGCTGAGCAGGGAGCCCGATTCCAGCACCTCTTTTATACTCTTAGCCTAATCCAGCCTGACCTCTAGCCCCTTCCCCAAAGGTAAGATTCCAGCCCAGCCAGACCAACCCAGTTCAATCTGACCTCAAGTCCCTTACCGAAAGGTGAAAAGTTCTAAGCTGCTCCCCCAGGGCTTTCCCCTAATCCTTACTTCATAAAGTAGGGCCTTATCTTGGGGATTGGTAGAAGTTGAGGTGAGGGTACGGGATTGGAGCTACAGCCTGGATGAAGGAGGATGGGCAGGGAAGGCAAGCAAAGGAGGAGCAAGAAGTGCTGAGAATGGCCCAGGAGTATTCTGGGCCAGGCTGAAAGGAAGGGAGTATGTAAAATGTTTTGAGTCAGCAGCCCAGTTCTAAGCTGAACTTCAAAGAAGCTGGGTTTGACCCCTGCTGGTCCCAGTTCCCCAGTATCCAGACTGCTTACAACTGTCTACCATGTGGCCACAGTCCCACCTCTCAGGACCCACCTCTGAGGCTCCTCCCCACCCCCACCCTGAGGTCTTTGATGAATCGCAACAGGAAGTGGGTGGGAGACTACACACCTGCCCTTCTTAGCCTGGAGAGTAGGGGAAGCTGGATAGGAATGGAAGCTGACCCACATCTCCAGGTTCCTATTCCAGCCTTGGGAAGGGTTCATTTTCCCACCAATTCTGGGACCCTTTTCCTGAAGTAGCCAAACCCTGGATTACTCCCCTCCTTGCTGCCCCACCAGCTCACCTCTGCAGGAGGAGAAACTAGAGACAGTCCCTGGAGAAAAATCCTAGAGAGGGTTGGGGGTGAAGAATCTTTTCACCATCACTCCCAAATAAGTAAGTCTGTCTGGAGAAGGTAAGCATAATTTCTCTCCTTTTCCTTTAAGGATGTCAGGTGCACAGAATTAGATTAATCATAACTTTGGTTCATGACACGTTCTTTTCATTGTTCCATGCACAGGACACATTTATTTATTTATAATACTGTTATAAGAACTCATTAACATGAAAACAAGGACCTTGGAAATAACTGAAATCTGTGATCCGTTCCCATCCCACTCCTCTCCCACCATTCCATCATTCTTTTTTCCTCTTTATATATTTATCTTTGCTATATTTACAGATTTTCCCCACTATCGGAAAGTAGAACATTCCCATGAAACCTGTAACAAAATGGTGTAAAGAAGCAATTACCAATAATTTATATGGAAAAATTTTTTGAGCATTCCCAGACTCAAAAAATAACCTTTCAGGCTTTTTAAAAAAAGATTTACTTACTTACTTACTTACTTACTTAAGTGAGAGAGAGTCCTAAGCAGACTCTGCACTGAGCATGGAGTCCGATGTAGGACTTGATCTCACAATCCTGAGATCGTGACCTGAGCTGAAACCAAGAGTCAGATGCTTAATTGCGCCACCCAGGTGCCCCAAAAGTGAAAATCTTCTTCAGACTTCTTTCATTTATTGAAAATAGGTACTAATGGAGGTCTTTCATAAAAGTGAAGTGGTTTAACGTGAAGGTTTTTTTTTTCAACATGAACTTTTGAAAAGCGGGTGATACCTGTATTCCTAAAACTTTATTTTGGTGGTGAGGGGGCACCTCGGTGGTTCAATCAGTATGTTAAGGAAGGCCTCTCCAAGTTCTATCAGCTAAGACATGAAGGGTGAGGAGTACTTCACCAGGTGAAGAGCATAGAGAAGAGGATTTCAGGTAGAGGAAACAGGTCCTGATGCTGGGAAATGCTTGGCAGTTTGGAAGGATAGAACACCAGTGGGATCTGAGTCTAGTGAGCAAGGGGAAATGGTCACAAGAAAGAGGCTAAGACCAGATGGGACAATACCGTGGTGTTGATGACGATGATGATGTTGTTAGCAGTTAACATCCATTCTGCCCCAGGTGTTGTGAGAAATCCCTTATATCAATGATCTCATTAAAAGCTAACCACACTTCTGTGTTTAGGTGCTGTTATTATCTCCCACTAAGAGGAGAATGCTAACAGCCAGAAACTAAGGGGGAAAACTAAGGACCAGGAGAGGCCAAGCAACTTGCCCAAGGTCATAGAGTCAGCAAGGATTTTGAATTTCATCTAAATGTAATGGGTTGTTGGGGTGCCTGGGTGGCTCAGTTGGTTAAGCATCTGCCTTCTGTTCGGGTCATGATCCTGGGGTCCTGGGATAGAGCCCTGTTTGGGCTTCCTGCTCAGCAGGGGAGTCGGCTTCTCCCTCTCCCTCTGCCCCTGCTCCTGTGCTCTCTTTCTCGCTCCCTCTCTCTCTCTCAAAAAAAAAAAAAATCTTAAATATAATGGATTGTCACTAAAGGGTATAAAGCAAATCACGATTAAGACCTGGTCCCCGCCCTCCAGAAACTCCCAGAGCAGGGGAAAGTCAGACCTGGCCACAATATGAGTAAAAAGCCTACATCAGGGAGCAGCATTACAAACCTGGCAAGTGCTGTAGACCGATAGGGAAATTCGTTTTGACCAGAGATCTGGGAAGGCTTCTTGCTGAAGGTGAAATCGGTTGTGACTGTTGAAGGGAGGGAGAGCTGTGGCAGGTGATTTTGGTGAGGACCTACAGACACTCTAAGTCGAGGGGAAGCTTTAGGGAAGGTACTGAAGCAGGAGGGTCTGGGGAGAAGGCAACTGAGCAAGTAAGTGGGTCTGTAGCGGCAAAGGGCACACTGTTGCCTTTTGGGGTATTGAGAGAAGGAATGGTGTGTACTTTGTGGAATGGGAGAGAAGGAATCAGCAAGACTGCCCTCCACAGTCTTCCTAAATTGTAGAGCGTTTTGAACGACAGGCTGAGAAGTTTGACTTAATTTTATTAGGAATGGGAAGCCACAAGCAATTTTTGAACAGACATGACCTGGTTAGATCTGTTCTTTAATAAGATTAGCTTGGCATAATGTATAGGACTAGAGAAGGGGGATAATTAGGAGGTAATGAAGTCTGTACTGCTAGCAACTTAGAAAGCCAAAACAAAAAGATCCCAACTTACCATAAAATTAAAGATTAAAGAATTAAATGTAAGCAAATAAAACCAGAAGAAAATAGATGAAATGGTATTCATTAACCTTCTAAGACTGTGTGTGGGGAGGATAAACTTGCAAGTTTAGGGGCGCCTGGGTGGCTCAGTCGTTAAGCGTCTGCCTTCAGCTCAGGTCATGATCCCAGGGTCCTGGGATCGAGCCCCGCGTCGGGCTCCCTGCTCCGCGGGAAGCCTGCTTCTCCCTCTCCCACTCCCCCTGCTTGTGTTCCCTCTCTCGCTGTGTTTCTCTCTGTCAAATAAATAAATAAAATCTTTAAAAAAAAAAAAAAACTTGCAAGTTTAAATGCCATAAAAGAAATCAGAAAGGAAAAGAGTGAATTTCACCTGAATATAAAAAAGAAAAAAGCACAAATGGACAAGAGTGATCAATTTAAAAATTTTTTTTTATTTTAGGGACTCCTGGGTGGCTCAGTCGGTTGAGCATCTGCCTTCAACTCAGGCCATGATCCCAGGGTCCTGGGATCGAGCCCCATGTCAGGCTCCCCACTCAGCAGGGAGCCTGCTTCTCCCTCTGCCGGCCGCTCCCCCTGCTTGTCCCCTCTCTCTGTCTTTCTCTCTGTCTCTCTCTGACAAATAAAGTCTTTAAAAAAATTTATTTTATTTTTTTTAAGTAAACTATACCTCCAATGTGGGGCTTGAACTCACGACCTTGAGGCCAAGAGTTGCATGCTCCACCAACTGAGCCAGCCAGGTACCTCAAGAGTGATCAGTTTGACTACATACAGACTAAATTTACAACTTTGGTATGTGTGTGTATAAATAAAACACCAGGGATGCCTGGGTGGCTCAGTGGGTTAAGCGGCTGCCTTTGGCTCAGGTCATGATCTCAGGGTCCTGGGATTGAGTCCCGCATCGGGCTCCTTGCTCAGCGGGGAGCCCGCTTCTCCCTCAGCCTGCTGCTCCCCCTGCTTGTGCTCTCTCTTTCTCTCTCTGACAAATAAATAAATAAAATCTTAAAAAAATTAAAAACCAAACTAGATTCCTGCTCCCCTTCCCCCATGCAAAAAAAGCAGATACATTGGGAACTATATATTTATACAATATTATGCAAATTACACATATTTATACATATTACACAAATATGATGAGTTACAATCTTTTTGTATAACTAATACAAAATAGGTTTACAAAAAGGGGCTTCTCAATAGATAAAGACATAAAGGACAATTTCAGAGGAGGAAGTATGAAGGCTAAAACACAGAAATATAGTAATAGAATTAATATATATTAAAATAATATGGCTCTTTTTGGTCTATTAAACTAATATTTTTCCTGGTACATTAAAGATATATAAAGATATATATAAAATATATATAGGTGTGTGTATATATATATATATATATAAAGATATATATAGGGGCACCTGGGTGGTTCAGTCATTAAGCATCTGCCTTCGGCTCAGGTCATGATCCCAGGGTCCTGGGATCGAGCCCTGCATCGGGCTCCCTGCTCAGCCGGGAGCCTGCTTCTCCCTCTCCTATGCCCCCTGCTTGTGTTCCCTCTCTCGCTGTGTCTCTCTGTCAAATAAATAAATAAAATCTTAAAAAAAAAAAGATATATATATATGAAGATTATATAAAGATATATAAAGATTTATATATATAAAGATATATATATATATAACAGCTTTATTGAGACATACTTTACATACCATACAATTCACCTATTTAAAGTACACAATCCAATGGTTTTTAGTATATTCATAGTGTTGTACAACCAACACCACAACAATATTTTAAAACATTTTCATCACTCCAAAAAGAAAACCATACCCATTAGTAGTCACTCAACATTTCCCACCCACTAGCCCAGCTGCAGGCAACTACTGATCTACTTTATGTCTTTACGAATTTGCCTATTCCGAACATGTCGTATAGATGGAATCATACAATAGTATAGTCTTTTGTGACTAGCTTCCATCATTTAACATGTTTTCAAATTCATCCACCTTATAGCATGTACCAGTATTTCATTTCTTCTTCTTTTTTTTTTTTTTAAAGATTTTATTTATTTGACAGAGAGAAACACAGCGAGAGAGGGAACACAAGCAGGGAGAGTGGGAGAGGGAGAAGCAGGCATCCCCCTGAGCAGGGAGCCCGATGCGGGGCTCGATCCCAGGACCCTGGGATCACGACCCGAGCTGAAGGCAGACGCTTAACGACTGAGCCACCCAGGCTCCCCAAGTATTTCATTTGTTCGTATTGCCGAATAATATTCTGTTGCATGGATATATTACATTTTATTTATCTGTTCATCAGTTGATGGACATTTGGGTTGTTTTCACTTTTTGGCTGCTATGAATAATATTGCTGTGAACATTTATGTACACATTTGTGTGAACACATATTTTAATTTTTCTTGAGCGCATACCTAGGAGTGGAATTGCTGGGTCTTATGGTAAGTCTATTTTTAACCTTTTGAGCAACTGCCAGACTGATTTCCAAAGTGGCCACACCATTTTGCATTCCCACCAGCAATGTACGAAAGCTCAAATTTCTCTATAACCTCCTCAACACTTGTTATTGTCTGTCTTTTTTATTATAGCCATCCTGGAGTGTGCTAAGTGGTATCTCATTATGGTTCTGATTTGCATTTCCCTGATGACTGATGATATGGAACACCTATCTTTTCATGTGCTTACTAGCCATATGTACATCTTCTTTGGAGAAATATCTATTCATATCTTTTGCCCATTTTTCATTGAACTGTCTTTTTATTACTGAGTTTTAAGAATTATTTATATATTCTAGGGGCACCTGGGTGGCTCAGTCAGTTAAGCGTCTGCCTTCAGCTCAGGTCATGATCCCAGGGTCCTGGGATCGAGCCCAGAGTCGAGCCCAGAGTCGGGCTCCCTGCTCAGCGGGGAGCCTGCTTCTCCCACTCCTCCCTCTGCCTCTCCCCCTGCTGGTGCTCTCTCACTCTCTTTGTCTCAAATAAATAAATAAAAATCTTTTAAAAACCTATCTAAAAAAAGAGTTATTTATATATTCTAGATACAAGTTTTTTATTAGATATATGATTTACAAATATTTTCTCCCATTCTGTGGGTTGTCTTTTCACTTTTTTAAGGGTGTCTTTTGAAGCACAAAAGCTGTAAACTTTGATGAAATCCAAATTATCTTCTTTTGTTGTTGTTGCTTATGTTTTTGGTGTACTCAGTAAACTCTGTATTGAAGTATAACATACAGAAAATGTATAATTTGACAGTTTTCTCAAACTGAACACACTCTGTAACCAGTGCTGAGAGAGAGAAGTAGAACGTTCCCAGCACCCCAGAAGTGTTCCTCACAGCCCTTCCTCTCCAAAGGTAAGCACTGTCCTGATTTTTAACTCCATGATTGGTTTTGCCTGTTTTTGAAGTATATGAACAGAATCATACTGAATAAGCAAAGATTTTCAACAATCTTACTCAATGCTGGGAAGGATATGAAGAGACTAGAATATCATACACTATGAACGAGCTGATCTCTCAGAAAAGCAGCTTGTGTTAATGTGTAGATCATTTGGCTCACTAATTCCATTTCTGGGAATCATAGCATCACTTATAATATAGAAAATAAGGAAACTTCAGAAAGCAATGGGTAGGAGAATGCTAGGACATCCTAACAGTAGAATGCTACACAGCCATCAAAATGATATTTACCAAGAGGTTAAAAAAATGTGAAAAAAATGGAATATTATGCAGCCATCAAAACAAGAAATCCTGCCATTTGCAACAACATGGATGGAACTAGAGGGTGTTATGCTAAGCGAAATAAGTCAATCAGAGAAAGACAAGTATCATATGATCTCACTGATATGAGGAATTCTTTTTTTTTAAGATTTTATTTATTTGATAGAGAGGAGAATACAAGCAGGTGGAGTGGCAAGCAGAGGGAGAGGGAGAAGCAGGCTCCCCGCTGAGGAAGGAGCCCGACGTGGGGCTCGATCCCAGGACCCTGGGATCATGACCTGAGCCGAAGGCAGATGCTTAACGACTGAGCCACCCAGGTGCCCTGATATGAGGAATTCTTAATCTCAGGAAACAAACTAAGGGTTGCTGGAGTGGTGGGGGGTGGGAGGGTGGGGTGGCTGGGTGATAGACATTGGGGAGGGTATGTGCTATGGTGAGTGCTAATGAAGTGGGGGGAAATAGGGGGAGAGGAACCATGAGAGACTATGGACTCTGAGAAACAAACTGTGGGTTTTAGAGGGGAGGGGGGGAGGGGGGATGGGTTAGCCTGATGATGGGTATTAAGGAGGGCACGTATTGCATGGAGCACTGGGTGTTATACGCAAACAATCATGGAACACTACATAAAATAAATTAATTAATTAAAAAAAGAATGTGAAAAAAACACTTATGATAAATGTTAACTGAAAAAGTAGGATCAAGAATTATTTTTTAAAAATATCCATCTTTTAAATTATTTATTTATTTTTGCAGGGGGTTTTTTTTTGTTTGTTTGTTTTTAAAGATTTTATTTATTTATTTGACAGAGAGAAAGAGCGAGAGAGGGAACACAAGCAGGGGGAGTGGGAGAGGGAGAAGCAGGCTTCCCGCAGAGCAGGGAGCCCGATGCGGGGCTCGATCCCAGGACCCTGGGATCATGACCTGAGCCGAAGGCAGATGCTTAAGGACTGAGCCACCCAGGTGCCCCAGGATCAAGAATTATTATACAAAGTGGTTCTAATAATGTAAAAAGGTCTATGCATAGTAAAAATAACATGGGGAGAAAGTACAATGGTGATAAGATGATTGGATTCTAAGTGAATTTTTCTTCTCTTTGCCATTTTTCAAATTTCCTTTAATGTACTCGTGCTACCTTTATAACAACAAACACTAACCATAAAAGAGACAGAATCCGGGTGGAAAGTTACAAACACCTGACTAGGGACAGATTAGGGCATCTGTGCTAGGACTGGGGTGGGGAGGAGAATAGCTGCAGTTTGGCTGCTCACTGAATATGGGGAGTGATGAGTAGGAAGGATGGAAGGCAATGCTGAGGTTTGGAGGAACTCTGTCCCCATCACCTGTCGGACCAGAAATAGTCCTTCCACTTCCCCTCTCCCAGCCAGCTCACTGCCAGGAGGTCGCCCCAGGGGATGCTTCAAGGCCCACAGAAGTGTGAATGGATGGGACCCTGAAGTGGGACATGTGGGAGGACTAGAGTGGAGGAATGGGAAAGTTGGGAACTAGGAAATTGCAAATTATGTGGGCCAGTCTAGCAATAAAGCAGAGAGGCTCTGGAGCACCCCACTGCCCCATGTCAGGACATCAGGATGCTTTCTGGATGGTGTAAGGAGGGGCGCAGGAGAGGCTGTCCCCTTTTCCTCAACAGGTGCTGGCTAATTGGGTCTGTTCTGACTCATCACGCTGCCTCCTCCCCCACCTAGATGTAGATTTGCTGAGAGCATAGAAAACAAGGACAGACAATGGGACATCTACAGGAAGATAAGGGGAGCTCTGTTTGTAGGTCTGGCCTCTAGAGGCCACTCCTGCCACCACCTTTCCCTGCCCTGCACGCACAGGAGGTAGGACTGTGAGTAGCTACCCAGATGTCTGGCTGAAGCCTAAGACCACATTCCTTCCTATTTTCCTCTCAGGTCTTGAAATCTGAGGCTGGCTACATAACTGGGCCTCGCGTTTGCCTTCATCTCTGGTCTGGTGCTCTTCCTGTCTGGCTCAGCCTGTCTGGCTGCTGTGGGAGTTCTACAGGGCTGGTAGTTCTGTTGGTCCAGACCCCACCACCACCTGCCTGCCTGCTTCCTGACAGCAAAGACCCTGCTCCTCTTACCTGTTGCCCTTCCCCTACCCAGTGTTCCCCCCTCCTATCTGAAAACTGGTCCCTTAGGCTAGAAATCACCTCTCGTCTCAGGGAAATCCCATCCTAACTTGTGACCCTTCCACACCCTGTGCAATTTGCTCCCCACTTTAACTATCTGGGCTCCAACCCTCCAAGAACTATCCCCTTTCATGACACAGAGCTCCCCAAACCCAACTCTTGCTCATACCCTGGTTCCTCTCATCTGCCGCCTGACCCTCTTCCATTTTCCCTCATCCCTGATTCCCCACCTTCATCCCTCCCTAACTTCCCTACCTTCACCTGTCCTCTACCTCATTCTCTTCTTCTGACTCTCTCAACCCTCCTCTATATTATGACCTGGGCTTGAGTTCTCTCCCCTTTGCCCTCCGGCCTTGTCTCCCCAGGGGCTAGAACATCTGCAGCTTCATAAGCAACAAGCAGCTGTGTGAGGCCATTTCCTACAGTGACTACTCCCTCAGAAATAACTCCTCCTTAAGTCCATCCTCCAGACTCAAATTCCACCCCCAGCTCAGAATCCCAGCCTCCCGGAGAGCCTCCTGGAGAACCTCGGTCACACCCATGGGAGTGTCAGATTCCGGGCATCACAGTCACAGATGTAAGACCCCAGCCCATCCAATTGCATTTCTCTGTCCCTTCTCCTAGGGATCATTTTTGGGCAGGAAAACCCTTTCCCTCAAACTTTCCCTTATTCCTGCTATCCTGACCCTGCTCCCTTTACCTCCTAGGACATGGATATAAACACTATCTATGGACGGGATCCCATCAGAAAAATCCAATCCAACCTGCTGGGCAAGGCAGAGGCAGTCTGGAGCAGGACTAGGAGGGGCGGGAACTCTGATGGTGCACTATCATCCTGTTGCCCCCAGACTGCAGGTCCTTGCTAGGGGATCAACCTTGAATTGCCCTGCATGGTCATCTTCATTATGTGTTTTTTTTCAACCCCACCAAACAATTCTACGACACCAGCTGGGTATCCTACAGTTCAACTCAACTCTGACACTGTCTGCCTGGAGATGGCATCAGATCCCACAGACTGAGGATTCGGTCCCATAAGACTATCCCCCCACTTCAGACACCAGACTCAAGTCCAGGTTGTCACCTGTGCTTCTGACTGACTGGCTGTACTTAGTGTATTTTATTTTATTTATTTTAAGCTCTTGGGGCGCCTGGGTGGCTCAGTCAGTTGGGCGTCCAACTCTTGGTTTCTGTTCAGGTCGTGATCTCGGGGTCATGGGATTGAGTCCTGCATTGGGCTCTGCGCTGGGCGCAGAGTCTGCTTGGGATTCTCTCTCCCTCTGCACACCCCCACTGCCCGGTGCTTATGTGCCCGTGCTCTCTGTCTCTCAAATAAATAAATAAGGTGTCTGGGTGACTCAGTTGGTTAAGCATCTGCCTTCGGCTCAGGTCATGATCCCAGCGTCCTGGGATCAAGTCCCACATTGGGCTCCCTGTTCAGCAGGGAGCCTGCTTCTCCCTCTCCCACTCCCCCTGCTGTGCTCTCTCTCTCAAATAAATAAATAAATAAATCTTAAAAAATAAAATAAAATAAATAAATCTGTAGGGACGCCTGGGTGGCTCCGTTGGTTAAGCGGCTGCCTTCGGCTCAGGTTATGATCCCAGGATCCTGGGATTGAGTCCTGCATCGGGCTCCCTGCTGGGCGGGGAGCCTGCTTCTCCCTCTCCCTCTGCCTGCCCCTCCCCCTGCTTGTGCTGTCTCTCTCTCTCTGGCAAATGAATAAATAAAATCTTAAAAAAAAAAAATAAATCTGTAAAAAAATAAAAATAAAGTAAGCTCTTTACCCAGTGTGGAGCTTGAACTCATGACCCCGAGATCAAGAGTCATATGCTCTACGCATGAGCCAGCAAGCCTCCCCCTTTTTTTTTATACTTAGAAGACTGACTGGCTATAAATTGGATGTTCCCATGATCCTCTCCTCAGTTTGATTAACAGAACTCAGGAAACCAGTTTACTTACTAGATTACCAGTTTGTCACAAAGGATATTAAAGGATGTGAATGAACAGCCCAATGAAGAGATACATAGGACAAAGTCCGGAAGAGTCCTGAACACAGGAACTATGTCCCTGAGGAGTTTGGGATACACCACCTGGCACATGGATGCATTCAGGTTCACCAAACTGAAAGCTCTCCAAACCCCATCCTTTTGGGTTTTTATGGAGCCTTCATTACTTAGGCATGATTGATAAAATCATTGGCCATTGGTGACTGATTCAACCTCCAGTTCCTCACCCTGTGCTAGCAGTCTGGGAGGGGGATGAGACAGGAATCACAGGGCTGGTCCTCCTGGCAACCAGCCCCCCAACCTTAGGTACTTTCCAGAAGTCACCTGATTAATATAAACTCAGGTGTAGTTAAAAAGGGTTTGTTATGAATTTCAAGACACATTTATTGCTCTTATTACTTAGGAAATTCCAAGGGTTTTAGGAGCCCTGTGCCAGAAATGGGGACAAAGACCAACTATATATTTCTTTCTTTTTTTTTTTTAAGACTTATTTATTTTAGGGGCGCCTGGGTGGCTCAGTCGTTAAGCGTCTGCCTTCGGCTCAGGTCATGATCCCAGGGTCCTGGGATCGAGCCCCACATCGGGCTCCCTGCTCCGCAGGAAGCCTGCTTCTCCCTCTCCCACTCCCCCTGCTTGTGTTCCCTCTCTGGCCGTGTATCTTTGTCAAATAAATAAATACAATCTCAAAAAAAAAAAAAAGATTTATTTTAGAGAGAGAGAGAAGGGGTGAGGGGCAGAAGGAGAGGGAGAGAGAGAGAGAATCTCAGGCAGACTCCTTGCTGAGCATGGAGCCCAACTTGGGGCTCAATCTCACTACCCAGAGATCATGACCTGAGTCGAAACCAAGAGTCGGAGGCTTAACTAATTGAGCCACCCAGGCGCCCCTCTATATTTCCTTTTTTTTTAAATTTATTTTTTATTTTTTTATTTTTTTTTAAAGATTTTATTTATTTATTTGAGAGAGAGAGAATGAGAGAGAGCATATGAGAGGGGGGAGGGTCAGAGGGAGAAGCAGACTCCCTGCAGAGCA